>NW_026948525.1:10617142-11234285 GCF_035770615.1 Melospiza melodia melodia | reverse complement strand
CACTCACACTGCCAAGGAAAGCTCTGTCTGCTGCTGTTCACAAACAGAGAAGGGCTGGTGGCAGATGTGGGGCTTGGAGGCTGCCTGGGGCAGTGACCATGAAATAATCAAGTGTTCAATGTTCTGTGAAAGAAGGAGGGACAGCAACAAAACTTCTACACTGGAATTAGGAAGGGCAGACTTTGGCCTGTTTAGGATGCAGATTTGGGAAGTACCAAATCAGGAACTGGTTCTTTTAAAGAGAAAGAGCCCTTAAAATCAAAAAGGTTCAGGAAGGACTGACACAGTTCAAGAAAATAATTTTAAAGGGGAAGGAGCAGCCTGTAGCAGGGAGCCAAAAAATGATCCTAGTGAGGATAATGACTGGCCTTGCTGCCCATGGAGCTTTTGTGGGAACTGAGGGGTAAAAAGGACTGGCAATGCAGGAAGTGTTTAAGGATGTCCAAAGATTATCTGAAAGAAAATTAGAGAGGTGAAAGTTCAATGAGAACATAACCTGGCCCATCCTTTAAAAAAAAAGTTTGTGAAAAAACACATAAAGCAAAAGGAGGGAGATGATGAACCTCTACTCTTTATTGATTGCAGTGGGGAATATAGTAACTAAAGATAAGGGAAAAGCAGAGCTACTTAACAGCGTGTTTGTCTCAGTTTACAATATTAGGACAGGTTGTCCTGAGGAGAAGTGTTCTCCTGAGCTGGTAGATGGGTACAGGGCAGAGAACAGACCCCTAGAATCCAGGAGGAAGCAGCTGGTGACATGCTGAGAAATTCAGATGCTCACAGGTGTCTCTGGGAGCAGATGGGATCCATCCTAGGGGGATGAGGGAGCTGGTGGATGAGCTCCCCAAACTGCTCTCCATCATTTACCATCAGTGCTGGCTCAGCAGGGAGGTCCCAGGGGACTGGAGGTGCCAATGTGAGCCCATCCCCAAGAAGGGCTGGAAGGAGGAGCTGGGGAACTCCAGGCCTGTCAGCCTGATCTGGGTGCCCAGCAAGGTTATGGAACAGATCACCTTGAGTGCCATGACAGGGCACCCACAGGATGGCCAAGGGATCAGAGCCAGCCAGCGTGAATTCCAATGTCTGCATGGAATGGTCTGGATGAGGGGATTGTGTCCAAGATCAGCAAATTTGCAGATAACACCAAACTGGGTGTGAGTGTGGATCTGCTGGAGGGTAGGAGGGCTCTGCAGAGGGCGCTGGACAGGCTGGATCCAGGGCCCAAATCCAACAAAGTGAGGTTGAACAAGACCAAGTGTTGGGTCCTGCACTTTGGCCACAACAACCCCTGCAGCTCTACAGGCTGGGGACAGAGTGGCTGGAGAGCAGCCAGGCAGAAAGGGACCTGCAGGGACTGATGGACAGCAGGCTGGACATGAGCCAGCAGTGTGCCCCGGTGGGAAAGAAGGCCAATGGCTCCTGGCCTGGATCAGGAATGGTGTGGCCAGCAGGAGCAGGGCAGTGATTCTTCCCCTGTGCTCAGAACTTGTGAGGCCACACCTTGAGTGCTGTGTCCAGTTCTGGGCCCCCAATTTAGGTAAGCCATGGAGGGGCTGGAGCGTGTCCGGAGAAGGGCAACAAGGCTGGGGAGGGGTCTGGAACACAAGTCCTGTGAGGAGCAGCTGAGGGAGCTGGGGTTGTTTATCCTGGAGAAGAGGAGGCTCAGGGGAAACGAGGTGCTGTCATGACACAGGTTGGATCTCATGATCTCCAATGAGATGATCCTGGAGATGATCTCCAGGATGACCTGGAGATCAGCCAGCCTGGCCTGGCTGATTCTGTGATTCTCTGAAAGCACCCTTGGAGCAGTTGCAGGAGGAGCCCTGGGCCTCCTCTTCAGGAGCTCCAGCAGCCCAGGTCCCTCAGCTTCTCCTGCCAGCCCCAAAGCCCATCCTGTCAGTCCTGCAGAGCCTCTGCAGCTCCTCCTCACTGCCCAGAACAGGGAGCCCCAGAGGCAGACACAGCAGCCCAGATGTGCCCCCCTGGCCTGGGGTGCCTCTGGCAAGTGTTGGGAAATTTAGGTGACTAGAGACTGCAAAAATACAAAGCCGTGGCTAATTCCAAGTTTTGCACCTGCTAGACAGTGTGTCCTTGGGCCTAGCTGTAGTAGGATAACAAATAGTGAAAGAGACATGAGAAAAGAGAGATGTAACCCCTAAGGAATGAGGAAGGGTTCATGGTATAGTTTAACCAATAGATTGCTTGGCTTACAGAATATTCATAAGATTATTATTTGCTGTATAAGTGTTTGATGCTTTCTTTAATAAACTGGACCTGTGATGAACCATCTGGTGTCCTGGTCCCCTTCCTACGACAAATGATGACCTCGAATGTTGACTCCTCGTCTCGCACTAAAAGAAAAAGAGGGAGAACATGCCACGGTCGAGGAAGTTGGAGTTGGGTCCTGTTTGCAGCTGGGACAGTGCCGGAATTTTGAAGCACCCTCGGGGTTCACATCGGTGACGTGAGCCATACGTGTCTGCTGGAGCCTGGAAAGCTGCAAAGAGCGCTCACGAATAGGTATGGATAGGCAGGCAGCACATAATTTATTCGCCGCGTAACTAGAATGGCAAGGGGTAAAGGGGATAGATTTGTTATTAGCCTATGGATACGCTAAAGAAATTTTCCTTAACCCACATACGGTCCATGAACTCTCGGAACAGAGAAGATTTGGGGATATACTCTGAGAAGCGGTGTTAGAAGATGATAAGACGGCAAAGAAACTGAGCAAGCCATGGCGGGTAGTGCACCATACACTGCTTCGGCATGTCTCTGAGCGCAAGGCAGCAGCCGCGGCTCGGGGCGCCTGCGGGGCTGTGCTACTCCGAACTCGGCATGGGTGCAGCGGCGGTAGTGGCGGCAGCCGCAGGGGGAGCGGAGCCTCCACGGGGGGAGCGATCCACGCCGCGACGGGTGCAGCGCACGCAGTGAGTCAGCCTGCCGGCGAGTCTCGCGAAACAAGGAGCCCAGCGCAGGGGGGTCGCCCGCTGCGACACAAGCGCCGCAGGACCAGAGCGCTTTTCCAGTGGGAGCGGTTCTCCCTCCGCCCCGCAGCCGGCAAAAGCTTCATTTTTAGACCTAACAGCCGTAATAAATGTGACTCTTGCCAACAAAGAAGAGACCCCTACTGCAATTAAGAAACCAGTGAAAATAAACAAGTGACACCAAGGACCATTACTATCAAGACGTTTCTCGCCTAAGTTAAAAAGACTTTTTGTTCTTCCTGCAGAGACTGTAAAAGAGCAATCAGCATAGTGTGAATGCATGGGTCAAATTTTGGCCGATTTGGCTTAGCATCCATTATGCTGGCTTAAAATCACTTCTATTATCACAGACTTTAACACCAGAAGCCCAAATAATTTAGTCAGTAGAACATCAAACTCTGAAGTTGTATTTTGAAAAATTTAAAAATGTTAAAGATGTGTTAAAAAAATTGTATAAGCAAGATGTTATGACTGTGCTTTTTGATATAAAAATGCTGCAGCAAATATGTGAAGAAAGTTGTTTTAGCTTAGTATTTTAGAATCAGGCCTGTAAGTAAGTTATAGTAAATGCTATATTCTATTTCTATAGTAAGTTTAATTTGTTATTAAGTAGTTTAGGTTAAATTATCTGTTAAGTGCCATTAAATGTTCAATATTGTTAAGGTCTGTTAACTTTAAATCTTTTAAGTTTAAGTATTTTAAGTGCTATTAACGTTAAGTGATGTTAGATAGATTTATGCTTTTATGCCAGACGTTTATTTTATGACTTGTGTGTAAAGTGTTGTTGTGAACATCACAGAAACTTTAGTTAAAAAGGACAATCAGAAGCATTTATGAGTAGAGCCGTTCCTGTTTGAAATATATCTGCTGTTTGAAAATAGAAAGCAAACTTACCAGCCAATCGAGACACATGAAACCTGCACACATGTTACTCCTTTAGCTTATTTTTGTAGGTTGTATTAGCACATCTGAGTTTTGTTTGAGCCTTGTAGCACATAGAATTCTTTTTGTATCTGTTGTATAGCATATCCTATAAATAGTGACAGCCTTTTTGGTTTGTTTCCCTGGCTTAGATCCCTTATAAGAGAGAAACCTTGCTAGCTGAGAATATTGTTTAGTTTTTAGAATTACCTATTTTTGTGTTGCAAAGAGTGTGACACAGTTAGCCCATAGAATTTTGCTTCTCATAAAAAATAAAAACAGAGGAAGTGTTGGGAAATTTAGGTGACTAGAGACTGGAAAAATACAAAGCTGTGAGTAATTCCAAGATTTGCACCTGCTAGATAGTGTGTCCTTGGGCCTAGCTGTAGTAGGATAACAAATAGTGAAAGAGACATGAGAAAAGAGAGATGTAACCCCTAAGGAATGAGGAAGAGTTCATGGTATAGTTTGACCAATAGATTGCTTGGCTTACAGGATATTCATAAGCTTGTTATTTGCTGTATAAGTGTTTGATGCTTTCTTTAATAAACTGGACCTGTGATGAACCACCTGGTCTCCTGGTCACCTTCCTACGACAGGCAAGGGAGCAGGACCAGGCACTGCAGGAGCCTGCAGACAATTCCTGAAGTCACACCAGGACAAAAGACAAAGGTGAAGCAGAGGAAATGCTCAGGGCAGTTTGGGGGTGCCTGCCAGGCAGCCCTGGCTCTGAGCAACAGCGTCTGCAGTCGGACAGGAAACTCCCAGCTGATGGGAGCAAATTTTCTGGCTGACTGCAGAGGCCAGGACAAAGCTGAGTGGTTTCCCTGGTGTCCCCCAGCCCTTGCTGGCCCCAGGGGCTGATGGCATTTGTGCTCCCTCAGGTTCATGTCCCCACACCAACAGCATGGGGGTGCTCCCCCTGCTGTGTGCAATGCAAACAGGGGCTGCTGAGGCAGTGCTGTCGTGTCTGTGCCTGCAAGGATGGGGCACCTGTGTGAGCTGGAGAAGAGGCCAAGGCTGCAGAGGGGGAATGTTGTTGGCAGCTCCATCAGGACGCTCTGGGACGCTGCCCTGGGCTGTGCAGCGCACTGGGGATGGATCAGCCCCTGCTCTGCTGCTCCTTCCCACCTGCCCCAGGGCCCTTGCAGAGCCCCAGCCATGCTGTTTGCCCCCAGCCTGCCCACGGCCAGCCTGGGGCTGCTCATGGGGATTTCTGTGCTGAGCATTGGCCTGGGCGTGTTCTTGAGACAGCCTGGGCAAGGAGCCTGGAGCCCGCAGGGCCTGGGCTGAGGCGTCAGCGCTGCCCCAGCAGTGCCCATGGCCTGTCCCTGCTGCAGCCCCGGCACTGCCACCCCCAGGGCTGTGCCCGGCCCCGAGAGCACTCAGGCCCTGCAGCAACACCAGGGCCACCAGGGCAGCGGGGCAGGGCCACGGCAGCAGCACTGGCAACACAAAGTGCTGCTGCTGCTGCTGCTGGGCACAGCTGCTGGGCCATCACGGTTCTGCCTCCAGCTCTGCACACAGACATTGCTGCTGCAGCTCCAGAGAGGCAACTAAACGGCATCTCTGCAGAAAACTCTGCTGGGAGATCCTTTAGTTAATTTAAAGCCACCTAGAGTGCAGCCCTTCATTGACAGTCTGTGTCCACAGGGAAGGTGGAGAGAAACAAAATGAGAATTGGTACAAACAATGAAATTTTTTGTGGGCAATATGAATACCTAAAACAAGGGAAAAAATATCACCACACCAAACCAAAAAGAAGTATCAAAGATTACTTTTATTACAAGTGTTATGCAGTAATTGGCCAGCAGTTTAATGTTTCTGAAACCATCCAGTCATCAGTCTCCACACTTCAGCCTTGAGCTCCTGGTTCCTCAGGCTATAGATGAGGGGGTTCAGGGCTGGAGGCACCACCGAGTACAGAACTGACAGGGCCAGATCCAGGGATGGGGAGGACATGGAGAGGGGCTTCAGGTGAGAAAACAATGCAGTGCTGAGGAATAGGGAGACCACAGCCAGGTGAGGGAAGCAGGTGGAAAAGGCTTTCCACTGTCCCTGCTCAGAGGGGATCCTCAGCACAGCCTTGAAAATCTGAATGTAGGAGAAAACAATGAACACAAAACAGCCAAAAGCTAAACAGGCACTAACTGCAATGGGACCAAATTCCCTGAGTTGGTATTTGGAGCAGGAGAGCTTGAGGATCTGTGGGATTTCACAGAAGAACTGGCCCAGGGCATTGCCATGGCATAGGGGCAGGGAAAATGTATTGGCTGTGTGCATGAGAGCATTGAGAAAGGCACTGGCCCAGGCAGCTGCTGCCATGTGGGCACAAGCTCTGCTGCCCAGGAGGGTCCCGTAGTGCAGGGGTTTGCAGATGGACACGTAGCGGTCATAGCACATGACGGTCAGGAGATAAAACTCTGCTCCAATGAAGAACATAAAGAAAAAGAGCTGAGCAGCACATCCAGTGTAGGAGATGTCCCTGGTGTCCCAGAGGGAATTGTGCATGGCTTTGGGGACAGTGCTGCAGATGAATCCCAGGTCGCTGAGGGCCAGGTTGAGCAGGAAGAAGAACATGGGCGTGTGCAGGTGGTGGCCGCAGGCTATGGCGCTGATGATGAGGCCGTTGCCCAGGAGGGCGGCCAGGGAGATGCCCAGCAAGAGGCAGAAATGCAGGAGCTGCAGCTGCCGCGTGTCTGCCAATGCCAGCAGGAGGAAGTGCCTGATGGAGCTGCTGTTGGACATTTGCTGGGGCTGCATTTGGCGACCTGTTCATGGAGAAAGGACAGTAAAGACTTAGGGGAAGTACCTGTAAACAAAATCAAGGCCATTTCCCATACATCCTCCTCTGTAACACACAGACATTGTCCTTAATTTTTAAGAGTTCTGAGGTTTTCTTTATAAGCTCCCCCCGTGTCTCTGCTGGTAGTTTTGGATATAAAAACATAAGCATGTCTGAGGCCCTCAGAGAGAACAGAGTGACTTCCCTGGGTCAAGGTGATGAATGCAGACTGAGGAGAGATGGTCTGTAATTCTGACCTGTTCAGAGTTTCTTTGGGCTTTAAACTTTCTTAGGTGGAAGGTGACCACCTTCTTATGCTTCCCTTAAAATGCCACCACCTACTGCTGAGAGCAGATGCATCCACCACAGCCCAGCTCCACATTTGTAGCCAAGGACTCACTTTGCTCATTTCACCAACCCAGCAGCATTTTCTGTGTCACAACACCTCTGCCTTTCCCCATCAATCTCATAACTCAGAGATGCTCTAGGACAGGTTGGCACCCTGGATTGAAGTTCCCAGCTTGGACTGAAATCTCAGGGACACTTCCAAGTGTCCTTATGATGGCATTGGATGGAGGAAGATGCAGCTCCTTCCCTGGCTGCACTGACGGCATTGCCCAGAGCCGGGCACTGGGGACAGCGTCACCCTGAGCCAGCTGTGCCCCCTGCCAGAGCCCCCAGGACCGGGCAGCTGCTCCCAGCCCTGTGCTCTGCAGAGGGAACTGGGCCCGGGGCTGCAGAGCTGCCCCACAGCTCTGCTGCAGCTCTGCCTGCACAGGAGGGGCTGCAGGCCTTGGAGCCCTGGTCCTGAGGGCAGAGGCTTGGCTGGGGGTACAGGAGGGAGGGGACTTGTTCAGAGGGAGGGGCTGCACTGGAGGGGATCCTGTGGACATCTCTAAACTCTCCCTGCCACAGCATTGCTGGGTTTGTGTTCTCTCCTTGCCTGATCTTCCCTCTGCTTCCTGGAAATTTCCCTCCTGCAGGTGTTTCCCTGTGCCTGATCACTCCTTGACAGCACTCACAGACCCCAAATCTCTGTGAACTTATTGATCACTAAAAGTAACAGTTCAGATGTCTCAGGAATTTGTCAAAATTCATAATCAACCTTTAATATTTATCTCTCTTCCCTACCATTCTCCACTAGTAGGAAACTGAGTACAAAGTATTAGGAAATGTGCTTTTTTTTGCCAAAATCTTTATCTTGGAAATATTGTATGACTGATCAGAACGCCTCAGCATTTTAGACCTTCACGAGAATTTCACCTCCCCTGCACCAGAAATACCCAGAGTTGTACTCACAGAGTCTGTAGGCAGTGGGATGTTTCAGCTTTAGGAGTTCACTGCAGGTGCTGCAGCTGCATTTTCCTGCAGCCAGAGGTTCCTGTGCCAAGGGCTGGCAGTGATTCTGCCCCAGGCACTTCTCAGCCCCTTCCCAGCCCTGACTGATTGAAGCTCTCTGTGCCTCTGTGCTGTGCCCGGGGTGGCTGCAGGCAGTGTCCCAGCCCTGCTGGGCTGGCAGAAGAGCTGCTCATCAAGAGAAATGTGCTTTTGAAGCTCCTCTTGGTTACCAGGAACTGCCTCTGTGCCAGGAGCCCAGTCCAGCTCAGCAGCACAGACACAGCACCAGGACCTTAATGAGCCTCTGAGGCTTTGTGCTCAGGCCCTGAACATCAGTCCCTGAGAGGGAGCTGAAGAAACCTCACCAGAACTCCAAGACAGAATCCAACTCCAAAGTTTCTTGCAGTTTTAATGAGTCCCACTGAGGGACAAAACTGAGAAAGCGTCCCCAGGCCTTGGCAGAGCAGAGAACTGGAGGCAGTGATGACAGGTGGGGACAAAGAGAAGCCAAGTCTTGGTGCCCTGGGGCACAGCAGGGTCTGTGCCAATAAGGGCTGTGAGGAGACACCTTGTCCTGAGGCACTGGGGCCTCCTGGCACAGCCTCAGCCGGGCTGGGCACTGTCAGCCCCTTGTTCTGCCCTCAGCATCCCCACCAGCACACATCCCAGTGGCCTCAAGGATCTGCTGGAAGGAGTCCCTGGGCAGTCTTGCTCAGCAATGGCCCTGGGGGCTCCCTAATGCTCCCTCTAGGGACTGCAGGTTTTTGAAAGGACTTTGGGTTTGGCTTTTGCCTTGAGTCTCTGAGATGTCTCTGCCATCCTGGCCTCCAATTATCTGCTGTACTTAGTCCCTGGAGAGGCTTTGTCAGTAACAACACTCAGTGGGACGCATTAATACTTCAAGGTACTTCAGTTATTTTAAGCTACTTGGTATTTCCCTTTTGATACTGACTCTGTGAGAGGTTTGTGCAATCATGGCCCCAATTCTCTGCTTTAACGAGTCCCTTGAGAGCTTTGCACTGACACTCAGTAGGGCTCATTAGCACTTTGAGATACTCAAGGTTTTTAAGGTACTTTATGGATTTAAGGATACTTTTAGGTACTTTTATGGATTTTTCTTCCGACACTGAGTCTCTGAGAGGTTTTTGTGCCATCCTGGCCTCCAATTCTCTTGTCCAAGGAGTCCACGAGGATCCTGTGTTGGATATCTTCCCCCTTTTCTCTTGTACAACAAAGATGGAACTGAAAGAATTTTGTAAGACTTTCTAAAAGCATTCAAACAAACACGGGACAATTAACAACACAACAACAACTAAGAGAATGAATAGTCCTCTTTTAGGTAGACATCACCTAACCCTTTAGTCCTCAGGATTGGAAGAGTTTATTGAACCAATCTTTGTTTTCCGCTTGAAGCTTCTTGAACCCTTCCTTCAGTACCTGAATGCTCTTGTGGATTGACTCACTGTGGATGGAGAGGTTCATGCAACACATGTCCTCAGAGTCTACACAGCCATGTCCATGTGCGCAGAGTAAAAACTCTATCGCTGTTCTGCAAGGTGGCGTGTTTGATGAACTCTTTGTCTGAGAGCAGACCACTCAATGTGAGGGAGGTAGCATTGGTTTGCTTACTTAACAGGCACCCAACATGGTCTAATTGTCCTAAAGCTTTAGCTGCAGCCACCCAGGGTAGTCCAAATTGGGGTTGCTACCATCCGATACCTGGATTAAAGCTTGCAAAGCCATCTCTTTGATATCATCCAATACTTCTCTCAGGACACCTGCTGCTTGATCATCTGGTAGACTGTGTTGTCCTTCTCCAGCTGGATGATTGTTTGTCAATTCCGCCCTTGCCTCATTACTAGCATAGTCTGCTATTAATTGATTTACTAAACATTTCCATCCCTCTTCCCAAAGGGTGTATTCTGTAGGTGACAACAACATGGTCCTAATACATTTTAAATCATATGAGGTTGAGACATGTGTTGTAATTATGGGCCTCATTAGTCCATTAAAACAAGGTAAGTCCTTCCTATGCTCTTTAGCTGCCCTACACAGATCCTTGACTTCCCTGTAAACCAATGGCTGATAGCTGGGATTCTGGCCCCTTCTTTCATAACATACCAGGGCAACGAGGAGTTTCGAGACTATTTGCCAGTCTCCTTCCTTTACTGCTTCTTTCTGGATCCTTTCCTGGGGATCTTCTGGGTTTGAGGGGCAAGGTGCCTCTGGGGAATCCAAACTGTTTACTAAGGAGGAAGAATAACTTTGAGGAGAAACATTTGGATTAGAAATAGTGTGACAGTTGGGCTTAGTATTTGTGACCATGGAGTTATATTTTTGCCGGAGAGTGAGGCGAAGGGTGCTGCCATTTTGTCAGGTGTTGGGGAGGAAGGGTCTTGATTTAGGATGGCATACCCCTGGGCTGGCATTCTGGAGGCATGGCCCAGGCTGAAGGTGGAATGATTGAAAGTGGGGGCATGACCTGCAGTTCTGGGGGTGGAGTCTGGAGGTTCATTCAGGGTGGAAGAGAAGGTTGTGGTATCAGGAAGTGGAGGAGCCAAGATGGAGGGAGGACAGTCAGGCTCAGGGGCATCTGGAAAATTTTTAATGATCCACCTCACAATTGATTTTAATTTGTTCTTTGAAGATATTTGGTCATGATCAGTGAGAATTAACTTAGAGCATCCATATATGCACCTTTCTACTTTGGAGATTCGGCTGCCCATTTTTCTCTTTCTCCACCTTAGGTGGAACAGCCACTGGAACACCCCAAACCAATAATGGGACGTGGGTGCATATTGTAAAAACACAGTGGCAAAATGGGCAATAATTGTCCTGCATTTCCCTAAACCCACCTGCAATCCTACACAGGTGAAACTGTCGTTCCTGGGGATCCTAGTGAAGATCCCTCAAAACAATGATGAATCTGCCAGCCTGACACAATCCAAAATCCCGGGGAGCACTGGTCTATCCATCAGCCAACCACTCTGACGAGACTAAATGTCATGGTCTTGGTTTGGGCGGCAAAGGTCGCAATGAGGGTGGCTGTGACAAACCTTTCTGGTTCCCCAGCTTCAGGGCAAAGGTGGTGAAAACGAAAAGAAGGAGATGCTGGGGAAGATGAAACAGGAAAGCCTTATAAATATGATTGCCTGGCAAAAGACTTTGAGAATATGGAAACTATAAGTGAGATTAAAATGAAATCAAACTTTGAGACACCAAGCCTTAGTTACTGAACAACTGGAAAACAATGGTATGACCAGCTGAAAGTAATCTTCCTTTGATGAAACAATACCCTCTGCTTGCAGACAGGTCCAAGTGTCAGAGCAGACTGTACTAGCTTGTCAGGAGTCCAAAGAGTAGTTTTTAGGGTTTAAAATGTAGCACAGTATGGTAATGTAATCATTCTTATAGGCTGTATATAAATGCTATAAGATTTGTATCTTGTACTAGATTGGTTAGTGAAAATTAGAATATACAGCACAGAAGAAGATTTATTGTATAGTAATGGGAAGTCCCCTCCTCTTTCAGCCTTCTCTCAGTGCCTGAGGGTCCTGGACTCAGCCCCAAATCCACTGTGGCAATCATCAAAATACAGACAGCCCTCAGGAGCTCTTTTCCTTCTTTCTTTTCCTTCTTTTCCTTCTTTCTTTTCCTTCTTTTCCTCCTTTTCCTTCTTTTTTTCCTTCTTTTCCTTCTTTCTTTTCCTTCTTTTTCCTTCTTTTTCCTTCTTTTTCTTTCCTTCCTTCCTTCCTTCCTTCCTTCCTTCCTTCCTTCCTTCCTTCCTTCCTTCCTTCCTTCCTTCCTTCCTTCCTTCCTTCCTTCCTTCCTTCCTTCGCTTTGGGAGCTGATTGGAGTCAGTTTGGAGTTCTGCTAAGGAGGAAGATTTCAAAACGCACCACATACATTTTTCTTTAATCAAGTGAGTATTTATTATTTTCCAGATCAGAGAAGAGCTGAGAGAAGCACTACCCAGGTGATCTTGATGCTGAATGTCTCCTTAGGAGGTCTGGGCACAGAGAAGAATGAGCCCTTGAGGGCTGACCCTGTTTGGACAAGCTGCTCCTCACCCCCAGCCTCACCATGTCTGACATGGCCCACCTGGCACTGACATCCCTGTGCCCTGCAGCAGAACCTTGTCCCCTGAGCTCTGCAGCTCCATGTCCCAGCCCATTGCACCATGCCCCACCTGCTCTCCTCAGAGCTCTGCCTGCACACAGGCCCAGGAGAAGTTTTCCTGTTGGGAAGGAAAGAATGGAAAAGCCTGAGCAGGTTTCCTAAACAACAAACCCAGTCAGGAACCAGCTGCTCAGTCCAGGCTGCCTGGAATGGTGTCACCTTTCTCCAATGGACAGTGTGAGCAGAAATGATCTCTGGGAGCAGAATTCTAGGAGTCTCCCAGCTGAATTCTCTGTCCCTGTCCTTTCCCTGGATCTCTGTTGCAGATAGAAGCTGCTGGTGCCATCCTCACCGTTAACATCTCTCTTGAATGCAAACAAATATTTCCAGGTGTATTAAGCAGGATTTTTCCTTGTTTCTACAAAGCTTTTGTGTTCCTCAAGGAAGAAAGAGGCCCTTTTTTGCAGTGAGGGGGTCACGTGGAAGCAAGGAATCAATTGTGACACTCGAGTCCCATGGAACCAAGGGGCCATGGTGACACAGCAGGGCCACGTGGATCCAGTGGTCCATTGTGACACTGTGGATCCAAGGAGACCATGGAGACACCCCCAGAACCTTATGGAACCAAGGAGTCCATGGGGACCCAGCGGGGCTGCATGGAGCCAATAGTCCATGGTGACACTGCCCATCCAAGGAGTCCATTGTGACACTGCAGAAGCTCATGGAGTGAGGGAGGCCATTGTGACACTGAAGAACTTCATGGCACCAAATATCCATGGTGACACAGCAGGGCATCATGGGAACCAAGGAACTGCGTTTGGCAGTAGGGAAACTCATGGAACATGGGGCCCTTGTGGCACTGCAGAATCAACAGAGCTGCTGAGCCTTGTCCCCTGGCCCTGCACAGCTCCTTGGGAGGCACGGCAGGAGCAACACCCTGGGAGCCTCAGGAATGCCCTTAAGGGATCCACGGCACACACTCCCAGGGGCTGGAATGGCAATTCTCAGCCAGGAAAAGATTTTCCTGCCCTTGTAGACAAAGCTCTCAAGAAAGGGCTGAAAGTCAAGTGGAGCAAGATCCTACAGTGATATTTCACTGCCAGCCTTCATAACTTCTCCCATGGTTGTTGTAGCTCGTGGATTGGAAATTTACTCAGGACAGGGTCTTTGGTGGGAGCTGCCCTTGGTCAAGGAAGACACTGAGAGAGAAACCGGAATTGATGGAAAATGAATGGGACAGAAATCAATAATTCTGGAAGTTTTATTTACTATCAAAATAGATCACACACACCCAGACCTACACAATCCTGATCCCACACCCTCAAATTTGTATGCCACTTCTCCCAGTCTCCTTCCAACCCCATCTCATCCTGGAGGCTATGGAACTGAGTAATTTTGGCATGGGACAGAGTTTTTTTGAGGTGGGAACAAGGCAATTTGAAGTTGAATTGAGTCCTTTGGGGTAAGATTGTGGTGTTTTCAGTAGGACTCAGTCGTTTTGAGGTGACAGATCAATTCATCTTGACTTTTGGAGTGCAAAGATATGGAGAACACTTCCTGAAATCCCCCAAGAACCCACAAATCTTCCAGAATATGCCCCAAAACAATAAATTCCTGCTCAAGTAACTGTTAACTGATGGAGCTTAAGATGTCTTTGATCAATATCTTTCATTTTAGTCCTATTTCAGGTGTTTTTAAGTGATAAAGAAAAATCAGAAGAAAATTTGGCCAGGGGCCAAACCAAAAGGATAACCAGCCAGGTGTCCTCCCAGTGCAAATCACAGGGAATGTAGGTCACCAGGGCTCTGCCTGACGTGGATCCTCCCATGGGGGATGGAGCTGGAGCGGTGCACAAAGCTCTTCCTGCAACTGGGGCATTTGCAGGGCTTCCCTTACCGGTGCGTCCGTAGGTGTCTGGTCAAGTGAGAGCTCATGGAGAAGCTCTTCCCACACTGGGGACACTGGTAGGGCTTCTCCCCAGTGTGGATCTTTAGGTGGCAGATCAAGTGGGACTTCTGCCTGAAGCTCTACCAACATTACCCACACTCTTAGGGACGTTCCCTGCTGTGGGTCCTCTGGTGGTAGATAAGGTTGGAGCTCTGGCTAATACTCATCCCACATTCCCGACACTCATAGGGCCTCTCCCCAGTGTGGATGCGCCACTGTCTGACAAGGTGGGATTTCTGCTTGAAGCCCATCCTGCAGTCGGGGCAGTGGAAGGGCCTCTGCTCGGTGTGAATCCGCTGGTGCAGGAGGATATTGGAGCTGGTTGGAAACCTCTTCTGACACTTGGGACATTCATGGGTCCTGTTCCTGGTGTGGATGGGTTGATGGATGATGAGGATGGATCGGTAGCTGAAGGCCTTCCCACATTCCCCACACTCACAGGGCCATCCTCTGGTGTGGATCATCTGGTGGCTGATCAGGGTGCTGCTCTGCCTGAAGCTCTTCCCACACTCCAGGATCTTGTGGGGCTTCTCCCCATGATGAAGCTGCTCATGGACCACCAGCTTTGAGCTCTGGCTGAAGATCTCTCCACCTTCCTGGCTCAGGGTGGGTCTTTCCTCCTAAGAGCATCCTGTGCTGGGTTTGGAGCCCACCCTCATGCAGGATCTCTTTGGCTTTTCTTCCCTGTTGGATTCCGGTTCCCTGGAGTCACTCAAAATAGCCTCTTCCTTGAGGTTCTGCCATGGGGATTTGCCCTGCCTAGTCTCCACCCCCAGTTCCTTGTCTGGGGGAGGAAGGACAAGGAGACAATGGGATTTGCCTCCGTGCCAGAGGGAAGGGGAAGGAGATTCCCCCAGTGCATCCCTGGGAGGACGGCATTGGCAGCAGGGTTGTCCTGCAGCTGGGGGCCGTGCTGGGCTGGGAGATGGAGCAGGAGAGAGAGGGAAAGGGGCACTGAATTCCTCCTCACCTGCCCGGGTATCCCAGGGCTCCTTCCTGTTCCTCGCATCCTCCTCCTCCATCTGGCAAAGGTTTGGGGATGGGAAATCCTGTTTCGGGAGGAAAACAAGGGATGAGCACACTGTTTTTTGTACTAGTTTTAAGGCAAACCTGGGGAGGGTCTAAACCAGAATTACAATTTAATAAAAAAATTTAGATCAAGACAATGATACAGAAACACTGCCTTAAACTGACAGAGTCGGGATATAACCTGACACCCTGTTGGTCAGGGTGGTGGCAGCAGTCCCATTAAATGGTGGCTGCAGTCCTGTTGGAGTGATCAAGGTGATTCTGTCAAAGCAGTGATCCTGCAGAAGGGTCTGGTCTTTCTCTCAAGGTCCAGTGGTGGTTATGGAGCTATTGTCCTCTGGGAATCCAGTAGGCAAGTGCTCCTCGTGCTTCAAGCCTCAGCTTATATCCAGGTAGGAATGCTTGGATCCTCCCCCTGGGTGGAGCCTCCCACAGAGGGATGATGGAATTTTATCAGTCCTGCAGTGACACTCAATGGCCCATTCACAGAAGATATCTCCCTTGGAGGGCGTTATCAGGGGTGAGTCATGGAAGAGATAAGGAACACTACCCCATCTGTTTATAAAACTTGATGAAGATGGTAATTGAAAACATGCATTTGGTTACATCTTACATTTCAATCTGAAACAGTGGGGTAATCGCTGCTCAGGGGGTGAACACCACCCCCTTACCCAAACTGGCTCAGGTGTAAACCCCCACCCTGGGAAGGCCACACACACAGGGGACAATGTCACACTTGCACCCACGTCAGGGGGGTGCTCTGTCCCTCTCACTGCCTTGATCTTCCTCCTTTGCTCTTTCACAGGCTGGGGGCCTTTGTCAAATGTGACAATCATTTTTCTCTTTGTCCGTCCTTGTCCTGTCACCTTGTGACAGCTTGTCCTGGGGTGACATTATGATGCTTGTATCCCCATTCATCTGTTCTGTGCCTTTAAGACCGGCTCTGAAGAGTGGAAGATTTTTTGGGGTTTCTCTTATCAGGGACACAGAGACAGGCAGTACATAGGGCTGTTTTTTGCTTCTTGCTTTCGGCTTGCTGCTTTTCTTGCTCTATTTCTGCTCACGCTTCTGCTCTGCTTTGGCCTCTGCTTATTAGCTAGCTCTAGCTAAACAGTCCAAATTCCTTCCTGGACTCTTTCTCTTCTCCTTTTCTTTGACCATCTAAAACCTGCTCCGGACTGGGGCCTAGGAACATCGATGGTTGGCACCGTTTGGCTGCAGCAGCTGCCCCAGCACCAGAGGGACTGAGAACAGAGCAACCACCTCCGAAAGAGACTTCCTGATTTTGTCATATTTCTCAGAGTTGTGTCATCTGGTATTGTTCTTTTTTTGTGCTGGGGGGTGCTGTGCCTGTCAATAAACAGGTTCTTTCTACCTCTCTCCGACGAATTCTTCCCAAACCAGTTGGGGGGAGGGGCCGTGTGGGTTTGCTTTCTGGAGGGGCCCTCCTTTGCAGATTCTTTAACAAATTTGCCCTAAACCAGGACAAATATTGGCACCCATCCTGGGGGCTCGAGAGGGTGGAAAAACCCTGTTCTGACTGCATTTTGGTTGCTATTACTCTGTGTTCATTAAAATCAGCTAATAGCCATGCTTTTTGGATTCATATTGTCTATTGGGGTGAAGGTTTGCATGCATTTCTGGTCCCTAGGGTTTTTTGAGATTTTAATACCTCTCTGGTCCCTAGGTTTATTTTCTTATCCAGAAATAGCTTTAGTATTGTCCCTAATACGTAGTTTTTACATCAGAGGGGCAGTGACCAGAGTAGCTATCCTGCTGGGCTTGGTGGCAATGATGTGCAAGAAGTTTATAAACATGCTAGGGTCTGCTCCAGGTATGAATGGTTCATGGCTATGGTTATGCATCCAGTTCGTTGGAGGAGGAGCAGGAGGGAATGAGATTTTTCAGCCTCTGCTTTCCTTCTCCTATGAATCAGTTGCATCACTAGTGAAGGATGTTCAGTTTCCCCTCAATGTTAAAGAAACCATCTTCCTGGTATTCAATCTGGTAACCTTCCTGTATACAGCCTGCTGCTTCTCTAGAATGAGGGCTGAGATTTCTAGACAGGCTGATGAGACCCCTGACTCAGGAGTAAACCCCGGTGTGGAAAATCCTAAGTGGTGTGGGAAATGGGAGGATATGGGCCAAATCCTGAGGGAATTCTCTGACCCTATAGCCTGGGATTTTCCCCATGAACAAATTCAGGACCCACCTGCGCTGGCAAATATCTGAAAGAGAAGTACCAGGATGAGCCTAAGGAGTGGAAGGTCATTGCAGTGAGCTGGGCCCTGGCATATGCTTATCTCACACTGCTAGATACTGTCGGGCAGCAGACAGAGGCAGAGGGGCAGGGAGATAAATCAGCAACTATCCCGGTGACTCAGGCTGCAGCTAACAGCCCAGGCTCAAAGCCAGCATCTAAACCCATGGCTGTTGCTACCAGCACTAGAAGTGGGAAATGCACGGACAAGACCAATTGACCAGTGGATGATGATGATGATGACGATGAAGGAAAAGGAACCTCAGTGCCTCCTGACACAAAATCAGGAGTCAAAGCAGCAGGTGCAAGATAAGATGCCAATATTGAGTCCTTTTCCCTGAAGGACCTTGGTGGCCTACGGGAGGATTACACTCGAAGGTCTGATGAATCCATAATTAGTTGGTTGGTCCGTCTCTGGGATGCTGCAGGCGAGGCTACAATTCTGGATGGCACTGAAGGCAGGCATTTGGGATCCCTGTCACAGGATCCTGTCATAGACCAAGGAATGATGAGGGGGGCTAACTCTCACAGCCTCTGGGAACGGGTCCTAAGAAGTGTAGCAGAAAGATACCTGTGTGCAGACGATCTCTATATGTAGCAAACTCAGTGGAAGACCATAGAGCAAGGGATCCAACGCCTGAGAGAAATGGCAGTGGCAGAGATTATCTTCTCAGATGATGTAACAACTAGGAACCCAGACTTGGTACCATGCACGTCTGTGATGTGGCGAAAACTTGTACGACTTGGGCCACACGAATATGCTTCTGCCTTAGCCATCATGAAGAGGGATGAGGCTGTGCTTGACATGGCAAGGAAGCTCTGAGCATATGCAGATGCTGTACATGGCCCGACACATGCCAGAATTGCAGCGGTAGAAACACGACTGCAGAACTTAGAGGATAAGATAGAGGAGAACTATAAGAAGCTCAGAGAGGAGATTAAAGAAGACCTTCTCCAAATTTCAGCAGTACAGATCCGAGGTTCCGGTATCCAAGGCAGATGTTTTCCAGATGGTGAGAGAAGGTACACCCCACGAGCTTAGCTGCGGTTTTACCTGTGTGATTGTGGGGAAAACATGAGAAGGTGGGATAGGAAACCTACTGCTGTTCTGGCACGATGGGTGCGTGAACTGAAGGAAGCCACCAGAAGGAAAGCAGCTCCAGTTGCCCGTAGCCGAACAGCCAGGTATGATGATGATGACATGTCTGATCCCCTCAAAGGAACATCCAAAACATACGCCCAGGCAAAGAAGGATAACCAGGCTTAGAGGGGCCCTGCCTCTAGCCAGGTAAAGGCCAGGGAAAATCGTGTTTTCTGGTCTGTGTGGATTCGTTGGCCTGGCACATCTGAAACACAAGAGTACAAAGCTTTGGTCAATACTGGTGCGCAATGCATATTGATCCCATCAAGACATGTGGGGACAGAGTCTGTTTCTATTGCTGGTGTGACAGGGGGATCCCAGGATTTCACTTTGGTGGAAGCTGATGTGAGCCTACCGGGAAATGAGTGGAAGAAGCATCCTATTGTGACTGGCCCAGAGGCCCCATGTATTTTGGGCATAGACTACCTTTGGAGTGGATACTTCAAAGACCCATAAGGACTCAGATGGGCATTTGGAATAGCTGCTGTAGAGACAGAGGGCATCCAGCAATCGAACACCTTGCCTGGGTTGTCTGAGAATCCATCTGCAGTAGGATGCCTGACGGGAGAAGAGCAATGAGTGCCAATTGCCACTTCCATAGTGCATCGACGGCAGTATAGGACCACTCGAGATGCTGTGATCCTCATCCATAAGATGATCCGAGAGCTGGAGAGCCAAGGGGTGGTCAGCAAGACCCACTCACCCTTCAACAGCCCCATCTGGCCTGTGCGAAAATCTGAAGGAGAATGGAGATTGACTGTAGACTACCGTGCATTGAATGAAGTGACTCCACCACTGAGTGCTGCCGTGCCAGACATATTAGAGCTCCAGTATGAGCTTGAGTCCAAGGCAGCAAAGTGGTACGCCACTATAGACATTGCCAATGCATTTTTCACCATTCCTGTGGCAGCAGAATGCAGGCCTCAGTTTGCCTTCACATGGAGGGGAGTGCAGTACACCTGGAACCGACTGCCTCAGGGATGGAAGCACAGCCCCACCATCTGCCATGGACTGATCCAGGCTGCACTAGAAAGGGGAGAGGCTCCGGAACATCTGAAGTACATTGATGAAATCATTGTGTGGGGGAACACAGCCGCGGCAGTGTTCGAGAAAGGGAAGGAAATCATCCAGATCCTCCTGGGAGCTGGTTTCACCATTAAAAAGAGCAAAGTAATGGGACAAGCTTGTGAGATTCAATTCCTGGGAGTGAAGTGGCAAGATGGACGGCATAAGATTCCTACAGATGTCATCAACAAGATCACAGCAATGTCTCCACCCACCAATAAGAAAGAGACACAAGCTTTCTTGGGTGCAATAGGTTTTTGGAGGATGCATATTCCTGAGTACAGTCAGATCATGAGCCCTCTTTACCTGGTCAGCTGCAAAAAGAACAATTTCCAGTGGGGCCCTGAGCAGCAACAAGCCTTTGCACAGATCAAGCAGGAGATCGCTCATGCAGTAACCCTTGGCCCAGTCAGGACAGGACCAGAGGTAAAGAACATGCTCTACTCTGCAGCCGGGAAACATTGGCTTGTCCTGGAGCCTTTGGCAGAAGGTGCCTGAGGAGACTCGGGGTCGACCACTGGGATTTTGGAGTCGAAGCTACAGAGGGTCTGAAGCCAACTACACTCCAACAGAGAAGGAAATCTTGGCTGCCTATGAAGGAGTCCAGGCTGCCTCGGAGATAATAGGCACTGAAGCACAACTCCTTCTGGCACCCTGACTACCAGTGCTGGGGTGGATGTGCAAAGGTAAGGCTCCTTCCACTCACCATGCCACCAGTGCTACATGGAGAAAGTGGATTGCTCTCATCACTCAGCCTGCCCATACAGGTAAACTGAATCACCCTGGGATTTTAGAGGTCATTACAAATTGGCCCGAAGGTGAGAATTTTGGTTTCACAGATGAAGAGGAACAAGAACCAGTGACACGTGCTGAAGAGGCTCCTCCCTATAACCAACTGCCCCCAGAGGAAACACGCTACGCTCTTTTCACTGATGGTTCCTGTCGCATCGTAGGGATGAACTGGAAGTGGAAAGCAGCCGTATGGAGCCCCACACGACAGGTTGCACAAGCTACTGAAGGAGAAGGTGGATCAAGCCAACTTGCTGAACTCAAAGCTGTTCAACTGGCCCTGGATATTGCTGAGAGAGAGAAGTGGCCAAAGCTGTACCTCTACACTGATTCATGGATGGTAGCCAATGCTCTGTGGGGATGGCTGGAGAGGTGGAAAGAGGCTAACTGGCAAGGTAGAGGGAAGCCACTTTGGGCTGCTGATGAGTGGAAAGACATCGCTACCAGGGTAGGGAGGCTACCTGTGAAAGTCCGCCATGTAGACGCCCATGTACCCAAGTGTCAGGCCAATGAGGAGCACCAAAACAATGAGCCAGCTGCAAAGATAGGGGTGACCAAAATAGACCTAGATTGGAAACAAAAGGGAGAGTTATTCCTAGCTTGATGGGCCCATGATACCTCAGGCCATCAGGGCAGGGATGCCACCTACAAATGGGCACGAGACCGAGGGGTGGATCTAACCATGGACAGTATTTCTCAGGTTATCCATGACTGTGAGACTTGTGCTGCCATCAAGCAGGCCAAGTGAGTGAAGCGCCTCTGGTACGGTGGGCGGTAGTCCAAGTACAAGTATGGGGAGGCCTGGCAGATTGACTACATCACACTGCCCCAGACACGCCAGGGCAAGCGCTATGTGCTAACCATGGTGGAAGCCACCACTTGATGGTTGGAAACCTACCCTGTGTCTCATGCTACAGCCCAAAACACCATCCTGGGCCTGGAAAAGCAAGTTCTGTGGAGACATGGCACCCCTGAGAGGATCAAGTCAGACAACGGGACTCATTTTAAGAACCACCTTATCAACACCTGGGCTGGGGAACATGGCATTGAGTGGGTGTACCATATCCCCTACCATGCACCAGCTGCAGGAAAAGTGGAGAGGCACAATGGACTACTAAAAACCCAGTTGAAAGCTCTGGGTGGGGGATCTTTCAAGAATTGGGAGCAGCATTTATCAAAGGCCACCTGGTTAGTTAACACCCGAGGTTCCACCCACCGAGCAGGTCCTGCCCAGTCTGAGTCCCTGAATGTAATAGAAGGAGACAAAGTCCCAGTGGTACATATCAGAGGTTTGTTAGGGAAGACTGTGTGGATCAATTCTGCCTCGAGTACAGACAAACCCATTTGTGGGGTTGTCTTTGCTCAGGGACCAGGTTGCATGTGGTGGATAATGCAAAGAGATGGAACAACACGATGTGTACCTCAGGGAGATCTGATTGTGGGGTAAGAATGATATGCAATATCACTGTTCATTGGATGTTACTGCAATTGTCTGTACATTAAACCATACAGACATGAGATAGAGGGAAATGTGTAAATGTTGAAGGTCTGGGCAAGTGGAAGATGGAGAAGGAAATGTGTAAGTGTCGAAGGTCCGAGCTAGTGATAGATGGAGCTTTAAGTGACTGAAGTGAAAAGGGGGAATCCTGCAGCTCTGTAATATAGGGCCTGGATTCAGTGGTCCAGTGTGGGGATGTGATGAAGGCATGATGGGTATTGCTTGTAATTTTGGGGGAACAGATGGAAATTTTGTATGAATAATGTATGATGTGTTGTAGAAAGTTGATGATATGGGGATAAGGGGTGGAATGTCCTGGGGTGACGTTATGATGCTTGTATCCCCATTCATCTGTTCTGTGCCTTTAAGATCGGCTCTGAAGAGTGGAAATTTTGTTTGGGTTTCTCTTATCAGGGACACAGAGACGAGCAGTACATGGGGCTGTTTTTCACTTCTTGCTTTCAGCTTGCTACTTTGCTTGCTCTCTTTTCTACTCTCACTTCTGCTCTGCTTTGGCCTCTGCTTATTAGCTAGTTTAGCTAAACAGTCCAAATTCCTTCCTGGACTGTTTCTCCTCTCCTGTTTCTGTGACCATCTCGAACCTGCTCCGGACTGGGACCCGAGAAACACCGAGGGTTTGGCTGCAGCAGCTGCCCAGTGCCAGAGGGACTGAGAACAGAGCAACCACCCCCGAAAGAGACTTTCTGATTTTGTCATCTTTCTCAGAGCGGTGTCATCGGGTATTGTTCATTTTGTGTGCTGGGGGGTGCTGTGCCTGAAATAAACAGGTTCTTTCCACCTCTCTCCAAGGAATTTTTTCCCAAACTGTTTTGGGGGGAGGGGCCGTGTGGGTTTTGCTTTCTGGAGGGGCCCCCTTTGCAGATTCTTTAACAAATTTGCCCTAAACCAGGACAGTCCCCAAGGTTCCCAACATCCCCAGTGCCCCCAAGGTCCCCAGTGCCCCAACATCTCCAGTGCCTCCAATGTCCCCAAGGTCCCCAAGGTCCCCAGTGCCCCAACATCTCCAGTGTCCCCAAGGTTTTCCAAAGTCCCCAAGGTCCCCATCACCCCAACATCTCCAATGACCCCAGTGTCCCATCACCCCAACATCTCCAGGGTCCCCAATGTCCCCAATGTCCAACCATCTCCAAGGTCCCCCAGGTTTTCCAATGTCCCCAAGGTCCCCATCACACCAACATCTCCAATGTCCCCAGTGTCCCATCACCCCAACATCTCCAAGGTCCCCAACATCTCCAATGTGACTAATGTTCCATCACACCAACGTCTCCAAGGTCCCCAGTGTCCCCAATGGCCCCAACACCCTCCATGTTCACAAGGTCCCCAAGGTCTCCAAGGTCCCAAACATCTCCAGTGTGCCCAAGGTCCCCATCATCCCAATGTCCCCAGGGTCCTCAAGGTCCCCATTGCTCCAACATCCCCAATGTCCCCAGTGTCCTCCATACTCCCAAGGTCCTCAAGGTCCCCAACATCTCCAATATCCCCAAGGTCCCATCACCCCAACATCTCCAAGGTCCCCAGTGCCCTCCATATTCCCAAGGTCCCCAAGGTCCCCAACATCCCCAGTGTCCTCATTGTCCCCAGGGTTCCAAAACTCTCCAGCATCTCCAATGTCCCAAAGCCTCCAATGTCCCCAAGGTCCCAAAGGTCTCCAAAATCTCCGATGTCCCGAAGGTTTCCAATGTCCCCAAGGTCCCCATCGCACCAACATTTCCAGGGTCTCCAGTGTCCCCAGTGTCCAAACATCTCCAATGTCCCCCAGGTTTCCAATGTCCCCAAGGTCCCATCACACCAACATCTCCAAAGTCCCCACTGTCCCCAACGGCCCCAACACCCTCCATGTTCACAATGTCCCCAAGGTCTCCAAGGTCCCAAACATCTCCAGTGTGCCCAAGGTCCCCATCATCCCAATGTCCCCAGGGTCCTCAAGGTCCCCATTGCTCCAACATCCCCAATGTCCCCAGTGTCCTCCATACTCCCAAGGTCCTCAAGGTCCCTCTTTTTGTCAGCTTTTTGGATGACAAACACTGGGGAGTTCCATGGGGACATGATCTCCACAATGTGGCCCTTTTTTAGTTGCTCTTCCACTAGTTCCTCAAGCACCTTTATTTTTTGTTTACTGAGCGGCCACTGTTTTACTTGAACTGGTTTGTCTGTTTTCCACTTCAGTTTTTGGGTGGGGCGCTGTGGTTCAATGACTGCTGCACAAATATGCTGTGGAGAGTCTGGAATATCAATTGTGACACCCCACTGGGCCATTAAATCTCTCCCTAACAAAGGTTCCGAATAATCTAACACAAATGGACGGATATTTGCTAATTGTGCGTTTGGTCCCTCGAATTGAATAATGCTTTTGGATTGTCTTGCCAATTGCAGACCTCCTACACCTTGAAGATGACCTGCAACATTTTGCAAAGGCCAATGTGCTGGCCAGTCTTGTACTGGAATCACTGTGCAGTCTGCACCTGTGTCTACGAGCATCTCAATGCGTTTTGACTCCCCACCCCCACTGACATTACACCATAATTTGGGTTTGTCTTTTCCAATAACTTGTACTCGGGCGACTGTGGGCCCTTGTTTTTTGATATTTTCAGGTAAAGATGGCACAGGGATAGCTTGTGCAACAATTTGTCCCTTGGGAAGAAACAGGGGTGGGTGGAAACAATGCAGGCCGAGAACGAATTGCTCAGGATCTGATGTTGTCATTCCCGGAGCAATTCTGATCTCTTGTGGTGTGTGTTTGGTGTCCCCAATGACGATGTACTTACAACGAATCCGGTTCCAAGTACCTTTCTGTTCAGGATTTACAGACACAAAATGCCAATCAGTGTCCTCCAGATGGAGTGACTCAGTCAGCTGCAACCTGTAAGGCTCATTGACAGAAGACGTGGTTAACACAGGATCACTTAAATCATACACAGTCTTTGAAGCACCTGCTTCACTTACACAAACATTAATATTATCGCGCACTTGATTTGTTTTGCTACCCTTATTCCCTTGGCCTGCTCTTTTTGTGTCTGCGCGCCTGGCAGGCCGGCGCTGCCACTTCAGTTTTTTTGTTGTTGGTGATCCCCAGGGAGGGCTTGTAGTTCTCCTCCCCTGCCATTTCTAAATTCATCAAATTCCCTTTTCAGGGGGCACTGGTTACTCCAGTGCCCTAGGTTGTTACAAAGCAGGCATGGTTTTGTGGGCTCAACCATTGCTGGTCTCCGCTGCTGCCCAGGGTACTGATGTGCTGAGGGGAAAGGCGCAGGGCTGGCAACGGCGACACGCTGAGGTAGTCTTGGCAGCAGCCTTGGTCTGGTGTCTTCAGCCACACTCATCAGAGGCACTTTCCTGTTACACACTAGGAGCATGTCCTTTAATGTAGGGGTTGGTTCGATAGGAAGGCTCAGGCTTGCTGCTTGACACTGTTTATTTGCATTTGTAAATGCCATTTCTTCTAAAATTGCTTCCCTAGCATTCTCTTTTTTAACTTGTATTTCAATAACTCTAGTTAACCTTTCTACAAATTTCAAAAAAGGCTCTGATGGTAGCTGTTTAATTTTACTATAGGGCTCAAAAGGCCCCTCAGGTTGTAGGGAAAAGAATGCTTTTTCAGCTGCTTCTTTTACTTTCTTGAGTGTTTCTGCAGGAATTGCAGTAGCTTGGATTGAGGGAGAAGACCACTGGCCCTCACCACAGAGGTGCTCAATGGTGATAGGGTTACCACTGTTGTCTTTGGCTGTGTTTGGATCAGCATGCAAGCCTGGGAGCGCATCATTCAGCATTTGTTTCCATGCTATTTCCCATAATTTGAATTCTGTGGAGGTCATGAGACAGGAAAAAAGCTGTTTTAAATCATGTGGAATCACTACAGTCCTACTCAATTCAGAATTTAAAAGGCCACGGAAATATGGACTGTGTGGACCATATTCTTTATGAGACTTACAGATCTCTTTAATCAATTGTCGTCCAAAAGAACTCCAATTAGCAGTTGGAGTTGCTCCCCCCTGAGCTGCAGGCTGAAAGGTAACAGGAGCCAGTGACAACATGGGACTACGCATTAGGTCTGCCGTTCCCTGCTCTGTATCCCTTGAAACAGAAGCATTGGGATCACAGCTACAGGTTTGGGGAATGGCAGTGGGTGTGTCCCCACCATGGGAACTTGGGTAAGGGGTGGGGACAGGGGGCCGGCAGGGGGCGGGGAAACTGTGGGAACAGGGGGCGGGGTCAGGGGGCAAGCAGGGGGCGGGGACACCGTGGGAACAAGGGGTGGGGTCAAGGGGCAGGCAGGGGGCGGGGACACCTGGTGACATCACGTCAGCAGACGCTCCCTGGGAGGAGTTGAGGGGTGGAGCTGAGGGTATTGCAGGAAAGTGAGGGGGAGGGGGGAAGGTATCATGAGGGACAGGAGGAGAGGGGGATGGGGCTGGAGTTTCGGGATGCTTAAGAGGATTTTGGGAAGAAGACGACCAGGTTTGGGAAGATGCCACGTGGCATCCACCATCTTGTGGACCCCCTAGGGGCTGGGGGCCATTTTGGGCATCACTGCTCTCTGGAAAGCTATCACGTGCTGTAGGTTTCAGAGGAGGGGAAACAGGGGATTGGGAAAGGTTCCACGCAGCCTGGCCAGGGCCTTGTGGACTGGCAACTCAGGCATTTTAGCAGACTCAGGGATTCGACTTCCCAATGAGTGTGCTCTGTTTAAAATATCAAGTTTTGGGGAAAGAGGTTTAGGGGTTTTAGAACTAGGAGAGGGAGAAACAGGGAGAGCAGAGGTACATGGCTTTACATTTGGCTTCTTCTCCATTTCTTTTTGTTTGAGCAATGCTGTTCGAATTTGTAAACTCCAAAACACAAATTTAGCTGAGGGTGCATTGCCAGATTGTCCTAAGGTTATCAATTCATTCCCAACTTTATCCCAGAATTGAATATTGTGGATTTCTTCAGGGGAGATTTGTGGGAAGTGGAGGAAAAGCCATCTTATAAACTGTTTCAATTTTCCCTTTGAAAACTTCACATTACCACTGTCTAAAATGCTAACAATATTATAAAAGACTCCTTTTTGTACAATGCTGAGTTTCAAACCCATGTTAGATGTGAAAGGCAAAGTACTAAATCCCGCCTGACCAAAAACAAAGCTAAAATCAGCTACCGATTTCTAAAAAAAACCACAGATGGAAAGCGATAACGAGCCGACAAAAGCTTCACAATGCAGCTGTATATACTGCTTTTAAAATTCCCGGGCAGCAGCAGCAGGGCACGCCCTGCCGAGCTGAGGCAGAAACAAAGCCCCCCCTGCCGTGGAATGCAGTCCCCCCGTGGAGCAGAGAGAGTAGCCACGCCACGCGGCAAGCTGAAACCGGGGCCCCCCGCGCCGCGTGTGCAGAGAACCCCCCCCTCCCCCACAGAGAGCTGAGAAAGAGAGTCCCCCACGGCAAGAGAGCTGAGAGCCCCCCCTCCCCCGCACAGAGAGAGAGAGAGAAAGATCTCCCGACCACGTGGAGAGAGCCTAGCCTGCAGAGCCGAGAGGAATGGCAAAGAGCTCCCACGCGAATTCTAAAAGACAGCAAAACACGCGGCAGAAAGCTAAAAGCGAGAACGCATTGAATTCCCGTCTGTGGGGCTGCGCAGCCAAAAATGCAAAGGCAAAAAGGAACAGAACTCACGGCAGAGTCTGTTTTTGAGCTCCTGCTCTACCGAGAGCAGAGATACTCACCCGAAATGGAAGCTGTAGCTGGCTGGGTACAGGCAGGTCTCTTCACCGGAACAGGACCTCTCTGTGGGCGAGAGAGGCTACCCTGTCCTCCCTCTGGAAAATCTGCTCACCAGAAAGGAGCTGGGCTTTCCAGAGGCGCCGAACAGTCCACGAAACTTCTTCTGGGAATATTCCCTAAGTCTCTAGCCGAGGGCCTTGCAACCAAAGCCCCTTTCAGCTGGATGCACGGCTGCCAGAAGGTTCTCCGAGGTGCTGCAGGTCCGTCTCGGGCTGCAAAGTCGCTTTGCCCATGCAGGGACGCCAAATATTGGAAAAAAGGTTCCCAATATTACCAGTTAGATTGTGCCTGGGCCAGTCTGACCCTCGCTGCTGGGCCAAAGGCAGCAACTGCGGTGTATCACCCCAGAGATACCTTGGCTTGCGGGTGGTTGCAGCTGGGCACTGAACAAGTCCAGGCTTGTAAGGAAACCCCGTTTACCTCAGGAGGAATGGCTTCAGGCGATGGTGAAGAGAAAAAGGAGAGGATTCTGCTGGAGGGTTTAATGTCCAGAGGTTTATTCCATGGTTACAGAGGTCTGAACGTGAGCAACTGCTCCAACAGAACCCCAACCGCATGCTCTGATCACCTTTTTATGCTCAGGGATAGGGGGAGGGGAGGTACAGGTGAGCCACCAACCAGGTGAGAGGGGCAGGGTCTCAGGGGAAGATGACACCCAGAAAAGCCAATGACCTCTGGGCATCGGGGCATCCTTTGAACTTGACCAACCACATGACGCCTTGCTGGAATGTTAAGTCTGATTGACAGGACTCACTCAGCATGGGGGTAAGGGGGAAGGGAGAGAGGTATAAGCACACTTGGGGAAATGACCTGGAAGTCTAAAATGGGACATTACAGCACACCACAACATGGGGGATTTTGGGGTCCCAAATTTGGGGTTCAAAGAGGGGATTTGGGGTCCAAGATTTGGGGGGATTTGGGGTTTTGGGGTCCCAATTTTGGGGCATTTTGGGGAATTTTGGGGTCCAAGATTTGGAGGATTTGGGGGGGTCCCAAATTTGGGGGAATTTTTGAGTTTTGGGGTCCCAAATTTGGGGATTTTGGGATTTTTGGGTCTCAAATTTGGGGATTTTGGGGGGTCCCATGGGGGTTTTGGGGGGGTCCCAAATCTGAGAGAATTGGGGATTTTGGGGTCACAAAGTTTAAAAAATATCCCCCAAAAAATTGGAAAATATAACCCAAAAAATAACCCAAAAAATCTCAACAAAAAGTAAAAAAAAGATCAAAACAATGGCCAGAATACCCCAAAATATCCGAAAAAATCCCCAAAATTTAAAAAAATATCCCCCAAAAATACGAAACTATAACCCCCCCAAATATGGAAAATATAACCTAAAAATCCCCAAAAAATAACCCAGTAAAATCTCAAAAAAAACCCCAAAAATCGAGAAAAATACCCCAAAATATCCCAAAAGAATCCCAAAAATGTTTTTAAATCCCCTAAAAAAATTGGAAATTATAACCCAAAAAATCCCCCCAAAATTAACCCAGAAAAATATTAAAAAATATTGCAAAAATACCCCAAAATATCCTAAAAAATCCCAAAAAAATTTAAAATAAAATATCTCCCAAAAAAGCGAAATTATAACCCCCAAAAAATCGGAAAATATAACGAAAAAAATCTCAAAATATAACCCAGAAAAATCTAAAAAAACCCAAAAAAAAAAGGAAAAAAATACCCCAACATCTCCTAAAAAATCCAGAAAAATTAATATCAAATATCCCCCCAAAATGGGAAAATATAACCCCAAAAAATTCTCCAAAATGTCTCAAATAATCCAAAAAACAATCTGAAAACATTCCAAAAAACATCCCCAAAAAATTAAAAAACCCTAAAATATTCCCCAAAATTCCCCTCAAAATTCCAAAAAATAACCTTTAAAATCCCCCCCAAAACCTCAAAAGAATCCCAGAAAATAACTCGAAAGTTCTTTCAAAATCTCCCCCCCAAAAAAAAAAAAAAAATCCCAAAAAATCCCCTCGAAAATTCGCCAACAAATTCCCCAAAATATTAAAAAAAAAATCTGGAAAAAATCCACAAAAAAGCCACAAAAAAATCCCACAAAATTCCTGGGAAATTAAAAACAATCCCCCCAAAAAATCCCCCCCCAAAATCCTAAATATTTCTCAAAAATCCCTCAAAAATTCCCCCAAAATCCCGAAAAAAATCCAAAAACTTTCACAAAAAGCCCCAAATTTTGGGGCTCCACCTCCCATTAAAAATCCAACAAAAATTCCCCTGAAAACCCCAAAAATTACAAAAAATAAATTTAGAAATTAACCCGGAAAAGCTCCCCAAAATGCCCACAAAATTGAGACTTTAAAAATCAAAAAATTCTCACAAAACCCACAAAATACCAAAAAAATCCTAAATACAGCCAAACAAAAACGCCCAAAACCCACAAAAAATGCCCAAAAAACTCCACCAAAAACTCAAAAAAAACCCCAAAAATACAAAAAATCCCCCAAAACAGTCCATAAAAAAACCAAAAAACCCCAAAAAATTTAAAATAAAGAAAAACCCAAGGAGCCCAAAGCCCCCTCAAAAAAACCCTAAAAACCCCTAAAATAAACAGAAAATAAAACCTAAAATCTCCTGAAAAACACCTTTAAAAGGCCTTTAAAAAGCCAAGACAACCCCAAAAACGACCCAAAAACCTCAAAAAAATCCTAAAAAAGAAACAGAAAAAAAAAAAAAACTTCTAAAAAACACCGGGAAAAGTCCTAAAAAACCCTCAAAACCCTAAAAAAAACCACCAAAAAACCCAGAAAAACCTCAAAAAAACCCTAAAAAATAAACGGAAAAAACCCTAAAAACGCCTAAAAAACGCCTAAAAAACTCCATAAAAATCCCTTAAAAACCTCCAAAAATCATAAAAAACCAACGGAAAAAACCCTAAAAACCACCTTGAAAAGTACTAAAAAAACCCACAAAAAAACCCCCTAAAATATCCCTAAAAACAAACGGAAAAGAAACCTAAAAAACGCCAAAAAACGGCCTAAAAACAACCCCAAAAACGCCTCAAAAAAACCTTAAAAAACCCTAAAAAACCCCCAAAACCCTCAAAAAAAATCCTAAAAAAAAAAAGAAACAGAAAAAAATCCCTAAAAAAACCCTAAATTCCTAAAAAAACCTAAAAAACACCCTAAAAACAAATAGAAAAAAAAAAAAAAAAAACTAAAAAAGCGGATTTGGGGATGAATTCAGGGACTTTGGAGCCAATTTTGGGGCTGATTTGGGGATTTTAGAGCCGATTTTGGGGCTGATTTTAGGGCTAAACCTGGAGGATTTGTGGCCAAATCTTGGTGATTTTGAGCCAAATTTTGGGGCTGATTTTGGGGATTTTAGAGCCGATTTTGGGGTCAAATTTGGGGCCAAACTTGGGGATTTTGGGGCTGAATTCAGGGACTTTGGAATTTTGGGGCCCAATTTTGGTATTTTTGGGGGCCAATTTGGGGCCGATTTTGGGGCTGAATTTGGAGACAAACTTGGGGATTTTGGGGCCAAATTTGGGGATTTTGGAGCAGAATTTGGGGCCAGCTTTTGGGGTGGAATTTGAGGATTTTAGAACCAAGTTTTGGGGTTTTGGGACAGACTCTTGGGGATTTTGGGGCCAAATTTTGGGGATTTTAGAGCCAATTTTGGGGCTGATTTTGGGGTTGATTTTAGGGCTAAACCTGGATAATTTGTGGCCAAATTTTGGGGATTTTGGGACCAGATTTTGGGGCCAAATTTGGGGATTTGAGAGCAAATTTTGGGGTCAAATTTGGGGCCAAACTTGGGGATTTTGGGGCCAAATTTGGAGCCAATTTTGGGGCTGAATTTGGGAACAAACTTGGAGATTTTGGGATATTTTAGGATGGATTTGGGACATTTTAGGTTATTTTGGGATATTTTAGGGATATTTTAGGATGGATTTCGGATAATTTAAGATGGATTTGAGACATTTTAGGATCATTTGAGACATTTTAGGATCATTTGGGACATTTTAAGGATATTTTGAAAATATTTTAGGAAGGATTAAGGATATTTTAGGGCGGATTTTGGGGATTCAGGATAATTTTGAATATTTTTGGCTCCTTCTATGGGGTGCTCTCTTCTCAGCGGCCGAGTGATCCAGTCCCATTCTGTCATCCATTGCAGGACCCTGGGCACTAACTTGCTTGTCTCCACCTTTGCAGACGATGTCAATAATGCTTCCTGTAAGTCCATTGAATTAACCAGGTACCAGTCCAGCGTCTCTTTTTCCATGAGTAGCCCAATGGTGGCAGGTTCTCGACCGTCCACATCAGTAATTCTGAGTCGGCCTTTTTTGATCAACACAGCCAACTGTTCGATTTTTGAGAATATTGTTCTTTTATGTTGTAGCGGTGGTGACAGCCATTCCAACACCCGTATCTCCCCCGTTTTGTTTTCGCATTGGGAGAGAGCGCCAAGCAGGTGACAAGGACTATTCCAAACAGTGAGGTCAATAGGGCAATCTAGCTGTCGACAGGATACATATCCTTGTTGTACACAATTACTGATTTGCTTTAGGGCGGTGTGCTGTTCCTTCATGAGGCACACAGGGGTAGTGGGGTCAGTGCCCTTTAACAAGGATCGTAGGGTCTCCAACAAGTGATTTGGTACTCCCACAATGGGTTTTAGCCACTGTAAGTCTCCTAGCAACTTTTGAGCATCATGTAAAGTCTTAATGTCCAAGTGTAGTTTTAATTTTTGGGGTACCACTCTTTGGTCCATTAGAATCCATCCCAAATACTTCCATGGTTTCGTGGTCTGAATTTTCTCTGTGGCAATAACAAGTGAAGATGCTGCAAGAGTGTCTCTGATGCTGTCAACCTGCAAAGGGGAAAATGGCTGTTGTTGCGCAAACAAAATATCATCCATGTAATGATATATTATGGTAGCTGGCCACTGCTGACGTAATGGCTGTAATGCAGCGTCAACATAAAGCTGGCACAACATGGGGGAATTGCGCATGCCCTGCGGCAATGACGTCCACTCAAATCTTTTGTCTGGTTCCCCACAATTTGTTGCTGGTAGGGTAAAGGCAAACCTCTTCATGTCATCGGGATGCAGCCCAATAGTGAAAAAACAATCCTTTAAGTCGATGATTAGAAGCGGCCAATCTTGAGGTATCATGGCTGGATTCGGAAGACCAGGCTGCAAGGCCCCCATCGGTTCCACCTCGTCATTCACAGCTCGTACATCGTGTACCAGGCGGTATTTTCCTGATTTATTCTTAATCACAAAAATGGGCGTGTTCCATGGACTCGCTGAGAGTCATAAATGTCCTTGCTCGTATTGTTCCTTCACCAATTCATGGGCATGCTTAAGACTCTCCCCTTTCAAGGGCGATTGCTTAACCATCACCGGTGTATCTGTTTTCCAGGTGAGTGGAATGGGGAAAGTCCAAGCAATGGCAATTACCCCAAAGGGTGGTGATTGGCCAACACCACCCCCAGCTGTGTTAAAATGTCCCTGCCTATGAGGCAAGAGACTGTAGGGGGCAACTGAACAACTGAAAACACCACAGATACCTGTTGCCCATCAAATCGCACTGACAGGGGCGGTGTTCTGCTTGCCAAGGTAAGTCCTCCTTCTCCTGTGAGAATGTTTGTTGATGGGAGCAAGGGCCAATGCTGTGGCCATGCTTCTGGAGATATAATGCTGGTGTCTGCTCCCGTATCCAATAGTCCATAAAGGGTTATACTCTGATGTCCATGGGTGATCTGAACTCTCTGTTTTGGCCTCTCCTGTAGATCTACAGTCAGGACTGTAGTGCCTGTGGAGCCAAAGCCCTTTCCATCACGCTTCTGTCCAGTAAGCGATGGAAGACCCGATGTCATCTGCGGTAACGGTACCAATTGCGCAACGCGTTGACCTTATGTTATCTTTAGCGGGGGATAAGGGGTGTAAGCCATGATTTGTATTTCTCCTGTATAGTCTGCATCTATGACCCCTGGAAATACAAATAATCCCAGCATGGATGTCGAGGACCGTCCTAGTAATAATGCTCCACATTTTTGTCCTTGTAGCGTGAGAGGACCGTTTACTTCAATTGGTATCCTTGCAGGCTGGTTCATCATTAATGTGACATCTACTGCATCTGCTATATCCAAGCCGAGGCTTCCTGCTGTTGTTGGCTGCAGACAGGAGGTGGCGCTGATGTCGCGGCGGCAACTTGTGTCTGGGTGCGGCCGGCGATTGGCGCCGGCAAGCCGTGGTGTTTTGGGAGCTGGATTGGCAGCTTTGGCACCACACGCCAGTCGCTCTGCATTCTCGGCGCATGTGTCCCCCATTGCCGCATCGGTAGCACATGAGGTGTGATCTCGAGCCTCCCTGCGTGACTGCCATTGAGCCATTTCGGAGAGGAGCAAGAGCAGCTAACACCTGATTGTGAGTGGATTCTGCTTGCTTTTGCAGCCCTAATCCTAATTCCTTTAAGGCATCTACTAAAAATGCTTGTGAGACTGTTGGCTGTAATGCCATTCGCTCTAGTGCTTCCTCAATGGTCCAATTTGCTCCCAGAGTGGCTAGCACCCTTTGCGTGGCCGGATTGCTATTTTGTAATGGTGCACTGCTTTAATAGTGCCCCCTTCATATATTCTGCAACTCCCGCCCGGTCTATGGCCACAGCTGCTTTGTCAATAAAACTCCCAAATGATTCCTCTCAACCTTGTTTTATGCCCATGTACGCTGGCAGCCCTCCTGGCTCTTTACCCCTCTCTATGGCAGCACGTACCAACCGCATGGCTTCTCTAATCTTATCTGCTCCTGATATCAACTGTGCCTCCGTGTGCAAGTATGCCCTTAAGCCCATGAGCTCATCTATCGTCACTCCATGCAGCGGATCCCCCTGAGCTCGCTGTGTTGCAACCGACTCATTAACCAAGGCTTGCCAATGCGCATTAAACAACAATTGCTGATGCTGAGTAAATATTAACTGTACTATTCCCCTCAAATCATTTGGGCACACAATCTGCGTATTAAAGAGATAATCCAGCATCTGCCTAACAGGTTCGCTTTTTACACCGAACTGGCTAACTGTGGACCGCAACTGGGATAACAACTTCCAGTCTAAAGGGGTATACTCCGCCAGATCCTGTGTGTGGTTCCCCTGAGCATCCTACTGTGGTGTGTATGTAACCGGACAGGCAAGAGCAGAAGCGGCCTCCATTGCCTCACCATCCCCCGTTTGCATTGCCTCTTTTGCCAGAGCAGCCCAAGCCTCCCTCCTCTGTTTAGCCATCTCCTCCCACAGGTCACTGAGTGCCCCGGGATAGGATCTGACTCTCCGAGAGTTCTGCGCTGTTGGCGCTTCTGCACAGGCCATTCGGGTGGGGGAGGCGGCAGGCTCAGCTCGCTCTCTCTGCGGGGAGGCGGCGGGCTTAGCTCACTCTCTCTGTGGGGGGGCGGCGGGCTTAGCTCGCTCTCTCTGCCGTCCTCCAACTCGTCCTTCTCCTCTGTGCAGATGGTCCCCCCGCGCCTGTAACAAAATCCTCCATACCACACTGTTGTAAACCCTTTGGTATTAACACCTTGTTTACTGAAGTCGCAAGAGGATCGTCCTCACAACCATACCCTATATTCCTCTTATGAGCTTCTGTCACCCTTTCTGCTGCCTTGCGCTCAGAGACATGTTGAAGCAGTGTATTGTGCACCACCCACCATGGCTTGCCCAATTTCTTTGCTGTCTTATCATCTTCTAACACCGCTTCCCACAGTATATCCCCAAATTTTCTCCATTCCGCGAGCTCATGGACCGTATGTGGGTTAAGGAAAACCCCCTTAGCATAGCCGTAGGCTAACAAACCTGGTAGCTCCTTTTTTAGATCTATCCCCTTTACTCCTCACCTTTCTAAATACGCGGCAAAAAGATCATATGCTGCTTGCCTATCCATACCTATTCGTATACGTCAGCGCTGTTGCGGCTTTCCAGGCTCTGGCAGACACGTATGGCCCGAGTCACCGATGTGAACTTCGAGGGTGCTTCAAAATTCCGGCACCGTTCCGGCTGCGATCAGGACCCAACTCCAACTTCCCTCGACTGTGGCGTGTCCTCCCCCCTTTTCTTTTTCAGCAAGACACGGAGGCAGACGTCGAAAGAAGGAGACCAGGACACCAGATGGTCATCAACAGGTCTAATTTATTGATTGATTTGGCAACCTAAATACAGTCCATAATGAGCCTCATACATATTGCAAAAGTTGAGCTCAGGGTTGGCTATTCAGCTACATGTCAACCCCGCCTAATTTAGCCTTTAGCTACATTCCTGTGGTTAGCAAGAATAGCAACTTCTGCATTCCACATCCTGTTCTTGTATAACTTCAGCACCTTCTTTGTGAACAAGGACACCCTGCCCGCGAAAGGGCCTCTGCCCTAGTTAGGACATCTTTACCAAATTGATTCGGCTGTGTCCCCTCTCCTTGAGCCACTCTTTGACAAAACTCTCCACAGGATTCCACCTCCAAAATTCTGTATATCCAAGGGTTGCTCCCAGGTAAATCTGTCAGTCTGGCTGGCCTTGGCCTCTGGTGAATGCCCCTGCAATGCTGGGGTTGAGTTCCTTCCTTCCCATGGAGATCCCTGGGACACTGTGGGGACCGCATGGAACCAAAGGGATCCTTGTGGCACCACTGGAGCCCATGGAACCAAGGATATCATTGTGGCACCACTGGAGCCCATGGAACCAAGGAGATCATTGTGGCACCACTGGAGCCAATGGAACCAAGGAGATCATTGTGGCACCACTGGAGCCCATGGAACCAAGGAGATCATTGTGGCACCACTGGAGCCCATTGAACCAAGGGGCCATTGTAACACAGCAGGGCTTCATGGAACCCAGAGACCATTATCACTCTGTGGGGCCTGATGGAACCATGGAGACCATTGTGACCCTTCAGGGCCTCATGTCACCAAGGGGACATTATGACACCTCAGGTCCTCATGGAAGCAAGGGACCATTGGGACACTGTGGGGCCCCATGGAACCGAGGGAACAGGGAGCAGGTCTGGCTGCAAGCACTGAGCCTGGCCGGAGTCACGGAACCATCTGCAGGCCCCAGGTGAGATATGAACTCTTTCAGTGCTTCCATCCTCCCTGGAGTGAGAGAAAAGGACAAAGTGCAGGCACATAGAGGAGCAACATGAAGACACCGAGGTCAGTGAAGAGGAAGTTGAGTCCAAGATGGGAGGCATGAGGAGATGTCCCGATCTTGGGGCTGAAATCCTCTTGTAAAGCTATGGAGAAGGATGCAACTGATACATCAGACTCTCTTTTTCCCCGTATCACATTGAAAAGTACGAGGAAATGACTTGTTCAGCAAAGGCCTCCGTGCTAAAGTAAGCAAATGTTGAAATAGCTGTGATCCCATGAGAAGTTAGAACACTGAAAAAGTGAAGAGTGATGAGATCCTGTGCTTTCCGAGGGAGAAGAAAAAGATCTCTGTTCTCAGACATGAAGATGATTTCAGAAATAGATGATGAGAACCTTTGCTCTTAAACAGCTCATCTTTAAACTAATACCCCATAAGTTGACATGGCCCATAAACACAACTGTAAAAGAGCTTTGAACAACTGGGAGGGATGTCCCAATTGCAGATTTTTCTGGGCAGTTGCTATTCATGGAAATTGAGAGCGGCAAGAGAAGTGTCTCTTCTGGAAAAGTCTCCATAGCATGAAAGAGAGACTCCTCTCCTTAAGCGAACTCAAGAAAGACTCTTCCAGTAGGGTTAAACTGACTGAAAATTCTAGGTTTGTCTCTTTATACTGTCAGTAAGGAAGAAAAGATTGTAGGGAGAGGAGAAGTGTTCTGAAAGTTTTGTTCTTATTACTCTTTCTTTTAGTTGCTATTAATTAACTTTTCCTTATACTCTCTTAAAGTTTTGAGCCTGCTTTGCCGTTCTCCTAATCTTATCACACAGGAGGAAATGAGTAAGGATATTCTAGTGAGTGCACTGGTAATTAGCCAACACTGAAGCCACCACAATAATTGCTGCATTCTCCAAGAAATCTCAAATAGGTGAACGAAAACCACTACAGAAATATTTCTGATGAACTGAACTAGAACAGAGGGAAATCAAGGTAGAGCCATGGTTTGTCAGGACTTGCTTGATCCTAATGAGCCCTGTGGTGCATTTGGAACTGAGCCCTGGAATCTTAGGACCTGAGAGGAGATTGCACAAACCTTTCCAGGAGTCAAACTCAGAAAAAAACCCCAAAGTGTCTCAAATCATAGATGTGTCCCACTGAGGTCCATCTGCTACACAGGCTCCTCATGGACTTCTTGGAGGAGAGATTTGGAGGCCAGGATGGCACAAAAACTTCTAAGAGATTCAGTGTGGAAAGGAAAATCCAAAGTACTTTAAAAACCTTGAGTATCCTAAAGTATTAATGAGCTCCACTGAGTGTCAGTACAAAGCTCTCAAGGGACTTGTTAAAGCAGAGAAATGGGGCCATGATTGCACAAACCTCTCACAGAGTCTCTATCTAAAGGGAAACACCAAGTACCCTAAAATAATTGAAGTACCCTGAAGCATTAATGAGCCCACAAAGTGTAGTTACTGACAAAGCCTCTCCAGGGACTAATTACAGCAGATAATTGGAGGCCGTGATTGCACAAACCTCTCAGAGACTCCAAGGCAAAAACCAAACCCAAAGTCCTTTCAAAAACTCTGTGAGCATTCAGGAGCCCCCAGGGCCATTGTTGAGCAAGGCTCCCCAGGGACTCCTTCCAGCAGATCCTTGAGGCCACTGGGATGTGGGCTAGGGGGGGATGCTGAGGGCAGGACAAGGAGCTGACAGTGCCCAGCCTGGCTGGGGCTGTGCCAGGAGGCCCCAGGGCCTCAGGACAAGGTGTCTCCTCACAGCCCTTGGTGGCACAGACACTGCTGTGCCCCAGGGCACCAAGACTTGACTTTTCCTTGTTCCAACCTGTCATCACTGCCTCCAGTTCTCTGCTTTGCCTGGGGTCTGGGGACACTTTCTCAGTCGTGTCCCTCTCTGGGACCCATTAAAAGTCCAAGAAAGTTTAGAGCTGGATTCTGACTTGCAGTTCTGGAGAGGTTTCTTAGCTCCCTCTAAAAAACTGATGTTCAGGGCCTGAGCACAAAGCCCCAGAGGCTCATTAATGTCTTTCTGCTGTGTCTGTGCTGCTGAGCTGGGCTGGGCTCCTGGTACAGAGGCAGCTCCTGGTAACCAAGCAGAGCTTCAAAAGCACATTTCTCTTGATGAGCAGCTCTTCTGCCAGCCCAGCAGGGCTGGGGCACTGCCTGCAGCCATCCCAGGCAAAGCACAGAGGCAGAGAGAACTTAAATCAGTCAGGGCTGGGAAGGTGCTGAGAAGTGCCTGGGGCACAATCACTGCCAGCCCTTGGCACAGGAGCCTCTGGCTGCAGGACAATGCAGCTGCAGCTCCTGGAGCCATCTCCTAAAGCTGGAACATTCTAATGCCTACAGAGCCTGTGAGTACATTCTCTGATTGTCTCCTGTGCAGAGCAGTCAGGGGTGCCCAGGGCTGTCCTGCAGAGCAGGGTCCTGCAGCCCAGGGTGCTGTGCTGGGGCAGGGACTCTGCTGCCTGCCAGGGAACGCTCTCAGCCAGCCCTGGCAGCTGCTCCAAACACTGGGGGAAGAGATCTGGGTGGAAGGAGACAGCTGGTGCAGCTTGGAAGTGTTCTCCTTGTGTGGGGAGGATGCTGCATTGTTCAGGACTGCTCCCATCCCGGCATTTAACTGCAGAATGTTTCCAAGTAGATTTTACAGGGAGTACAGCAAGGCAGGGGCTGCATAAAAGGGAAAAATTTATTAATCTACTGCTTTGGATTGCTGGGATGGAAAAATGCACGTAGATATTTATCTCTTGGTTCATGTTTAGAAAAAATAAATAATTTAATCTCAACTCTAACTGAAGCAAGCAGTGACAGAAATCAGCACAGGACCCCTCACAGGCAGTGTCAATATCACTTTTCCAGTCTCCTCAGGGTTGCACTGATGTTGCCATCAGAGCCTGGAGAGCCAGAGCTGCCCCTGGGCAGTGCCTGAGCTGGGAGGGGTCTGCAGGGCAGAGCTGAGCCCCCAGGGCTGGGCTGGGCTCTGGCAGCACTGGCAGGGCCCAGCCCTGGGCACAGGGAAGGAGCTGCTGGCAGGGACAGCTCCAGGCAGCAGAGCCCTGGGCAGGCAGTGGGGGGAAAGTGCCCCCACGCTGTGCTGGGATATTTCAAGTCCTCTCCAAACCCAACTATTCCATGGTTACTTTCCTTACAGATCCCCATGCCAAGGCACAGTAAATGTCCAACAGCAGCTCCATCAGGCACTTCCTCCTGCTGGCATTGGCAGACACACGGCAGCTGCAGCTCCTGCACTTCTGCCTCTTGCTGGGCATCTCCCTGGCTGCCCTCCTGGCCAACGGCCTCATCATCAGCGCCGTAGCCTGCAGCCACCACCTACACACACCAATGTTCTTCTTCCTGCTCAACCTGGCCCTCAGCGACCTGGGCTTCATCTGCACCACTGTCCCCAAAGCCATGCACAATTCCCTCTGGGACACCAGGAACATCTCCTACTCAGGATGTGCTGCACAGCTCTTTTTCTTTATGTTCTTCATCTCAGCAGAGCTTTCCCTTCTGACCGTCATGTGCTACGACCGCTACGTGTCCATCTGCAAACCCCTGCACTACGGGACCCTCCTGGGCAGCAGAGCTTGTGCCCACATGGCAGCAGCTGCCTGGGCCAGTGCCTTTCTCTATTCACTGCTGCATACAGCCAATACATTTTCTCTGCCCCTGTGCCATGGCAATGTTCTGGGCCAGTTCTTCTGTGAAATCCCACAGATCCTCAAGCTGTCCTGCTACAAATCCCACCTCAGGGAACTTGGGCTCATTGCAGTTAGTGTCTGTTTAGGTTTTGGTTGTTTTGTGTTCATGGTTTTCTCCTATGTGCAGATCTTCAGGGCTGTGCTGATGATCCCCTCTGAGCAGGGACGGCACAAAGCTTTTTCCACCTGCCTCCCTCACCTGGCCGTGGTCTCCCTGTTTGTTAGCACTGCCGCCTTTGCCTACCTGAAGCCCCCCTCCATCTCCTCCAAATCCCTGGATCTGGCCCTGTCAATTCTGTACTCAGTGGTGCCTCCAGCCCTGAACCCGCTCATCTACAGCCTGAGGAACCAGGAGCTCAAGCCTGAAGTGTGGAGACTGATGACTGGATGCTTTCAGGAACATTAATTTGATGGCCAATTTCTGCAAACCACTTATAATAGAAGTCATCTTATTGTTGGTTTGACTGTAGTTTTTTTTTTTTTTTTTCCTTTTTATTAGTTTTCTCATATTGTCCACAAATAAATGTCTTTGTTTGTGCCATTTCTCATTTTGTTTCCCTCCAACTTCCCTGTGGCCACAGACTTTGTCAATGAGGGGTTGCGCTCTGGGTGACTTTAAAGGAAATAAAGGATGTCCCAGCCACGTTTTCTGCAGAGATGCCCCTTTTGTTTCCTTCTCTGGAGCTGCAGCAGCAATGTCTGTGTGCAGAGCTGGGGGCAGATCAGTGCTGGCTCAGCAGCTGTGCCCAGCAGCAGCAGCACTTGGTGTTGCCAGTGCTGCTGCCGTGGCCCTGCCCCGCTGCCCTGGTGGCCCTGGTGTTGCTGCAGGGCCTGAGTGCTCTCGGGGCCGGGCACAGCCCTGGGGGTGGCAGTGTCAGGGCTGCAGCAGGGACAGGCCAAGTAATATAAATAATTTGTATTATAAATCATCTTGGATAATTCTTTTGGATTTGTCCTTTTTTCCCCTGTGTTTTAGTTTTTTATTATTGTCCACAAAGTAAAACCATTGTTTGTGCCATTTCTCATTTTGTTTCTCTGCACCTTCCCTGTGTCCACAGACTGTGTCAATGGGAGGCTGTTCTCTTGGTGTCTTTAAAGGAGATAAATGATCTCCCAGCAAAGTTTTCTGCAGTGATCCCCTTGTGTTCCCTTCTCTGGAGCTGCAGCAGCAATGTCTGAGTGCAGAGCGTGGGCCAGATCAGTGCTGAGTCCATCAGCTCTGATCCTGCTGGCCACACCATTCCTGATCCAGACCAGGAGCCATTGGCCTTCTTGCCCAGCTGGGCACACTGCTGGCTCATGTCCAGCCTGCTGTCCATCAGTCCATGCAGGTCCCTTTCTGCCTGGCTGCTCTCCAGCCACTCTGTCCCCAGCCTGTAGTGCTGCAGGGGTGGTTCTGGCCAAAGTGCAGGACCCAGCACTTGGTCTTGTTCAACCTCAGCTTGTTGGATTTGGGCCCTGGATCCAGCCTGTCCAGGGCCCTGTGCAGAGCCCTCCTACCCTCCAGCAGATCAACATTCACACCCAGCTTGGTGCCATCTGCAAATTTGCTGATGCTGGACTCAGTCTCCTCATGCAGATCATCAGTGCAGATATTAAAATCCACGCTGGCTGGCTCTGATCCCTGGGCCATCCTGTGGGTGCCCTGTGATGGCACTCAGGGTGATCTGTTCCATAACCTTGCCGGGCACCCAGGTCAGGCTGACAGGCCTGGAGTTCCCCAGCTCCTCCTTCCAGCCCTTCTTGGGGATGGGCTCACACTGGCACCTCCAGTCCTCTGGGACCTCCCTGCTGAGCCAGCACTGATGGTAAATGATGGAGAGCAGCTTGGGGAGCTCATCCACAGCTTCCCCACCCCCGTAGGATGGATCCCATCTAGTCCCAGAGACACCTGTGAGCATCTGAGAGGACCAGCAGGTCACCAACTTCTTCCTCCTGGATTCCAGGGGCTATTCTGCTCCATGTGCCCATCTACCAGTTCAGGAGAACACTTGTCCTGAGGAAATCCAGTGCTAATATTGAAAATTGAGAGAAACAAGGTGTTAAGTAGCTTAGCCTTTTCTTTATCTTTAGTTACTGTATTCTCCACTGCATCCAAAAAAAGAGTAGGTGTTCTCCTTATCCCATGTTTTGCTAATTATTTATTTGTAATAACATTTTTTTTTTTATTTTTTACAGAAGTCGCCAGGTAATGCTCTAATTGAGTTTCGCCCCTCAACTTTTCTTTCTGCATGACCAAATAACATTCTTAAACACTTCCTAAGTTTCATGACGTTCTGTCAAAAGTTGCGTCCTCTTTTTTTCCCCTGAGTTCCCATAAAAGCTCCATGGGCAGCCAGGCCAGTAATTTTCCTCACCAGCTCATCTTCTGCCACACTGGGACAGGCTGCTCCTTCCCCCTTAAGATAACTGTCTTGACATGCGTCCATGTTCCCAGTCCCCTTTGTTTTTAAGGTCTGTTTCTCTTTCAAAATTCAGTACTTATTTGGTACTCCCCAATTCTGCATCCTAAACAGGTCAAAGTCTGCCCTTCCTAATTCCAGTGTGGCAGTTTGGTAGCTGCCACTCCTTCTTTCACAGAACATTGAAAACTTGATTATTCATGGTCACAGGCAGCCTCTGAGCCCCACATCTGCCACCAGCCCTTCTCTGTTTGTGAACAGCAGGAGATAGATCTGTCCTTGGCAGTGGGAGTGTTACCAAAAATTCGGTAAAACAGAAAACTCCTTAACCCCAATGCAGCATTAAGAAGCAGCATTCTTTATTCAGCTGGATGCACGGGGGAGAGCTCCTCCCAAAGCCCTGCAGGCTGAGTGCAGGAAAGTTTCTGTTTATATTCTGTATATTGCACACATATTCATTGATTTTCCCAGACTAAACATAAATATGATAATAATTTCCCCAAAATCATTAACATATTTCCCCTCCCCTTTTCCCATGTGTTCTTCTGTCCTGGTGTCCCTCTGGTGGTCCCTGGTGGTTGTGGACCCCAATGTTCCAGTGGGGCAGGCTGAGCTGGCAGGAGGCTGGTGAACTTTTAGTTCCTCTTCTCACACAATGGGCATTGTGTGGTTTCCATCTGTGACATCAGAGACCATCTGTGTGACATTAGAGAATGGGCTGTGACATCACAGAAAAGGCTGTGACATGACAGAGCAGGCTGTGACATCACAGAGCGTTGCCACCACTACAGGGGCTATGGTGTGGTGTCCCGGGTCGAGCACGGCTCTGTGGCAGCACCCCTGCCACACGGACCAAGACACGCTGACACCAATGTGGTGGACAGTGAAATGGCCTTTATTAACTGCCAACAGGGGTAATTTATAACAGGGGGTAACGGCAGGGCAACGGTAAAGGGAGAGGGGTTAGGCGTAATATCGCGAGATCTCCCAGATAACACGATATCTTAAACCCACATTCCCCTCCCCCCTTCATGACCTATTAAAAACATAGGAAACGGTAATGTTAAAACTGCCTAGTGGGATAGTAACAAACTTGTAACTGCAACAAAACAAACAACTGTAACAACTTTTAAGAAACTTGTGAGTGTAAATATTTAACAAATGAAAAGTTAAATAATGTAACGCACACAAAACTAACTATCTCTAACTGTTTTTCTAAGAAAAAATAAATATGAACTTATTTAAAACACAGGGCTATCTGTCAGGGGGCTGATTGAACTGTGACTTTGGGCATTCTTGCAGGACTTCCTCAGCTTATGTGTTGTCATCAGAGCACCAAATTGTCCTCCCAGATCTGTAATCTGTTTGACTTTAAAACCAGGGTGTTTTGGAGAGCCCATGTCCAGACTCATGTTCTCCCCAAAACACCCTTTGGACCCCTTGGCACAGGAAAAGTTCTGGGTTGACTGGTATTCCATCTAAGTAGAGTCAGAACTTGGCCAGAGTTCCAACTCCACTTGACGGATACAGTTGGGAAATTTAGGAGACTAGAGAATGGAAGAGTACAAAGCCGTGGCTAATTCCAAGTCCTGCACCTGTGAGATAGCGTGTCCTTGGGCCTAGCTGTAGTAGGATAACAAATAGTGAAAGAGACATGAGAAAAGAGAGATGTAACCCCTAAGGAATGAGGAAGAGTTCATGGTATAGTTTAACCAATAGATTGCTTGGCTTACAGAATATTCATAAGCTTATTATTTGCTGTATAAGTGTTTGATGCTTTCTTCAATAAACTGGACCTGTGATGAACCACCTGGTGTCCTGGTCTCCTTCCTACGACAGAACCCCATAACCACATGACCGTGATGGACCTCCATAACCCCATAACCTTGATGGACCTCCATAACCACATCACCCTGATGGACCCCCATAACCACATGGCCTTGATGGACCTCCATAACCCCATGACCTTGATGGACCTCCATAACCCCATGACCTTGATGGACCCCAAGGACCTTGATGGACCCCCATGACCCTGATTGACCCCCATAACCACATGACCTTGATGGACCTCCATAACCCCATGACCCTGATGGACTCTCATAACCACATGGCCCCATGACCTTGATGGGCCTCCATAACCTCATAACCATGATGGACCCCCATAACCACATGGCCCCATAACCCTGATGAAACCCCCTGGACCCATGACCCTGATGGACCCCCATAACCCCATGATCTATCCCATAACCATGATGGAACCCCATGACCCTGATAGACCTTCATAACCACATGACCGTGATGGAACTCCATAACCCCAAAATCATGATGGACCCCCATAACCCCAATAAATCCCCATGACCTTGATGGACCTCCAAAACCACATGACCCTGATAGACCTTCATAACCCCATAACCCTGATGGACCCCCATAACCACATGACCTTGATGGAACCCCATAGCTCCATAACCATGATGGACCTCCATAACCCCATAACCCTGATGGACCCCCATAACCACATGGCCTTGATGGAACCCCATAACCCCATAACCATGATGGACCCCCATAACCACATGACCTTGATGGAACCCCATAACCCCATGACCCTGCTTACTCCCATGATCTTGATGGACCCCCATAACCACATGACCCCATAACCCTGATGGAACCCCATAACCACATGTCCCTGTGCAGGATGTCCCTGTGCGGGACGTCCCTGTGCGGGACGTCCCTGTGTGGGATGTCCCTGTGCGGGACGTCCCTGTGCGGGATGTCCCTGTGCGGGACGTCCCTGTGTGGGATGTCCATGTGCGGGATGTCCACGTGCGGGATGTCCCTGTGTGGGATGTCCCTGTGCAGGATGTCCACATGCGGCACGAAGCCACCAGCGCCCCACAGGAACACCCGGGGCAGCTGGGCCACCACCAGGAATAGCGCGTCACCCGCCAGGACGGGGTGGCAGGACACCGGGGAGAAGCCTGGGGGAGAGGGGACATGAGTGAGGAGACCTTGGAGACCTTGGCGACCTTGGAGATGTTGGAGATGTTGGGGTGATGGGGATCTTGGGGACCTTGGGGAGCTTGGGGACACTGGGGACCTTGGAGACGTTGGAGATGTTGGAGACCTTGGGAATCTTGAGGACGTTGGGGACTTTGGGAATATGGAGGTTGTTGGGGACATTGGAGATGTTTGGGACATTGGAGATTTTGGGGTGATGGGGACATTGGAGACCTTGGGGACATTAGGATGATGGGGACCTTGGGCACACTGGAGATGTTGGGGTGATGGGACATTGGAGACATTGGAAAACACTGGGGACATTGGAGATGTTGGGGCAATGGGGACCTTGGGGACATTGGGGGCACTGGGGACATCAGGTGCACTGGGGTGATGGGGCCTTGGGGACCTTGGGGACATTGGAGAACGTTGGGGACACTGGAGATGTTGGGGTGATGGGACCTTGGGGATACTGAGGACATTGGAGACCTTGGGGACATTGGAGATGTTGGGGACCTTGAGGACCTTGGGAGTATGGAGGACACTGGGGACATTGGGGATGTTGGAGCAATGGGGACCTTGAGGACCCTGGGGACATTGGGGTGATGGGGACCTTGGGGACACTGGAGATGTTTGGGACCTTAGTAACCTTGGGGGCCTTGTGAATATGGAGGGTGTTTGGGCCGTTGGGGACATTGGGGACCTTGGGGATGTTGGGGTGATGGGGACCTTGGGGACATTGGAAACCTTGGGGACCTTGGAGATGTTTGGACATTGGAGATGTTGGGGTGATGGGACATTGGGGACATTGGAGATGTTGGGGACCTTGGAGATGTTGGGGTGATGGGACACTGGGGACATTGGAGATGTTGGTGTGATGGGGACCTTGGGGACATTGGAAAACCTGGGGGACATTGGAGATGTTTGGACATTGGGGACATTGGGGACCCTGGAGATGTTGGGGTGATGGGACACTGGGGACAATGGAGATGTTGGGGTGATGGGGACGTTGGGGACATTGGAAAACCTTGGGGACACTGGAGATGTTGGGGCACTGGGGACCTTGGGGACCTTGGGGACATTGGGGGCACTGGGGATGTTGGCGACTTTGGGGACTGTCCTGGTTTAGGGCAAATTTGTTAAAGAATCTGCAAAGGAGGGCCCCTCCAGAAAGGAAAACCCACATGGCCCCTCCCCCCAACCGGTTCGGGAAAAAATTCTTTGGAGAGAGGTGGAAAGAACCTGTTTATTGACAGGCACAGCACCCCCCAGCACTCAAAATGAACAATACCCGATGACACCGCTCTGAGAAAATGACAAAATCAGAAAGTCTCTTTCGGGGGTGGTTGCTCTGTTCTCAGTCCCTCCGGCGCTGGGGCAGCTGCTGCAGCCAAACCTTCGGTGTTCCCGGGTCCAAGTCCGGAGCAAGTTCGAGATGGTCACAGAAACAGGAGAGGAGAAACAGTCCAGGAAGGAATTTGGACTGTTTAGCTAAACTAGCTAATAAGCAAAGGCCAAAGCAGAGCAGAAGCAAGAGCAGAAAAGAGAGCAAGCAAAGCAGCAAGCTGAAAGCAAGAAGTGAAAAACAGCCCTATGTACTGCCTGTTTCTGTGTCCCTGATAAGAGAAACCCAAACAAAAATTCCACTCTTCAGAGACGGTCTTAAAGGCACAGAACATATGAATGGGAATACAAGCATCATAACGTCACCCCAGGACATTCCACCCCTTATCCCCATATCATCAACTTTCTACAACACATCATGCATTATTCATACAAAATTTCCATCTCTTCCCCAAAATTATAAGCAATACCCATCATGTCTTCATCACATCCCCACACTGGACCACTGAATCCAGGCCCTATATTACAGAGCTGCAGGATTCCCCCTTTTCACTTCAGTCACTTAAAGCTCCATCTATCAGTTGCTCAGACCATCGACACTTACACATTTACTTCTCCATCTTCCACTTGCCCAGACCTTCAACACTTACACATTTCCCTCTATCTCATGTCTGTATGGTTTAATGTACAGACAATGGCAGTAACATCCAATGAACAGTGATATTGCATATCATTCTTACCCCACAATCAGATTTCCGTGAACAACAACATCGTGTTGTTCCATCTCTTTGCATTATCCACCACGTGCAACCCGGTCCCTGAGCAAAGACAACCCCACAAATGGGTTTGTCTGTACGTGAGGCAGAATTGGTCCACACAGTCTTCCCTAACAAACCTCTGATATGTACCACTGGGACTTTGTCTCCTTCTATTACATTAAGGGACTCAGACTGGGCAGGACCTGCTCGGTTGGTGGAACCTTGGGTGTTAACTAACCAGGTGGCCTTTGCTAAATGCTGCTCCCAATTCTTGAAAGATCCCCCACCCAAAGCTTTCAACTGGGTTTTTAGTAGTCCATTGCACCTCTCCACTTTTCCTGCAGCTGGTGCATGGTAGGGGATATCGTACACCCACTCAATGCCATGATCCCTAGCCCAGGTGTTGATAAGGCTGTTCTTGAAATGAGTCCTGTTGTCTGACTCAATCCTCTCAGGGCTGCCATGTCTCCACAGAACTTGCTTTTCCAGGCCCAGGATGGTGTTCCGGGCTGTAGCATGAGACACAGGGTAGGTTTCCAACCATCCAGTGGTGGCTTCCACCATAGTCAGCACGTAGCGCTTGCCCTGGCGTGTCTGGGGCAATGTGATGTAGTCAATCTGCCAGGCCGCCCCATACTTGTACTTGGACCACAGCCCACCGTACCACAAGGGCTTCACTCGCTTGGCCTGCTTGATGGCAGCACACGTCTCACAGTCATGGATAACCTGAGAAATACTGTCCATGGTTAGATCCACCCCTCGGTCTTGTGCCCACTTATAGGTGGCATCCCTGCCCTGATGGCCTGAGGCATCATGGGCCCATCAAGCTAGGAATAACTCCCCCTTATATTCCCAATCTAGGTCTCTTTTGGACACCCCTATCTTTGCAGCTTGGTCTACCTGCTCATTGTTTTGGTGCTCCTCATTGGCCCTACTCTTGGGTATATGGGCGTCTACATGGTGGACTTTCACAGGCAGTTTCCCTACCCTGGTAGCGATGTCTTTCCACTCATCAGCAGCCCAAATTTGTTTCCCTCTATGTTGCCAGTTTGCCTTTTTCCACCTTTCCAGCCATCCCCACAGAGCATTGGCTACCATCCATGAATCAGTGTAGAGGTAGAGCTTTGTCCACTTCTCTCTCTCAGCAATGTCCAGAGCCAGCTGAACAGCTTCGAGTTCAGCAAGTTGGCTCGATCCACCTTCTCCTTCGGTAGCTTGCGCAACCTGTTGTGTGGGGCTCCATACAGCTGCTTTCCACTTCTGGTTCCTTCCTACGATGCAACAGGAACCATCAGTGAAAAGAGCGTAGCGTGTTTCCTCTGGGGGCAGTTGGTTATAGGGAGTAGCCTCTTCAGCACGTGCCACTGGTTATTGTTCCTCTTCATCTGTGACACCAAAATTCTCACTTTCGGGCCAATTTGTAATGACCTTCAAAATCCCAGGGCGATTCAGTTTACCTATACGGGCGTGCTGAGTGATGAGAGCAATCCACTTGCTCCATGTAGCACTGGTGGCATGGTGAGTGGAAGGAACCTTGCCTTTGAACATCCAGCCCAGCACCGGTAGTCGGGGTGCCAGGAGGAGTTGTGCTTCAGTGCCTATTACCTCCGAGGCAGCCTGGACTCCTTCATAGGCAGCCAGGATTTCTTTCTCTGTTGGAGTGTAGTTGGCTTCAGACCCTCTGTAACTTCTACTCCAAAATCCCAGTGGTCGACCCCGAGTCTCCTCAGGCACCTTCTGCCAAAGGCTCCAGGACAAGCCATGGTTCCTGGCTGCAGAGTAGAGCATGTTCTTTACCTCTGGTCCTGTCCTGACTGGGCCAAGGGCCACTGCATGAGCAATCTCCTGCTTGATCTGTGCAAAGGCTTGTTGCTGCTCAGGGCCCCACTGGAAATTGTACTTCTTGCGTGTGACCAGGTAAAGAGGGCTCACAATCTGACTGTACTCAGGAATATGCATCCTCCAAAAACCTATTGCACCCAAGAAAGCTTGTGTCTCTTTCTTATTGGTGGGTGGAGACATTGCTGTGATCTTGTTGATGACATCTGTAGGAATCTGACGCTGTCCATCTTGCCAGTTCACTCCCAGGAATTGAATCTCACGAGCTTGTCCCATTACTTTGCTCTTTTTAATGGTGAAACCAGCTCCCAGGAGGATCTGGATGATTTCCTTCCCTTTCTCGAACACTTCCGCAGCTGTGTTTCCCCACACAATGATGTCATCAATATACTGCAGATGTTCTGGAGCCTCTCCCCTTTCTAGTGCAGTCAGGATCAGTCCATGGCAGATGGTGGGACTGTGCTTCCACCCCTGGGGCAGTCGGTTCCAGGTGTACTGAACTCCCTTCCATGAGAAGGCAAACTGAGGCCTGTATTCTGCTGCCAGAGGAATGGAGACAAATGCATTGGCAATGTCTATAGTGGCGTACCACCTTGCTGCCTTGAACTCCAGCTTGTACTGGAGTTCCAGCATGTCCGGCACGGCAGCGCTCAGGGGTGGAGTCACTTCATTCAATGCACGGTAGTCCACTGTCAATCTCCATTCTCCTTCAGATTTTCGCACAGGCCAGATGGGGCTGTTGAAGGGTGAGTGGGTCTTGCTGACCACCCCTTGGCTCTCCAGCTCTCGGATCATCTTATGGATGAGGATCACAGCATCTCGAGTGGTCCTATACTGCCGTCGATGCACTATGGAAGTGGCAATTGGCACTCGTTGCTCTTCTCCCGTCAGGCATCCTACTGCAGATGGATTCTCAGACAACCCAGGCAAGGTGTTCGATTGCTGGATGCCCTCTGTCTCTACAGCAGCTATTCCAAATGCCCATCTGAGTCCTTATGGGTCTTTGAAGTATCCACTCCAAAGGTAGTCTATGCCCAAAATACATGGGGCCTCTGGGCCAGTCACAATAGGATGCTTCTTCCACTCATTTCCCGGTAGGCTCACATCAGCTTCCACCAAAGTGAAATCCTGGGATCCCCCTGTCACACCAGCAATAGAAACAGACTCTGTCCCCACATGTCTTGATGGGATCAATATGCATTGCGCACCAGTATTGACCAAAGCTTTGTACTCTTGTGTTTCAGATGTGCCAGGCCAACGAATCCACACAGACCAGAAAACACGATTTTCCCTGGCCTTTACCTGGCTAGAGGCAGGGCCCCTCTAAGCCTGGTTATCCTTCTTTGCCTGGGCGTATGTTTTGGATGTTCCTTTGAGGGGATCAGACATGTCATCATCATCATACCTGGCTGTTCGGCTACGGGCAACTGGAGCTGCTTTCCTTCTGGTGGCTTCCTTCAGTTCACGCACCCGTCGTGCCAGAACAGCAGTAGGTTTCCTATCCAACCTTCTCATGTTTTCCCCACAATCACACAGGTAAAACCGCAGCTAAGCTCGTGGGGTGTACCTTCTCTCACCATCTGGAAAACATCTGCCTTGGATACCGGAACCTCGGATCTGTACTGCTGAGATTTGGAGAAGGTCTTCTTTAATCTCCTCTCTGAGCTTCTTATAGTTCTCCTCTATCTTATCCTCTAAGTTCTGCAGTCGTGTTTCTACCGCTGCAATTCTGGCATGTGTCGGGCCATGTACAGCATCTGCATATGCTCAGAGCTTCCTTGCCATGTCAACCACAGCCTCATCCCTCTCATCCCTCTTCATGATGGCTAAGGCAGAAGCATATTCGTGTGGCCCAAGTCGTACAAGTTTTCGCCACATCACAGACGTGCATGGTACCAAGTCTGGGTTCCTAGTTGTTACATCATCTGAGAAGATAATCTCTGCCACTGCCATTTCTCTCAGGCGTTGGATCCCTTGCTCTATGGTCTTCCACTGAGTTTGCTACATATAGAGATCGTCTGCACACAGGTATCTTTCTGCTACACTTCTTAGGACCCGTTCCCAGAGGCTGAGTGGGTTAGCCCCCCTCATCATTCCTTGGTCTATGACAGGATCCTGTGACAGGGATCCCAAATGCCTGCCTTCAGTGCCATCCAGAATTGTAGCCTCGCCTGCAGCATCCCAGAGACGGACCAGCCAACTAATTATGGGTTCATCAGACCTTCGAGTGTAGTCCTTCTGTAGGCCATGAAGGTCCTTCAGGGAAAAGGACTCATCTGATCTTGCACCTGCTGCTTTGACTACTGATTTTATGTCAGGAGGCATTGAGGTTCCTTCTCCTTCATCATCATCATCATCATCCCCTGGTCGATTGGTCTTGTTCGTGCATTTCCCGCTTCTAGTTCTGGTAGCAACAGCCATGGGTTTAGATGCTGGCTTCAAGCCTGGGCTGTTGGCTGCAGCCTGAGTCACCGAGACAGTTGCTGATTTATCTCCCTGCCCCCCTGCCTCTGTCTGCCGCCCGACAGTATCTAGCAGTGTGCGATAAGCATATGCCAGGGCCCAGCTCACTGCAATGACCTTCCTCTCCTTAGGCTCATCCTGGTACTTCTCTTTCAGATATTTCCCCACCTCAGCTAGGTTCTGAATTTGTTCATGTGAAAATCCCAGACTATAGGGTCAGAGAATTCCCTCAGGATTTGGCCCATATCCTCCCATTTCCCACACCACTTAGGATTTTCCACACCGGGGTTTACTCCTGAGTCAGGGGCCTCATCAGCCCGTCTAGAAATCTCAGCCCTCATTCTAGAGAAGCAGCAGGCTGTATACAGGAAGGTTACCAGATTGAATACCAGGAAGATGGTTTCTTTAACATTGAGGGGAAACTGAACATCCTTCACTAGTGGTGCAACTGATTCATAGGAGAAGGAGGAAAGCAGAGGCTGAAAAAAACCTCATTCCCTCCTGCTCCTCCTGCAACCAACTGGATGCATAACCATAGCCATGAACCATACCTGGAGCAGATGCTAGCATGTTTATAAACTTCTTGCACATTATTGCCACCAAGCCCAGCAGGATAGCTACTCTGGTCACTGTCCCTCTGATGTAAAAACTACGTATTAGGGGCAAATACTAAAGCTATTTCTGGATAAGAAAATAAACCTAGGGACCAGAGAGGTACTGAAATCTCAAAAAACCCTAGGGACCAGAAATGCATGCAAACCTTCACCCTATTAGACATTATGAATTCAAAAAGCATGGTTATTAGCTGATTTAAATGAACACAGAGGAATAGCAACCAAAATGCAGTCAAAACAGGGTTTTTCCACTCTCTCTCAAGCCTCACGTTTGGGCACCAATATTTTGTCCTGGTTTAGGGCAAATTTGTAAAAGAATCTGCAAAGAAGGGCCCCTCCAGAAAGCAAAACCCACACGGCCCCTCCCCCCAACCGGTTCAGGAAAAAATTCCTTGGAGAGAGGTGGAAAGAACCTGTTTATTTCAGGCACAGCACCCCCCAGCACACAAAATGAACAATACCCGATGACACCGCTCTGAGAAAGATGACAAAATCAGAAAGTCTCTTTCGGGGGTGGTTGCTCTGTTCTCAGTCCCTCCGGCGCTGGGGCAGCTGCTGCAGCCGAAACTTCGGTGTTCCCAGGTCCCAGTCCAGAGCAGGTTCGAGATGGTCACAGGAACAGGAGAGGAGAAACAGTTCGGGAAGGAATTTGGACTGTTTAGCTAGAACTAGCTAATAAGCAGATGCAAAAGCGGGAGGAGAAGCAAGAGCAGAAGAGCAAGCAAACAAAGCAGCAAGCTGAAAGCAAGAAGTGAAAAACAGCCCTATGTATACTGCCTGTCTCTGTGTCCCTGATAAGAGAAACCCAAACAAAACTTCTACTCTTCAGAGTCGGTCTTAAAGGCACAGAACAGATGAATGGGGATACAAGCATCACCTCAGGACAGGTGAGAACACTGATCCTGTTTTCAATAAACAAACCACAGGTATTGTAAAGAAAAGGAGAGGTTAGAGTTTTCTCTGTAACCTATAGTGAGCTCGAATTTTGCAATATGCATGAAGTCAATTAACACTGTTATAAAAGGTGGTTGATTTGATCAATAAATGGGAGTCGATGCTCATCAATCAGATGGTCGTCTCCCTTCACTTCAATAGAAGTTGCAGTAAAAAATACTTCAGCTCCCGGTGAAACTTCGCCCCCCTGCCGGGACGCAGGGGGGCTGGGAACCAGCAGATCATCCCCCTCCAAAGGGTCTTTTCCCTCTGGCGATGGGGGAAATGAGGCTTGCCCGTTGCATTTAGCAATCCAGGGAAAAACAACTGCTCTTCGTTCCAAGACCAGAAAAAGTTCCTTAAATGTTAGGTAACTTCGGGAGTGTCTGAATCCACGGTCCAAAAGGACTTGGAAAATGGATTCCATGCACTCCCGTACAAAAACATCCAGGGCATACAGCACATTCATAAAAAGCCCAAAAAGTTTTGCCCATCGGAAAAACTCATAGAAATGTCTTTCTGACAGGAAAATTCCAAGAATTCCATCCTCTTCATCCCATTTTTGCCAGAGGGCAATAACGTTCTCCTCTGAAGGGGAGAAAGGAACCTCAGGCCTGGTGGGAATGCCCCATCACCTTTGCAGCCATAACCTGCGAAGGCCAGGATCATCAGGAAGGGAAAAAGCCAACAGTACCTTTTGAAATAGTCCAGCATGCTCTGGCCAGCTCCATGGTGCTGCTGCTCTGTCCGAACATCTTCCTGGAGGCTTTTCAGAAGCTTCTCTTTGTGGTCAGCCTTGCTGTGAACTCTGTCCAAATCAGGATCTTCAGTTCTTCAGCTCCTGGCTAGAATCCACTTCTGTGGTCACTGTGAAGCAACCATCAATGCCACACATTGGAGGTTTTCCCAGTGCAGCAATTGCTCATCTGGGGTCTCACCAATTGATTTGCTCTTCAAACGAGGGGTCACCAATTGATATTACAGGGCTTGCAAGGGTTTTTCAGGGTGAAGAGGGAGACGAGAATGTTGACCTCATGTTCAGAAGGCTTGATTTATTATTTTATTCTATATATATTACATTATAACTATACTAAAAATAAATACAGAGAAAGTTCTCAGAATGCTAGCTAAGCTGATAGAAAAGGAATGAATAAACAAAGGTCTGTGTCTCAGCACAGAGTGAGACCCAGCTCTGCCCTGAGTGGTCAGTAAATCCAAACATTCACCCAAGACCAATCATGCATCCACCTGTTGCATTCCACAGCAGCAGATAACCTTTGTTTACATTTTGTTCCTGAGGTCACAGCTTCTCAGAAGGGGGAAAAATCCTAAAGAAAGGATTTTTATGAAAAGATGTGTGTGACAGCCAAGCATTTCTACCTGGATATAATCTGAGAATGTGAACAACAGAGTCAGCTTTCTCCCACAGGGTTCCCAGAAGAGCAGGTTTCAGCTCCACTGGATCCCAGAGGAGGACCAGAGCGATTGACACCCCCACTGGACCTTCAGAGGAAAACTCCACCTTTCTACAGGCTCACTGCTCCAACAGAGTCACACCTGTCACTGCAGGAGCAGTGCAGCCACGATTTAACGGGAGTGCTACCAACCCTCTGATCCACAGGGTGTCAGGTTGTATTCTGACTCTGTAGGTATTTTTTTAGTATTATTGCATTTGTATTTTTAATTTTCCCACTGAAGAACTGTTATTCCTATTCCCATATATTTTACTTGACAGCTCCCTATTTTGAAAATTGTTATTTCGAGGGAGGGGATTAACATTTTCCATTTCAAGGGAGGCTCCTGCCTTCCTCGGCAGACACCTGTCTTTTCAAACTGACACAATGCCCCAGGACATCCAGGCAGGTAAGGAGGAAGTCAGAGCCCCTTTCCCCCTCTCTCCTGCTCCATCTCCCTTCCCAGCATGGCCCCTGGCTGCAGGACAACCTCGCTGCCAATGCCGTCCTGCTGGGGATGCACTGGGGGGATCTCCTTCCACTTCCCTCTGGCACGGAGGCAAATCTCATCCTCTTCTTGTCTTTCCTCCCCCAGAAGAGGAGCTGAGGATGGAAACCAGGGAGGACAAGTCCCCGTGGCAGAACCTTGTGGAAGAAAAGCCCTACCAGTGCTTGGAGTGTGGGAAGAGCTTCAGGAAGAACTCATACCTGATCCACCACCAGATGATCCACACCGGGGAATGGCCCTACAAGTGTGGGGAATGTGGGAAGGGCTTCAGCTGCAGATCCAGTCTCATGACCCACCGATGCATCCACAATGGGAAGAGGCCCTATGAGTGTCCCCAGTGCCAGCAGAGGTTTGAGATCAGCTCCAATCTCCTCCTGCACCAGCAGATTCACTCAGAGGAGAGGCCCTTTCGCTGCCCTGACTGTGGGAAGGGATTCAAGCTGAAATCCCACCTCACCAGGCACCAGTGGATCCACACTGGGGAGGGGACCTACTAGTGTGGGGAATGTGGGATGAGCTTTTGTCAGAGCTCCAACCTGATCTCCCACCTGAGGATCCAAGCCATGGAACGGCCCTACAAGTGCGGGGAATGTGGGAAGAGCTTCAAGCAGAAGTCCCACTTGATCCATCACCAGAGGATCCACACTGGGGAAAGGCCGTACAGATATTGGGAATGTGGGATGACCTTCAGTCGCAGGTCCCAACTTAATATCCACCAAATGATCCACAGTGGAGAGAGGCCCTACGAGTGCCCCAAGCGTCAGAAGAGCTTTCAGACCAGCTCCCATCTCCTCCAGCACCAGTGAATTCACACAGAGGAGAGGCCCTTCCGCTGCCCTGACTGCAGGAAGAGCTTCAAGCACAACTCCCACCTTGTCGCCCACTGGCGCATCCACACCAGGGAGAGGCCCTACAAATGTCTCCAGTGTGGGAAGAGCTTCTCCAGCAGCTCTCACTTGACCAGACACTAATGGAGACACCGGTAAGGGAAGCCCTGAAAATGCCTCAACTGCAGGAAGAGCTTTGTGCCCTGCTCCAGCTTCAGCCCCCTTGGGAAAACCCATGTTGGTCAGAGCCCTGGTGATCCACATTCCCAGTGATCTGTGTTGGGAAGACATTGGGCTGGTTATCCTTTTCGTTTGGCCCTAATTTTACTCTGATTTGTCTTTATCATATAAAAACACCTTACATAGGACTAAAAAGAAAGTAATTGATTAAAGATGTTTAAAGTCTCACTGTTTCACAGCTATTTGAGGTGGAATTTATGGTTAAAAGACATAATCTGGGGAATTCATGGGTTCTTGGGGGATTTCAGACAGTGTTCTCCGTGACTTTGCAGTCCAGAAGTTATAATGGATTGTTCTGTCACCTCCGAATGACTCAGTCCCACTGAAAACACCTCAATCTTACCCCAAAAAGGCTTCAATCCCACCTCAAAATGGCTTGTTTCAACCTCAGAAAAACTCAGTCCCACGTCTTTTCAATTTCACAGCCTCCAGGGTGAGATGGGGTTGGAAGGATATTGGGAGAAGTGGCATCCAAATTTGGAGAAGTGGGATTGGGATTGTGTGGGGCTGGGTGTGTGGGATGTATTTTAATATTAAATAAACCTTTAAGAATTATTGATTTCTGTCTGATTTATTTTCCATCAGTTCAGTTTTGTTTTTCAGAGTGCCACCTTCTCAGCTGATTGTGTTTGTGGCCTCCTTTCTCTCCTGCCTTTCTTTCCCTGCTCTGTTTCTCTCTCAGTGTCTCCCTTGAGCCAGGGCAGCTCCCACAAAAGACCCTGCCATGATTTAATTCCCCATCCAGGAGCTACAACAGCCATGGGTGAAGTTGTGAAGGCTGGCAGTGATATGTCACTGTAGGATCTTGCTCCACTTGGCTTTTGGCTCCTTCTTAACAGCTTTTCCTTCAAGAGCAGGAACATCTTTTCCTGGCAGTGTGTCCATGGATCCCAAAGGGGCATTCCTGAGGTTCCCAGGGTGCTGCTCCTGCCGTGCCTCCCAAGGAGCTGTGCAGGGCCAGGGGACAAGGTCCAGCAGCTCTGTTGGTTCTGCAGTGCCACAAAGGGCCCTGGTTCCATGAGTTTCCATACTGCCAACAGCGGTTCCTTGGTTCCCATGATGCCCTGCTGTGTCACCATGGATATTTGGTGCCATGAAGTTCTTCAGTGTCACAATGGCCTCCCTCGCTCCATGAGCTTCCGCAGTGTCACAATGGACTCCTTGGACAGGCAGTGTCACCATGGACCATTGGCTCCATGCAGCCCCACTAGGACACCATGGACTCCTTGGTTCCATGAGGTTCTGGAGGCATCTCCATGGTCTCCTTGGATCCACAGTGTCACAATGGACCACTGGATCCATGTTGCCCTGCTGTGTCACCATGGCTCCTTGGTTCCATGGGACCCCAGGGTCACAATTGGCTCCTTGCTTCCATGTCACCCCCTCAGTGCCAAAATGGCCCCTTCATTCCATGAGGAACAACAAAAGTTTTGTGGGAACATTGAGCAAATCCTGCTTAACACAGCTGGGAACATCTGTTTGCATTCAAGAGAGAGGTTAAAGGTGAGGATGGCACCAGCAGCTTCCATCTGCAACAGAGATCCAGGGAAAGGACAAGGACAGAGAATTCAGCTGCAAGACTCAGAGAATTCTGCTTCCAGAGATCATTTCTGCTCACACTGTCCCTTGTAGAAAGATGACACCATTCCAGGCAGACTGGACTGAGCAGGTGGTTCCTGAGTGGAGTTTGTTGTTTAGGAAACATGCTCAGGCTTTTCCATTCTTTCCTTCCCAACAGGAAAATCTCTCTTGGGCCTGCGTGCAGGCAGAGCCCTGATGAGAGCAGGGGGGACATGGTGCAATGGGCTGGGACATGGAGCTGCAGAGCTCAGGGACAAGGCTCTGCTGCTGGGCACAGGGATATCCGTGCCAGGTGGGCCATGTCAGACATGGTGAGGCTGGGGGTGAGGAGCAGCTTGTCCAAACAGGGTCAGCCCTCAAGGGGCTCATTCTTCTCTATGCCCAGTCCTCCTAAGGAGACATTCAGCATCAAGGTAACCTGGGGAATGCTTCTATCAGCTCTTCTTTAAACTGAAAATAAAAAATACTCACTTGATTAAAGAAAGCAAGTCATGAGGTGCACTTTGAAATCTTCCTTCTTAACAGAACTCCAAACTGACTATAATCATCTGCACAAGCCCTGGAGACCTGAAGGAAGAAAGAGACCCCGAGGGCTTTCTGTATTTTATTGAGCCCCATAGTAGACTTAGGGCTGAGTCCAGGACCCTCAGGCACTGAGACAAGTCTGAAGAAGCTGCTCAAGAAGTCAGAAGCAGAACTCCAAGTCCCTTGGAACATCACTGGGCCCCACTGAGGGCAGGGACTGCCAAAGGCTCCCCAGGGACTGCTGACAGCAGATCCTTGAGGCCAGGTTTGCAGGCAGCCAGAGGCTCTGAGCAGGGAACTGCAAGGCTGAGCAAGGCCTGGGCTGGTTGGAGGAAGCACAAAGGCCAAGCCCTGAGCCCAGCCTGGGACAGCAGGGCCTGTCCCTCACAGGTGGCTTGGAGCTGTTTGTGGGGCAGTGGGATGTGAGGGGCAGCAAGGACAAATGTCATAAACCTGTGGGACACTCCAGATCCTCATGGAACCAAGGGGCCAGTATTACACTGTGGGGCCTCATGGGAACAAGAGCCCATTGTGAGCCTGCAGGGCTAGAACACTCCAGAACACTGAAATGATGGGGGTAACCAAAGGGTCCTTGACTTAAGTTTCGTGCACAGGAGAAACACCAAGCAGATATTCTCAATATGGCCAGATGCAAAGAATATTCTTGGTAGTAAGGGACCCACAAGGATCATCAAGTCCAGCTCTTAAGGGAATGGCCCACACAGGGATTGAACCCACAGCCTCAGTGATACCAGCACCATGCCCTGACCAATTGAGCTAAGAGGTCAAAATGACACAAAATATTACTGACAAAATATAGACAATCAAGGAACTTTTGCAAGGGGTTTAATACAACACCCACTTCACCATAAAAACCTTATCATAGGATTAACTTCATTAACGTAGCCCCTTTAACTCAAAAACCTTTAACCCTTAAAATGTTAAGTGATCCAAAATATTCCACGTAAGTAGGATTAGAAAGAGAAGAAATAGAGAACAACAGAAAGATAGAAGATCTATAGAAAGACAGACACATAGATAACAACTGGTCAGGTTCCAGCATCCACAAGAATGGAACCCCAAGAGAAGGCAGGATCCAGACCCTGCACTGGTCTCCGCTCCTGCTTTTGACCCCCTGGGCCTTCATGGCCCTGCCCCTGGGGTGGGACTGCCAGTTGTTTGCCCAATCAGAATTAGGGTAGGGTAGCACCAGCTGCTGGTGTGTGATTGATTGGCAGCTCAGCCAATCAGAGCTGGGTTAGTAGAGTTCCTTCCCCCCCCCCCCACTGTGTGATTGACATCTCTGCCAGGCCAGGGCTTGGGGCAGGCCTCTCTCTCACCACAAAACAAGGCCTGACCCGGCCCTGGCCCCACACAGGCATTCTGAGCATCCCAAGGTGTCTCGGGACATCGATCTCATCCAGCCTCTGACAGCAACCACAGTGACACTACGGAACCTCATGGAGCCATGGGTCAGTTGTGACAATGCGGGTCTAAGGACACCACGGTGACACTAAAGAATCTCATGGAGCCATGGGGCCATTGTGACACTGTGGTGCCTCATGGAATCAAGGGACCATTGTGAAACTCGGGGCCCCAAGGAACCAAGGGTCTATGGTGACCTTGTGCTGCCCAAAGTGTCACTGAGGAGCGAGCCATTGTGACACAGTGAGGGCGCATGGAGCCGAGGAGCCATTGTGACACATCAAGGCTTTGTGGAACCACAAAGTCATTGTGACATCGCAAGGCCTTATGGAAGCATGGGGCCATTGCGTCACTACAGAAGCAAGGGGAACATCGTGACACTCCAGGGCCTCATGGAACCAAGGAGACCATTTTGACACTGTGGGGTCCTATGAAACCAAGGAAACATGGAACAGGTCTGGCTGGCTGGGCCTCCTGTGGACCACCTGACAGGTCTGGCTCACCTTGGCATGTCAAGGGCTGCTTCTCATCTGCCCCTGAAGCACTGGGGCTCTAGGCTTTCCTTCCTATGGAAGAGAACTTTCCTTCTTCTCCAGGGGACCATAGCCAAAACTGGGATTCCTCCTCTAAATTTCCATATATGCAAAGATTGTTTCCAGATAAAATCTACCAGGAGAGACAGATCTTGCTGCCTTGGGAACCTGGTGGCCACCTCTCCTCCGCTTTTCAAACACTGGGACCATGTACTTTTCTTTCTTATGGGAAAAAACATCCATCTCGACCAGGTGCCCATGGGCAAAATTGGCCATCTGCCCCCAGAATTTCCTATATCCAAGGATAGCTCCCAGACAAAAGGTGCCAGGACTGACAAGCCTGGCTGGCCTTGGCACTCATCTGCCTCTGAAACACTGGGGCTTTTTGTTTTCCTTCCTTATGAAAAGAACTCTTCTTTCTGTCCAGGTACCCACAGCCAAAATTGAGATTCCACCTCCAAAATGCCCAATGTCCAAGGATAGCCCCTAGAATAAAGGTGCTAGTAGAGATAGGCCTGGCTGGCTTGGCCTCAGGGTGGCCACCTCTCATCTTCTTCCAAAATACTTGGACTTCGCAATTTTCTTTCCTATAGGAAAAAACAATCCATCTTGACCATGTGCCCATAGCCAAAACTGGGATTCCACCTCCAAAACTTCGTATATCTAAGAGCTGCTCCCAAGAGAAAGCTGCCAGGACAGCCAGGTCTGGCTGCCCTTGCCCTCTTGGGGGTTGCCTCTCCTCTGCTTTCCAAACACTGGGGCTTGGAGCTTTCCTTCCAATGAAAAGAACCATCCTTCTTATATATGCAGAAATGGCTGAAAATGGGATTCCACTTCCCAAATTCCCTAGATCCCAGGGTTTCTTTCAGACAAAAGCTACCAGGACAGAGAGGTCTGGCTGGACTAGGCCTCTGATGGCTGCCTTTCATCTGCCACTCAAATACCGGTGTTCCGTGCTTTCCTTCCTATGGAAAAGAACTGTTCTTCTCTTCTGGATGTCCATGTCTGAAATTGTGATTCCACCTCTAAAATTCTATATATCCAAGGGTTGCTCCAAGGCAAAATTTGCCAGTACCTTCAAGGCTGGCTGGCCTTGGCCTCTGGTGATTGCCCCTGCAACACTGGGGCTGGGTTCTTTCCTTCCCATGGAGATCACTGGTACACTGTGGAGACTTCATGGAACCAAGGGGATCATTGGGGCACCACTGGAGCCCATGATGTCAACAAAGGGCCATGGTGACACAGCGGGGCTTCATGAAACCCAGAGGCCATGATGACTCTGTGGGGCCTGATGGAACCATGGAGACCATTGTGACCCTTCAGGGTCTTGTGTCACCAAAGGGGCATTGTGACACCTCAGGGCCTCATGGAAGAAGGGACCATTTGGACACCGTGGGGCCCCATGCAGCCAAGGGAACATGGAACAGCTCTGGCTGGCTTGGCCTCCCAGGGCCACCTGACAGGTCTGGCTGATGTTGGAATATCAAGGGCTGCCTCTCATCAGCTCCTGGCGTACTGGGTCTCTGTGCTTTCCCTGCTATGGAAAAGAACTGTCCCTCTTTTCAGATGCCTAGTGCCAAAATTGGTACTCTTTCTAAAAAAATTCATATATGCAAGGGTACCTCTCAGAACAAAACCTGCCAGCTCTGGCTGGCCTTGGCCTCCAGTGGTCATCTCTCATCTGCCCCTGAAACAGTGGGCCTCTGTTCATTCCCTCCTATGGAAACGAACCAGATTTTGTGTCCAGGGGCCATGGCCAAAATTAGAATTTGGCCTCCCAAATTCCATATATCCAAGGATTGCTCCCAGACAAAAGTATCCAGGACAGACAGGTCAGGCTGGCCCTGTCCTCTGGTGATTTTCCTATGAGCTGAATGTTTTCATTTGCAAACACCTTGGGAGAGGGCCCAGAGATCTCCCAAGGTGGAGTTTTGAGGCCTTGGGCACATGACCAGTACATATGGACAAAGGAGTTCTGTGCTCTGTGCTGTTGTGGTGGTTTTGCATCACCGAAGTGATGTTCTAAGAGAGACTGCTAGCAGTTTCCTCTGTGTCTGACAAAATAACCAATCAGTAATTAGCTTTGAGAATAGACAATCTGCTAAACCACTAAGGAAACTGTACACACCTCTGTGAAGACACATGTTAAAGATCAAAAAACCGCTGGGGTTTGCCTGCAACCCCTGGGCAGGGGGAGGAGAAGCCCCCAGCCGTGCTGCTGCTGTGTTCTGGCCTGGCTGCTGAGATCCTGGCCCTGCCCCAGCGCGGTCCATCCTGACACAGTCCCAGCGCAGCCGCTGCAGAAACCTCCATCGCAAAGCAGCTCCGGCCAAAGCACCGAGCCTGGCCGGGGTCACGGAACCATGTGCAGGCCCCAGGTGAGATATGAACTCCTTCAGTGCTTCCATCCTCCCTCGAGGGAGAGAAAAGGACAAAGTGCAGGCACACAGAGGAGCAACATGAAGACACTGAGGTCAGTGAAGAGGAAGTCGAGTCCCAGATGGGAGGGATGAGGAGATGTCCTGATCTTGGGGATGAAATCCTCTTGTAAAGCCATGGGGAAGGATGTAATTGATACATCAGACCCTCTTTTTTCCATATAACACACTAAAATGTATGAGGAAATGACTTGTTCAGCAAAGCCTTCTATGGCAGCAGCTCTCTGGCCACAGAGAGAAACACAACTTTCCCAGGCATTGTTTTGGAAAAGTCTTTGGAGAAGATCAGAAAAAAGAAAATATTCTTAGCTTAACTTGCTGCACTTGGTATTTTAAACAAGTTGAATGTGTTATGGAGATTTGTTTACCAAAGAGTGGGTTTTTAATTAGCTAATGGTGATGGTGTTTGGATTGGAGCCATTTAGGTCCACCTGTAGAAAACTTGGGTATAAAAGTATGGGTTTCTTAATAAAGATTATTGATCAGACTTCTGTAAATCATTGAGTCAATGTCTAATATTACCCGTCAGGGAGCCCTTAACGTGACAGGCCTCCATGTAAAGTAAGCAAATGTTGAAGTATCTGTGATCCCATGAGAAGTTTGAACAGAGAAAGAGAGAAGAGTGTTGAGACCCTGTGCCCTCATGCAGAGAAGATCTCTGTATTCAGAGATGAAGATGACTTCAGAAATAGGTGAAGAGGACTTTTGCTCTTCCACAACTCATCTTTAAACTAATACCTCATAAGCAGACATGGCCCATGAACACAGCTGTGTGAAAAGTTGTGGAAAAAATGGGAGGGACTTCACAATTGCAGATTTGCTGGGCAGCTGCTATTCACTGAAATTGAGAGCAATGAGAGAATTATTTTCTTATGGAGAAGTCTGCATAGAATGAAAGAGAGACTCCTCTCCCCAAGAGAACTGAAGGAAGGCTCTTATAGAAGTGGTAAACTGACGGAAAACTTCAGGTTTTGTCTCATTACATTGTCAGTAACAAAGAAAAGGTTTTAGGGAGAGGAGAAGTATTCTAAAAGTTTTTCTGATTCTTATTTCTCTTTCTTTGAGTTACTATTAATAATCTTTTTTTTAATTCCCTTTTAAAGTCTTGAGCCCACTTTGCCTTTCTCCTAATTCAATCTGACAGCAGAAAATCAGTAAGAATATTCAAGTGAGTGCACAGGTAATTAGCCAACACTTAACCCACCACACTAATTGATGCATTGGCTAAGAAATCTCATATTAGTGATCCAAAACTTCTACAAAGAACTTCGTGATGAACTGCATGAGAACAGAGGAAAATAATGGAAAAGCCATGGTTTGTCAGGACTTGCTTGATCCTAATGAGCCCCATGGTGCATTTGGAGCTGAGTCCTGGAACCTCAGGGCCTGAGGGGAGGTTGCACAAACCTTTCCAGGAGTCAAAGTCAGAGGAAACACCAAAAGTGTAGCAAAGCATGAATGGGTCCCACTGAGGTCCATCCCCAATACAGGCTCCTCATGGACTCCTTGGAGGAGAGAATTGGAGGCCAGGATTGCACTAAAAGCTCTCAGACACTCAGCGTGGAAAGGAAATTCCAAAGTACCTTAAAAACCTTGAATATCTCAAATCATTGATGAGCCCCACTGAGTGTGAGTACAGAGTTCTCAAGGGACTCATTAAAGCAGAAAATTGGGGTCAGGACTGCACAAGCATCTCATAGAGTTTGTATGAAAAGTGAAACACCAAGTACCTCAAAACAGCCGAAGTACCTTGAAGCGTTAATGAGCGCACTGAGTGTTGTTACTGACAAAGGCTCTCAATGGACTCATTAAAGCAGATAATTGGAGGCCATGTTTGCAATAAACATCCCAGAGACTCCAAGGCAAAAGCAAAATCCAAAATCCTTCGAAAAACTCTGTGAGCATTAAGGAGCCCCCAGGGCCATTCCTGAGCAAGACTCCCCAGGGACTCCTTTCAGCAGATCCTTGAGGCCTCCCCTGGAATGTGGGCTGGGGGGGGATGCTGACGGCAGAACAAGGGGCTGACAGTGCCCAGCCTGGCTGGGGCTGTGCCAGAAGGCCCCAGGACCTCAGGACAAGGTGTCTCCTCCCAGCCCTTTGTGGCACAGACCCTGCTGTGCCCCAGGGCACCAAGACTTGGCTTCTCTTTGTCCTCACCTGCCATCACTGCCTCCAGTTCTCTGCTCTGCCTGGGGCCTGGGGACACTTTCTCTGTCATCTCACTCAGTGGGACCCATTAAAACTTCAAGAAACTTTGGAGTTGGATTCTGACTTGGAGCCAGAATTCTGGAGAGGTTTCTTCTGCTCCCACTCAGGGACTGATATTCAAGGCCTGAGCACAAAGCCCCAGAGGCTCATTAAAGTCCTGCTGCTGTGTCTGTGCTGATGAGCTGGGCTGGGCTCCTGGCACAGAGGCAGCTCCTGTAACCAAGCAGAGCTTCAAAAGCACATTTCTCTTGATGAGCAGCTGTTCTGCCAGCCCAGCAGGGCTGGGGCACTGCCTGCAGCCACCCCGGGCACAGCACAGAGGCACAGAGAGCTTCAATCAGTCAGGGCTGGGAAGGTGCTGAGAAGTGCCTGGGGCACAATCACTGCCAGCCCTTGGCACAGGAACCTCTGGCTGCAGGACAATGCAGCTGCAGCTCCTGGAGCCATCTCCTAAAGCTGGAACATCCCAGTGCCTTCAGACCCTGTGAGTACAACTCTGAGTATTTCTGGTGCAGGGGAGATGAAATGCTCATGAAGCTCTGACATGCTTAGGGGTTCTGATCAGTCATGGACTATTTCCAAGACAAGAATTTTGATAAGAACGTGGAAATTTCCAAAGATTTTGTATTCAATTTCATACTACTGGACAATGGCAGGGAAGGGGTATAAAGATTAAAGGATGATTATGACTTTTGACTAGTGTCTGAGACATTCGAACTGTTCATATTAGTGATCAGTAGGTTCACAGGAGATCCCTAATATGCTTTCAGCCACTCTGCCCACGGACAGCACCAGCATCACTTTTGCTCTTAAACATCAGGTTCAGTATGAGCTGTCCTTTCACCAAGCTGCAAACAGACCCTGCCCCCAGCCAGCGCCCTGCAAACAGGAAGGGTTCTGTCAGTTCAAGGAGAGTGCCCAGAGATTTGGGGTCTGTGAGTGGTGGCAGGGAGAGATCAGGCACAGGGAAACACCTTTGGGAGGGAAAATCTCCTGGAAGCAGAGAGATCAGGCAATGAGAGAAAACAAAACCCAGCAATGCTGTTGCAGGGAGAGTTTAGAGATGCCCACAGGATCCCCTCCAGTGCAGCTCCTCCCTCTGAACAAGCCCCCTCCCTCCTGTGCCCCCAGTCAAGCCTCAGCCCTCAGGGCCAGGGCTCCAAGGCGTGCAGCCCCTCCTGTGCAGGCAGAGCTGCAGCAGAGCCGTGGGGCAACTCTGCAGCACAGGGTCCAGTTCCCTCTGCAGAGCACAGGGCTGGAAGCAGCTGCCAGGCCCTGGGGGCTCTGGCAGGGGGCACAGCTGGCTCAGGGTGATGCTGTCCCCAGTGCCCGTCTCTGGGCAATGCTGTCAGTGCAGCCAGGGAAGGAGCTGCATCTCCCTGATTCCAATCCCATCATAAGGACACTTGAAAGTCGCCCTGAGATTTCAGTCCAAACTGCGACCTTCAATCCCGGATGCAAACCTGTCCTAGAGCATCTCTGAGTTATAAGATTAATGGGGAAAGGTAGAGGTGTTGTAACAGTGAAAATGCTGCTGGGTTTGTGAAATGAGCAATGTGAGTCCTTGGCTACAAATATGGAGCTGGGCTGTGGTGGATCCATCTGCTCTCAGCAGTACCTGGTGACATTTTATGGGCAGCATAAGAAAGTGATTATCCTTCACCTGAGGATGGTTAAAGCCCAGAGAAACTCCAAAGAGAATGACATGACAGACCATCTCCACTCACGCTCCACTCATCATCTTGCCTCAGGGAACTCACTCTGTTCTACCAGAGGGCAGCAGAAATACTGAGGGTTTGGTATCCAAGAATACCTGGAGAGACATGGGGGAAGCTTGAAAAGAAAACCAAAGAACTCTTAAATACAGAAGATTTTCTGTGTGTATTTCAGGGGAGGGTATATGGGAAGTGTCTTTGATTTTGGTTACAGGTATCTCCTCTATCTCTTCACTGTCCTTTTCTCCATGAACGAGTCCCCATGTGCAGCCCCAGCCAATGTCCAACAGCAGCTCCATCAGGCACTTCCTCCTGCTGGCATTGGCAGACACGCGGCAGCTGCAGCTCCTGCACTTCTGCCTCTTGCTGGGCATCTCCCTGGCTGCCCTCCTGGGCAACGGCCTCATCATCAGCGCCGTAGCCTGCGGCCACCACCTGCACACGCCCATGTTCTTCTTCCTGCTCAACCTGGCCCTCAGTGACCTGGGCTCCATCTGCACCACTGTCCCCAAAGCCATGCACAATTCCCTCTGGGACACCAGGCACATCTCCTACTCAGGATGTGCTGCACAGCTCTTTTTCTTTATGTTCTTCATCTCAGCAGATTTTTATCTCCTGACCATCATGTGCTACGACCGCTACGTGTCCATCTGCACTACGGGACCCTCCTGGGCAGCAGAGCTTGTGCCCACATGGCAGCAGCTGCCTGGGCCAGTGCCTTTCTCTATTCACTGCTGCACACAGCCAATACATTTTCCCTGCCCCTGTGCCATGGGAATGTCCTGGGCCAGTTCTTCTGTGAAATCCCCCAGATCCTCAAGCTCTCCTGCTCCAAATCTCACTTCAGGAAATTTGGGCTTCGTGCTGTTAGTGCCTATTTAGGACTTGGCTGTTTTGTGTTCATTGTTTTCTCCTATGTGCAGATCTTCAGGGCTGTGCTGAGGATCCCCTCTGAGCAGGGACGCCACAAAGGTTTTTCCACTGCCTCCCTCACCTGGCTGTTCTCTCCCTGTTGCTCAGCACTGGCTTTTTTGCCTACCTGAAGCCCCCCTCCATGTCCTCCCCATCCCTGGATCTGGCCCTGTCAGTTCTGTACTCGGTCGTGCCCCCAGCCCTGAACCCCCTCATCTACAGCCTGAGGAACCAGGAGCTCAAGGCTGCAGTGAGGAGACTGATGACTGGATGCTTTCAGGAACATTAAACTGGCTGCGTAATTTCTGCAAATCATTTGTAATAAAAGTTAGTATTGATACTTCCTGTTGGTTTCATTTTGGAGGTTCTTTTCCTTTGTTGTACTTTTCTCATATTGTCCACAAAGAAATGTCATTGTTTGTACCATTTCTCATTTTGTTTCTCTCCAACTTCCCTGTGGCCGCAGACTGTGTCAATGAGAGGCTGCGCTCTTGGAAGTTTTAAAGGAGCTAAGGGATGTCCCAGCAATGTTTTCTGAAGATATGCCCTTGATTGCCTTCTCTGGAGCTGCAGCAGCAATGTCTGTGTACAGAACTGGGGGCAGGTCACTGCTGGCCTATCAGCTCTGCTCCTGCTAGCCACACCATTCCTGATCCAGTCCAGGAGCCATTGGCCTTCTTGGCCCGCTGGTCACACTGTTGGCTCATGTCCAGCCTGCTGTCCATCTGTCCCTGCAGGTCCCTTTCTGCCTGGCTGCTGTCCAGCCACTCTGTCCCCAGCCTGTAGCACTGCAGGGGTTGTTGTGGCCAAAGTATAGGACCCAGCACTTGGATTTGTTAAACCTCACCTTGTTGGATTTGGGCCCTGGATCCAGCCTGTCCAGGGCCCTGTGCAGAGCCCTCCTACCCTCCAGCAGATCCACACACACCCAGCTTGGTGACATCTGCAAAGTGTCCTTAGTTCCATGGTCCCCCTCAGTGTCACAATGTCCCTTTGGTTACACCACGCCCTGCACTGTTACACTAATCTCCTTGGTTCCATGGGGTCCCAGAATGTGACAGTGGACCCATTGTTTCCATGGGGCTTCACAGTGTCAGTGTTCTCGTTAGTGCTGCCGTTTCACAGTGGCCACTTGGTTCCATGAGTCCCCAGGGTGTCACAATGGCCCCATGGTTACATGAGGTCCCACACTGTCACCATGGTCTCTGTGGTTCCACAAGTCCCCTCAGTGTCACAATGGACTCTTTGCTTCCACGAGAACACACAGTGTCAAATTTTTCCTGATTCCTTGAAGCCCCCTCATATCACAGTATACCCTTGGTTACACAAGGCCCTGCAGTGTCACAATGGCCTCTGTGGTTCCCAAAGGACGAGGACACAGAGTGTCAAAGTGCACTCCCTGATTCCATTTGGCCCCAGAGTACAACAATGGACCCCTGGTTCTGTGGGCCTGCACGGTGTCACCATGGTCCTCTTAGTTCCACGAGGCCCTGAAATGCCCCAATGGCCCCAGAGTGGCCCAATCATCACAGAATAACAGAATCAAATAGGCTGGAAAAGACCTTTGGGATCATCAAGCCCAACCAATGCCCTAATACTGCCAGACCATGCCACTAAGTGCCACTGGAGAGAGACAGTGACTCTGTCACTTCCCCCCTGGCCAGCCCATTCCAGTTCCCACTCACCCTTTCTGTGAAGAACTTCTTGCTACTGTCCAGCCTGAGCCTCCCTTGGTGCAGCTGAAGGCTGTGTCTTCTTGTCCTGCCCTCCAGCAGATCCACACTCACACCCAGCTTGGTGCCATCTGCAATTTGTGAATGGTGGACTTGATCCCCCGACCTAGATCATCAGTGAAGATATTAAACAGGACTGGGCCCAACACAGATCCCTGGGGACACCACCAGTGCCTGGACACCAGCTGGGTGCAGCACCATCCCCACCACTCTCTGGGCCCAGCCTCCAGCCAGCTCTTTACCCTGGGAAGGGTGAACATGTCCAAGCCATGGGCTGCAGCTTTTCCAGGGAATTCTGTGGCTCATGGTTTTAAAGGCTTTGAAGTCCAGGCACACAACATCCACAGCATTTCCTGCATCCATAGGTGGGTCACCTGGTCATAAAGGAGACCAGGTTGGCCAGGCAGGACCAGCCTACCCTAAATCCACGCTGGCTGGCTCTGACCCCTCGGCCATCCTGTGGGTGCCCTGTGATGGCACTCAAGGTGATCTGTTCCATAACCTTGCTGGGCACCCAGGTCAGGCTGACAGGCCTGGAGTTCCCCAGATCCTCCTTCCAGCCCTTCTTGGGGATGGGCTCACACTGGCACCTCCAGTGCTCTGGGCCCTCCCTTGTGAGATCTCAGCACCTCAGGATGAGGGTGCAGAGTGACCGAGAGCACCATTGGGGGGCTCGGGAGTCTTGAAATGTTGCTAGAAGTGTTTGGTGACAAGACTTTAATCTTACACAGGAGATAACACTTGTATGAGGACTGGGAAGATTTCACTAAGTGAATGGTGAAGGGATAAGTTAATTAAGGTGTAGAACACAGGGTTTAAGATTTCTGTACAGGGGGGTCTAAAGAAGTAAGATAGAAGAATTGGAGCGTGTCTTGTCTTTCTTCTTTTTCTTCTTGGCTTCTATCTTCTGTGGTGATGGTGGCACTTTGAGATTAGTCTTTACTAAAAGTACACCAGTTAATAAGAGTAGAAAGTATTAGAGAAAAATCATAAATATTGTACACGTAACTTTAGGTATAAAGATAAGTGACTGCTTCGGAGGCTGAAGAGTGTGCTCATGGCTGACTTGCTGTGCAGACTTCTGTCAAGCTGAAAGAAAATCTTTTAGATAAACAATTAATAAACACTGAGACTGAAACAAGATCAGAAGTCTCTCTTCGTCTTTTGAAGTGCGGGCTGTCTAAGGCCACTCTGGGCCTTTCTAAGTCTTTGAAACAACTGAGAAACTGAGCAAGTAGCATCTCTGAGCTATCTCTGAACATAAAACAGCTGAGAAGAGAAACTGACAACCAGCAAACATAAATCGACCATAAAACAAAAGAGAAAGAGAAAAATGAGATCCGACATCTGGCGTTCCCTGCTTGGGCTACTCCCCACCAACCCTTTCAGGGGGGGATCAGCCCTGAAGAGCTGAAGCTCAAGAGCTGAAGAACAAAGAGAGCAGCTCCAATCTAAGACGAATTCTCAAGAGAGCACTGATAGCTCCTGAAGAGAGAAACCTGAAGAAAAAAGAAAAAGAAGAAAAAAAAAAAACAGCCAGAAGCGTCTGCAAAAAACAGCAGTCACTGAGAATTACATCTCTCAGCTTCTACCGAAGACAATTCGTAGCAGAGCAGCCCAGATCAGAACCGGAAGGCGCCTCCGGATTCTTCTCCTGTGACCTGCTAGACAGAGACGGGAGGCTTCAGACAACTCTGACGACAGATTCAGTGAGAAAGTCAAAATATAAGAACATAATTGCACACACTCTCCCAACAACAACGAGAAATTTTGTCCACCTTACAAGGCGTAACTCAAGCACACACAGAAGAGATCCCAAAGAAAGAATAAAAACAACTATTGTTGTGAGCAAAGCTTAATTACCCACTGGCCGAAACATGCCTGCTATTCGAAGTGGGGTTTTAGCAAGAAATCAATAAGCACTGATATTTCTTAATGACAAAAAAAGACGAGACAGCGTTAAAGCTGCTCTCGCCAGCAAGAGTAATGCTAGAGAAAAGCATACCAGTTCAGTCGAAAAGACTGGGAGAGCAACGAAAAGTTGCTCTGCATCCTCAGCAGAAGAGTAGGGGAGCAAAGCTCCAGAAAAAAAAATTATTTCTAGCCTTAAGAAGCCAAAAAGAAAGAGCTCTCGAAGAAAGAGAGCAAGAAAAATATTAAAGCCCCAGTCCCAAAACCCAGAAACCCCAAGAAACTCCTAAAGCGTCCTGAAACTCCAGAGAGTACAAGAGAGTCAAGATCAAAAAGAGAAGTAAAAGAAAACAGAGAAGAAATCGGGGGGGGGGGGCGCTTCCTCGCGGGGGCACGGCGCGGTAGCAGCAGAGCAGACGGAGAGCGCGAGAGAAGAGATACCAAGAGACACGAGTCCCGGTGCGGCTTTTGTCAGCACGGCGCCGGGGGGTGGCGGCCGCTCCGGCCGGCAGAATAGCGGAGACGCGCGCGGCGAGCAGAACTCGCAAAAACCCGCAGACAAATTCAGCTCGAATTGCGGGGCGGGGCGGGCCCAAGTGCCGGCGGAGGGCGGGCCGTACACACCGGCGAGAAGAATAGACACAGAGACAGAGTCAAGGGCAGACCGAGAGAAGAGACCTGAGAAGTAGAACAAGAGAGAGAGTGACGTCAGCCCAAGAGAGACAGAGAGAAGCTCAGAAAGCACGCATGCGCAGAGTAGAGCGCGGGCGGGGGCGGGCCCGTGACGTCTCGGGCGAGGAAGAGCCGTGCTCGAGTTCCTATGTCCCAGCAGCTCCACACCCTCTTCAAACTTAGTACCTCTAAATGAAAACCCTCGGAGTCCCAGTCCCTTCCCTTCAAAGGAGACGTTCTGGTGTTCAAGCTCCATTTCCAGCTGAATTAAAAGCCAGGCAGACACGGTCTCAAACGAGATCACGAACACGGCAGTTGACAGAACAAGAAGCAGTCCAGCTCATGCTGTCGTCCGACCTGGAGAGGCCGGTGACAGCGCCACCTAGTAGAGAGAAAGGCTTTCGCTTGTGTCTCCACAGAGCGAGATCTGACGTAGGTGTCGGTACGACACGTGAAACTATTTCGAGTGCGAGAACATGAAAACGCAGATCCAAGAAACAAAATCCAAAAAACAAAAAGACGAGTACTCAGACAAGAGTCGAGACTCAAATAGCACAAGACGACTTAGAAGAGAAATAAAAAGAAACTAAAGACTTTAAAAGAATTCTCTGTTAAAGTCCTGAAAGAAAAGCGAAACAATGATTTCGCATAGAAGCGAAGCCATGAGTTTTATGATGCTTATCTGCATCATTCTTTCATTCATTGCAGTAAGCAATGAGAGTAATATACCTATTAGTCAGCAAAAGCAAAATGTATAGTAGAATTCTTTGACATCTCTCCCATTTGGAGAGGAATTTTAAAGGTAGACTTCTTTGACATCTCTCCCATTTAGAGAAGAATTTTAAGAATAGAGTTCTATGTTTTAATAATTCTACTAGTCCTCATACTTGTTATCCCATGCATATTTGCATGTTTAAAACACACTGTGAATCGAATAGCGAAAGAAGTTTTCCTAGTGCAAACAGAAGGGGGAGATGTGAGATCTCAGCACCTCAGGATGAGGGTGCAGAGTGACCGAGAGCACCATTGGGGGGCTCGGGAGTCCTGAAATGTTGCCAGAAGTGTCTGGTGACAAGACTTTAATCCTACACAGGAGATAACACCTGTATGAGGACTGGGAAGATTTCACTAAGTGAATGGTGAAGGGATAAGTTAATTAAGGTGTAGAACACAGGGTTTAAGATTTCTGTACAGGGGGGTCTAAAGAAGTAAGATAGAAGAATTGGAGCGTGTCCTGTCCTTCTTCTTCTTCTTCTTGGCCTCCATCTTCTGTGGTGATGGTGGCACTTTGAGATTAGTCTTTACTAAAAGTACACCAGTTAATAAGAGTAGAAAGTATTAGAGAAAAATCATAAATATTGTACACGTAACTTTAGGTATAAAGATAAGTGACCGCCCCGGAGGCTGAAGAGTGTGCCCATGGCTGACTTGCTGTGCAGACCTCTGTCAAGCTGAAAGAAAATCTTTTAGATAAACAATTAATAAACACTGAGACCGAAACAAGATCAGAAGTCTCTCCTCGTCCTTTGAAGCGCGGGCTGTCCAAGGCCACTCTGGGCCTTTCCAAGTCTTTGAAACAACCGAGAAACCGAGCAAGTAGCATCCCTGAGCTATCTCCGAACATAAAACAGCCGAGAAGAGAAACCGACAACCAGCAAACATAAATCGACCATAAAACAAAAGAGAAAGAGAAAAATGAGATCCGACACTCCCTGCTGAGCCAGCACTGATGGTAAATGATGGAGAGCAGCTTGGGGAGCTCATCCACCAGCTCCCTCATCCCCCTGGGATGGATCCCATCTGATCCGATACACCTGTGAGCATCTGAGTGGCTCAGCAGGTCACCAACTGCTTCCTCCTGGATTCCAGGGGCTGTTCTGCTCCCTGTGCCCATCTACCAGCTCAGGAGAACACTTGTCCTGCAGACAACCTGTCCTAATATTGAAAGTTGAGATAAACAAGGTGTTAAGTAGCTCAGCTTTTTCCTCATCTTCAGTTTCTATATTCTCCACTGCATTCAATAAAGAGTAGTTCTCCTTATCCCATTGTTTGCTATTAATTTACTTAGAGAAACATTTTCTATTATTTTTCATGGAAGTGTCCTGGTTAAACTCTAATTTAGCTTTCACATCTCAACTTTTCTTTCTGCATGACCTAACATCATCCTTGAACACTTCCTAAGTTGCCTGACCTACTCTAAAGGTGATGCTCACTCTTTTTCCCCTGAGTTCCCACAAAAGCTTCACGGCCAGCCAGGCCAGTTATTTTCCTCACCAGCTCATCTTTTGCCACGCTGGGACAGGCTGCTCCTTCCCCCTTACGATTACTTTCTTGAAATGTGTCCATCCTTTCCAGACCACTTTGTTTTTAGGGCTGTGTCCTACAAAAAATTAGGATGCCAATTTGGTACTCCCCAAATCAGCATCCTGAACAGGCCAAAGTTTTCCCTTCCTAATTCCAGTGCAGAAGTTTTGTTGCTGCCTCTGCTTCTTTCACAGAACATTGAAAACTTGATTATTCCATGGTCACTGTGCCCCAGGCAGCCTCCGAGCCCCACACTTGCCACCAGCCCTTCTCTGTTTGTGAACAGCAGGAGACAGAGCTTTTCTTGGCAGTGGGAGTGTTACCAAAAATTTGGTAAAACAGAAAACTCCTTAATCCCAATATAGCATTAAGAAGCAGCATCCTCAGCTGGATGCACAGGGGAGAGCTCCTCTCAAAGCCATGCAGGCTGAGAGCAGGAAAGTTTCTGTTTATTTTCTGTATTTTGATCACATATTCACTGATTGCTTGGACTAAAAATACATATGATAATCATTTCCCCAAACTCATTACCACATTTCCTCTCCCCATTACCCATGTGTTGTTCTGTCCTGGGGTCTCTCTGGTGGTCCCTGGTGCTCGTGGACCCCAGTGTTCCAGTGGGCCTGGCTGAACTGGCAGGACACTGAGGGTGGTGAGCTTCCAGTTCCCCTTCTCACACAATGGACATTGTGTGGTTTTCAGAGGCCTGGGGTTGTGGAGAACAAGCTCCAGGTGTCAGGTCACCTGGTGGAGACAATTTATCATCTGGTAACATGAGGTCACAGAGTGGTCTATGACATCACAGAGTGGATTATGTGAGGTCATTGAGCATCTATGACATGAGATACAGCCTCTGTGACATCACAGAGCCAGCTGTGACATCATAGGGCAGAGTTCTGATGTCACAGAGAAGACTGTGATGTCACAAAGCTGGCTGGGACATCAGATACCATCTGTGTGACATTAGAGAATGGGCTGTGACCTCACAGAGCAGGCTGTGATATCACAGAGGGGCTGTGTGACATCCCAGCAGGGCTCTGTCAGGTCAAGGTGAGCTTGAGAGTTCCCCCATAAGCCTTTAGTGTTGTTATGCTAAGTTGTCCAAATTCTATTCCCCTATTGGTTACTTGTTTCCCTTATATAGTTATTGTTCTAGAGTGTTCTACCTCCAAGCGTACATGTTTTTGCTTCCTCTTAGTCTTGGATCTTTGGATCCTGCCCCTCATACTGTTCTCAACTTCTCCATTTTTATAGTTTTTCACCCTGTTAATAAAGTTCCTTTTAAACAACTCCATTGATCCTGCTCCTTTTCCTTTTTGCCACCCTTGCCCTGAAGTCAGGAGAACCAGAGAGATTTGTTGCAGCCACCTTCATTGTGAGAATTGGCATCCGAACAGGGGCCATGACATTCAGGGCTCCCTGTGTCAGTCATGTCAGCTGGGGTTAGCTGATGGATAGGCCAGTGCTTCCCGGGATTTTGGATTGTGCCGGGCCCGGTGGATTCATCATTTCTTCAAGGGACCTCGGCCAGGATCAGCAGGGACAATGATGGTTTCACCTGCATAGTATTGCAGGTGGGTTTGGGGAAATGCAAGACATTTATTGCCCATTTTGCCACTTTGTTTTTACAAGATGCGCCCACATCCCATTATTGATTTGGGGTGTTCTGGTGGCTCTTCCCCATAGGGGAAAGAAAAGGAAAAATGGGAAGCCAGATGTCCAAAGTAGAAAGGAGCATATATGGATCCTTTCATTCTCACTGATCATGACATCATATTTTCAAAGAATGAATTAAAATCAGTCATGAGGTGGATGTTTAAAAGTTTTCCAGAGGACTCTGCTGACGAAATCCATACCACTGAATTTCGGGACTCAGTGGGAGTTAAACTGTACAATCTTTCAATCAAGAAGGACCCCATTGCACCCCGCATGCTCCCCATTTTCCACACCAAATTTGAGACCCTTTACCAGCAAGAAACATGTTGAAAACTCAATCCATTGGTCACTCCTAAAGTGGGACCTCCCCTCAAACATGCCTTTCTCAGACCTTTTATGATGGTCCAAGATGGCAATGGCCACGCAGTCTTGGAGCATCATGCCCTGGAGAGTCAAGATGGAAGGAGCCTGAATGTGACTTGGGAGCCCGACCATTCTCCCTCCATCTTGGCTTCTCCACTTCCTGCTACCACAACCTTCTCTTCCGCCCTCAACAAATCTCCAGACTCCACCCCCACAACGGCAGGTCATGTCCCCACTGTCAATCATTCCATCTTCACCCTGGGACATGCCTCCAGAACTCCACCCCAGAAGTCTGCCATCCTAAATCAAGGCCTGGAATACCTGACAAAATAGCAGTGCCCTTTGCCTCACCGTCCAGCAACAATATAACACCCATGGTCAAAGATACTAAGCCCAACTGTCACACTATTTCTAATCTAAAAGTTTCTGCTCCAAGTTATTCTTCCTCTCCAGAAGACAGTTTGGATTCCCAGAGCCACCTTTCCCCTCAACCCCAGAAGACCCCTAGGAAAGAATCCAGCAAGAAGCAGTTAAGGAAGGAGACTGGCCAATAGTCTCAAAACTCCCTTTGCGCCCATATGTTATGAAAGAAGGGGGAAGAATCCCAGGTATCAGCCATTGATTTACGGGGAAATCACGGATCTGTGCAGGGCAGCTAAAGAGCATAGGAAGGACTTACCTTGTTTTAATGACCTAATGAGAGCCATGTTTACAGCATGTCTTAACCCCCTATGATTTAAAATATATTATGACCATGTTGTTGTCACCTACAGAATGCACCCTGTGCAAAGGGGGATGGAAGTGTTTACTAAATCAATTAATAGCAGACTATGCTAATAATGAGGCAAGGGCAGAATTGACAATCAACCATCCAGCTGGAGAAGGACAACACAGCCTACCAGATGATCAAGCAGCAGGTATCCTGAGAGAAGTATTGGATGATATCAAAGAGATGGCTTTGAAAGCTTTAATCCAGATATCGGGTGGTAGCAACCCCAATTTGGACTACCTTGGGTGCCTGCAGCTAAAGCTTTAGGACAATTAGACCATCTTGGGTGCCTGTTAAGTAAGCAAACCAATGCTACCTTCCTCACATTAAGTGGCCTGCTGTCAGACATAGAAACCATCAGACATGCCATCTCGCAGAACAGTGATAGAGTTTTTACTCTGCGCACATGGGTATGGCTATGTAGACTCCGAGAGCTGTGTTGTAAGAAACTTTCCAGCCAAAGCAAGTCAATCCACAAGAGCATTCAAGTACTGAATGAAGGGTTCAAGAAGCTTCAAGTGGAAAACAACAACTTGTTCAATAAACTCTTCCAATCCAAGGGACTAAAGGGTTGGATGATGTCTAGCTAAAACAGGACTGTTCATTCTCTTAGTGGTTGTTGCTGTATTGTTAATTGTCCCATGTTTGTTTGGATGCTTTTAGAAAGTCTTAAAAAATTCTTTCAGTTCCATCTTGGTTGTAAAACAGAAAGGGGGAAGATACCCAACACAGACTCCTCATGGACAACTCGGACAACAGAATTGGAGGCCAGGATGGCACAAAAACCTCTCAGACACTCAATACTGGAAGGAAATTCCTTAAAAGTACCTAAAACCTAAAAGTATACTAAAATCCAAAAAGTACCCTAAAAATCTTGAGTATCTCAAGACATTAATGAGCCCCACTGAGTGTCAGTACAAAGCTCTCCAGGGACTCATTAAAGCAGATAACTGGGGCCATGATTGCAAAACCTCTCACACAGTGTGTATCAAAAGGGAAAAACCAAATACCTTAAAATAACTGAAGTACCCTCTAGTATTAATGAGCCCCACTGAGTGTTGTTACTTAGAAAGCCTCTCCAGGGAATAATTACCACAGATAATTGGAGGCCATGATTGCACAAAGCTCTCAGAGACTCCAAGGCAAAAGCCAAACCCAAAGTTTTTGAAAAACCTGCAGTCCCTGCAGGGAGCATTCAGGAGCCCCCAGGGCCATTGCTGAGCAAGGCTCCCCAGGGACTCCTTCCAGCAGATCCTTGAGGCCACTGGGATGTGGGCTAGGGGGATATGCTGAGGGCAGGACAAGGGGCTGACAGTGCCCAGCCTGGCTGGGGCTGTGCCAGGAGGTCCCAGGGCCTCAGGACAAGGTGTCTCCTCACAGCACTTGGTGGAACAGACCCTGCTGTGCCCCAGGGAACCAAGACTTGGCTTCTCGTTGTCCCCCCCTGCCATCACTGCCTGCAGTTCTCTGCTCTGCCTGGGGACACTTTCTCATTTGTGCTCCTCAGTGGGACCCATTAAAAGTCCAAGAAACTCTGGAGTTAGATTCTGACTTGGAGATCTAGAGAAGTTTCTTCAGCTCCCTCTCAGGGACTGATGTTCAGGGCCTGAGCACAAAGCCCCAGAGGCTCATTAAAGTCCTTGTGCTGTGTCTGTGCTGATGAGCTGGGCTGGGCTGCTGGCACAGAGGCAGCTCCTGGTAACCAAGAGGAGCTTCAAAAGCACATTTCTCTTGATGAGCAGCTCTCCTGCCAGCCCAGCAGGGCTGGGACACTGCCTGCAGCCACTCTGGGCCCAGCACAGAGGCAAAGAGAGCTTCAATCAGTCAGGGCTGGGAAGGTGCTGAGAAGTGCCTGGGGCACAATCACTGCCAGCCCTTGGCACAGGAACCTCTGGCTGCAGGAAAATGCAGCTGCAGCTCCTGGAATGATATCCTAAAGCTGGAACATCCCAATGCCTACAGACTCTGTGAGTACCTTCTCTGATTGTCTCTTGTGCAGAGCAGGCAGGGGTGCCCAGGGCTGTCCTGCAGAGCAGGGTCCTGCAGCCCAGGGCACTGTGCTGGGGAAGGGACTCTGCTGCCTGCCAGGGACAGCTCGCAGCCAGCCCTGGCAGCGGCTCCCAGCACAGGGGGACAAGATCTGGGTGGGAGGAGACAGCTGGTGCAGCTTGGAAGTGTTCTCCTTGTGTGGTGAGGATGATGCATTGTTCAGGACTGCTCCTAGCCTTACATTTAACTCCATAACATTTCCAAGTAGAATTTACAGGGAGCACAGCAAGGCAGGGGCTGCATAAAAGGGAAAATCCTGCTTTTATATTCTACTACTCTGGGTGGCCATTATAGGAAATTGCCCATAGGTATTCATCTCTCATTTCATGCGGAGAAAAATCAAAATATTTTCTCTCAGATCTTAATAAACCAGGCAATGCAGAAATAATCACAGGAGCCCTTAGAGACAGCATCAGTGTCGCTTTTCCAGCCTCCTCAGGGTTGCTGTGATGTTGCCATCAGAGCCTGCAGAGCAGAGATGTCCCTAGGAATTGCCTGAGTTGGGAGGGGTCTGCAGGGCAGGGATGAGCCCCCAGGGCTGGGCTGGGCTCTGATAGCACTGGCAGGGCCCAGCCCTGGGCATAGAGAAGCAGCTGCTGGCAGGGACAGCTCCAGGCAGCAGAGCCCTGGGCAGGCAGTGGGGGGAAAGTGCCCCCACGCTGTGCTGGGATATTTCAAGTCCTCTCCAAACCCAAATATTCCATGGTTCCTTTTTTTACAGATCCCCATGCCAAGACACAGAAAATGTTCAACAGCAGCTCCATCAGGCACTTCCTCCTGCTGGCATTGGCAGACATGCGGCAGCTGCAGCTCCTGCACTTCTGCCTCTTGCTGGGCATCTCCCTGGCTGCCCTCCTGGGCAATGGCCTCATCATCAGCGCGATAGCCTGTGGCCACCACTGGCACACGCCCATGTTCTTCTTCCTGCTCAACCTGGCCCTCACTGACCTGGGCTCCATCTGCACCACTGTCCCCAAAGCCATGCACAATTCCCTCTGGAACACCAGGAACATCTCCTACACTGGATGTGCGGCTCAGCTCTTTTTCTTTGTGTTCTTCATTGCAGCAGAGTTTTATCTGCTGACCGTCATGTGCTATGACCGCTACATGTCCATCTGCAAACCCCTGCACTACGGGACCCTCCTGGGCAGCAGAGCTTGTGCCCACATGGCAGCAGCTGCCTGGGCCAGTGCCTTTCTCTATTCGCTGCTGCACACAGCCAATACATTTTCCCTGCCCCTGTGACATGGGAATGTCCTGGGCCAGTTCTTCTTTGAAATCCCCCAGATCCTCAAGCTGTCCTGCTCCAAATCCTATCTCAGGGAACTTGGGCTCATTGCTGTAAATGCCTGTTTGGTATTTGGCTGTTTTGTGTTCATTGTTTTCTCCTATGTGCAGATCTTCAGGGCTGTACTGAGAATCCCCTCTGAGCAGGGACGGCACAAAGCCTTTTCCACCTGCCTCCCTCACCTTGCCGTGGTCTCCCTGTTCATCAGCACTGGCATATTTGCCAACCTAAAGTCCTCATCCATCTCGTCACCATCCCTGGATGTGGCCCTGTCATTTCTGTACTCGGTGGTGCCTCCAGTCCTGAACCCCCTCATCTACAGCCTGAGGAACCAGGAGCTCAAGGCTGCAATGTGGAGACTGATAACTAGATGGTTTGAGGAACGTTAAACTGCTAACAAATTTTTACAAACCATTTCTAATACAATTTATCTTTGATAGTTCTTCTTGATATCATTTTGAGGGTTATATTTTTTTGTTTTACTTTTTAAGTATTGTCCACAAATAAACGTCATTGTTTGTGCCATTTCTCCTTTTGTTTCTTTGCACCCTCCCTGTGACCACAGACTCTGTCAATGAGGGGCTGTGCTCTCAGTGCCTTTAAATGAAGTAAAGGATCTGTGAGCAGAGTCTTCTGCAGAGATGCCCTTTTGTTGCCTTCTCTGGAGCTGCAGCAGCAATGTCTCTGTGCAGAGCTGGAGGCAGATCAGGGCTGGCCCAGAAGCTGTGCCCAGCAGCAGAAGCTCTTGCTGTTGCCAGTGCTGCTGCTGTGGCCCTGCCCCGCTGCCCTGGTGGCCCTGGTGTTGCTGCAGGGCCTGAGTGCTCTCGGAGCCGGGCACAGTCCTGGGGGTGGCAGTGCCAGGGCTGCAGCAGGGACAGGCCATGGGCACTGCTGGGGCAGCGCTGACGCCTCAGGCCAGGGCCTAGGGGCTCCAGGCTCCTTGCCCAGGCTCTCTCAAGAACACGGCCAGGCCAATGCTCAGCACTGAAAACCCCCGTGAGCAGCCCCAGGCTTGCCATGGGCAGGCTGGGGGCAAACAGCATGGCTGGGGCTCTGCAAGGGCCCTGGGGCAGACGGGAAGGAGCAGCAGAGCAGGGGCTGATCCATCCCCAGTGCGCTGCACAGCCCAGGGCAGCGTCCCAGAGCGTCCTGATGGAGCTGCCAACAACATCCCCTCTCTGCAGGCCTGGCCTCTCCCCCAGCTCACACAGGTGCCCCATCCTTGCAGGCACAGACACAGCAGCACTGGCTCAGCAGCCCCTGTTTGCATTGCACAGAGCAGGGGGAGCACCCCCATGCTGTTGGTGTGGGGACATGAAGCTGAGGGAGCACAAATGCCATCAGCCCCTGGGGCCAGCAAGGGCTGGGGGACACCAGGGAAACCACTCAGGTTTGTCCTGGCCTCTGCAGTCAGCCAGAAAGTTTGTTCCCATCAGCTGGGAGTTTCCTGTCCCACTGCAGACGCTGTTGCTCAGAGCCAGGGCTTCCTGGCAGCCACCCCCAAACTGCCCTGAGCATTTCCTTTGGTTCACCTTTGCTTTCTTTACTCTTCCTGATACAAATTTCTTCTAATTCCCCACCCCAGTGGACCCTGAATTAGACATAGCACTCGAGGTGCTGCCCAACCAGTGCACAGCACAGGGGAAGAATCACTGCCCTGCTCCTGCTGGCCACACCATTCCTGATCCAGGCCAGGAGCCATTTGCCTTCTTGCCCACCTGGGCACACTGCTGGCTCATGTCCAGCCTGCTGTCCATCAGTCCCTGCAGGTCCCTTTCTGCCTGGCTGCTCTCCAGCCACTCTGTCCCCAGCCTGTAACACTGCAGGGGTTGTTGTGGCCAAAGTTCAGGACCCAGCACTTGGACTTGTTAACCTGACCTTGTTGGATCACACATCCTTGTTAAACCACACCTGGATTCAGCCTGTCCAGGGCCCTGTGCAGAGCCCTCCTTCCTCATCCTCCATCAGTTCCAAACTCACACCCAGTTTGGTGTCATCTGCAGATTTGCTGATGTTGGACACAATCCCCTCATCCAGACCATTCCATGCAGACACTGGAATCCACGCTGGCTGGCTCTGACCCCTCGGCCATCTTGTTGGTGCCCTGTGATGGCACTCAGGGTGATCTGTTCCATAACCTTGCCGGGCACCCAGGGCAGGCTGACAGGCCTGGAGTTCCCCAGCTCCTCCTTCCAGCCCTTCTTGGGGATGGGCTTACACTGGCACCTCCAGTCCTCTGGGCCCTCCCTGCTGAGCCAGCACTGATGGTGAATGATGGAGAGCAGCTTAGGGAGCTCATCCAGAGCTCCCTCATCCCCCTGGGATGGATCCCATCTGATCCCACACATCTGTGAGCATCTGAGTGGCTCAGCAGGTCACCAACTTCCTCTTGGATTACAGGGGCTGTTCTGCTCCCTGTGCCCATCTACCAGCTCAGCAGAGCACTTGTCCTGAGGACAACCTGTCCTAATATCAAAAATTGAGAGAAACAAGATGTTAAGTAGCTCTGCCTTCTCCTTATCTTTAGTTACTATATTCCCCACTGCATCCAATAAAGAGTAGAGGTTCTCCTTATCCCATGTTTTGCTATCAATTTAATTGTGGAAACATTGTCTATTTTTTTTTCACTGAAGTGTTCAGGTTAAACACTAATATAGCTTTCACCTCTTGACTTTTTTTCTGCACGACTTCGCAACATCCTTAAACATTTCCTAAGCTGCTTGACCTTCTGTCCAAAGTTGATGCACCTCTTGTTACCCTTGAGTTCCCACAAAATCTCCACGGCCAGCCAGGCCAGTCATTTTCCTCACTAGCTCATCTTTTGCCACACTGGGACAGGCTGCTCCTTCCCCCTTAAGATTACTTCCTTGAAATGTGTCCATCCTTCCTGGACCCCTTTGTTTTTAAGGGATGTTTTCCTTAAAAAGAATCAACGCCTGATTCAGTACTCCCCAAATCTGCATCCTAAATAGGCCAGAGTCTGCCCTTCCTAATTCCAAGGTTAGAAGTTTTGTTGCTGCCCCTCCTTCTTTCCCAGAACATTGAAAACTTGATTATTTCATGGTCACTGTGCTCCAGGCAACCTCTGAGCCCCACATCTGCCACCAACCCTTCTCTGTTTGTGAACAGCAGCAGACAGAGCTTTCCTTGGCAGTGGGAGTGTTACCAAAAATTCAGTAAAACAGAAAACTCCTTAACACCAGTGTAGCATTAAGAATCAGCATTCTTTATTCAGCTGGATGCACGGGGGATGGCTCCCCCCAAAGCCATGCAGGCTGAGTGCAGGAAAGTTTCTCTCTATTTTCTCTATTTTGCACAAATATTCATTGATTTTCCTGGACCAAACTTACATATGATAATCATTTCCCCCAAATCATTAACATATTTCCCATCCCCTATACCCATGTGTTCTTCTCTTCTGGGAGTCTCTCTGGTGCTCGTGGACCCCAATGTTCCAGTGGCTCTGGCTGAGCTGGGAGGACACTGAGGCTGCTGAACTTCCAGTTCCCCTTCTCACACAATGGGCATTGTGTGGTTTCCAGAGGCCTGGGGATGTGGAGAACAAGCTCCAGGTGTCAGCTCACCTGGTTGAGACAATTGATCATCTGGTAACATGAAGTCATAGAGTGGGCTATGATATCACAGAGTGCAGAATGGGAAGTCATGGAGAAGCTACAGCATCATAGATTGCATTTATGACATCACAGAGCAAGCTGTGACAGCACAGGGCAGCGGTCTGACATCAGAGAGCAACTAGGAGATCACAGAGTTGGCTGTGACATCAGAGACCAGCTGTGTGACATTAGAGATCAGACTATGACATCACAGTGCAAGCTGTGACATCCCAGAGGGGCTGTGTGACATCCCAGCAGGGCGGTGTCAGGTCACTGGTTTGGTCACTCTGCCCCAGCTCCCCCTCACTGTTTCTCCCAACAAGTCCAATGCTGTCCATGCCCAGCAGGGTCCCTGTCCCCCGGGATCCCCCCGGCCCACCTGGAGCCACAGCCTCCACCAAAGGATGTTCCTCAGGATCCACCCCAGAGCCTGACATGGGGACAAGGGGCCAGGACTGTGTGACCAGGACATAAAGGACGGGGATTATTCATGTCACTGTGGCCTGGGTTGGGTTGACCAGGGCAGGAAAGATGTCTGGCAGCTGGAGCAGGGTCTGGGAAGGGCCTCCAAGGTTGGGCTGGAGCCCTTGGGCTGTGAGCAGAGGCTGAGGGAGCTGGGCTTGTCCAGCCCAGAGTAGGGAAGGCTGAGGGGCTCCTCATCCCAGCCTGGCAGTGCCAGCCAGGAGGGAATGGAGAACACAGAGCCAGGCTCTTCACCGGGGGCTGGGGGGAGACAAAAGCCAATGGGTGCAAGGGGAAAGAGGGGAGATCAGCCAGGACATGAGGAGGTGAAATGTGTCAGGCTGGTTTCAGCATTTCCTCACCACCAAGAGCAGCCTGACCTCCCTTTCTCCATTCCCCACTGGCAGCTTTGCAAATCAGGAATCGTTCAAGCTGTTTTACACCCACACCAGGATGAACATCCTGATATCAGGACTTAATTGTGTTTACATCGATCATAGAACCATGTTTGTCTAAATAATTTTAGTATGGAAATCACTCGTGAATGGTGCACTCATCAGATACTGCTGGGAGGTTGCACGTAGCTGTGATTGTTATTAAATTGTATCCTGTTCAACTATGATCTGTTGGCCATGAAGAGAAACTTTCTGTGCCTCTGAGTCTCACCAGTTCCTGACCCCCAAAGGACACAAACCTGATGAGTTGTGGTTCCCACTGAGGTGGTGGCACCTGGGCCTCCCTCTATAGCCAGAGCAGAGCTTCCTTGTCCCAGAAAGTCCCTGGCAATGGAGGGATGATGGAAACAGGACAGGCTGTGAGGATCAGGGGCAGGGCAGAGGAGTTGGGAATTTAGCTGCTAGAGACTGGAAAAGTACAAAACTGTGGCTAATTCCAAGTCCTGCACCTGTGAGATAGCGTGTCCTTGGGCCTAGCTGTAGTAGGATAACAAATAGTGAAAGAGACATGAGAAAAGAGAGATGTAACCCCTAAGGAATGAGGAAGAGTTCATGGTATAGTTTAACCAATAGATTGCTTGGCTTACAGAATATTCATGAGCTTATTATTTGCTGTATAAGTGTTTGATGCTTTCTTTAATAAACGGGACCTGTGATGAACCACCTGGTGTCCTGGTCCCCTTCGACGACAAATGGTTGACCCCGAACGCTGACCCCTCGTCTCGACTAAAAGAAAAAGGGGGAGAACACGCCACGGTCGAGGAAGTTGGAGCTGGGTCCTGTTGCAGCCGGGACGGTGCCGGAGTTTTGAAGCACCCTTGGGGTTCACATCGGTGACTCAAGCCATCCACATGCTGCTGGAGTCTGGAAAGCTGCAAGAGCGCTCATGAAAGAGGTATGTAAAGGCAAGCAGCATATAAGTCATCCACCGCGTATCTAGAATGGCGAGGGATAAAGGGGATAGATTTGTTATTATCCTACAGATACGCTGAAGAAACTTTCCTTAACCCACATGAACTTTCGGAATGTAGAAAATCTGGGGATATACTGTGGGAAGCAGTGTTAGAAGATGGTAAGTCAGCAAAGAAACTGAGCAAGCCATAGCGAGCGATATACAATACACTTCAGCATGTCTCTGAGTGCACAGCAGCAGCTGCGGCTCGGGACACCTGCGAGGCTGTGCTGCTCCAAACTCGGCATGGGCGCTCCGCCATGGGGAGCAGCTGCGGCGAGCGGCCGCCTGAAATGCTGTGCTGCAGCGGCGGCAGCGGCGGCAGCCACGGGAGGTTCGCCCCCTCCGACACAAGCGCTGCGGGACCGGAGCGCTTCTTGCAGCAGGAGCGCTCTCCCTCCGCCCCGCAGCCGGCAAAAGCTTCAGTGTGAGACCTAACAGCATAATAAATGTAACTCTTGTCAACAAAAGAAAAGATTCCTACTGCAATTAAGAAGCCAGTGATAATAAACAAAGGACACCGAGGACCATTACGGTCAAGACGTTTTTCACCTAAGTTAAAAGGACTTTTTGTTTTTCCTAGCAGAGACTGTAAAAGAGACTTTAAATATCAGAAGCCCAACTAACTCAGTCAGTAGAACATTAAACTCTGAAATTATATTTTGAAAAAATTTAAAAATGTTAAAAATGTTTTAAAGTGGTTGTAGAAGTAAGATATAATGAGTGTGGTTTTTGTATTTTTTAAGCTTTGTTTAGATGTGATAAAAATAAAAGCAAGCACTGAATTTAAAAGCATTTTTCCACAGGTATACCTTGAACAAACTTCTTATGTTTAAGTGCATTCAAGTATAAAAATGCTGCAGCAAACTTGTTTAAGTTTAGTATTTTAGAATCAGGCCTGTAAGTAAGTTATAGTAAATGCTATATTTTATTTCTATAGTAAGTATTATCCGTTGCTAAGTAGTTTAAGGTAAATTATCTATTAAGTGCCATCAAATGTTGAATACTGTTAAGGTTTAGTTTTGTTAAGTTTATCTCCTGTTAAGTTTAAGTGTTATTAATTTTAAATAAAGCTAGATTCTGTTTAAATTAAATTAGGTTTAAGTTATGTAGAATTTAAAGTCAGTTAAGTTTTGTTTAAGTTTTGTTAGATTTAAGTGATTTTACATGTAAGTTCTGTTGATTTAAAAATCTGTTAAGTTTAAGTAAAGATAAGTTTAAGTAATGTTAAGTTCTATTAAGTTTAAATGTTTTAAGTTTAAGTATTTTAAGTCTAGGTACTATTAAGTTAAAGTGATGTTAGATAGATCTATACTTTTATGATAGGCGTTTATTTTTATGACTTGTGTGCAAAGTGTTGTTGTGAACATCAGAGAAACTCTAGTTAAAAAACGACAATCAGAAGCATTTGTGAGTAGAGCCATTCCTGTTTGAAGTATATCTGCTGTTTGAGAATAGAAAGCAAACTGACCAGACAATTGACACGGGTGAAACCTGCGCACATGTTACTCCTTTAGCTTATTTTTGTAAGTTGTATTAGCACACCTGAGTTTGGTTTGAGCCTTGTAGCACACAGAATTCTTTTTGTATCTGTTATATAGCATATCCTATAAATAGTGATAGCCTTTTTGGTTTGTTTCCCTGGCTTAGATCCCTTGTAAGAGAGAAACCTTGCTAGTGGACAATACTGTTTGAAATACTGTTTAGTTGTTAGAATTGCCTATTTTGTGTTGCAAAGAGTGTGACACAGTTAACCCATAGAATTTTGCTTTTCATAAGAAATAAAAACAGGGGAAGTGTTGGGAAATTTAGGAGGCTGGAGATTGGAAAAGTACAAAACCGTGGCTAATTCCAAGTCCTGCACCTGTGAGATAGTGTGTCCTTGGGCCTAGCTGTAGTAGGATAACAAATAGTGAAAGAGACATGAGAAAAGAGAGATGTAATCCCTAAGGAATGAGGAAGAGTTCATGGTATAGTTTAACCAATAGATTGCTTGGCTTATAGAATATTCATGAGCTTATTATTTGCTGTATAAGTGTTTGATGCTTTCTTCAATAAACGGGGCCTGTGATGAACCACCTGGTGTCCTGGTCTCCTTCCTATGACAGAACCCCATAACCACATGACCGTGATGGACCTCCATAACCCCATAACCTTGATGGACCTCCATAACCACATCACCCTGATGGACCCCCATAACCACATAACCTTGATGGACCCCCATAACCCCATGGCCCTGATGGAACCCCATAACACCATGACCCTGGTTACTCCCATGATCTTGATGGACCCCCATAACCACATGACCCCATAACCCTGATGGACCCCCATAACCACATGTCCCTGTGTGGGATGTCCACGTGCGGGATGTCCACGTGCAGGATGTCCCTGTGCGGGACGTCCACGTGCGGGATGTCCCAGTGTGGGATGTCCATGTGCGGGATGTCCCTGTGCGGGATGTCCCCTTGTGGGACGCCCCTGTGCGGGATGTCACCGTGCGGGATGTCCGCATGCGGCGCAAAGCCACTGGCCCCCCACAGGAACACCCTGGGCAGCTGGGCCACCACCAGGAGCAGCGCGTCACCCGCCAGGACTGGGTGGCAGGACACCGGGGACAAGCCTGGGGGAGAGGAGACACGAGTGAGGAGACCTTGGAGACCTTGGGGACCTTGGAGATGTTGGAGATGTTGGGGTGATGGGGATCTTGGGGACTTTGGGGACCTTGGGGACACTGGGGACCTTGGAGATGTTGGGTGATTGGGACCTTGGGGACATTGGAAAACCTTGGGGACATTGGAGATGTTTGGACATTGGGGACATTGGGGACCTTGGAGATGTTGGGGTGATGGGACACTGGGGACATTGGAGATGTTGGGGTGATGGGGACACTGGAGACTTTGGGGACATTGGGATGATGGGGACCTTAGGCACACTGGAGATGTTGGGGTGATGGGGACATTGGAACACTGGGGACATTGGAGATTTTGGGGACCTTAGAGACCTTGTGGACATTGGGCATGTTGGGGTGATGGGGACCTTGGGAATCATGGAGATTTTGGGGACCTTTGGGACATTGGAGATGTTGGGGAGCTTGGGGACATTGGAGATGTTGGGTGATGGGGAACTTGGGGACCTTGGGGAGCTTGGGGACATTGGAGATGTTGGGGACCTTTGGGATTTTGGGAATATTGGGAACCTTGGAGTTGTTGGGGTGATGGGACTTTGGGGATACTGGGGACATTGGAGACCTTGGGACATTGGAGACAGCTGGGGACCTTTGGGACCTCGGGAATATGGAGGGTGTTGGGGACATTGGAGATGTTGGGGTGATGGGGCCTCGGGGACCTCTGAGACGTTGGGGACCTTTGAGGGCAATGGGGACATTGGGGACCTTGGGGACATTGGGGTGATGGGGACCTTGGAGACATTGGGGCTTTGGGACATTGGAGAATGTTGGGGACCTTTGGGACCTTGGGAATATGGAGGGTGTTGGGACCCTTGGAGATGTGGGGGTGATGGGACCTTGGGGACATTGGAGATGTTGGGGTGATGGCATATTACCGCACCTGAGTGGGTCGCAGCTGGTGATAGAGAGACGGTGAATCCTGTATCTTGATCAGAAGGCTTGATTTATTAAGATATTATATATAATACATTATTACTATACTAATAGAATATAGAGAGAGGTTTGCAGAGCAGCTAGGCTAGCTAAGAATAGATAGAAAAGAATCTATAACAAAGTTGTGGCCAAGGACTCAGTCCCCTAGCTTGCACTGGTGATTGGCCCTTAATTAGAAACATAGGAAATGAGCCAATCAAGGTGTCCCTGTTGCATTCCACAGCAGCTGATAATAATTGTTTACCTTGTCTTCTGAAGCCTCTGGCCTCCAGAAGCAGCAGAAATCCGAAAGAAAGGATTTCTGTGGAGAAATGTCTGCTACAATGGCACCTTGGGGACATTGGAGATATTGGGGACCTTGAGGACCTTGGGAGTATGGAGGACACTGGGGACATTGGGATGATGGGGACCTTGGGGACACTGGTGATGTTTGGGACCTTGGAGACCTTGGGGACCTTGTGAATATGGAGGATGTTGGGGCTGTTTGGGACATTGGGGACCTTGGAGATGTTGGGGTGATGGGGACCTTGGGGACATTGGAAACCTTGGGGACCTTGGAGATGTTTGGACATTGGAGATGTTGGGGTGATGGGACATTGGGGACATTGGAGATGTTGGGGACCTTGGAGATTTTGGGGTGATGGGACACTGGGGACATGGGAGATGTTGGGGTGATGGGACATTGGGGACATTGGAGATGTTGGGGACCTTGGAGATGTTGGGGTGATGGGACACTGGGGACATTGGAGATGTTGGTGTGATGGGGACCTTGGGGACATTGGAAAACCTGGGGGACATTGGAGATGTTTGGACATTGGGGACCTTAGGGACCCTGGAGATGTTGGGGTGATGGGACACTGGGGACATTGGAGATGTTGGGGTGATGGGGACCTTGGGGACATTGGAAAACCTTGGGGACACTGGAGATGTTGGGGCACTGGGGACCTTGGGGACCTTGGGGACCTTGGGGGCACTGGGGATGCTGTGGACCTTGGGGACTTTGGGGGCACTGGGGATGTTGGGGACCTTGGGGACATTGGGGGCACTGGGGAGGTTGGGGACCTTGAGGACTGTCCTGGTTTAGGGCAAATTTGTTAAAGAATCTGCAAAGGAAAACCCACACGGCCCCTCCCCCCAACCGGTTCGGGAAAAAATTCCTTGGAGAGAGGTGGAAAGAACCTGTTTATTTCAGGCACAGCACCCCCCAGCACACAAAATGAACAATACCCGATGACACCGCTCTGAGAAAGATGACAAAATCAGAAAGTCTCTTTCGGCGGTGGTTGCTCTGTTCTCAGTCCCTCCGGCGCTGGGGCAGCTGCTGCAGCCAAACCTTCGGTGTTCCCAGATACCAGTCCGGAGCAGGTTCGAGATGGTCACAGGAACAGGAGAGGAGAAACAGTCCAGGAAGGAATTTGGACTGTTTAGCTAAACTAGCTAATAAGCAGAGGCCAAAGCAGAGCAGAAGCGAGAGCAGAAAAGAGAGCAAGCAAAGCAGCAAGCTGAAAGCAAGAAGTGAAAAAACAGCCCCATGTACTGCTCATCTCTGTGTCCCTGATAAGAGAAACCCAAACAAAACTTCTACTCTTCAGAGTCGGTCTTAAAGGCACAGGACAGATGAATGGGGATACAAGCATCATAACGTCACCCCAGGACATTCCACCCCTTATCCCCATATCATCAACATACTGCAACACATCATGCATTATTCATACAAAATTTCCATCTGTTCCCCCAAAATTACAAGCAATACCCATCATGCCTTCATCACATCCCCACACTGGACCACTGAATCCAGGCCCTATATTACAGAGCTGCAGGATTCCCCCTTTTCACTTTAGTCACTTAAAGCTCCATCTATCACTTGCTCAGACCGTCGACACTTAGACATTTCCTTCTCCATCCTCCACTTGCCCAGACCTTCAACACTTACAAATTTCCCTCTATCTCATGTCTGTATGGTTTAATGTACAGACAATGGCAGTAACATCCAATGAACAGTGATATTGCACATCATTCTTACCCCACAATCAGATCTCCCTTAACAACAACATCGTGTTGTTCCATCTCTTTGCATTATCCACCACGTGCAACCTGGTCCCTGAGCAAAGACAACCCCACAAATGGGTTTGTCTGTACTCGAGGCAGAATTGATCCACACAGTCTTCCCTAACAAACCTCTGATATGTACCACTGGGACTTTGTCTCCTTCTATTACATTCAGGGACTCAGACTGGGCAGGACCTGCTCAGTTGGTGGAACCTCGGGTGTTGACTAACCAGATGGCCTTTGCTAAATGGTGCTCCCAATTCTTGAAGGATCCCCCACCCAAAGCTTTCAACTGGGTTTTTAGTAGTCCATTGTGCCTCTCCACTTTTCCTGCAGCTGGTGCATGGTAGGGGATATCGTACACCCACTCAATGCCATGTTCCCTAGCCCAGGTGTTGATAAGGCTGTTCTTGAAATGAGTCCCGTTGTCTGACTCAATCCTCTCAGGGGTGCCATGTCTCCACAGAACTTGCTTTTCAAGGCCCAGGATGGTGTTCCAAGGCTGTAGCATGAGACACAGGGTAGGTTTCCAACACATCCAGTGGTGGCTTCCACCATGGTCAGCACGTAGCGCTTGTCCTGGCCTGTCTGGGGCAGTGTGATGGAGTCAATCTGCCAGGCCTCCCCATACTTGTACTTGGACCACCGCCCATCGTACCAGAGGGGCTTCACTCGCTTGGCCTGCTTGATGGCAGCACACGTCTCACAGTCATGGATAACCTGAGAAATACTGTCCATGGTTAGATCCACCCCTCGGTCTTGTGCCCACTTATAGGTGGCATCTCTGCCCTGGTGGCCTGAGGCATCATGGGCCCATCTAGCTAGGAATAACTCCCCCTTATGTTCCAAATCTAGGTCTATTTTGGACACCCCTATCTTTGCAGCTTGGTCTACCTGCTCATTGTTTTGGTGCACCTCATTGGCCCTACTCTTGGGTACATGGGCATCTACATGGCAGACTTTCACAGGTAGCCTCACTACCCTGGTAGCGATGTCTTTCCGCTCTTCAGCAGCCCAAATTGGTTTTCCTCTATGTTGCCAGTTGGCCTTTTTCCACCTCTCCAGCCATCCCCACAGAGCATTGGCTACCATCCATGAATCAGTGTAGAGGTAGAGCTTCGGCCACTTCTCTCTCTCAGCAATGTCCAGGGCCAGTTGAACAGCTTTGAGTTCAGCAAGTTGGCTGGATCCACCTTCTCCTTCGGTAGCTTGTGCAACCTGTCATGCGGGGCTCCACACGGCTGCTTTCCATTTCCGGTTCATCCCTACGATGCGACAGGAACCGTCAGTGAAAAGAGTGTAGCGTGTTTCCCCTGGTGGCAGTTGGTTATATGGAGGAGCTTCTTCTGCCTGTGTCACTGGTTCTTGTTCTCCATCTGTGACACCAAAATGTTCACCTTCAGGCCAATTTGTAATTACCTCAAAAATACTAGCGCAAATCAGTTTACCTATATGGGCACGCTGTGTGATAACAGCAATCCATTTGCTCCATGTAGCACTGGTGGCACGGTGAGTGGAAGGAACCTTGCCTTTGAACATCCAGCCCAGCACCGGTAGTCGGGGTGCCAGGAGGAGTTGTGCTTCAGTGCCTATTACCTCCGAGGCAGCCTGGACTCCTTCATAGGCAGCCAAGATTTCCTTCTCTGTGGGAGTGTAGTTGGCTTCAGAGCCTCTGTAGCTACGACTCCAAAATCCCAGTGGTCGTCCCCGAGTCTCCCCAGGCACCTTCTGCCAAAGGCTCCAGGACAAGCCATGGTTCCCGGCTGCAGAGTAGAACATGTTCTTTACCTCTGGTCCTGTCCTGACTGTGCCAAGGGCTACTGCATGAGCGATCTCCTGCTTGATCTGTGCAAAGGCTTGTTGCTGCTCAGGGCCCCAGTGGAAATCATTCTTCTTGTGGGTGACCAGGTATAGAGGGCTCACGATCTGGATGTGCATTCTCCAAAAGCCTATGGCACCTTGGAAAGCTTGTGTTTCCTTCTTGCTGGTTGATGGAGACGTTGTTGGGATCTTACTGATGACCTCAGTGGGAATCTGACACCATCCATCCTGCCACTTTACTCCCAGGAATTGGATCTCTTGGGAAGGTCCTTTGATTTTGCTCTTCTTCATGGTGAAGCCGGCTTCCAGCAGAATCTGGATGATCCTCTCTCCTTTCTCAAACACTTCCATTGCCATGTTCCCCCACACAATGATGTCCTCAATGCACTGCAGGTGTCCTGGAGCCTCACCCTTTTCCAGTGCAGCCTGGGTCAGTCCATGGCAGATGGTGGGGCTGTGCTTCCACCCCTGGGGCAGTCAGTTCCAGGTGTACTGCACGCCCCTCCAGGTGAAAGCAAACTGAGGCCTGCATTCTGTTGCCAAAGGACTGGAGAAAAATGGGTTGGCAATGTCAGTAGTGGCAAAGCACTTTGCTGCCTTGGACTCCAGCTCGTACTGGAGTTCCAGCATGTCCGGCACAGCAGCGCTCAGTGGTGGAGTCACTTCATTCAATGCACGATAGTCCCCAGTCAATCTCCATTCTCTGTCAGACTTGTGCACAGGCCAGATGGGACTGTTGAAGGGTGAGTGGGTCTTGCTGACAACCCCTTGGCTCTCCAGCTCATGGATCATTCTGTGGATGGGATCACAGAATCTCGATTTGTTCAATATTGCTGGCGGTGTAATTGGTGACAATTGGCACTTGTTGTTCTGCCACCCTCAGGAGTTCTACTGCAGATGGGTTTTCTGATAGTCCAGGCAAGATGTTTAATTGATTAATGTCCTCTACCTCTACAGCAGCTATTCTGAAGGCCCACCTGAGTCCCTTTGGGTCTTTGTAAAGTTGTTCCAGAGGAAGTCTATGCCCAGAATCCACAGGGCCTCTGGGCCAGTCACAATAGGATGTTTCGGCCACTTCTTCCCAGTCAGGCTCACCTGGGCTCACAACAGGGTCAATTGCTGTGATCCCCCCTCACCTCAGCAACAGAAACAGGTTCTGCCCCCACATGTCCTGGTGGCATCAGGATACACTGCACGCCAATATCAATTGTATTAGTGGGGTACCCCGATGAAGGAAGGAATGATGACTCTGACCTCATATTCTCAGAAGGCTAATTTATTATTTTAAGATACTATATAATATTAAAGAATACAAAACTAAACCATACTAAAGAATACAGGAAGGATACTTACACAATGCTAAAAAGCTAATTATGAAAGCTCGTGACTCTCTTCAGAGTCCTGACACAGCTTGGCCCTAATTGGCCAATGAGTGAAAACACACCAGAAACCAATGAAACAATCACCTGTTGATAAAAAATCTCCAAACACATTCCAAAGGAACAAAACACAGGAGAAGAAAATGAGATAATTATTGTTTTCCTTTTTCTCTGAGGCTTCTCTGCTTCCCAGGAAAAAAATCCTGGGCGACAGAATTTTTCAGAAAATGTGAATGCCACAAGTATCAAATAAGGTATCATATTTTTGTGGCTCTGATGTGCCAGGCCATCGGGTCCACACAATCCAGAAAATCTGTTTTTGCTGTGCCTCTTCCTGGCTAGAGTCAGTGTCCCTCTAGCCCTGGTTATCATTTCTTTCCTGGGCATACATACTAGAGGTTCCTTCAAGGGGATCTGACAGATTATACCTGGCAGCTCGGTCACAGGAGGCTGAGGCTACCTTCACTTTAGTAGAACTCTCTTGGTTGGTGTTTCCCTCCTTGAGTTGCCACACCCGTGCTGCCAGGACAGAAGTGGGTTTCCCATCCCACATTCCCATGTCTTCCCCATGGTCATGAAGGAAGAACCACAGGTCAGCCCGTGCAGTGTATCCTCTCTCTCTAGCTGGGGAATATTGGGCCGTGACTGCGGCCTGTGATTTGCACTGGTGCCATATGGGAACTGTTCCTCCTCACCTCCTCCCTCATCTCCCTCTGTGGTCCTTAATAACAGCAGAGACATAATCCTGCATGGGGTCATTGATCACACTCTCACAGTTTCTAAGCTTGTTGGTGACAGAACCCACTGTCTTTTGGTTATTATGGGCATTAATTATTGCAATAAAGGTGGGGTATTGGGATGGCCCCAGGTTTGCCAGGCTCCACAACATTTGCCCTGTGCACCTGACCTTGTTGGGGTCATTATCATGCTGTCCATCCCTCCCAAAGAGTATCTCCAATAATTCTGCCACTTCTCTCAGCTGTTAGATCCTTTCCTCAAGGGTCCTCCAGCACATTCTACGGTGGCGCTCCTGCATTCTTTCTCTGTGGACAAACCTCTCTCTGACACTCATTAAAAGCCACTCCCAGAGAGAAAGGGACCCTGGCTCCCTTACAAAAATCTGATTGATACCTGAGTCCCGGGTCAAGGGTCCCAAATTCCTTGCCTCACTACCATCCAGCTGGACACCTGTACCCATAACTTCCCAGACCCGAAGTAGCCAGGTTGTAAAAGCCTCACATCCCTGTCATACAATGTCTTTGTGCAGATTACAGGCTTTCGTACATCAGGGACTCGGTGATGATTGCAACCTCTGGCTCCCCGGTGGCTTGTGAGGGCCCTCCCCTATCTGGGCGCTCTGCTTTCATCTTAGATCTCCATGTTTCTAGAGGGGCAACTGCTGCTGGCTGTGACTGCCTTTGCAATTCAGCTGGAACCTGGACAGTTGTAACATCTGTGGGTTTCACTGCTGCACTATTAGACTTTCCCTCTTCAAGGCAGGGAGAGGTTTCCTCACTAGCTGGGGAAGTGTATTCTTTCAGCATCTGGCCCATTTCATGTATCTCCTTCACCAGACCCCCCACCCATTCTGGGTAGTTCACATCTGGGGTGGGCTGTGGGGCAGGGTCAGGCTCTGGGGCAGCAGCATCCCTAGACTCTGGTGGCATGTTAGGTTCTGGGGTTGGTGTCAGGGTGGTTATCCAGTTTAGTCACCCCTTCTCTCTAAATGCTAAATAGAACAGGCTTATCAGCAACACTAGCCACTGTATGATATCATTAATATTCAGAGTGGAACTGAACCCTTCAAAATCTGGTGGTGTGGACACAAAGAAATGGCTAAAGGGTTGGGAGAAGATTTCACACAATGTCATTTCCTTACAGCAGTTGCCATTATAAAAAGTAACCCCAAAACCATACTGTTAGTGTGTGATAGCTGTGAATCCATGTGCCTGCTTTCCAGAGGAAGTTAAAAATCCATGAATTCCTCACCTTATTCACCCATAAAACAAACTGCATAACAGACACAGTAGCCTTGGTTATAGGACCCATGTTTAGATAAGGGCCTACAAATGGGAGAAATACAGCCACAATCACGTGCCACCCAAACCAGGGCAAGCTGGACCACATGGTATCGCTTAATGAGGTTTCTATAGCGGCACACGCAAATTATTAGATTATTCAAGAACTTATTCCCTTTTTGTTTCTGTGCCCTCTAGCTGCACGTTGGGCACCAAAATCTGTCTTGGTTTGGAAAGACTGGAGTCTGCAAAGGAAGACAGGAACCTTCCCTGAAATGGAGAATGTAACCCTCCCCACCCCTCAGAATAGCTATAAATTTTAAATAAGGGACTCTCAGGCAAAAATATGGGAGCAGGAAATAACAGTTCTTTAATAGGGAAAAGAAAAAAAAGAATAAAATAAACAATGCAGTACACTAGAACAACACTGAGAGAGTCCAGAACCCAACCTGACACCCTGTGGATCAGGGTGTTGGTGGCAGTCCTATTGGAAATGTGGCTGCAGTCCTCCTGAATTATCAGGTGTGGTTCTGTTGGAGCAAGGGGGATCTGTAGAGAAGGATGTATTCTTCCTCTGAAGAGTCAGTGGAAGGAGAGAAAGCTGCTGTTCCTCTGGGAATCCCATGGAGAAAGCTGTGCTGGTGTCTCAAAATTTCTGGATTATATCTGGGTAGCAATGCTTGGCTCCTCCCTCTGGGCAGAGCATCTCACAAGGGGATGTTATAATTCTTATCAGTCATGCAGTGACATTCAGTAGTCTGTTATCAGCAGATGTCCCCTCCCAAGGGAGGTGTGAATGTGGTCACTCAAAGAGAGAGATAAAGCAAACTGCCCACTTGACAAAAGATAATCTGCCATACAGATGATAATTGAAAACATCTTGCATTGCAATCTTCAACAGAGATAATTCCCTCCCTCTGGCTGCTACTTTTCTCATAACATTCTGGTTCACTTTTTGACAAATTAAACACTCTTTTGTAATTGATTTTGCTAGGTCATTTACACTTATGCTTAGGTTATTTCTTAGGAAATGATCACATAGTCTTTGAACTCTCCAGTGGGTCAATTATGTAATACTGTTAGCACTGTCTGAACAAGTGCTTTGTTTAAAAACACCCATCCATCTGAGATTAACTATTCCCCTGGTTGCCTTTGGTGTAACATTAAATCTTTTATAACTTCCTGTTCTTCTTCACTAAATATGGGTTCCTCTCTTCTTTCTCCCCTGTCAGGTGTGGTCTCTGCTTTAAAAACTTTCACTGGATCCCCTGGTTCTAAAGCTTCTTCCTTTGCTATCTGATCAGCCACTTGGTTTCCTCTAACTTCAAAATTGTCTCATTTTTGGGGCTCTTTCATATGGACCACTGCTGTTTCTGTTGGTTTCTGTAATGATTCTAATACGGACTTGACCAGGTTCTCATGGGCTAAGCTTTTTCCTTTTGAGCTTAGATATCCAGGCTCCTCCCGTATTTTCCCAAATGTGTGAACTAACCCAAATGCTTACTGGGAATCTGTATAAATGGTTGTCTGGTCTCCCTCCAGTAAGTCTAATCCTCTTTTCAGGGCATATATTTCACAACTTTGGGCTGACCAGTTTTGGGGTAGTTTCCCTTTTTCATCAATTTGTAAAATTTCTCCATCGATGATGGCATAACCTGAAGCTCTTTGTCCATCTACTACCCTTGAGGAGCCATCTATGAACAAGATTCTTCCAGTTGCTAGAGGCTGATCTTCTAAATCCTCTCTTACTTTTGTTTGAAGGTTAATCAATTCAAGACAATCATGTTCTAAATTTTCTATAGGCTCTCCCATAAGGAATTGTGTTGGATTGAGGGCATTTGATGTGATTAATTCTAAATCATCTGTGTACATTAGTATTATTTAATATTTTAATATTCTTGCATTGGTTAGCCACTGCTGAGCTCTCTGGTTCAGCACTGTTTTAAGATGTGAGGAGTATGTACTTCAATTTTTCCTTATAAGGTCAATTTTTGGGTCTCCTCTATCAGGATTGTGGTTGCTGCTGCTGCTTGTTTACTAACTGGCCAGCCTCTAGCCACCGAATGCAACAACTTGGAGATGTAAGCCACAGGTTTCCTGCAGCTTCCCCACTCTTGAGTTAGTACACCATAGGCTATACTCTCTTCAGCACTTACAAAGAGATCAAAGCACTTCCTGAGGTCTGGTAAGCTTAGGACCGGGGCAGAAGATGACTTGTCTTTTAAGCTCTCCAGTTGTTGATCGTCTTCTGCTTTCCAAATTATGGGGTCTGGACCTACCAACTTATTGTATAAAAATTTTACACTTTGTGTGTATTGATCTAACCATAACTTGCAGTATCCAAACATGCCTAGGAGTTTTCTCACATCTCTTTGTTTTGGAGCTGGGAGAACACTTGTGTCCCAATTAGGAGGAGGTAAAGAGACATCAGTAGGAGGGGGAGAAGAGCTTGAGTGCATGTTAAGTGGAGCTGGAGAAGGGGTGGAGAGTGAAACAGGTGGAGTATGTACTCGTGGTGGTGCAGAAGCCACTGGAGGAACCAAAGGGGGTGGTGAGGGAGTGGCCACCAGGGGACATACCGGGTCTACCACAGAGGAAGCCAAAGAGGTAGAAGAAGGAATTAGAGGAGGCGGTAATGGGATGGCAGCCAGGGGAAAAGCCGTATCTGCCATTTGAGGTGCCTGAGGAAGAGGATGATAAGGTGGAGGGGAATCAGGAGGCCAGTAGTCCAGGAGGTCCCACCTTTTACTACTCTCTCTAACTCCGGCATCCCTTCTTTCAGTCCCCTCTTTCTTCCTCTGCACCTTACAAACTCACACACCTTCATCCCCAATAGCACTCTTTAGCCAACAAGCCACATACAATAATTGCTCAGGATCAGTATCTCCTCGAGCTGTCAGATAGTGACTCAGCTGTTGACACATCCACTTGTCTTTTGTCCTATACCACGGCCATCCTCCTTGCACATCTAACTCTGGCCAGACTTCTACCCAGTAATGAATAATCTTAACCTTATCTAATCCCTCCATGGCCTCGATAGAATCTCATCTCTCTAGCAGTTGACCTAAGGGACTAGGAGGAGGGTATATTCCTCAGTCTTTTGCCTCTCTTCTTACTATTAAATCCTCCCATTTTTTCGGTCTCAACAGAAAAAAATCACAAAGGTGCCTCTACTCGAAAAGAATGCACTAAAAGGTGACTCAAGAAAAATCTTTTTTGAGGAGTCTCTGCTTCCTCCACTGAACTTCAGATTTGCCTGATCCCTTTCTTCAGGACTTTAAAAGAAAAGAAATGTCTAATTTCAAGTTTGCCTAATTTCCCTAATGCTAGGACTTATGTGTCAGGACTTCAAAAACTTGAGATCCTGTCTTTCCCCGCCGAGACTCATGCCTGATCTCCTTTGTAAGGACTTAATTTGCCTGCAGGACTTGTGGGCTTGCCTGAATCCTTCTCGCAACTTGTGATTACTTCCCCCTGTCAGGACTTTTGGGGTGCGTGCCACTCATACACTATTTCCTCCACATGCCCGGCGGGGGGCCCTCTTTACCCCTTAGGACGTGACTCACTCACGCTGATTCTACTCGCTTCCCCCCTTTCCTGGCTGGCCCCCTCATGGGGGTTTGGAACCGCAGTACTAAGGGGTCCACACTCAGGCTGAGGGTCCGAGCTGCCAGCCCTAATCTCACTCACACACACTCGCTTGCCCCCTACTCCCACCACCAGATATTTCTCGCCAGTCCAGTGCTCCTCTGCATCACTGGTCCCAAGCCGATCTTCTCTGGTCCTGATAGCCAGCTGTCCTGGAGGTCCAGTGTGGGCGGCCATCCCAGTCCTGATGTCCTCTTCAGGCACAGCTATCCCAGACAAGGGCCCAGCTGAAATAAATAGGGCAGGAGATCTTTCTCCTTTTAATGCCTTTATTAAAAATCAGCTCGCATGGGAAGGACTGACATGTCTCATGCGTATTTTGGGGGTGGCACAGAGTAGGAGGAAAAGTGCAGCTGTGTCCACTGGTCTGCGGGCACAGCTGTGGCTCCTGTCCTCACAAGAGCACCAGGAGATTCCCAGTATTTTGGTCTGACATTTGAGGTCCTCTTTCCAGCCAACATGTTTTTAGGTTAGGGTGAGGGGTAAAAAGAGTCTTAGCAGGCACTGGATTCTGTTCTTCACGTCTAGACATCACTTTGATCCCTCAATTCCATGTTGGTTCATTGTTTTTAGGAGTTTTTGATAGGTTTGGTGAAGGGCTTCCTCATTTGCATGCCAACCCCAATGTCATTTGCATGCCAACTTGGTTGTCCCATCCTCTGAACTGTTCCGGGTGCCATCCTCCTGGAAACAGCAGAGTGCTGCTCGAAAAAAGGGGGATTCCCAACCATCAACAACAGGTAGTTGACGAAAAACTATTAACAACAGGTGATTACAACAACAAACAGTTACAACTCTACCCTGGCAGCAACTGGCCCAACCTGTGAACTCTGCAACTTTTTAAAAAAATGGCCACCTTTTCCACTCATAACAGTATGACATCACAGAGAGTGTTTTGGGACATCCCTGAGGGAGTTGTGCTATCACACAGCTTCTGTGACATCATAGAGTAGGGTGTGTGGCCATAGAGGAGATCCTGCCATCATAGAGGGTGGATCAGTGACATCAGAGACTGGGTTGTGACATCACTGGGTGGCTGTGTAACATGATAAGCAGGTGGTGACATCAGAGAACAGATTCTGACATCATATTGTGGCTTTCTGACATCACAGAGTCTTTTGTGACATCACAGTGCAACTGCCTGACATTCCAGGCTGACATCTCAGAGTTGGCTCTGTGACATCACAAAGGTGCTCTGTGACATCCTAGAGTGGGCTCTGACATCACAATGTGACATTGCAAAAAAGCTGTGTGAGATCACTGGGGGCTGTGTGACATCACAGGATGCTGTGTGAGATCACAGGGGCTGTGTGACATCACAGGAGGAGGTGCGACATCACAGGAGCTGTGCGAGGTCACTGGGGAGGTCACTCTGCCCCAGCCCCCCTCACAGTTCCCCCCACAGCAGTCCAACCCTGCTCGTGCACAGCGGGGCCCCTGTCCCCCTGGGTCCCCCCGCCTCCAGCCCTGCAGCCTCCCCCAGAGGATGTTCCACGAGATCGACCCCAGAGCCTGACACGGGGAAGGGGGGCCGGCGCTCTGGGGGTGGTACCGGGGGACAGGGACCCCCCGGCAGAATCCCTGTGTCCCCCAGGGCCAGAGCCTTCACCCTGTTATGAACAAGGCCTTGAGAGCGCTGAAAAAAGCCCCAGAAAGGGATCAGCAAAAAACAGATTTAATATTAAGGGACAGCAGCACAAAGTTCTTTGGCAAGAGTCACTCTGCTCCTGACTGGACACTTCAGACACTCCAAGGAAACAAAGCAACAAAAAACCAAATCCAGGCAACCAAACCAGAAATGAACCGAGAACTGTTCCTCTGTGTGTGTGTGAGAAAATCACAGTGAGGGCAAGGATGAAAGGAATACGGCCCAAAAGATTAACAGAGCTCGAACTTAACAGGACTTAACCTTAAGTGATACCTTCAACTTCACAATTTAGCAAAAGAACAGAGCTTAACAGTATTTAACCTTACTTACAACCTATGACTTAGCAATCTAACAGACGAATAACACTTAACAATATTCAACTTAACTTATATTCAACATAAAAAGTTAGCAAAAGAAAAACTCTTAGCAGCATTTAGCTTAGCTTAGACTTCATGACTTAACCTCACTTACAGGCCTGACTGAGTCAGCTATCCAAGGCACTCAAGCCCCTCAGGGAGCAGCATTTCTGCCACATTTCCCCAGCACAGGCACTCCTGTGTGCACACAAACACAGAGTCAGTGCCAGGCACCTGTGAGAAATTTCCCTGAGGGCAGGTGTAGAAGTCCATCCGAAAATCCTTCATTTTTTGCCTCACAATTGTCATGAGAAAAGACTACCGAAGAGTTAAAAGTGCTGAGCCGGTTGGGAAAGACCTTCCCCCAACCAAGAACAGTATATATATTGGGGTTCGGCCCGACTGTCCTTTGAGATCTCCCCAAGACGTGTACCAGCGAGTTTCGGCGGCGGGACCCCGAAGACATCACGTCTTGGTAGCTATACCCCATTCCCTGACCTTCTTTCCTCCCTTTTTTTTTCCTTGTCTTACCCTTCTCTTCCCCGGATCCCTTAACCAAATGCATATTTAGCTGTGGTTATAATCAATAAATTGCACCTTGTTGATTTGTTACTGCAAAACCCCTGTGCCTCTTGTTGGTTATTTTTGCACCCAAAAATCATTTGTCACCCGTTTATTTCGGGCGGACCTTCACATAATTGGCGTCACGGACAAGGATTCCAGCAGCCAGTGAGATTTTGCAGGTTTTGTGTAGTTTGTAACCTCTCACAAACTACACACGCCAAAGCCAAATCTCATGCTCGATTGAGCACACAGGCTCCGGAATTGACACAAAAGATTTTTCGGTGCAAAAGCAGGGGAAATGGTTACTGTCATTTCTGTTACTGATTTTACCGGCACGGACACTGACACTGATACTTCTCCTGATCCTGATATTGATGCTGTTACTGATATTGATACTGATACTGATACTGTTGTTGTTGTTGTATTTGAATTGAATCTGAACCTGTTACTGTTGTTTTTGAGGTGAATTTGAACCTGTTACTGTTTTTTACTGCTGTATTTTTTGTACCTGGACTGTCTAAAAGGGAAGGGGCAGACTTGAAGTAATTAAGCAGTGCCTTTTAGACAGATATTGTCCCTTCACCTACACAGGGAGCGAGGGGCGGCCCAGCGAAGGCTGAGTGGCTTTTTCCCTGTTCTAGGTTCTGGTCCCCTCACAAAGAAAACATTTGTGTGTGTGTGTGTTCATGTGAGTGCGTATCTGTACTGTCTGGGAAGGAAGAGACAAATTTGAAGCAACCTCACAGGGCCTCCCAGACTGATTCTGTCTCTTCAACTACCCAGGGAAGCAAGGGGACAGTGGAAAGGCTGTGTGATTTGTGTAACTTAAGTTAACTCCCTGGTGTAGCTTTGGTCCCCTCACAAAATGACTAAAAACTTCAGTGCAAAAGGTAAAGCTGAATTTTATGCTCTGCTTGCTAAATACAATGCCACACCTTCTCCGGGGGGAGAAGAATGGGCAAGCTGCAATTGGTTTAACTTAGAAAATGTTATTGATAGAATATCTTCTTTGCAACATGAAACAAAATTTAAACTGGGCAAAAATAAAACCATCCTCTGCTCAGTCTTGGGTGCCTGTCTCACAGCAGCCATAGAAACTCACTTTAAGGGAAAAAGTGAGGAAAATGCTATCATAGACTCCCTCCAAAACCTAGTTGAAGTTTTGCAAAAACAATTGGATGAAGAAAGAAATGTAAATAACTTGTTACGGACTGCCCTGAGAGAGGAACATGTTAAAAATTCACAGAACTCTGATTCCTCAAAAGAAACAGAGGAGAAAGAAACTCCTCACACTAGTCAAAATTGTTCTCAAACAGAATTAACCCTGATGAAAAATTGCGGGAAACACTGCTGTAACAACATAAAACCTCTAATTAAAACAGAATACAACTATATCAATAATGAAGATTTTAGCCCGCACAAAACCACTAAAGAAATCCCGTACACTGCTACTGAATTAACAAAACTTGCAAAGCAGTACGGGCTTCTCCCCCAAAAATCTGAAACAGAACACATTTGTCAAGTGTCTCTCACTGGGGGAGAACAGATTGTTTTGTCAGAACAAGAAGCCGGCGGGTGCTGGAGACATGGGGTGTTCCTAACAACAGCAGACAGACGCATCCCATGGTCCCCAAATCAGCACACAGCTCATTGGGCTGAGGGGCTTAACCCCTTGGAAAGGAGAGACCATTTGGTTGGTACTATTGACCAACTCCTGGAAAACATTCACAAATCCGGCTGCCTGCAATTGATTCATGAAAAGAAATTAATTCCTGGTTTTGAATCTCCAATCCAATCACCTGTAAAGCCTGAAATTATGACCTCTTTAACTCAAAGGCTTCCGGGAACACTTAAACCTACAGCAATTCTCCTTCAGAAAACCATAGTAGCTCTGTCTCCTATAGAAAGACCAGATAAACTTCTTAGTAACCAGAATGACCCTTTTGTTCCCCTTTATGACTTGCTGAGAAAAAGAATAAAATGGGATTGGACTTCTTCTCAGAAGGAAACATTGCAATTGCTGATTCTTGAAGTGACAGCTCACCAAGCACTGGACCCTATCTATCCTACAGACCCCTTTCAGGTGGAGTGGGGATTTGCCTCCTCACAACTTTCAGTAAACATTTGGCAGCAGGGTCCCGAGGGTCTGACAAAGCCTGTTGGGTTTTATTCCTATGGTTTCAAAGATGCTGAGAATAGGTACACTACCTGGGAAGGGGTGTTTGTGGTTGGCTTGGCTTCCAGGGAGGTGAAGGAGAACTGGGCAATCCAAGAAACTGGGAGCTTGGGTAGCAGCCAAAATAAACCTGCCTCTGTGACTAAAGCAACCCCTCCTCTCTCCCCCACTTCTGCTAACAGAGAGGAACAGGACAATGCCCAGGTTGGGGAACTGTTAACTGTTTGGAGTATTTTCCAAAGTGAGGGACAGAATTACTTTCTTGTCTGTATTAACACCAAGTCCTATGCTATGTTTATATTTGGGTTGCTCCAGGCTGATGCTTTTAAAAGAGGTACAGGAGATAATACTGTTAAAGCAATGCAGGGATGGTTTGGGATTTTCCTAAACCCACAGGAAATTCAATCTGGTAATGTTTCTCACTTTACTGTCAAAAGTGTGCAGGATAGGGCAGAAGGTGAAAAGATTAAATGGACTTCTCACACCTCTTACTATAGATGGAGGGTAAATGAGTGTTCCAAAATCACTGCTTTTTGCCAGACAGCTCCAAGCACAATTCCTTCAGAACAGGGAGCAGATGATTTCAAGAACCCAGGGCATTACCCTGGACAACCTGTTTTTGGTGGACCCCCTGCTGCTGTAGGGGAAGTACCACTGCTGTTCAAAACCTCTCTGACAATTCCATTGTTCTAACCTTTTCTGCCTCTTCGTGGCAGAGTCTGTTGTGTTTACTTTTTCAGAAGAACTCCAAGGGACATGAAGACCTGACAAACCATGATAACACTAGTGATGATCAACAGAAATAATGTTTTTCCTTCCCCTCATGGTAACACCAGGTGATGATATTATACATAACATGTAAATTAATTGAACTTGAATAAATTGGCTGTCACAATTAGAGATTTGACCAAATTACAGCAACTACTGCAGTCATTCTTATTGGCTTTTGCGAACACACCAGAGACTGCTATCAAGCATATTACCAAATTGGGAAAGAGTGAATGTGGATGATCACAAATTGGTAATTGATGCACTTAGTGCTACACAGAACAATGTTTCCTTAGCCCTCAGCTGTATCCAGGCACAATTGTAGATGCAATCTGTCTCTGCTGCAATTATAAGAGAGGGCGAGGAAGGCACCTTCCCCACAGAAATTCGGAAAATAATCTGGGACAGTGCCACTGAATTTGAAAGAGAATTCCAATCCTGGTGGAACCTGGTGAACTTTACCTGTGACCCCATTTCAAACACAGCCACTGCTTTTGTCCTAACCATACGCAATGCCTCTGTACATTTGGTCTTCCCTGTTATTGCATTAGGATTAAACCATGACGGAGCTGTTCTCTATCCTACTGAACATAGAGGATGGGCCCGTCAGGTTGATGACAAATGGCAAACTGTTAACCCGGAAACTTGTGTTGTCCGAGAACAACAAGAGTTCATCTGTGAAAGCAATGTAATCATAGATCAAATATTTGTTTAGACATAGAGCCAAATATCTGTCATTTCAAGATTCGTCCACATGAGGATACCCAGACAGCTCTTATATACATAGGCAATGGCTGTGCATGCTTTAGAACCACATGTGATTCTGTCTTTGTAGAAGATGTTGTGGTAGATACAAAGAATCATTCAAATTTTTGTGCTTGTAACTTTACTAAGATAGTAGGATGCGATTTCTCTTATGAAGCTCCAGTTACTTCTCACCACCTACTGCAATCCAACTACACGCTGATCCAGAAGCTGATGCCCACTCCTATTAGAATGAACCTCACCCTCGTGAGACAACTATTGCTCCATCAAGACCTGATTGACATCCTCGAGAAAATCAAGGAGAGCAGACAGAAGACCCTGGTGACTGTTCATCACAACGTGAGACAAATACACCGGGTTATGGAGAGGGTAAAGCAAGATGCTGAGCATAGGTGGTGGGATACTCTCTTTGGGTGGTCACCTACTGCCACAGGTGTTCTGAACAGTGTGTGCCATCCAATTGTTGTTCTTTTGATCCTAGTTACGCTTGGCTTTATCTTGTCAGCAGCCCTATTCATTTTGAATTGGAGAATGATGAAAAAGCTTAAGAGACTGTCAGCTGTAGTCAATGCACACCGCTTAGCTGATGTACTCAATACAATAGATGTCCCCAAAACACTTGATACGAAACGGTTATGAATCAAGCATATGTGCTTTAGAACAACTTCGTAAATATCAAGTATGATTTGCAGAAAGTTACTTTATTTTTAGAAAATAATTTTAAAAGACGATAATATTATGATTTGTTTGTTGTTTTGATTATTTGTGATTTGTTTTAATCATTTTGAAATTGTTAAACAAATGATATTGCTTTCAGTGATGAATATTTTTTGAAATTGTTAAAATTAATCATAATTTTTTGAAATTGTTGTAACAAATAACCACGTGTGAAGTTGTTATGATGATCAATATTAATTATGTTTATGTTTGTTGGTTCCCCTTTTCCCTTTTTCTTTTCCTTCTCTTCTCCTTTTATCCCCTCTCCCCTGTCATCCCTACTTTTCTGGGGTTATGCTACCAACGTGCAACGAGTCTCAAAGACACTCTAGAGCTCTGCTGATGAAGATTCCTCAAGACAATCGTGAGTCACGGGGTCGTGTAGAAGTCCATCCGAAAATCCTTCATTTTTTGCCTCACAATTGTCATGAGAAAAGACTACTGAAGGGTTAAAGCTGCTGAGCCGGTTGGGAAAGAAAGTCTCCTGCTTATCTAGTGTGTTCACAAGTGATGCTTGCAGAACACGCCATGCTGTACTCGAAGCGGGCATGCTGCCCTTTTCTGGACAATTGAACTGGACTTTCTTCCAAACTCCTGAGCTGGCTGGACTGAGCTCTGGGGTGGCTCCCCCCCGCTCCATGAGAAGACCCCTCTTGCCTGTCTCCAACCACCGTGACAGACCAACAGAGATGCGAATCCCCTCATCAAGGAACCAAGAACCCCTCTGGCACCCTATTGACACCCCCATGGCACCCCCATAGCACCCCCATGGCAACCTCCTTCCAGAGACTGGGACATGTGAGCATTCGGCCATGAAAACAATGGACTTCTCCCCTCCATGGAAACCTAATTTCAGTTACCTTCCCCCAACCAAGAACAGTATATATATTGGGGTTCGGCCCGACTGTCCTTTGAGATCTCCCCAAGACGTGTACCAGCGAGTTTCGGCGGCGGGACCCCGAAGACATCACGTCTTGGTAGCTATACCCCATTCCCTGACCTTCTTTCCTCCCTTTTTCCTTGTCTTACCCTTCTCTTCCCCGGATCCCTTAACCAAATGCATATTTAGCTGTGGTTATAATCAATAAATTGCACCTTGTTGATTTGTTACTGCAAAACCCCTGTGCCTTGTGTTGGTTATTTTTGCACCCAAAAATAATTCATCACCCGTTTATTTCGGGCGGACCTTCACACAAGGTTATGGAACAGATCACCCTAAATGCCATCACAGGGCCCCCACAGGATGGCCAAGGGGTCAGAGCCAGCCAGCGTGGATTTAGGGGTGGCAGTTCCTGCCTGACCAACCTGGTATCCTTTTATGACCAGGTGACCCACCTTTTGATGCAGGAAAGGCTGTGGATGTTGTGTGCCTGGATTTCAGCAAAGCCTTTGACACTCTGTGACAGCATTCCCTGGCAAAGCTGCAGCCCACGGCTTGGGCAGGTTCCCTCCTCGCTGGGAGATTTAAGAGCTGGCTGGAGGCTAGGCCCAGAGAGTGGTATGGATGGTGCTGCACACAGCTGGTGTCCAGGCAGTGGTGGTGTCCCCCAGAGATCTGTGTTGGGCACAGTCCTGTTTAATATCTTCACTGATGATCTGGGTCAGGGGATCAAGTCAACCGTGCACAAACTGCAGATGGCACCAAGCTGGGTGTGAGTGTGGATCTGCTGGAGGGGAGGACAAGAAGACACAGCCTTAAGCTTTACCAGGCGAGGTTCAGGCTGGACAATAGAAAGAAGTTCTTCACAGAAAGGCTAAGTGGGCATTGTAATGGGCTGGCCAGGTGGGAGGTGGCAGAGTCACTGTCCCTCTCCAGTGGCACTTAGTGCCATGGTCTGGGTGACAAGGCAGTATTAGGGCAATGGTTGGACTTGATGATCCCAAAGGTCTTTTCCAGCCCATTTGATTTTGGCATTCTGTGCACTCTGGGGCCATTGTGACACTGCAGGGATTCGTGGAACTGAGAGGATCATGGTGACACCGTGCAGCCCCATAGAACCAGGGGTCCATTGTGGTGCTCTTGAGCCAAATAGAACCAGGGAGTGCACTGTGACACTCTGGGTCCTCGTGGAACCACAGAGGCCATTATGACATTGCAGGGCCTTGTCTAACCAAGGGGTTTCACCATTTTGTCAATGCAAAACCAAGGATACCATTGGGAGACTCCAGGGCCCAGTGGAATCAAGGGGCCGTTCTGACACTGCGGGGCATCATGGAACAAAGGGGACATTGTGAAACTGTGGGGCCTCATGCAACGAAGGGGACATTGTGACACTGCAGGATGCTGTGTAACCAAGGGGCCACGGTGACATGATGGGGCCTCCAGGAATCTGGAAGAACGTTGTGACATTGTGTGGCCTCATGGAAACAAAGAGTCCAGTGTGACACTGAGGGGACTTGTGGAGCCACAGAGACCTTGGTGACAGTGTGGGACCTCATGTAACCATAGGGGCATTGTGACACTCTGGGGCCTCATGGAATCAAGGGCCCACTGTGGAACTGCAGCACCAACGAGAACATTGTGACACTGTGAAGCCCCATGGAACGAAGGAGTCCATTGTCAAATATTGAGGCCCTATGGAACCCAGGAGACCAGTGTGACAGTGCAGGGCCTGGTGTACCAAGGAGGCCATTGTGACAATGAGAGGCTTAATGGAACCAAGGACATCTTTGCAGATGACACCAAGCTGGGTGTGAGTGTTGATTCTTTGGGAGCATAGGAGGGCTCTGCACAGGGACCTGGACAGGTGGATCTAGGGGGTGAATCCAACAAGGTGAGGTTTAAAAAGACCAAGTGCCGGGTCCTGCACCAGGGCCACAACAAACCCTGCAGTGATACAGGCTGGGGACACAGTAGCTGGACAGCAGCCAGGCAGAAAGGGACCTGCCGGGAGTGATGGACAGCAGGCTGGGCATGAGGCAGCAGAGTGCCCAGGTGGGCAAGAAGGCCAATGGCTCCTGGGCTGGATCAGGAATGGTGCGGCCAGCAGGAGCAGAGCTGCTGTGCCAACACTGATCTGCCCCCAGCTCTGCACACAGACATTGCTGCTGCAGCTCCAGAGAAGGGAACACAAGGGCATCTCTGGAAAAAAACTTTGCTGGGAGATCCTTTAGTTCCTTTAAAGCCAAAAGAGTGTGGCCCCTCATTTACACAGTCTCTGGCCACAGGGAAGTTAGAGAGAAACAAAATGAGAAATGGCAAAAACAATGACATTCCTTTGTGGACAATATGAAAAACTAATACAAAGGAAAAAAAGAACAAACCACAACCAAAGCAACAAGAAGTATGAAAGATGTCTTTTAGTAGAAGTGATTGGCAGGAACTGGCCAGCAGTTTAATGTTCCTGAAAGCATCCAGTGATCAGTCTCCACACAGCAGCCTTGAGCTCCTGGTTCCTCAGGCTGTAGATGAGGGGGTTCAGGACTGGAGGCACCACTGAGTACAGAGCTGACAGGGCCAGATCCAGGGATGGGGAGGACATGGAGGGGGGCTTCAGGTAGGCAAATGCTGCAGTGCTGAGGAACAGGGAGACCACCGCCAGGTGAGGGAGGCAGGTGGAAAAGGCTTTGTGCCGTCCCTGCTCAGAGGGGATCCTCAGCACAGCCCTGAAGATCTGCACATAGGAGAAAACAATGAACACAAAAGAGCCAAAACATAAACAGACACTAACTGCAATGAGCCCAAATTTCCTGAGATAGGATTTGTAGCAGGAGAGCTTGAGGATCTGCGGCATTTCACAGAAGAACTGGCACAGGGTATTGCCATGGCACATGGGCAGGGAAAATGTATTGACTGTGTGCAGCAGTGAATAGAGGAAGGCATTGGCCCAGGCAGCTGCTGCCATGTGGGCACAAGCTCTGCTGCCCAGGAGAGTCCCGTAGTGCAGGGGTTTGCAGATGAACACATAGCGATCATAGCACATGATGGTCAGGAGGAAAAACTCTGCTGAAATGGTGCAAGTGCAGGGCAGCTGGAACAGGAGAGAGGGACAGAGCAGCTCCCCTCAGTCTGCACTAAGCCTCAGACAATCCTCCTGCCTCCCTGGACTCTCTGTTCTCCCGCAGTGCAGCAGAATCTCTTGTTCTGCCTCCTGCAATCCCCATCCCTTCATGCAGGCAGCTCCTTCTGCCTTGACTCAACATTCTTTATACAAATCCCAAAACCAGGACTGGCCCCTGCCCTTAATGTGCCCCTGCACTGACTTGGGATCAGGGCTGACTCCCACGTGTCCTGCAGACCAAGGTCCAGCTCCTCACACAACATTGGCCAGCAGCAATCAGGGCTCCAGCAACAAAGGTGAAGGAAGGTCTCCTAGACACAGACAAGGGGGAGGTGTTTAGAGGCAAAAAAGGGTCTATGAAAAAGGGCTTTGACTCTTCTGGAGAAATCTCCCCCCAGTTTTCACTGTAATTCCTTTTTGAAAAGGTTTCAATGTCCTGAGGCAGCAAATGTCCAACAGCAGCTCCATCAGGCACTTCCTCCTGCTGGCATTGGCAGACACACGGCAGCTGCAGCTCCTGCACTTCTGCCTCTTGCTGGGCATCTCCCTGGCTGCCCTCCTGGGCAACGGCCTCATCATCAGCGCCGTAGCCTGCAGCCACCACCTGCACACGCCCATGTTCTTCTTCCTGCTCAACCTGGCCCTCGCTGACCTGGGCTCCATCTGCACCACTGTCCCCAAAGCCATGCACAATTCCCTCTGGGACACCAGGAACATCTCCTACACAGGATGTGCTGCACAGGTGTTTTTCTTTCTGTTCTTCATTTCAGCAGAGTTTTTCCTCCTGACCATCATGTGCTATGATCGCTATGTGTTCATCTGCAAACCCCTGCACTACGGGACTCTCCTGGGCAGCAGAGCTTGTGCCCACATGGCAGCAGCTGCCTGGGCCAATGCCTTCCTCTATTCACTGCTGCACACAGTCAATACATTTTCCCTGCCCATTGCTGTGCTCAGCCTGCACAGGAGGAGCCCAAGGGCTGGGCCTGGCCCTGCAGCTGGAACTGCCATTGCAGAGAGCCCCTTAGCAATGCCAGCAGCACCTGATCAAGGCAAGGAGAGAGAGGGAGCCAGGCCTGAGGAAAAGCCTTTCCCTGGCCAGCCCTGCCCAGCCCCTGCCAGGCAGCAGCAGGGCAGGACAGTGGCCCTCAGGCCCTGGTCAGCAAGGAATGGGCACATGGCCAGAAAGATGCCCTTCATCTCTGGGGCTGCTCTGCTGGCCCAGGAGGGACTGAGGGCCCCGAGCTCCCGGGCTGAGGGCTGTGCTGGCTGTGAGGGGACACAAGAGCTGTGCTGCTCAGGGCAGTGTGTGCCCTGCAGGGCAGGCTCAGCAGGTGCCACATCTGCCCTGCAGCAGGGCTTCCCTCAGCACAGCCTCCCTCCCTCCCTGCCTGCCCACGGCTCTGCTACTGGAGCTGTCCCAGCCCCAGCTGCTCCTGTGGCCCCGGGCTCCTTCCCTGCCAGAGCTTCCAGAGCCCAGCCCAGCCCCTGGGCCAGCCCTGCCCTGCAGCTGCTGGGCCCTGCAGGGATTAAAAACAGCTCCCCCAGCCTGGGCACCATGGAAAGCTGACGCTGAATGGATCTGGGGGCTGGGCAGGTGCAGGCACTTGCTGAGGTGCCAAGGAATCCTCAGGGTGATGATTTAAGAGTCCCAGCCCCTGCTCCCAGCCCTGTGAACAGCTGAGTTTCCATTGCCCCCAAGCTGAGCCAGGGAAAAGTGGAAGCACAGATTCAGGAAAGCAGAGACCCAAGTAGGAAACTCCTGCCCTGAATGAGTTCATGACAAGTCCTCTCAGAAATGAGCAGGGCATGAGCTGGAGCTCTGAGCAGCCCTGGCTGCAGCCCCAGCTTCACCCCCTGCAGCCGTCCCTGGCAGCAGGACCCATCCTGCCCTGTCCCTCTGACGGTGCCCAGGGCAGCCCTGCTCTGCAGGACATCCTCCTTCTCCTCCTTCTACTCCTCCTGTGCCGCAGAGAAACTGGGAGAGTCCTCCTGACACATCCCCCAGGCTGTGGGGTGTGCTGGCTTCAGGAGATCCCTCCAGGAGCACAGGGGACATTGCCCTGCACCCACACACTCACCATGCACAGGGCTGTGAAGATCTTTCCCCAAGTGAAGTCTCAGCTCAATGTCTTCCCAATCCGATTGCTTTCAGCCTGTCTCTGCCTGGCTCCTGTCCCCTCAGTGCCTGCAGGCAGAGCCCTCAGCCCTGCTAGGCTGGGAGAGGAGCTGGTCCTGGGAAGAGCTGTTCCTTTAAAGCTCAGCAGCACAGACACAGCACAAGGACTTTAATGAGCCTCTTGGGGCTTGGGTTTTTTTTACATCAGGCTCAGTCCCTGAGAGAACGTTCAAAAAACTTCTCAAGAACTCAAAGTTAAATTGAAACACTGAACTTAAAAAAAGTTTTAATGGGTTCTGTGGAGAGACACGACTGGGAAAGTGTCCCCAGGTTCCACTTAGAGCAGAACACTGGAGGCATTGGCAGTGGTGACAGCTGGGGACAAACAAGGCAAAGGTGTCTCTGGTGCTGAGCACACCTGGATGTGTTTGAGGAATGCCAAGGGCCCAGGCCTGAGCCCCAGCCCCTGGCCAGGCAGATCCTGTCCCTCCCTCCTTGCTCAGGGCTCTTCCCAGGATGGGCACTGGCATGTGGGGATGGGCAATGGCAAGGGCAGGAGCATGGGGCGGCCCCTGCCAGGCTGCTGAGCAGGGACAAGAAGGCAATGAGGCCCCAGCCCTGCAAGGATCACTTGTCTCCTGCTCCTGCCTCAGGCCCAGGGCCAGCAGCCACGGCCAAAGTGCTGCCCAAGGTGGCTCTGGCAGGGCTGTCTTGCAGCTGCTGCCCATCCCTGTGCCCTGTGCCACCCAGGCTGTCCCACGGTGTCCCTGCCCTGCGCCTCTGTCCCTGCAGGCTGTCGGCATCCCCCGGCTGCCCCACCTGGCTGGGCCCTTCCTTTGCTGACAGTTCTGCCTCCTGCCTGCCCACACAAAGCCTGGGGCTGACCCAGGCTCTTTCTGGGGGATGTGTTGCACCACAGCCCTGCCCTGGGAGGGAAATTCTCATCTCCTCATGTCCAGTCTTGGTCTCCCCTTCTACATTTGTGGTATAATTTCTCTATCTGGCTGTTTCCCATTATGGAGAAAAAGCTCCACCTTTTCCTAATCCACCCTTCCAGCCCTTCCAAGACACTGCTGTTCTCTCCTCAGTCTCTTCACAGGTGAGCCCTGGCACATCAGCCTCCATACATGAGTTATGTTCTTGAGGCCTGTGTTATGGTTTGGGCCTGGCAAAGTCAGAGCCCCCATGAGTACACCTTTTCCCCGGTGTCTGCTGTGAGATGTGACCAGGAATAAGCAAAGCAGGCTCCAACTTAAACATAAAGAAAAGTTTATTAACTAAGCTACACACAAACAATTACTAAACTACACACAAAAGAAGAGAAAAAAAAAAAAAAGAAAACACGAGGAAAATGAAAACCTCACAAAAAAACACTCTCCCCCTCCTCCCCCCTAAATTCCCAATACAATACATCCTCCAAAATCACCAGTTCTGGGTCCAACACCACCCTTTAGATTGCTCAAACTTTCAACTCCTCAAGAGGAGAGGGAGTCCTTCCATGTGTCGTGGTGGCCTTTTCCGTCCTTGTTCCGGTGCTCTCACCACCGAACAGGGATCAGGACTGCTTCCAGGGTTGTCTTTTTAAGGATGCTTTGTCCAGTTCCAGAAAAGCACAGTATCTCACCTTCCCACCTTTGGGACATCTGTCCCCCCCATATTTTATATACCCCCTGGGGCTGAGGGGTACCCACACTGAATCTTCTTTGGCACTGGGACATTTCTCCCCCTGGACTCAGTCTCTGTATCACACGGAAACATGGCTCTGTCCATGGCTACACGAAAGAGTCCAGCATAAAATGCCACTCCATCTTCTCCATTCCTTCAACATCTCTCACTCTCTCTCTCTGGTCCAGACCTCCATCACTCGTTCATTTCCTTCGTCCTCCTCCACTCTTATCACTCGTCTAGGAAGGGTTAATGTTCTGTAAGGTTTTCATTGTCCAAACAACGTGATTAAAAGTGTGCCGAAAGGGAGAAACGCGACCCACCCCAAAGCCTTGACCACAAGGGTCGCTGATATTCCAATTGGCCATGCAGAAGCCTTTCAGATAGGCCGTTCAGCCGGATTGGACTCAGACCCAATCCTTCGTATGTTAGAAGCTACCTTCCTATCCCTGAACGAATCCAACCCTAACCTAACTGAATCCTGTTGGCTTTGTTATGATGTCGAACCTCCCTTTTACGAAGGAGTCGCTCTAAACACTCCCTTCAGTTACTCCACAGCAGACGCACCCAACCAATGTAGGTGGGACACCCCTCGCAAAGGAATCACCCTGAGTCAAGTGACAGGCCAGGGCAGATGCTTTGGCAATGCAACCCTAGCTAGGCGGAAAGGCAACCTCTGCACCGAAGTTGTCAAACCCAACGGGAAAAACAATAAGTGGGTAGTCCCATCTGCATCTGGGATGTGGGTTTGCCAGCGATCTGGAGTGAGTCCATGTGTGTTCCTTGCCAAATTCGATGACTCTAACGACTTTTGTGTCCAAGTTCTGATTGTTCCTATGGTCCTGTACCATGCAGATGAAGAAATGTATCGCCATTTCGAGGAACCCAGTCGGCTTCACAAAATAGAAATAGTAACAGGTATATCTATCTCAATGCTGCTGGGCCTAGGAGCAGCCGGAACGGCCACAGGAGTCTCAGCCTTGGCAACCCAGCACCAAGGACTGTCACAGCTGCAGGCAACAATTGACAAGGACCTGCAGAGGATCGAGAAATCCATCTCCTTTCTAGAGAAGTCAGTCTCCTCGCTCTCAGAAGTGGTCTTGCAGAACAGACGAGGACTAGACCTCCTGTTCATGCAGCAAGGGGGGCCTGTGGGCCACCTTGAAGGAGGAGTGCTGCTTCTATGCAGACCACACGGGAGTCGTGAGAGACTCCATGGCAGAACTCTGGAACAGACTGGCTCAGAGACAGAAAGACAGGGAAGCCCAACAGGGTTGGTTCGAGTCCTGGGTCAATCGATCACCATGGCTAACCACCCTAATTTCTACCCTAATAGGTCCATTGGCAATGCTACTTTTAGCTGTCACCTTCGGACAATGCCTGCTGAACAAGCTAGTCTCATTCATTCAGACCCGCCTAGAACGGGCCAACATCCTGTTCATAGGCTGTGAATTCGACCAGGGAACACTGCCAGTCACAAGATTTTCTACCCAGGTTTACCAAACCCCTTTCTTTGTGAACAACCCCATGCCTCATTTCAGTGCCTATGTATATGACTACTTCGTTCATTTGTGAAAAAGGAGGGGGGAGATGTAGTAGATAGGGTCAGGCGCTCGGAAAATCTCGCGATGTCACGGAAAGCAGCAGGATTCCTCTCCCCCTAACGCCTAGTGATAAGGGATCACCCAAGAATGTTGTCCCCCCTAACATTAGTAACTTTCTACTCCTTACTAACCAATTACAGTAAGGTAAGACCCCCTGACGTAGAGAAAAAACTTTCCCAGTATAAAACCCGACGAGGCGGGACAATAAAGGTCTTGAACCATCCACCATACTGGTGTCTGTGTGTGTTCTTGGCCCGAGTGACCCTGGAGAGTTTGGGTCGCCATGCCGTTTCCTCAGAACCAGGTCGCCTCGCCTTGCATCAGAAGGCAACAGCATCCACACCAGGGAATGCCCTACAAGTATGGGGAATGTGAGAACAGCTTCAGTCGTAGGTCCCAGCTCATCATCAACCAAATAATCCACACTGGGGAGAGGCCCTATGAGTGTCCCAAGTGTCAGAAGAGGTTTCAGACCAGCTCCAATCTCCTCAGCCACCAGTGGATTCACACTGAGGAGAGGCCCTTCTGCTGCCCTGACTGTGGGAAGGGCTTCAAGCACAACTCCATCCCCGTCACCCACCGGCACATCCACATTGGGGAGAGGCCCTACGAGTGTCCCCAGTGTGGGAAGAGTTTCTTTGGCAGCTCTGACTTGACCAGACACCAATGGAGACACCGGTAAGGGAAGTCCTGCAAGTGCTCCAACTGCAGAAGAGCTTTGTGCACCGCTCTAGCTTCATCCCCCATGGGAGGATCCACATTGGTCAGAGCCCTGGTGACCCACATTTCCTGTGATCCATGTTGGGGGGACACCTGGCTGGTTATCCTTTTGGTTTGGCCCTAATTTTCTTCTGATTTTTCTTTATCACTTAAAAACACCTGAAATATGACAAAAAAGAAAGTAATTGATCAAGGATATCTAAAATCCTACTATTTAACAGGTGTTTGAGGAATATTCTGGAAGATTTGTGTGTTCTTGGGGGATTTCAGGAAGTGTTCTCCATATCCTTGCACTCCAGAATTCAAGATAAATTGGTCTGTCACCTCAAAATTATTCAATCCCACTGAAAACACCTCGATTTTACCCCAAAATGGCTCAATTCATGTCAAATTGTTCCCACCTCAGAAAAACTCAGTCCCATGCCATATCTAGTTGATTCCACAATCTCCAGGGTGAGATGGTGTTGGAAGGAGACTGGGAGAAGTGAGATGGAAATTTTTGAGGGTGTGGGATTGGGATTGTGTAGGTCTGGGTGTGTGTGATCTATTTTGATAGTAAATGAAACTTTCAGAACTATCGATTTCTGTCCCATTCATTTTCCATCAGTTCCAGTTCTGATTTCAGAGTGCCATCTTCTCAGCTGATTGTGTTGGTGTTCTCCTTTCTCTCCTGCCTCACTTTGCCTGCTCTGTTTCTCTCTCAGTGTCTCCCTTAACCCAGGGCAGCTCCCACCAAAGATCCTGCCCTGATTTACTTCCCAATCCATGAGCTACATCAACCATGGGTGAAGTTATGAAGGCTGGCAGTGAAATGTCATTGTAGGATCTTGCTGCACTTGGCTTTTGGCTCCTTCTTAAGAGCTTTGCCTTTGAGGGCAGGAACATCTTTTCCTGGCTGGGAACTGGAATTCCAGCCCCTGGGAGTGTGTGCCATGGATCCCAGAGGGGCATTCCTGAGGCTCCCAGGGTGCTGCTCCTGCCATGCCTCCCAAGGAGCTGTGCAGGGCCAGGGGACAAGGTCCAGCAGCTCTGTTGGTTCTGCAGTGCCACAACAGCCGCTGGTTCCATGAGTGTCCATACTGCAAACAGAGGTTCCTTGGTTCCCATGATGCCCTGCTGTGTCACCATGGATATTTAGTGCCATGAAGTTCTTCAGTGTCACAATGGCCTCCCTCTCTCCATGAGCTTCCGCAGTGCCACAATGGCTTCCTTGGATGGGCAGTGTCATCATGGACCATTGACTCCATGCAGTCCCACTAGGACACCATGGACTCCTTGGTTCCATGAGGTTCCGGGAGTGTCTCCATGGTCTCCTTGGATCCACAGTGTCACAATGGTCCACTGGATCCACATGGCTCTGCTGTGTCACCATGGGCCCTTGGTTCCATGGGACCCCAGGGTCACAATTGACTCCTTGCTTCCATGTCACCCTCTTAGGGTCAAAATGGTCCCTTCATTCCATGAGGAATACAGAAGTTTTGTAGAAACATTGAGCAAATCCTTCTTAATAAAACTGGGAACATCTGTTTGCATTCAAAAGAGATGTTAATGGTGACGGTGGCACCAGCAGCCTCCATCTGCAACAGAGATCCAGGGAAAGGACAGGGACAGAGAATTCAGCTGCAAGACTCAGAGAATTCTGCTCCCAGAGACCATTTCTGCTCACACTGTCCCTTGGAGAAAGGTGACACCATTCCAGGCAGCCTGGACTGAGCAGGTGGCTCCCGAGTTGGGTTTGTTGTTCAGGAAATCTGCTCAGGCTTTTCCATTTTTTCTGGTTTGAAAGCAAAACCAGTGAGAGACTCCAAGTCACAATTACAATTTATTAGGAAAAGAAAAAAAAAAACAAACAACAAAATGCATTCAATAATACAAAAGAAAAAACATTGACAAAGTCAGAATACCACTTGACACCCTGTTGGTCAGGGTGTTGTTAGCAGTCCAGTTGGAATGGTGGCTGCAGTCCTCCTGGAGTGGCAGATGTGGTTATGTTGGAGCAGTGATCCTGTAGTAGGCTGTAGTCTTCCTCTGAAGATCCAGTGGAAATGGCAGCTGTTCCCTGGGAAATCCAGTGGAAAGGCAGCTTGTTCGGTCCCAAACCCCAGATTATATCCTGGTGGGGATGCTTAACTTCTCCCCACTGGGCGGAGCATCTCACAATGAGCTAAAATCATTCTATAAGTCATGGGGTGGGTCAAGAAATGGCTCCCAGAGGGAGTTATCTCTGAGTCGCATGGCAAGGCATTGATTGGCCCATTTACAGGAGATAAGGAAAAAGTAATGCCATTCCTGCTTTCAACAGCTCTTGAGGATTGGAATAGAATGCATCTTTACATTGTAACCTAGGACATCTATCACTGATGGAAGGGTGGGATGGAATAACTTCATATTTGAGGTCATTTTGAGCTCTGCTGGGGGTTTCCCGAGGTCTGGTAGTGCTGTTGGCTTCAGGAACAGTTTGGGCAATGGCTCTGGGACTGAGGGCTGGGTGAAAAATGAGAACGGTTGTTAGTCTTGTATTTACAGTCTTTTGCTATATGTCCAGTTTTCTCGCAGTTATAACAGTTTCCACTGCCTTTATTACATTCTGTATTGAGGGGAAGCACATTTAATGCAACCAGTGCTTCCATTGCACCCTGGCCTGTGGCCTTGGCTAGGCTGGAGTCACGGTCTGAGACTGCTTGACAAATGCAAGCATCAACCATCTGAGTGATGGTCGGCTCATGGACAAGGCGGAGGGTGTCCAGAACCTTTCTGCACTCAATAATGGCATTACAGAAAGCTAATTTGCTAATAAGATAATCCCAGACCTTTTGATCATCTACCTGTTTTTCCAGCACTTTATTAAGGTGATTGACAAATTTGATGTAGCTCTCATCCAGGCCCTGGCAAATGTCAGTGAAGTCAATGTGGGATGTAGAAGTGCCAGGTGCAGGAGGATAGACCTTGCAGCACCTTTGAGATCTTCCAGTATTGACCGGGGGAGGACTTCAGCCTGATATTGCAGTCTAGTATAGTCTCCTTCCCTGGTAACACAGTCCGTTGTGAGGTGTTGTCACCGTTCTTCCTCAACATAACCTTTTGGCAATTCATTAAATTTATTTATCCAAAGTTGTTTCCACAAAATAAACTCAGCAGGTGACAATATAATTTTTATACACTCTATTAAATTTTATGGTACCATCGTGTGGGCAGTAAATGGTGCATCCAGCAAATTCTTAAAATAGGGAGAACTCCTCCCATAGTCCTTTGCAGCATTAACTAAGTCCTTAATTTCCCTATGGAGGTAGAGAATCCAAGATTCAGATGGCACCTGTGCAGTATAAGCAGGGGCAAAACCTAAATGGGAATCCATAGGGAATAGATTTAGGTTTTGGCCCCCGCTTATACTGCCCAGGTGCCACCTGAATTTTGGATACCACCTCCCAGTCCCCCTCCTTCGCAGCTTTGCTCCACATCCTCTTCCAAGAATCCTTGGGCTCATCCTCACTCTCAGATAAGCTATCGCTCTCTTCCTCTGCAGAGGAAGCAGGTCTGCTGGGAGGGGCGTAGGGCATTCAGCCAACTGGCAACACACTGCGTTGAAGGCCTTTGGTAGCCAAAATGGCTTCCTTCCAGTTGGCCCCATGTCCAGTTCCAGGGTTGGAACTCAACATCAAGGTGGGGCCTTTCACAGGGGAGGTACGTGGAGCAAAGGCAGGAAATGGGGATGAAGGCCAAAGGGAATCTAAAATGGTGGTCTCTCTAACAGGAGCATTGCCATCTTGTGATTTATAGGAAGGGGGATTAGGATCAGGAGATGAAGTAATGTGGGTGAGGGAACATCTCAGGGCAGCATGGCCACTACCACCCTGAGGAGAGGACAGAAAAGGAAGGGAGATGACAGGCAGCAGATGGCTTGTCTGTGCCAAAGGGCGAGCTCCATCTCCTGTCCTGTTCTCAGGGAACATGGGTTTGGGAACGTGGTGGGAGGATTGAATAAACCAGGACAATGGGTTGGAACCATGAACTCGTTACATGATCCCATAAATTGAATGAAACAACAGATACAATTTCCCAACTTTTAAAACCCCTTGACCCCTTGTGTTTGTAAAATATAAAGCTTTTTCCCAACAGCATCCCAAAATAGTAACTGATAGATAGAATCAACAGACATATCAGGAAACTCCTCAAATAACCATGAACAATACCTTTTAAACTCCCCTCAGAAAATGAACTCCCCTCTAAATTTAAAACTCTCCAACACTTAACAAAAACATCCTTTGCAGCTTGGAACTGATTATTTTCCATAGCTGCACCCAATGAAAGAGGAAATGCCCATCCACAGGAACGGAAAATAAAAAGTCCAAACCCCTGGGAGCTCTCTGCCACTCAGTCACTCACTCTCAGTCTCACAGGCACAATCTTCAGCCAAAGTGGGGCCTGTGGGGCTGTCAGCAAAGCTGGTCTCACAGATGTTGAGGGGATTGTTGACTTCTTCAGTGAGATTCAATAAAACTCAAGTCTCATTTCAGTGTTGTGGTTGACCTGAAGGGGTACAGCTTCCAGTGACATCTGGCTGGCAGGATCACTGCTGGAGATGCTACCGGGGACCTTAACAAATCATGTCCCTGTTTGGGTGCCATGTGTAGCATCATTGCTCTGCTGAGGCCCTTGTAGCATCCAGCACTCATGAGCCCAAAGCTCACTGCTACCTTAGAAAGCTGACAGAACAGGCAGGATGGGTTTTCATATGATCTCCTGCAAACTGGGTTTATTGGTACAGGAACAGGGTACACAGCTGAACAGGGTCCAGGGATGAAGACAGGGTGTAGGCTGAGGGAACAGGGTCTTATATGGGGTAGTGAGGGTGGAGCTGAGAGTCAGAGTCCAATGGATATGGGGGAAAATGGTGCAGAGAAGGGGTCAGAGCTCAGGTCAGCCAATAGGGAAACAAGGGTGGAGGAATGCAGCAAACTAGGGTCAATGGAGGGACAGAGGGAGAACATTCTAGGGCTAAACAAATGTAGGCAATAGGAGTTGAACTAGGATAATTAGGCCAATGGGCCAATGGGGTAACATAACGTGACATGAATCATGTGTCTGCAAAGATCAATGGGAGAAGAAAGCATCTCACCCTAACCTGAAAGCCTATTCCTCTTATCTGGAACCAGTCCACCATGTCTAGGGGATTGAGACTCTGATGGCAGGGCTCTGGGCCTCCACACATCCTCACAGCTGGCCCAGGGCAGGTCTGGAGTGGTCTTGGTGGCAGCTTGGGCTTGGCACACACTTGAGGAGGGTGTCTGTTTTCAACAGGGAGCTTAGGAGTTTTAGATTACTAAAATAAAAGAAGAAAAACCCCACTCTGACTGAGTGCAGCAAGTTCTCCAAGATAAGCTGACCCCAGGTGAGTGAGGAGAGACAGGATGGGGTTTGGAAATGTGGAGCAAGGCTCTCCACACTGGGTCAGATCTCAAGACACAGCTTCTCAGAGCAGGCCAGACCTCCTTAGGAAAGCCCCTGGGTCTATCAGTCACAGAATGCTGCTATCATTTCTTCTCTAAAGAGAACGATATACGCCTAAACCAGGAATATGGATTTATTGGAAGCTATTTGAAATATTTCTCTGTAACAATAGAAAAAGAACTTCCTAGTGAGCTGCACTACAGTAGAGGGAAATCAAAGCAAAACCATGGTTTGTCAGCATGTACTTGATCATAATGAGCCCCATGGTGCATTTGGAGCTGAGCACTGAAACCTCAGGGCCTGAGAGGAGATTGCACAAACCTTTCCAGGAGTGAAAGACGGACAAAAAACCCAAAGTGTCTTGAGGCATGAATGTGTCCCTCTGAGGTCCATCCCCAACACAGGCTCCTCATGACTCCTTGGAGGAGAGTATTGGAGGCCAGGATGGCATGAAATCCTCTCAGAGACTCAATGTAGAAAGGAAAATCCAAAGTACCTTAAAAACCTTGAGTATCTCAAAGCATTAATGAGCACTACTGAGTGTCAGTACAAAGCTCTCAAGAGACTTATTAAAGCAGATAACTGGGGCCATGATTGTACAAAGCTCTCACAGAGCCTGTATCAAAAGGGAAACACCAAATACTTTGAAAATACTAAAGTACCCTGAAGTAATAATGAGCCCCAATGAGTGTTGTTACTGACAAAGCCTCTCCAGGGACTAATTACAGCGGATAGTTGGAGGCCATGATTGCACAAAGCTCCCAGAGACTCCAAGTTAAAAACCAAATCAAAGTCCTTTGAAAAACCTGCACAGACGCTCCCGGCACAGAGGCAGCTCCTGGCAAGGGCAACGCTGCAGAGAGACAGCTCTGGCCAGGAGCAGCTCCTGTGCACAGCCCAGCAGGGCTGGGGCACTGCCTGCAGCCACCCCGGGCACAGCACAGGGGCACAGAGTGGTTAAACTCAGCCTGGGCTGGGAGCACAGAGCAGAGCTCGCTCAGGGCTCACTAGAGCAGAAATCAGCCCAGGTTTGAAGCAGTCATTCCCTGGCTGTGGGAAGAGAAGCTGCCGTTCCTGCAGGGATCTCCTGGAGCTGGCACATCCCACAGCTTTGAGGACCTTTCAGGAGGATTCTCAGAGCTGCTCCAGAGCAGGGCTGTGGCCCTAGGGCAGGGCTGGCTTTCCATGCTGCCCCAGCCCAGGCACAGCCCAAGGCAGCTCCTGTTGCCAGGCTCTGCTGCAGGGCTGAGCAGCCGGGGCTGCAGCCAGGGGTGCCCAGGGCTGTCCTGCAGAGCAGGGTCCTGCAGCCCAGGGCGCTGTGCTGGGGCAGGGACTCTACTGCCTGCCAGGGACAGCTCTCAGCCGGCCCAGGGAGCTGCTCCCAGTGCTGGAGAGAAGCTGTGGGGGGAAGGAGCCACCCTGAGCAGGGCAGGGGCTGCTGCTGAGAGGGGCTGGGTGGCTCAGGGCTGCTCCCAGCTCCAGACCAGCCTGGGCACTGCTCCGGAGGACACTTCCCAAAGAAGGTAAGCCAGGGATTGCTGGAAAGGTCAGGAGCTTTTCTGAGAGTGTTTTCAATTTCCTACTTAGAGAAAGATGTGAATGTTGGAGTGGTGACAAAAAGATTTTTGTATTTTTTACATTTTTATATATTCATAGCTCTCTAAATTACTATTATATAGTTACAATTCTATAATCCTTACTTAACTCTATTAAACTCTTAACTGTATTAAACCACTATTATATTCTTATATAGCTTTAATTCTGAATTAAATCTAGTATGTTTCCTTACCTTTCTCTTAATAACCTGACTGTCTAAATATATTCCTAAAATGCTGTATAGTCCTATTCTTTTATATAGTCCTGAAATACTATATAGTCTTCTAGGAATTGGACATATAGGAGCATTTTGGGTTTTGAGAATGATCAGAATATGAGCAGTCATTATAAAAAGTGAAGGCAAAGAAGCCTTTGCACCTACTCCAATGGGTTGACCCAGGGGTGTGTAACTAGGGAAACTAAATCTCCTTTTGGATGCTCCTGTTAAATATCCTCATTATCAACCTTAATAAATTGTTGAAATCGGGAGGTGGGTGTGGCCTTTCCCACTGGGACACCTGGAAGTTTCCAATAAGTGTCTGGTTTATACTTTACTTTACTGTTCTAACACTGCTGCAAGGGTTTTTTTTTTCTCGTTGGATTATAGACAACAGGGGGATGAGAGAAGCAGATCAGGAATTGTAATCCCAGAATCACAGAACATTCTGAGTTGAAAGTCACACACAGGATCATCAAAGGAATGTTCAAACATTTACACAGACTCCAGAACTGTGACTTAAGCTGGTCAGTATCTCTGCTGGGAGCCTCCCAAAGGCCCTCAGCCACTCCTCAGCCCTGGACAGCAGCAGCATCACCTCTGCAGGGCCCAGCAGGGCTCTCCTGAGCTGTCCTTGCCCAGCTGCACACAGAGCCTGCCCCAGCCAGGGCCCTGCACACAGGCAGGTTTCTGTAGGGCCCCGGCCAGGGCACACAGGCTGGGATGGGCTCTGTGAGCGCTGGCAGGGACAAGGCTCCTCTCAGGAGGGAATGTGCAGGCCCAGGGAGATGCTCAGGGAAGGAGAGGGGGCTGAAGAGAGCAGAGCTGGGGGCAGGAGGGCACGGTTGGTGTGTGGGAGGTGCCAGGCACAGCTGGGCATGGGAACACTGTCCTGAGTGCCCGGCTGTCTCTGCCCTGCCCTCTCAGGCACAGCACCACAACATCTTCTCTTGGTTCTGCCCTGCCCTGATATTGTCACTGTTATCTGCTGCTCTCAGGGAGGCTCTGGCATTTGCAGCAGCTGAGTCAGGCACTGCCCTTGGCATTCCTGCCAGGCAGGGGTGTGTCCATGGGAATGGGGTGTCCAAGCTTCCCTGGCACCTGTGGGGCTGTGGGCAAAGCAGTCCATGGGAAAGGTGAATGAGCTGAGCCCCCTCCCTGAGATCCCATCATGGGCTCAGCCAGGGATCTCCTTGCTGTGCCCTTCCAAGCTCTGAGCTGCCCTCCTGGGTGCAAATCTGTGCCAGAGCCTCTGGGAGCTCCCTGAATGTCCCATGGGGAAGGGCAGAGCTGCAACAGCTGAGGAAATGCTGTTGGGTTTGCCAAGGGGGCCGTGAGTGTCCTTGGCACAAGGGGGTTCTGAGACCTTGTCCAGAGACCTTGAGGGAGAGTGAGAAATTCAGGGATCCCTCTGCTCTGGGTAGGGTCTGGTTTATCCCAGGGAGACCCAGGAGTGTGACTGTGCTCTGATTGCAGCCTAAGGTGCAAAGCCAGGGCAGCTGGGAACCAGCCCATCCAGCCCCTCACCTTCCTTTAGCCACAGGGAATACTTTCCCTCTCACATGTCTAAGTGGGAAACTCTGAGTGCAGCCAAAATGCTGGGGATTTCTGACCTCAGAGAGCCTAGAATGATGTGTGGGGAGGAAAACAATTCCTAAAACCAACTCCTGCCCTCTATTTCCTTTAGAAATGGGAGTGCAGACACTACCAAGGCTTTCTGCATTAGGAGTGGTTCCTCTGACAAATCCTGAATATCTAGCCTTGTCCCTCTGCCCCATGGCCACAAACCCAGAGCAGTGGGGCAGGGATGGCTCCTCAAGAGCCCCCATGCGCAGGCCTGGCTGCTCCTGGCAAACTCAGCCAGCACAACTGGAGCTCAGGCAGGGACCCAGGTGAAGGTTTTCCCAGAGAAGGAACAAGGGTGGGTGAGTCCCAGCAAGACAGTCTGCAGAGAATGGCCCAGGTTTGGCTCCAAGCAGCCTCTTCTGACCTATCACTGTCCTTTCTCCATGAACAGGTTCCCATGTGCAGCTCCAGCAAATGTCCAACAGCAGCTCCATCAGCCACTTCCTCCTGCTGGCATTGGCAGACACACGGCAGCTGCAGCTCCTGCACTTCTGCCTCTTGCTGGGCATCTCCCTGGCTGCGCTCCTGGGCAACGGCCTCATCATCAGCGCCGTAGCCTGCGGCCACCACCTGCACACGCCCATGTTCTTCTTCCTGCTCAACCTGGCCCTCAGCGACCTGGGTATGATCTGCACCACTGTCCCCAAAGCCATGCACAATTCCCTCTGGGACACCAGGGACATCTCCTACACTGCATGTGCCACACAGCCCTTTTTCTTTGTGTTCTTCATTGGAGCAGAGTTTTATCTGCTGACCATCATGTGCTACGACCGCTACGTTTCCATCTGCAGGTCCCTTTCTGCCTGGCTGCTCTCCAGCCACTCTGTCCCCAGCCTGTAGTGCGGCAGGGGTTGTTGTGGCCAAATTGCAGGACCTGGCACTTGGACTTGTTAAACCTCGCTGGCTGGCTCTGATCCCTGGGCCATCCTGTGGGTGCCCTGTGATGGCACTCAGGGTGATCTGTTCCATAACCTTGCTGGGCACCCAGGGCAGGCTGACAGGCCTGGAGTTCCCCAGATCCTCCTTCCAGCCCTTCTTGGGGATGGGCTCACACTGGCACCTCCAGTCCCCTGGGCCCTCCCTGCTGAGCCAGCACTGATGGTAAATGATGGAGAGCAGCTTGGGGAGATCATCCACCAGTGCCCTCATACCCCTGGGATGGATCCCATCTGATCCCACACACCTGTGAGCATCTGAGTGGCTCAGCAGGTCACCAACTGCTTCCTCCTGGATTCCAGGGGCTGTTCTGCTGCCTGTGCCCATTTACCAGCTCACCTGAGCACTTGTCCTGAGGACAGTGTGCCCTAATATCGAAAATTGAGAGAAACAAGATGTTAAGTAGCTCTGTTTTCTCCTTATCTTTAGTTTCTATATTCCCCACTGCATCCAATAAAGAGTAGAGGTTCTCCTTATCCCATGTTTTGCTATTAAATTAATTGTGGAAACATTATCTATTTTTTTTTCACGGAAGTGTTCAGGTTAAACTCTAATTGAGCTTTCACCTCTTGACTTTTTTTCTGCACGACTTAGCAACATCCTTAAACATTTCCTTGCTGCTTGACCTTCTGTCCAAAGTTGATGCATCTCTTGTTACCCTTGAGTTCCCACAAAATCTCCACGGCCAGCCAGGCCAGTCATTTTCCTCACTAGCTCATCTTTTGCCACACTAGGACAGGCTGCTCCTTCCCCCTTAAGATTACTTCCTTGAAATGTGTCCATCCTTCCTGGACCCCTTTTTTTAAGGGATGTTTTCCTTAAAAAAAATCAGTGCCTGATTCAGTACTCCCCAAATCAGCATCCTAAATAGGCCAAAGTATGCCCTTCCTAATTCCAGTGTAGAAGTTTTGTTGCTGTCCCTCCTTCTTTCATAGAATATTGAAAACTTGATTGTTTCATGGTCACTGTGCCCCAGGCAGCCTCCGAGCCCCAAATCTGCTACCAGCTCTTCTCTGTTTGTGAACAGCAGCAGACAGAGCTTTCCTTGGGAGTGGGAGTGTTACCAAAAATTCAGTAAAATAGAAAACTCCTTCACACCACTGCAGCAATAAAAAGCAGTATTATTTATTCAGGGGGATGCACAGGGGACAGCTCCTCCCAAAGCCATGCAGGCTGAGAGCAGGAAAATTTCTGTTTATATTCTGTATTTTGCATACATATTCATTGATTTTCCCAGACAAAATATACATCTGATAATAATTTACCTAAATCATTAATGTATTTCCCCTCCCCTGTTCTCCTGGGGGTCTCTCTGGTGGTCCCTGGTGGTCATGGACCCCAATGTTCCAGTGGCCCTGGCTGAGCTGGCAGGACACTGAAGCTGGTGAACTTCCAGTTCCCCTTCTCACTCAATGGGCATTGTGTGGTTTCCATAGGCCTGGGGTTGTGGAGAACAAGCTCCAGGTGTCAGCTCACCTGGTGGAGACAATTTATCATCTCATGACATAATAGACTGCCTCTGTGACATCACAGAGCCAGCTGTGATATCACAGGACAGATGTCAGACATCACACAGCATAGTATGTGTGAAGGTCCGCCTGAAATAAACGGGTGACGAATGATTTTTGGGTGCAAAAATAACCAACAAGAGGCACAGGGGTTTTGCAGTAACAAATCAACAAGGTGCAATTTATTGATTATAACCACAGCTAAATATGTGTTTGGTTAAGGGATCCGGGGAAGAGAAGGGTAAGACAAGGAAAAAAAAGGGAGGAAAGAAGGTCAGGGAATGGGGTATAGCTACCAAGACGTGATGTCTTCGGGGTCCCGCCGCCGAAACTCGCTGGTACACGTCTTGGGGAGATCTCAAAGGACAGTCGGGCCGAACCCCAATATATAAACTGTTCTTGGTTGGGGGAAGGTAACTGAAATTAGGTTTCCATGGAGGGGAGAAGTCCATTGTTTTCATGGCCGAATGCTCACATGTCCCAGTCTCTGGAAGGAGGTTGCCATGGGGGTGCCATGGGGGTGCCATGGGGGTGTCAATAGGGTGCCAGAGGGGTTCTTGGTTCCTTGATGAGGGGATTCGCATCTCTGTTGGTCTGTCACGGTGGTTGGAGACAGGCAAGAGGGGTCTTCTCATGGAGCGGGGGGGAGCCACCCCAGAGCTCAGTCCAGCCAGCTCAGGAGTTTGGAAGAAAGTCCAGTTCAATTGTCCAGAAAAGGGCAGCATGCCCGCTTCGAGTACAGCATGGCGTGTTCTGCAAGCATCACTTGTGAACACACTAGATAAGCAGGAGACTTTCTTTCCCAACCGGCTCAGCAGCTTTAACCCTTCAGTAGTCTTTTCTCATGACAATTGTGAGGCAAAAAATGAAGGATTTTCGGATGGACTTCTACACGACCCCGTGACTCACGATTGTCTTGAGGAATCTTCATCAGCAGAGCTCTAGAGTGTCTTTGAGACTCGTTGCACGTCGGTAGCATAACCCCAGAAAAGTAGGGATGACAGGGGAGAGGGGATAAAAGGAGAAGAGAAGGAAAAGAAAAAGGGAAAAGGGGAACCAACAAACATAAACATAATTAATATTGATCATCATAACAACTTCACACGTGGTTATTTGTTACAACAATTTCAAAAAATTATGATTAATTTTAACAATTTCAAAAAATATTCATCACTGAAAGCAATATCATTTGTTTAACAATTTCAAAATGATTAAAACAAATCACAAATAATCAAAACAACAAACAAATCATAATATTATCATCGTCTTTTAAAATTATTTTCTAAAAATAAAGTAACTTTCTGCAAATCATACTTGATATTTACGAAGTTGTTCTAAAGCACATATGCTTGATTCATAACCGTTTCGTATCAAGTGTTTTGGGGACATCTATTGTATTGAGTACATCAGCTAAGCGGTGTGCATTGACTACAGCTGACAGTCTCTTAAGCTTTTTCATCATTCTCCAATTCAAAATGAATAGGGCTGCTGACAAGATAAAGCCAAGCGTAACTAGGATCAAAAGAACAACAATTGGATGGCACACACTGTTCAGAACACCTGTGGCAGTAGGTGACCACCCAAAGAGAGTATCCCACCACCTATGCTCAGCATCTTGCTTTACCCTCTCCATAACCCGGTGTATTTGTCTCACGTTGTGATGAACAGTCACCAGGGTCTTCTGTCCGCTCTCCTTGATTTTCTCGAGGATGTCAATCAGGTCTTGATGGAGCAATAGTTGTCTCACGAGGGTGAGGTTCATTCTAATAGGAGTGGGCATCAGCTTCTGGATCAGCGTGTAGTTGGATTGCAGTAGGTGGTGAGAAGTAACTGGAGCTTCATAAGAGAAATCGCATCCTACTATCTTAGTAAAGTTACAAGCACAAAAATTTGAATGATTCTTTGTATCTACCACAACATCTTCTACAAAGACAGAATCACATGTGGTTCTAAAGCATGCACAGCCATTGCCTATGTATATAAGAGCTGTCTGGGTATCCTCATGTGGACGCATCTCGAAATGACAGATGTTCTGCTCTGTGTCCAAACAGATATCCTGAGCTACAATTGCATTGCTTTCACAGATAAACCCTTGCTGTTCTCGGACAATACAAGTTTCCAGGTTAACAGTTTGCCATTTGTCATCAACCTGACGGGCCCATCCCCTATGTTCAGTAGGATAGAGAACAGCTCCGTCATGGTTTAATCCTAATGCAATAACAGGGAAGACCAAATGTACAGAGGCATTGCGTATGGTTAGGACAAAAGCAGTGGCTGTGTTTGAAATGGGGTCATAGGTAAAGTTCACCAGGTTCCACCAGGATTGGAATTCTCTTTCAAATTCAGTGGCACTGTCCCAGATTATTTTCCGAATTTCTGTGGGGAAGGTGCCTTCCTTGCCCTCTCTTATGATTGCAGCAGAGACAGATTGCATCCACAATTGTGCCTGGATACAGCTGAGGGCTAAGGAAACATTGTTCTGTGTAGCACTAAGTGCATCAATTACCAATTTGTGATCATCCACATTCACTCTTTCCCAATTTGGTAATATGCTTGATAGCAGTCTCTGGTGTGTTCGCAAAAGCCAATAAGAATGACTGCAGTAGTTGCTGTAATTTGGTCAAATCTCTAATTGTGACAGCCAATTTATTCAAGTTCAATTAATTTACATGTTATGTATAATATCATCACCTGGTGTTACCATGAGGGGAAGGAAAAACATTATTTCTGTTGATCATCACTAGTGTTATCATGGTTTGTCAGGTCTTCATGTCCCTTGGAGTTCTTCTGAAAAAGTAAACACAACAGACTCTGCCACGAAGAGGCAGAAAAGGTTAGAACAATGGAATTGTCAGAGAGGTTTTGAACAGCAGTGGTACTTCCCCTACAGCAGCAGGGGGTCCACCAAAAACAGGTTGTCCAGGGTAATGCCCTGGGTTCTTGAAATCATCTGCTCCCTGTTCTGAAGGAATTGTGCTTGGAGCTGTCTGGCAAAAAGCAGTGATTTTGGAACACTCATTTACCCTCCATCTATAGTAAGAGGTGTGAGAAGTCCATTTAATCTTTTCACCTTCTGCCCTATCCTGCACACTTTTGACAGTAAAGTGAGAAACATTACCAGATTGAATTTCCTGTGGGTTTAGGAAAATCCCAAACCATCCCTGCATTGCTTTAACAGTATTATCTCCTGTACCTCTTTTAAAAGCATCAGCCTGGAGCAACCCAAATATAAACATAGCATAGGACTTGGTGTTAATACAGACAAGAAAGTAATTCTGTCCCTCACTTTGGAAAATACTCCAAACAGTTAACAGTTCCCCAACCTGGGCATTGTCCTGTTCCTCTCTGTTAGCAGAAGTGGGGGAGAGAGGAGGGGTTGCTTTAGTCACAGAGGCAGGTTTATTTTGGCTGCTACCCAAGCTCCCAGTTTCTTGGATTGCCCAGTTCTCCTTCACCTCCCTGGAAGCCAAGCCAACCACAAACACCCCTTCCCAGGTAGTGTACCTATTCTCAGCATCTTTGAAACCATAGGAATAAAACCCAACAGGCTTTGTCAGACCCTCGGGACCCTGCTGCCAAATGTTTACTGAAAGTTGTGAGGAGGCAAATCCCCACTCCACCTGAAAGGGGTCTGTAGGATAGATAGGGTCCAGTGCTTGGTGAGCTGTCACTTCAAGAATCAGCAATTGCAATGTTTCCTTCTGAGAAGAAGTCCAATCCCATTTTATTCTTTTTCTCAGCAAGTCATAAAGGGGAACAAAAGGGTCATTCTGGTTACTAAGAAGTTTATCTGGTCTTTCTATAGGAGACAGAGCTACTATGGTTTTCTGAAGGAGAATTGCTGTAGGTTTAAGTGTTCCTGGAAGCCTTTGAGTTAAAGAGGTCATAATTTCAGGCTTTACAGGTGATTGGATTGGAGATTCAAAACCAGGAATTAATTTCTTTTCATGAATCAATTGCAGGCAGCCAGTTTTGTGAATGTTTTCCAGGAGCTGGTCGGGCGTACTGACCAAAGGGTCTCTCCTTTCCAAGGGTGTAGCCCCCCTGCCCAATGAGCTGTGTGCTGAGTTAGGGACCATGGGATGCGTCTGTCTGCTGTGGTTAGAAGCACCCCGTGTCCCCAACACCCACTGGCTTTTTGATCTGACAAAAGAATCTGATCTCCCCCAATGAGAGACATTTGACAAATCTGTTCTGTTTCAGATTTTTGAGGGAGAAGCCTGTACTGCTTTGCAAGTTTCGTTAATTCAGTAGTAGTGTACGGGATTTCTTTAGTGGTTTTGTGTGGGCTAAAATCTTCATTATTGATATAGTTGCATTCTGTTTTAATTAGAGGTTTTATGTTGTTACAGCAGTGTTTCCCGCAATTTTTCATCAGGGCTAATTCTTTTTGAGTGAAATTTTGATTAATGTGAGGAGTTTCTTTCTCTTCTGTTTCTTTTGAGGAATCAGAGTTCTGTGAATTTTTAACATGTTCCTCTCTCAGGGCAGCCCACAACAACTTATTTACATTTCTTTCTTCATCCAATTGTTTTTGCAAAACTTCAACTAGGGTTTGGAGGGAGTCTATGATAGCATTGTCCTCACTTTTTCACTTAAAGCAAGTTTCTATGGCTGCTGTGAGACAGGCACCCAAGACTGAGCAGAGGATGGTTTTATTTGTGCCCAGTTTGAATTTTGTTTCATGTTGCAAAAAAGACATTCTATCAATAACATTTTCTAAGTTAAACCAATTGCAGCTTGCCCATTCTTCTCCCCCCGGAGAAGGTGTGGCATTGTATTTAGCAAGCAGAGCATAAAATTCAGCTTTACCTTTTGCACTGAAGTTCTTAGTCATTTTGTGAGGGGACCAAAGCTACACCAGGGAGTTAAGTTACACAAATCACACAGCCTTCTACTGTCCCCTTGCTTCCCTGGGTAGTTGAAGAGACAGAATCAGTCTGGGAGGCTCTGTGAGGTTGCTTCAAATTTGTCTCTTCCTTCCCAGACAGTACAGATACGCACTCACATGAACACACGCACACAAATGTTTTGTTTGTGAGGGGACCAGAAACCTAGAACAGGGGGAAAGCCATGCAGCCTTTGCTGGGCCACCCCTCACTCCCCTGTGTAGGTGAAGGGACAATATCTGTCTAAAAGGCACAGCTTAATTTCTTCAGGTCTGTCCCTTCCGTTTTAGACAGTCCAGGCACACAAAAATACAACAGTAAAAACAGTAACAGTTTCAAATTCAGCTCAAATACAACAGTAACAGGTTCAGATTCAACTCAAATACAACAACAACGGTATCAATATCAGTAACAGCATCAATATCAGGATCAGGAGAAGTATCAGTGTCGGCATCAGGGCCGGTATCAGAGTCAGCAACAGTAGTGACAGTGACAGTTACCCCTGTTTTGCACTGAGAGATCTTTTGTGCCAATTCCGGAGTCAGAGCACTCAATTTAGCATGGGATTTGCCTGCAAATCCCTCTGTCTACTGGAATCCTGTCCGTGACGCCAATTTAAGGTCAGGGTCCATCCTAATGGACAGATGACCTGATGGTTCATAGGAATGATCTCAGAGTGCAAAACACCAACATGGTACAAGGGGGGTTTGCAGTGATAATCAAAACAAATGCAGTTTTATTGAAATAACTACAGCAAAAATGTGATAGAGGGATTAAGAGAGAGAAAAAGAGAGAGAACGAGAGAGAGAGAGAGGGAGAGAGAGAGGGGATATAGCTACCAACTCAGAGACGAAGTCCTTTGGTGCAGTCCAGCCGAGGGTCCGCCTGCTACGCTGGGGAGATCTCAAAGGCTCTAGCTAACTCAGAGGTTTTTATTACTGAAAATTGTGAGGGGCGGGGAAACAGATACAATGGGGAACAGATGTAACAGGTAGTCTATGTTCTTAGCAGTAAATGAGCTTGATAGGTGTAACAGGTAGTCTATGTTCTTAGCAGTAAGCGAGAGCCATTGTATTCTCGGTCCAGTGGTCACAACCTGCAGGCAAACATCTCGCTTTGGTCAGCTTGCCTCCCCCACACACCTCCCTGGGCTGGGGGTTTCAGTCCCAGTCCTTGGAAGGAGCAGAGGGGCCTTTTAGGAGTTTCATGTCTCAGTCCTTGGTGGAAAAGCTTCTCACATCTCCGTCTGTCATGGTGGTTGTAAAACAGGTGAGGGTCTTCTGTGGGAGACCACCTGGAACTCAGGAGAAGTCCAGCCAGGCTGAGGGGTGGGACAGCTTCCAAAGCTGCTATTGTTGCAAACAGGGCATGGTTCCCTCTTCTTAGCATACAGCAAACACTCCTGTGAAAACAATAGCTCAACACTGAGCTTTCAGGTCTCAGGGCTCGTGGCGTGTGACTTTTCTCCTCCAGAGCCAGATATAGACGGGGGGGGGGGGGGGGTGGGGTTGGGTCTTCTCTTCAGTGGTCTCCCAAGGACGATCGTGAGGGCAGATGAGGGAAAATTCTGATGGACTCTCACACCCAGTGTCCCCAGTCTTCTCAGATTGGCCCCAGTGTCCCCTGTATGTCCCAGTATCCCCCAGTGTCACTCCCAGTATGCCCCAGTGTCTCCCACAGCATTCCCAGTGTTCCCCAGTATGTCCCAGTTCCTCCCCAGTGTTTCCAAGGACAGTTTCATTTCTCACAGTGGCCGCAGCAGCCAAACCCAGCAGTGGGGCCAGTGCAGTGCCCATGGCCACAGCCCCTTGCAGGGGCCCAGTGCAGCTTGGGCTGATGATCCACCCTCACAGCTGGCCCAGGACAGCTCTGCAGTGGCTTTGCTGGCACCTGGGGCTGGCACACACTTGAGCAGTGTGTCTGTTTGCACTGGGGAAACTCAGCAGTTTGAGATTGCTGCAAAAAGTACAAAAAGGGAAAACCCCTCTCAGGCTGGGTGCAGCCAGCTCTGCAAGCACAGCAGGGCCCAGGGCAGTGAGGACAGACAGGATGGGGCTGGGCAATGTGGAGTAAGGTTGTCCACACTGGGTCAGAGCTCCAGGCACAGCTTCTGTGAGCAGGCCAGAGCTGCTGAGGAGAGACCCTGGGTCAATATCAAGCACAGAATGCTGCAATCACCTCTGCCCTAAAGAGAAATTTAATAAAAGACACCCTTTAAAATAGGAATGTGTATTTTATTACTGCTCTTTGAAATCTTTCTGCATAACTGGACTAGGAAAACTTTAATGACCCTCTCAGGGCTTTCCTGTTCTTTACATCAGACTCAGTCCTTGAGAGTGTCTTGAAATAACTTCTCAATAGCACAGAGTTAAATTTAAACTCCAAATATTCTTGATTTTTAATAGGTCACACAGAGGGGACGCCACTGGGAAACTGTCCCCAGGTTCCAGGGTCAGCAGAACACTGGAGGCAGTGATGACAGCTGGGGACAAACAAGGCCAAGGTGTCTCTGGTGCTAAGCAAAGCTGGATGTGTTTGAGGAATGACAAGGGCAAAGGCCTGAGCCCCAGTCCCTGGCCAGGCAGATCCTGTCCTGCCCGCCTTGCTCAGGGCTCTTGCCGGGATGGGCACTGCCATGTGTGGATGTGCAATGGCAAGGGCAGGAGCATGGGGCAGCCCCTGCCAGGCTGCTGAGCAGGGACAAGGAGGCAATGAGGCCCCAGCCCTGCAAGGGTCACTTGTCTCCTCATGGCCTCAGGCCCAGGCCCAGCAGCCATGGCCAAAGTGCTGCCCAAGTTGGCTCTGGCAGGGCTGTCTTGCAGCTGCTGCCCATCCCTGTGCACTGTGCAGCCCAGGCTGTCCCATGGTGTCTCTGCCCTGCACCTCTGTCCCTGCAGGCTGTCGGCATCCCCCGGCTGCCCCACCTGGCTGGGCCCTTCCTTAGCTGACAGCTCTGCCTCCTGCCTGCCTCTGCCTGCCCACACAGAGCCTGGGGCTGATATCAAAAGGGTTTTTTCCATGTTTACCCTGCCCGTGATCTTTCAGCACAGGAACAAGACATGCAGGGGCTGCTGTCCCTGCAAGGATGGGTGGAAGAGAAGAAGAAGAAGACATCTGGCTCAAGGGTGCAGGGATAGAGAAAACAAAAAGTGAATCTGGGAACTTGGGGTGGGTTTTACGGAAATGGGTAAATTGTAATTCACATTTTGCAACTGCATATGTGCAACACACTGGTAGAATTACACGTTCATGTGAGGTTGGGAGATATTCCATGTTGGATCTCTCTCCTGAATAAATGATACCCTCTGAAATAGCAAATTAATGTTCAGGAGCCTTATTCTGATATTTCAGAGATTTGGTGACAGTGGTTCCTCACAGAACCAAGGACTCAGCTGTGACACTGTGCAAACTCATGGAACAAAGGGTCCATGGTGACACAACAGAACCCCATGGAACCAAAATCCATTTTGGCACATTGGGGCTACATTGAACCAATGCTCCATTGTGATACTGCGGATTCAAGGAGACCATTGTGACCCTGAGAAACCTCTTGGAACCAAAGGGCCATTGTGACACAGCAAGGCCTGATGGAACCATGGCTCCATTTTGACACTACAGAACCTCACGGAACCAAGGTGACCATGTTCTACCGCGAAACCTCATGGAACAAAGGGACCATGGTGACACTGTGTCATGGTTTAAGCCTGGCACAGAGCCAGTGCCCCCATGAGAATACCCTCTCCCTGGTGTCTGCTCTGAGATGTGACCAGGAATAAGCAAAGCAGGCTCCAGCTTGGAAATAAAGAAAACTTTATTAACTAAACTACAAGAAAAGAAGGGAAAAACTATAAGGGGAAAATTGAAAACCTTACAAAAAGCACTTTCCTCCTCCTCCCCACCAAATTTCTCGATGTAATATATTCCCCCAAATCATCAAATCTCAGTCCAGCATCCTTTAGAATACTAAAACTTCAGTCCATGAAGAGGAGAGGAGTCCTTCTTGCACCATAGACTTCCCCTGGAAACATGCTGAAACCTCGTGTGCTTCCATGTCACTCAGCACTGCCCGGAAAATCCTTTGCCATTATGACATTTTTCCTTCCATGCCCAGTGCTCTCACCACTGTGCATGGACCAGAGCTGCTTTTAGGGTTGTCTTTTAAGGATGCCTTGTCTCACTCCAAAAGAGGCACAGTCTCTCCTTCGGGACATCTGTCCCCCCCATTTTTTCACTCCCTGGGGCCGAGGCCTGCCCACAATGAACCCTCCTGGTTCTGAGGCACTGCCTCCCCCTAAATGCAGTCTCTGTGTCACAGGAATAAAAAATGGTTCAGTCTATGGCCACATAAGGATAGTCCAGCCAAAAGGCCACTCCATCTCTTCCCCCACTCAGCCAATCTTCTCCACTTTCCTCGGGCCTAGTCCTCGTTATCTCATCTCTTATCTCTCTTCTTATTCAGCTCCGAGGAGGATCAGCATTTTTGCAAGGTCCCAGTCATGTAAGAAAAGGGTTAAAAATTTCAGTCTCTGCCTGTCCTAGAGCTCCGGCACTCCCACGCTGCTCTGGCCCCTGCTCTGGCCGGGCACTTTCTTGCCGCACTCCCCCCTTCTCCTCCTCGGCCAGCTGCTATCACATTCTGTCGCCGGCTCTCCCTCTCTCTCTCTTGTTGGGGGAGATGGGGTGGCTCGATGTCTCTTGGGGCTCCTCCACCCTTCCATCCTCAAGAGCCTCCTCACCCCGCACCTCTGTCCAGGCCCAAGCCTACCGCATGGCTGCCCCTCCCCCGCCCAGCAGCAGCAGCGGGACGGGGGAGGGAGATCCGACCTCTTTGCCTCAAAGTCCCAAGAGAGAACTCCCAGGGCCGAAGCTCTGGTTTTTAACCCCTGCGTGATCTCAGGGGTGTGTCCAAACCCCACTGGCCACATCAGGTGCCAGTATCAAAATCTGAGCACCCATTGGTTTGACCACAACATCCCAGAATTCCCACTTCTTCCTGGTCAAACCAGCACACACTGCAGAACCGAGGAGACTGCCGCTGGCAGCGTGAGAGCTCATGGAACCAGAAGTCCATTGTGACACAGGATGTACACCAAGGGTCCTTGGGCCTGATGTACACCAAGGGTCCCTTGTTAAACTGTGTGGCCTCATGGAACCATGAGCCATTGTGACACAGCAGGGCCTCATAGAACCTGGAGGCCATTATTAAAATTGGTGGCCTTGAGAAAACAAAGGGCCTTTGTGGCACTTCAGAGCCTTGTGGAGCCAAGGGAACACTGTGACACTGTGAGGCTCCATGAAACCAATGGCCTGTTGTGACACTGCAAGGCCTTATGGGATCATGGAGACCATTGTGACACTGCAGGGCCCCATGGAACTAAGGATCCAAGAACAGTACAGGACCCCATGGAACCAAAGGTCCATTGTGACATTGCGGGGCCTCGTGGAATCCTGAAGGCCATGATGACACTTGGAGGCCTTGTTGGATCAAGGGGCTCTGCAGGGCCTCATGGAGCCAAGGAGACCCTTCTGACACTGTGAGTCCCCATGGAACCAAACGTCCATTGTGACACTGCAACACCAAGGAGACCCCTGTGACACCGCCAGGCCTCATGGAAGCAAGGGACCATGTGACACTGGAGCCCCATGGAAACAAGAGGCCAGTGTGAGACATCTGGGCCTGATGAAACCAAGGATCCAATATGACACCACCACTGTGACCCTGCAGGGCCCCATGGATCACAGGGAACAGGGAACAGGCCTGCTTGGCTTGGCCTGACTGGTCCAACTGCCCTTGGCATGTTGAGGGTCTCTTCTTACGTACCCCTGAAACCCTGGGGTCTGGGCTTTCCTTCAATTGGAAAAGAGCTGCCTTTCTCATTCAAGCATCTATGGCCAAAATGGGATTCCCCCTCCAAATTTCCCAATATCCAGGGATTTCTCCCACATAAAAGCTTCCATTACCAACACGTCTGGCTGACCTTGTCTTCCTGAGGGCTGGCTCTCACCTGCCTTCAAACAGTGAGGCTGTGTGCTTTCCTTCCTATGGAAAAGAACTGTCCCTCCTGCACAGGCACCCATGGCCGAAACTGGTACTTGTCCTCCAAAATTCCTACATTCAAGGGTTTTTTCTCCCAGACAAGATCTCCCAGTACAGACAGGTCGTGCTGGCCTTGGCTTCTGGTTGTTGCCTGAATTCTGCCCTGAAACACTGGGGCTCTGCCCTTTCCATCCTAAGGGAAAAGAACCATCCTTCTTCTCCAGTTGCCTATGGTCGAAATTGGGATTCCAACTTCAAAAGTCCTATATCAAATGATTGCTCCTACACAAAAGCTGCCATTACAGAAAGGTCTGGCTGGCCTTGGTCTCTGGTGCCTGCAGTTCATCAGCCCCTGAAGCACTGGGGTTCTGTGCTTTCCTTCCTATGGAAAAGAATCTTCTTATTCCTCAATGGCCAAAATTGCTACTCCTCCTAAAATATTCACGATATGAAGGGTTTCTCCCAGACAAAACCTGCCAGCTCTCTCTGGCACTGTGGGCTCGGATGGCCACCTGTCATCTACTCCGGAAACACTGGGGCTCTCTGCCTTCCTTGTGATGGAAATAGAACAGTCTCCTTGTCCAGGGGCCAGGGCCAAATTTGAGATTTGGCCCCTAAATTTCATATATCCAAGGATAGGTCCCAATCAAAAGCTGCCAGGAGAGATGAGTTTGGCTGGCTTGGCCTCCCAGTGGCTGCTTCTCATCTACCATCAAACCCTGGGGCTCTCTGCTTTCCTTCAGATGGAAAAGAAATGGCCTTTTCATCAAGGGACCAGTGGCCAAAACTTGTATTCTAACTCCCAAATTATGTGTATCCAAGGATTTCTCTCAGGCACAAGCTGCAATTCCAGAAAGGTCTGGCTCACCTTGGCCCTTGGTGGCTGCTGCTCATCTGCCCCTGAAACACTGGGCCTCAGCTTTCCTTCCAATGGAAGAGAATCGTTGTTCACATCAAAGAGCCCATGGGCAAAACTGAAATTCGGCCTAAAAAATTCTATTTATCCAAGGATTGCTCCAAGGCAAAAGTAGCCAGGACACACAGGTCTGACTGGTGTTGTCCTGAGGTGATTTTCTTAGACTATGAGCAGAATGTTTTCATTTGCCAATACCTTGGACAGGGCCCAGATATCTCCCAAGGTGGGGTTTGGAGGCCTCAAGCACATGAGCACTCTACAGGGACAGAGGAGCTCTGTGCTCAGTTGGGTGGGGACTGAGGACAGCAGAGGTGAGCCCTGGAAGGGACTGAATGGTGGTTTCAGAGGTGGTGGATCTTTTTTACATAGTAGAGAACAGACAGAGAAAGAAAGAATTAATGCAAAGGAGAGATAGGGAGGGCCAGACAGGACCCAAAGAGAAAGGAATTTCCCTCTCAGAGCAGGACTGTGGTGCAACATGGCCCCCAGAAGGAGTCTGGGTCATCCCTAGGCTTTGTGTGGGCAGGCAGGGGCAGGCAGGAGGCAGAGCTGTCAGCTAAGGAAAGACCCAGCCAGGTGGGGCAGCCGGGGAATGCCGACAGCCTGCAGGGACAGAGGTGCAGGGCAGGGACACCGCGGGACAGCAGGAGGCAGAGATGTCAGCTAAGGAAGGACCCAGCCAGGTGGGGTAGCCGGGGAATGCCGACAGCCTGCAGGGACAGAGGCACAGGGCAGGGACACCGTGGGACAGCCTGGGCTGCACAGGGCACAGGGATGGGCAGCAGCTGCAAGACAGCCCTGCCAGAGCCAACTTGGGCAGCACTGTGGCCATGGCTGCTGGCCCTGGGCCTGAGGCCATGAGGGGACAAGTGACCCTTGCAGGGCTGGGGCCTCATTGCCTTCTTGTCCCTGCTCAGCAGCCTGGCAGGGGCTGCCCCATGGTCCTGCCCTTGGCATTGCACATCCCCACATGCCAGTGCCCATCCCGGGAAGAGCCCTGAGCAAGGAGGGAGGGACAGGATCTGCCTGGCCAGGGACTGGGGCTCAGGCCTTTGCCCTTGGCATTCCTCAAACACATCCAGCTTTGCTCAGCACCAGAGACACCTTTGCTTTCTTTGTGCCCAGGTGCCATCACTGCCTCCAGTGTTCTGCTCTAACCGGAACTAACCAGGGACACTTTCTCAGTCATGTCCCTCAGTGGGAACCATAACAACTTCAAGAAACTTCAGACTTTCAATTTAAGTTTGAGTTCTTGAGAAGTTTTTTGAACACTCTCTCAGGGACTGAGTTTGATGTAAACAACACCAAAGCCCCAGAGGCTCATTAAAGTCCTTGTGCTCTGTCTGTGCTGCTGAGTTGGGCTGGGCTCCTGGCACAGAAGCAGCTCCTGGCAAACCAAGAAGACCTTCAAAAAGACATTTCTCCTGAGGAGCAGCTCCTCTCCCAGCCCAGCAGGGCTGGGGCACTGCCGGTAGCCACCCTGGGCACAGCACAGAGGCACAGAGAGCTTCAATCAGTCAGGGCTGGGAAGTGCTGAGAAGTGCCTGGGGTAGAATCACTGCCAGCATTTGCCGCAGGAACCTCTGGCTGCAGGACAATGAAGCTGCAGCTCCTGGAGTGATCTCCTAAAGCTGGAACATCCCAAAGCCTACAGACTCTGTGAGTAAAACTCTGAATATTTCTGGTTCAGGGGAGGTGAAATGCTCATGAAGCTTTGACATGCTGAGGAATGCTAGTCAGTCATAAAATATTTCCAATACAAGGATTTCATTAAAAATTAGGACATTTCCAAAGACTTCGGATTCCTAATATTGGAGAATGGCAGGGAGTGGGGGGATTAATATTCAAGATTGATTATGAATTATAATTACAAAATTTTAAAAGTTTCTGAGACATTGGAACTGTTATTTTTGTGTTCTGTAGATTCACAGGAGATCCCTAATGTACTTTCAGCCACTCTGCCCATGAACAGCACCAGCATCCCCTTTGCTGAACCCATCAGGCTCAGTCTGAGCTGTCCTTTGTCCCATCTGCAAACAGAACCTGGCCCCAGGCAGTGCCCTGAAAACAAGCAGGGTTCTGTAGGGCCAAGGATAGTGCACAGAGATTTGGGGTCTGTGAGTGCTGGCAGGGAGAGATCAGGCACTGGGAAACACCTGCTGGAGGGAAATCTGCAGGAAGCAGAGAGAAGATCAGGCAATGAGAGAAAACAAAACCCAGCAATGCTGTGTCAGGGAGAGTTTAGAGATGCCCACAGGATCCCCTCCAGTGCAGCCCCTCCCTCTGAACAAGCCCCCTCCCTCCTGTGCCCCAGCCAAGCCTCTGCCCTCATGGCCGGGGCTCCAAGGCGTGCAGCCCCTCCTGTGCAGGCAGAGCTGCAGCAGAGCTGTGGGGCAGCTCTGCAGACCCGGGCTCAGTTCCCTCTGCAGAGCACAGGGCTGGGAGCAGCTGCCCGGCCCTGGGGGCTCTGGAGGGGGCACAGCTGGCTCAGGGTGACGCTGTCCCCAGTGCCCGGCTCTGGGCAATGCTGTCAGTGCAGCCAGGGAAGGAGCTGCATCTCCCTTCATCCAATGCCATCATAGGGACACCTGGAATCTCCCTGAGATTTCAGTCCAAGCTTTGAGCTTCCCTCCAGGATACAAACCTGTCTGTAGCATCTCTGTGTTATCTAAAAGCCCCACAGTGAGACACAGAAGGTCTATGATGAGAAAATACTTTTGGGTTGGTGAAATGAGCCCTGTCCTGGGTACAAATGTGGGGCTGAGACCTTGAGAAGGGGATGGACATTTGGTGGACTGTGGGGATCCATCTGCTGTCAGCAATGTCAGGATGGTTTTTAAGGGAAACATGGGAGGGTGATCATCCTCTGTCTGGGAAAGGTGAAAGCTTAGAGAATCCTGAAACAGGACAGGGTGACAGACATCCTCCCCTTCTTCTCCACTCACCACCTTGCCTCAGAGAACTCACTGTTCTCCCTGAGGGCAGCAGAAATGCAGAGAGTTTCTGACATCCAAAAATAGTCAGCAGGGGAGATGAAGAAAAGCTGTAAATAACACTAGTACATTTTAAGAGACTTTACCATTCCTGTTCTCTGGCAGTGGGAGGGCAGATGCTGACAGGGCTGTCTGTGTTAACAGAGATTCAAAGAAGAACAAAAGGACAGGTCCCTGTGCCCCTCCTATGTCTGCACAGCAAGGCTGAACTATAAAAACCTCTGTGTGTACCTACCCTAAACCTGAAGTCCCACTCAGGCAGCACCAGCCAGGGCTCCAAACTTGGAGCTGAAGAAAAATCTTCTGGAAATTGAAAAGGGTGTCAGAGTGTTACAGGAGAAGGGTTTGTGGAAAAAGGCTTTGATTTTGCTGGAAGAAGTTTCTCCTAACCGGTCACTGACTTTTCTCCATGAACAGCTCCCAATAGCCAGAGAAATCAAATGTCCAACAGCAGCTCCATCAGCCACTTCCTCCTGCTGGCATTGGCAGACATGCGGCAGCTGCAGCTCCTGCACTTCTGCCTCTTGCTGGGCATCTCCCTGGCTGCCCTCCTGGGCAACGGCCTCATCATCAGCGCCGTAGCCTGCGGCCACCACCTGCACACACCCATGTTCTTCTTCCTACTCAACCTGGCCCTCAGCGACCTGGGTATGATCTGCACCACTGTCCCCAAAGCCATGCACAATTCCCTCTGGGACACCAGGAACATCTCCTACAAAGGATGTGCTGCTCAGCTCTTCTTTTTTATGTTCTTTATCTCAGCAGAGCTTTCCCTCCTGACCATCATGTGCTACGACCGCTACGTGTCCATCTGCAAACCCCTGCACTACGGGACCCTCCTGGGCAGCAGAGCTTGTGCCCACATGGCAGCAGCTGCCTGGACCAGTGCCTTTCTCTACTCACTGCTGCACACAGCCAATACATTTTCCCTGCCCCTGTGCCATGGCAATGCCCTGGACCAGTTCTTCTGTGAAATCCCCCAGATCCTCAAGCTCTCCTGCTCCAAATCCTACCTCAGGGAACTTGGGCTTCTTGCTCTAAGTGTCTGTGTAGCCTCAAGCTGCTTTGTGTTCATTGTTTTCTCCTATGTGCAGATCTTCAGGGCTGTGCTGAGGATCCCCTCTGAGCAGGGACGGCACAAAGCCTTTTCCACCTGCCTCCCTCACCTGGCTGTTGTCTCCCTGTTTCTCAGCACTGGCTTTTTTGCCTACCTGAAGCCCCCCTCCATCTCCTCCCCATTCCTTGATCTGGCCCTGTCAGTTCTGTATTCGGTGGTGCCTCCAGCCCTGAATCCCCTCATCTACAGCCTGAGAAACCAGGAGCTCAAGGCTGCAGTGTGGAGATTGGTGACTGGACTATATCAGAAACATTAAACTGCTTGCCAATTTCTGCAAATCACTTGAAATCAATGTAATCTTTCATTGTTCTTCTTGCGTATGGTGGTTGGTTTATTATTCTCATTCTTTTTTTATTTTTAGTATTGTCCAAATGAAGTGCTACTGGTTTTGCCATTTCTCATTTCATTTCTCTCCACCTTTGCTGTGGCCCCAGATTGTGTCAATGAGGAGCTGTGCTCTCAGTGGCTCTAAAGGAAGTAAAGGATCTCCAAGCAAAGTTTTAACCAGAGTTCCCCCTCTTGTTGCCTTCTCTGGAGCTGCAGCAGCAATGTCTGTGTGCAGAGCTGGGGGCAGATCAGTGCTGGCACAGCAGCTGTGCCCAGCAGCAGCAGCAGCACTTGGTGTTGCCAGTGCTGCTGCCGTGGCCTTGCCCCACTGCCCTGGTGGCCCTGGTGTTGCTGTAGGGCCTGAGTGCTCTCAGGGCTGGGCACAGTCCTGGGGTTGGCAGTGCCGGGACTGCAGCAGGGACAGGCCATGGGCACTGCTGGGGCAGCGCTGACGCCTCAGGCCAGGGACTAGGGGCTCCAGGCTCCTTGCCCAGGCTCTCTCAAGGACACAGCCAGGCCAATGCTCAGCACAGAAAAGCCCCGTGAGCAGCCCCAGGCTGGCCGTGGGCAGGCTGGGGGCAAACAACATGGCTGGGGCTCTACAAGGGCCCTGGGGGAGATGGGAAGGAGCAGCAGAGCAGGGGCTGATCCATCCCCAGTGCGCTGGACAGCCCAGGGCAGCATCCCAGAGCGTCCTGATGGAGCTGCCAACAACATCCCCCCTCTGCAGCCCTGGTCTCTCCCCCAGCTCACACAGGTGCCCCATCCTTGCAGGCACAGACACAGCAGCACTGGCTCAGCAGCCCCTGTTTGCATTGCACAGAGCAGGGGGAGCACCCCCATGCTGTTGGTGTGGGGACATGAACCTGAGGGAGCACAAATGCCATCAGCCCCTGGGGCCAGCAAGGGCTGGGGACACCAGGGAAACCACTCAGCTTTGTCCTGGCCTCTGCAGTCAGCCAGAAAGTTTGTTCCCATCTGCTGGGAGTTTCCTGTGCCACTGCAGATGCTGTTGCTCAGAGCCAGGGCTGCCTGGCAGCCACTCCCAAACTGCCCCGAGCATTTCCCTGCCTTCACCTTTGCTTTCCTTCCTCTTTCCTGATCCAGATTTCTTCCTACTGCCCATCCCTGTTCCCTCCCCTCCAAGGAGCCCATCCCTGTTTGCCCTTTCCTCTCTGGCCCCACTCCCCATTGCAGTTCCTGACTTCGCACCATGGGAACGTCCCTTGGGCAGCAGGATCATCCTACAAGCGCTGCAGGAATTGTCTGCAGGCTCCTGCAGTGCCTGGTGCTGCTCCCTTGCCAGAGGCACCCCAGGCCAGGGGGGCACATCTGGGCTGCTGTGTCTGGCTCTGGGGCTCCCTGTTCTGGGCAATGAGGAGGAGCTGCAGAGGCTCTGCAGGACTGACAGGATGGGCTTTGGGGCTGCCAGGAAAAGCTGAGGCACCTGGGCTGCTGGAGCTCCTGAAAAGGAGGCCCTGGGCTCATGCTGCAACTTCTCCAAGGGTGTTTCCAGAGGATCCCAGAATCAGCAATGTTGGAAAAGAGCTCGGAGATCATCAATCCAATCTTTCCCCTGCCACTGCCTTGTGTCTTCTGAACCTCCTCTTCTCCAGGAAAGACAACCCCAGCTCCCTCAGCTGTGCTCCAGACCCCTCCCAGCATTGTGTCCCTTCTCTGGACACCCTCCAGCCCCTCCATGTCCTTCCTAAATTGGGGGCACCAGAACTGCAAACAGCACTTGAGGTGCTGCCCAAGCAGTGCTGAGCACAGGGGAACAATCCCTGTCCTGCTCCTGCTGGCTGCATCATTCCTGATCCAGGCCAGGAGCCATTGGCCTTCTTGGCCACCTGGGCACACTGCTGGCTCCTGTCCAGCCTGCTCTCCATCAGTCCCTGCAGGTCCCTTTCTGCCTGGCTGCTGTCCAGCCACTCTGTCCCCAGCCTGTATTGCTGCAGGGTTTACTGTGGCCAAAGTGCAGGACCCAGCACTTGGACTTGTTAAACCTCACCTTGTTGGGTTTGGCCCCTGCCTCCATCCTGTCCAGGAGCCCTGCTCCCAGCATGAGCCCAGTTGTCGCCCCTGTGTGCTTCCAGTTTACTTGTCACTCCCAGGATGATCCTGCTCACTTCCCCTCACTCCTGGCAGGATCCCTCTTCTTCCCAGTATGAGCCCAGGCACTCCCAGCCATTCCTCATTATGATGCAATTTGTACCCAACATGGTCCCATTTGCGCCCAGTTGCTCCCACTTTCATCCAGTGTGTTCCCCATTCTCCCAGTTGCCCCTAGTATAGTCCCAGAAACTCCCAGTATGATCCCAGTCACACCCAGCATGCTCCTAGTCACTGCCACTTCCTCCCAGTGGCTTTCAGCCTAATTTCACTTGCTCACAGCCACTCCCAGTCAATCCCAGTATGATTCCAGTCACCCTCATTTTGATCCCAGTCTCAGCCAACATGGACCCAGCTGCTCCCACTGTGATCCCAGTATGATCCCAGCTGCTGCCAGAATAGTCCCAGTTGTTCCCAGTTCCTCCCAGTGTGATCCCAGTTGTCCCTCGAATAGTCCCAGTCCCTCTCAGCATGGTCCCACTCACTGCCAGTTGCCCCCAGCATGGTCCCAGCTGTTTGCAGTGTGGTTCCAGTCCACCCAGTATGGTCACAGACACTCCCAGTATATCCCAGTGTGCACAGTAATGTTCTGGTTAGCTCAGAATGATCCCTGTCTTTCCCAGTTCCTCCCAGTTTCTTCCAGTATGATTTCAGTTTCTGGCAGTTTCCTGAAGTAAGGTCTTAGTTGCTCCCAATATGATCCCAGTTATAGTCTCAGTCCCCTCAGCATGGTTTCAGTACCTTCCAAATGATCCCAGTTGCTCCCACTGTGCCACATTTTCCTCCCAGCATGGGCCCAGTAGCTCCCAGTAACCCCCAGTCAGGATCCATTCTCATCTGCAGTAATCTCAGTGGTTCCCAGGATGATCCCAGTTGCACCCAGTCACTCCCAGTATGGTTACAGCCACCCCCAGTATGATCCCAGTCTCTCCTAGTATGTCCACATTTTCCTCCCAGCATGGTCCCAGTAGCTCCCAGTACCCCCCAGTCAGGATCCATTCTCATCTGCTGTAATCTCAATGGTTCCCAGGATGATCCCAGTTGCACCCAGTCACTCCCAGTATGGTTACAACCACCCCCAGTATGATCCCAGTCCATCCCAGATCCTCCCAGTATGATTCCAGTCATGCCCAGAGTGACTCCCTGTCACTCCCAGTGTGAGTCCAGTTGCTCCCAGTCACCTCCAGCATGGTTCCAGTCACAGCCAACACCTTTCCAGTCACTCCCAGTTTGGTTCCAGTATGAATCCAGCCACTCTCAGATACTCCCAGTACTATTCCTGTCAATCCCAGTATGATGGCAGTCAGTTCCAGTATCACCCCAGCATGGGCACAGCTGCTCCCATTATCATCCAGTATAGTTCCAGTTGCTCCCATTTACCCCAGTGTGGTTTCAGTCTCTCCCAGTGTATCCCAGTTGCTCCCACTATGTTCTCAGTCAGTCCCAGTTGTCCTCAGTTGCTTCCAGCCTGATCCCAGTTGCTCACAGCCACTCCCAGTCACCCTCAGTGCAGTCCCAGTTGCTCCAAGTAAGATCCAGTATGATCCCAATCAATCCCAGCATGGGCCCAGCCTCTTCCACTGTGATCCCACTAGGACCCCAGTTGCCCCCAGCATGGTTCCGGTTGCTCCCTGTTCCTCCCAGTGTGATCCTATTTGCCCCCAGTATGGTCCCAGTCACTCCCGATATGATCCCAGTTCCTCCCAGCATGGTGCAAGTCATGCCCAGTTGCCCCCAGTGTAGACCCAGTCACTCCCACTCACTCCCAGTTTCTCCCAGTTTGTGGTCCCAGTTCTCCCCAGCACGGTCCCCATTGTTCCCAGTGTGTTCCCAGTCATCCCCAGTGTGATTACAGACACTCCCAGTATACACCAGTTGCCCTCAGCATGTCCGTGGTCATTCCCAGACACTCCCAGTGATCCCAGTAAGGTGCTTGTTACTCCAGTATGATCCCAGTCACACCCAGTATATCCCAGTTGCCTCCAGCATGCATCCAGTCATTCTCAGTTCCTCCAGTTTGCTTGTAGCATGATCCCAGTTTCTCTCAGTTGCTCCCAGTAACCCAAAGTGTGATCTTGGTTTCTCCCTTTCAACACCAATATGAGCCCAGTAAGCTCCAGTAGGATCCTTGTCACATGCCAGCAGTCACAGTGTGGTCCCAGTATAATCCCAGTAACTTCCAATCACTCCCAGTATGGTCCCAGTTGCCTCCAGCTAGATCAACACAGTCAGTCCCAGTATGATGCCATTTGTTCCCAGCGTGTTCCCAGTTGTTCCCAGTTGCTCCCAGTCCCCCCCAGTATGGAGGATGACGTGCAGGGTGTGTTCCCAGTCACTCTCAGACTCTCCCAGTATTAGTCCAGTCCTTCCCAGTACGATCCAGAGATGACCCCAGTGTGTTCCCAGTCCCTGCCAGTATGAACCAGTTGTGCTCCACATGGTTACAGTTGCTCCCTTTCACCCTCACTTTTGTTCCAGTCACTCCCAGTCTCTCCCAGTGTACCCCAGTTCCTTCCAGCATAGTCCAGGTCACTCCCAGTTCTTTTCAGCATGATCCCAGTTGCTCCCAACCACTCCCAGTCAGCCTCAGTGTAGTCGCACTCCCTGCCAGTGAGTCCAATCCCGGTCATCACTAGCATGATCCCAGTTCATCTCAGTATGAGCCCAGTTGCTTCCAAACACCCCCAGCATGCACCCAGTGACTCCCAGTTCCTCCCAGTTGCTCCTTGCATGATCCCAGTTGCTCACAGCTGCTCCTGGTCACCCTAGCATAATCACACTAATTCCCAGTATATCCCAGAATGATCCCAGTCTCTCTCAGTGTGATTATAGTCTCCCCAGGCATGGGCCCAGCTGCTCCCAGTATGATCTCAGTACAAACCAGTCCCTCCCAGTGATTCCACTCCCCACCCGTCTCTGTGTTTCCCCCTCCTGGATCTCCCAAGAGGAGACCCAAAAGCTGGCAGTCCCAAGCAGGGTCCCCAGCAAGGCCCAGTTTGGATGTGCAGCCCCCAGTTTGCCCAGTTTGCCTCTCCTTTTGCCCAGGCCGGGTTCCCCCCACCCAGGGTTGTGAGGGGTTTTGTGTGTTGGCAGAGCTGCATGTTATGGAGAGAATTTAGGTGGGTCTTGGGGAAGATGGAAAGGGGTTTTGTGATTTTTGGGGACATTTATGTTGCAGGGAGTGGTTGGGGATGTCCTAGCCTGGAGCTGTGGGGTGGTTGGAGGGGTGCAGGAGTGGCTATGGGGTTGGGAGGGGGTTTTTGGGTGGTCGTGATCCCCCAGAACCCCAAAGCTGCCACCAGACCCCACCCCACAAAATACTGCCAGCAGTCAGGGGCTCCATGTTGGGGTTCATCCTCCTGGTGCTGCAGGAGAAGGTGAGGGGGGGGTCCCCAGGGACTGTGCGTGCCCAGAGCGTGTGTGATCCCCCCATCCCAGTGTCACCCCCTTGTCCCTCCCCACAGGGCTCCTGCCCCAGCTCCTGCTCCCCTAGAGGGAATTTGGGGAGGGGGCAGAGGGGCTGAGCAGCCCCTGCCAGGGGATGACCTTGGCCCAGCCCCTTTGTTCAGCACCAGGCTGGGCTCAGGGCTGGAGGACGAAGAGGCCGATGGGAAGCAGATCCTGCAGCTGCGACAGTGCTTGGGGTCAGGGCAAGGTCCCACCCTGCACATCTGGCTCAGGTGTGACCCTGCCCCGGCAAGGGAGCAGGACATTCCCATCCCCATGGATCAGGGCTGGGAGCAGCACTTGGAGCACAGACATGGAAATACTGGGAGTGACTGGAAGCACACTGAGGGCTACTGGGAACAATTGAGAATGATGGGTGCATACTGGGGGCAACTGGGGTGACTGGGAATGAATGAGGTCATCCTGGGGGCAACTGGAATCATACTGGGGCAACTGGAGTGATTGGGAATGAGCATGCTGGGGGCAACTGGGATATACTGGTAGTGTCTGGAACAATACTGGACGGGACAACACTGGGAACAGCTGGGACCACGTTGAGGGGGAAACTGGGAGCCACTGGGAGTGACTGTGTCAATACTGGGGGTGACTGAGATCTTATTGGCAGTGACTGGGACTATACTGGGGCAAGTGGGTGCAACTGGGATCATATTGGGAGGAATTTGGGAGCAACTGGAACCATGGTGGAGGCAACTGGAACAATACAGATGGGGACTAGAATCCCACTGGGAGTGAGTAGGAGCATGCTGAGGGCAGTTTACAGTGTGTTGGGAACTCCTGGGATACACTGGGAGCAACTGGAACCGTACTGAGACTGACTGGAATCATGCTGGAATCAACTGGGAGGAAGTGGGAGTGACTGGGAGCATGCTGGGGACAACTGGGATATACTGGGAGAGACTGGGAGTCACTGGGATCATACTGGGACTGACTGGAACCCCGGCAATGGCCTGGGCTGGGTGATGTGGTGCCTCAGGGAGCGCAGGGAGCACTGTGACACTGCAGAGCCTGATGGAACCAAGGGGACATGGTGACACTCGGGGCCTGCCCTGGCCGTGGGGTGTTTTGGAAGCCCTGGGGTGCCCAGAGCAGCAGAGCAGAGCCCCTGGCTCAGGGGCAGCAGCTCCCCAGGACACCCTGGGCGGGCGGGCAGCACGGGATGCCCAGGGAGAAGAGGAAGCCAAGGCCCAGCGACCCAAGGGCACCACCGGCTGAGGGATGGGGCAGGAGGGAGAGACCCATGCTGGGATGGGGATGAGGCTGCCCAGCACTGAACCAAGGTTGTGTGACATCACAGGGGCCGTGTGACATCATAAGGGCCATGTGACATCACAGGGGGCTGTGTAACAGGTCACAGATGGCTGTGTGACATCAGTCACAGATGGGGAGTGACATCACAGGGTGTGTGTGTCATCACAGGGAGGTGAATGACATCACAGGGGCTGTGTGAGATCACTGGGGAGGTCACTCTGCCCCAGCCCCCCTCACAGTTCCCCCCAGAGCAGTCCAACCCTGCTCATGCACAGCGGGGTCCCCTGTCCCCCCGGGTCCCCCCACACCCCTCGCCGCAGCCTCCCCCAGAGGATGTTCCACGAGATCGACCCCAGAGCCTGACACAGGTACGGGGGCAGGGGCCATGGGGCTGGCACAGGGGGCAGGGATCCCCCAGCAGCATCCCCGTGTCCCCCAGGGCCAGAGCCTGGGCCAGGGCTCCTTCACCGTTACGAATGAGGCCTTGAGAGTGCTGAAAAAATCCCCAGCAAGGGATCAGCAAAAACCAGATTTAATATTAAGGGACAGCAGCACAAAGTTCCTTGACAAGAGTCACTCTGCTCCTGACTGGACACTTCAGGCACACCAAGGAAACAAAGAAACAGCAAAACCAAACAAAATCCAGGCAATCAAACCAGAAATCAACCAAGAACTGTCCCTCTGTGTGTGTGTGTGTGTGTGTGTGTGTGTGTGTGTGTGTGTGTGTGTGTGTGTGTGTGTGACACAAGGACAGTGAGGGCAAGGATGAAAGGAATATGGCCCAAAAGCTTAACAGAGCTCAAACTTAACAGGACTTAATTTATACCTTAACCTTAACTGATACCTTCAATTTCACAATTTAGCAAAAACCAGCATTTAGCAGGATTTAATCTTAGTTGTAACCTATGACTTTGCAATTTAACAGAGGATTCACATTTAACAGTATTTAACTCAGCTTTTAACTTATATTAAACATAACAACTTGGGAAACAACAACTCTTAGCAGTGTTTAACTTCACTTAGATCTTGTGACTTAACCTTACCTACAGGCAATGTAGGTAAGGTTAAGTCATCCTGGCACCGCCCTTGGCATAAACAGCTTTCTTTGCCAGTGTGAGAACAGGGATGTTGTGCCACTGAGAGAACAGAAACAGTTCCCAGAGCTGCTCCTTCAGAAGCCAGGAGCTGGTTGGGCAGCAGCAGTGGCTGGAGCAGACAGTGTTTGTGATGAGCTGCAGAGGAGCTGAGCCGAGGGGCTGTTGGCCAAGGCCCAGGCCCAAGGAGCATTTCTCAGCTGGCAGGGCGGCCTGAGAAGGGGACAGGGGGAATGCAGCAGCACAGGGCCCATGGAACCAAGGGACCCTTGTGACACTGTGGGGCCACATGGAACCAAGGGGCCATTGTGACACTGTAGGGCACCATGGCACCAGGGAAACCATTGTGACTCTGAGGGATCATGGAGACCATTGTGACACTATGAGGCCCCATGAAATAAACAAGGCATTGTGACACTGTGAGGCCTCATGGCACCAGTGAGACCATTGTGACGCTGGGGGGTCCCTACAGCACCAAGAGGACCATTGTGATACTGTGGGGCCTTGTGAAACCAAGAGACCTTTGTGACACTGCAGGGATGCATGGAACCAAAGCTCCAGGGTGACACAGAGGGGCCTCCAGTCATCAGTGGCCCATTGGGACACTGTGGAGCCAAAGGAGACCATTGTGACACTGCAAACCTTCAGAATCCAAAGGTCCATTGTGACATTGCAGGGCTCATGGAACAGAGGAGTCACGTGACATTGTGGGGCCTGTGGAACCACAGAGACCATTGTGACACTGCAAGGGCTCGTGGAATTTTTGGGACCATTGTCACACTACAGGGCCTTATGAACCTTGCAGCCACTGTGACGCTGTGATACCCCATTGAACCATGAGTCCATTGTGACACTGCAGGTCTTCTTGTAATCAACGGCATCATTGTGACACTATGGGGCCCCATAAAACCAAGGGAACACAGAACAGGTTTGGATGGTTTAGCCTCCCATATACTGCCTGAGCAGTCCAGCTGACCTTGGCATGTTGAGGGTCTCTCCTCATCTGCTGCTGAAACACTGGGGCTCTGTACTTTACTTCCTATGGAAAAGAACTGTCCTTCTGCTACAGGCACCCATGGCCAGAATTGGAATTTCACCTCCAAATTTCCTTATATCCAGTGGTTGTTCACATAGGAATATTGCCAGGACAAGATTGGCTGGCAATGGTTTCATGGGGCTCACCTCCCCTCTATCCACAAAATACTGGGCAAGGCTTTCTGCTTACCTTCCCATGCAAGAGAACTGTCCTGCTTTCTCCAGGTAACCCTGGCCAAGATTGGGATTCCACTTTCAAAATTTCCTAAATCCAAAGACTGTTCCCAGACAAAATCTGCCATTCCTGACAAGTCTGGCTGGCCTTGGCCCAGTGAGTATCTCACTTGCCTTCCAAATACTGGGGTTCTGTGCTTCTCTTCCTATGGAAAAGAACTGTCCACCTTGGCCAGGTGCCCATGGCCAAATTTGGGTTCCAGCTCCAAGAGTGCCTATTGTGACAGACTGGGGGAGATTGTTGGCTAGAAAAATTTCATGTGTGGGAGAGGAAGGGGCAGGTCCAGCCTTACCCTGCCCTGGAACCCCAGCCCTGCCCTGCCCTGGAACCCCAATCCCCCCAGAGCCTCTATCCCAGCCCAGCAGTGTCTGCCAGGCCCTGGCACACCACAGGCTCCTCCACAGCCACCTCTGGAGCCCCAGTCCAGCTCCTGAGGGACCAAATGAGCCCAATTCCCAGCTGAGGGAAGGGCCCAGGGAGACAAAGGGGTATTGAAGGCTGACCACAAGGCAAGCACACATCTTGACCATATCTCCCCTTGGAATTTCCATCTGAACAACATTGGAATCTGGGTGTGGGTACTTCTCTGTATCTTATTTGTCTTTCTCTCTTTGTGTATCTACTACTTCTATTTCTCTCTCCTTGCAAATTTTGATTAACTTAAAATTGAATAGGCTTACAGTTAGTGAAATTGAATGGGCCAAGCTAATGCTTTGAGAAGTGTTTGGTTTTGATTGACTGTCATATTTAACCTTTTGCCAAAGTTTCTCTGATTTTCTAAAGTCCCCACTAAAAGGCTGTTTGGTTGTTTTGAGCTCCTGAGAATCTCTTGTAGGCATTTCTCCAGTACATCTAACTCAGAGTACACAAATAATTGTAATTCCTTTTAAATGTCTCATTGAGAGAATTGTTTGGTGGGATGGGAGTCAGGCTTGTGTGTCCTGCTTGGCACAGCCCAGGCAGGGCTTTCCCAGCCACATTCCACACTCCATTTCCCAGCTGGAGCCGCTGGTGCCTCTGAGTTGTGCTGCCCCAGCCCCAGGGACGCTCTCCTTGTCTGCCCATTCCCCCACGGTCTCTGGGCAGGGATGGCCTCAGTGGGGGCTGCTGACATCCTCAGCAACTTGGAGGCTGCTGCTGAATTTTCCTGCTCCAGAGGCTTCAGCTTTTCAGTGCAGGAATTCAGTGTCCCAGGGCTCATTAACATTCAGAACACCTTAACAAGTCAAGCCTCTGGGAATAATTTGATTTAAGTGTTCAGATCTTTTGTGGTTGATTAGTCAGATTTCAGAAGCTTATTCAATGTGAATACCCTGAGATTAAAAAGACAGCAAGAAAATATTTTTTTAGGTCTTGTAATTTTTTTTTCACTAGTAATTCATTGACAAGTGCAATCTCCAATTGACATTTAATCCAAGTACCTCCTCATGCAGTTTGAATGGATATGAAAATCATGACCCCTCATGGCTGACAATCAATCAGACTCTGTCCCTGCCCCCACCCCACCATTTCCCCCATCCAAGCCCTGGCACTCAGAGCAGCCTTGTGCAAATCTCCAGCCCACACTGGATCTAGCCAACAGACCACAGCTGAACAGGATACAATTTAATAACAATCACACAATTACAAACTCTTCCCAGAGCCATGTTCAACGTCCCAGCAGTGTCCGATGAGTCCGTCATTCAGAAGTTATTTCCAAACTAAAATTTATTTCACACAAACATGGTTCTGTGATAGATATAAACACAATTAACTTCTTGTATCAGGATTCACGTCCTGGAGTGAGGACAGAACAGCTAGAACAATTCCTGATTTGCAAAGCTGTCAGTGGGGAATAGAGAAGGGAGGTCAGGCTGCTGTTGGTGTTGAGGAAATGCTGAAACCAGCCTGACTCATTTCATCTCCTCATGCCCTGGCTGATCTCCCCTCTTTCCCCTTCCACCCATTGGCTTTTGTCTCCCACCAGGCGCCCCGGAGAAGAGCCTGGCTCTGTGTTCTCCATCCCCTCCTCGCTGGCACTGCCAGGCTGGGATGAGGAGCCCCTCAGCCTTCCCTGCTCTGGGCTGGACAAGCCCAGCTCCCTCAGCCTCTGCTCACAGCTCTGACAAAATTGGTTCTTCTCCCAAATTCTCTACATGCACGGGTTTCTCCCAGACAAAAGCTGCAAGGACAGACAGGCCTGGCTCAATTTGGCTCTGGTGATTGCCTCTAATCTGCCCTGGAAAAATTGGGGCTCTGTCCTTTCCTTCCTGAGGGAAAGAACTGGCCTTCTCATCCAGGTGCTCATGGGCTGAAATTGGGATTCTTCCCCCAAAATCCCATATATCTGAGATACAGAATATTTATACCTGAGATACAAGATATTTATTTTGTTGCTCCCAGATGAAAGCTGTCAGGACGGACAGATTTATCTGGCCTTGGCCTCTAGTGGCTGCTGTTTATCAGCTCCTGGAAGACTGGGGCTCCATGCTTTCCTTCCTGCTTTCCTTCCTGTGGAACCATGATGTCACTTCAGGGCCTCAGGGATCCAAGGGACCATTGTGAAAATGTGTGGCCTCGTGGAACCAAGGACATCATTGTGGCTCTGTTGGGCTGCATGGTCCCAAGAGGCCAGTGTGAAGCAGCAGGGCTTTGTGGAGCCAAGAGGCCATTGCTGCTTTTCAGGGCCCCGTGGTGCCAAAGGGCCGTTGTGATCCTGTGGGGCACCATGGATCCATGGAGAGCATTGTGGAATTGCAAGGCCCCATGGAATCATGGAGACCATTGTGACCCTGTGGGGCCTCACAGAACCAAAGGGCCACTGTGACCCTGCAGGGCCTCATGGAAGCATGGGGCCATTGTGACACTGCAGAAGCAAGGAGAACATTGTGATACTGCACAGTGCCATGAAAGCAAGGGAACATGGAACAGATCTGTCTGGATTGGCCACCCAGGGCCCACTTGACAGGCCCAGCTGATGTTGGAATGTTGAGGGCTGTCTTTCATCAGCCCCTGGAGAACTGGTTCCCAGTGCTTTCCTTCCTATGGAAAAGAACCATTTGTCCTTCGAGGTGCCCACAGCCAAAATTGATACTCCCCTCGAAAATTCCCTGTATGCAAGGGTTCTCCGAGACAAAAGCTGCCGGACATAGAGCTCTGGCTGGCCTTGGTCTCTGGTGGTCACCTCTCATCTCAAGGAAGCCCTGAGGAAAGTATTTGAACAGGTTTGACTGCTGGGACATCAATGAGTCTCACACTCTTAAAAACTCAGATGCTCTTCTGTTTATGTGTCTCTTCTTTCTTATTGTGTATTATGTGTGAAGTATTATTTTCAGCTAAAAATATTATTCTTATCACTTTACCCGAGTTATCTGAAACAAAACAGCTCATCTACATATGACTCCAGGTCACCTGTATAAGCAAAAACAAGAAACAATCCAGTAGGAATTATTTGTCTCTGCTCCCATCTATCACATCTCTGGAGATGGAGGTGCAGCCCCAGCACTTGGCAGGGCTCAGGGGCTCACAAGCTCAGCTCCCACCCAGAGAACTTGCAGACCCTGGGCTGCTCTTCTTGGTCTCTGCACGCTCAGCCAGGCTGAGATGGAAACTGATGGTTTCTGGGCCAGGCTCTCTGAGCCCAGCCCAGCTCCCTGCAAGCTCTGCCAGCTGCCCTGAGCTCTGGGCAGCACCAAGGGCCTCTCCCCAGCCCAGCCCAGCCCAGCCGGCTCTGGCCCCACAGCTCTGCTCAGGCCAGGCTGCTCTGGCCACTGCCCCATGGCCTCAGCCCCTGGCAAGGGCACAGCAGCAGCTGCAGCTGCCACAGGACTCAGCCCCACCGTGGGGGAAGGTGCTTGGCCAAGGCCAAAGGAGGCTCCCTGGCTGCCCTGCTCCCCTCGGGCTGAGGTGCTGAGAGCTCTGCAGCCCCTGCTGCCATCCCATCTGCCCAGGGCAGCACAAGAGCCCTGGCCTTGGGGACCTCAAGAGCTGATCCTGCTCCAGGGCCAGGGCTCATGCCAAAGCTGAGGCAGCCGCAAAGCTGTGCCCATTTCTTTCCATTGCTGCTCGGAATGGGATGGATCCTTAGCCACTTGGAGGTTGCTGATGGATTTTACTACTCCAGAGGCCTCTTCTTTGCTGAGCTTTCCTGTTCAGGAATTCAGTGACAAAGGCTCATAAACTTTTGCTCAAAACACCTAAACAAGAAAAGCCCATGGGAATAATCTATGTTTTCAGTTCTTCTGTGGTTAATTAGACAGATTTCAGAAGAGTATTCAAAGTGAATCTGCTGTATTGAAAACAATGCAAGTTTGGTTTTCATTTCCTGTTTATAGATTGGTATCAGAAAAGTCCAATTGATATTGACCCCCAGACTCTTCTAAAGCAGTCTGAATACACATGAAAATCAAGACCCTTCATGGCTGACAATCAATAACACTTTGCCCCCACTCCCTCCCCACAATTTCCCTGATAAACCCTGGCACTCCTATGGATCAGGAATGGTGCGGCCAGCAGGAGCAGGGCAGGGATTCTTCCCATGTGCTGAGCACTGCTTGGACAGCACCTCGAGTGCTGTGTCCAGTTCTGGGTACCCCCAATTTCGGAAGGACATGGAGGGGCTGGAGCGTGTCCAGAGAAGGGCAACAAGGCTGGGGAGGAGTCTGGAACACAAGTTTTGTGAAAGGTGGCTGAGAGAGCTGAGGTTGTTTATCCTGGAGGAGAGGAGGCTCAGGGGAGACCTCATCACACTCTACAACTCCCTGACAGGAGGGCGCAGACAGGTGGGGCTCGGGCTCTTTTCCCAGGGGACAGTGACAGGACAGGAGGACACAGCCTTCAGCTGCACCAGGAAACATTTAGGCTGGACATGAGGAATTATTCTCCTCAAAATTGGGCATTGGATTGGGCTGCCCAGGGAGTTGGGTGAGTCACCATCCCTGGAAGTGTTTAAGGAAAGACTGGATGTGGCCCTGAGTTCCATGGCCTGGGTGACAAAGTGGTGTTGGGTCCCAGGTTGGACTTGATGCTCTCCAAGGTATTTTGCAGCCTGGCTGGTTCTCTGATGATTGTGACAGTGCAGGGCCCTGGGGAAGCAAGGGGACATTGTGACACTGCAAGGCCTGGTGGCACTAAGAGGACCATGGCGACACTGTACGACATGGCAGCACAGAGCCAAGGGGCCATTGTGACACTGTGGGGCTGAGTGGAAGCGAGGGGTCCATTGTGACAATCTGGGTCCTGGTGGAACCACAGAGGCCACTGTGACCCTGCACGGCCTTGTGGAACCAAGGGGCCCTTGTGCCACTGAGGAACCAAGGAGACCCTTGGGAGAGCCTGGGGACAATGGAATCAAGGGGCCTGTGCTCCATTGCAAGGACTCGGGGAACTGAGGGAACAACTGTGACACTGTGGTGCCCCATAGAACCAAGGGTCCCTGATGACACTGCAGGATCTTGTGTCACCAGGGCTGCATTGTGACACGGCAGCACCAAGGAATACATTGTGGCACTCTGAGGCCTCCTGGAACCACAGAGGCCACTGTGATCCTGCAGGGCCTTGTGGAACCATGCAGAGCTTTGTGACAGAGCAGGACCTGGTGTCATGATGGGGCGATCGTGACAATGCAGGGCCCCATGGAACCAAGGGGACAGTACTGCTCTTCAGGGACTCCTGGAATGAAGGAAACATGTTTGACACTGTGGTGACCCTTGGGACCAAGAGGCCATTGTGACACGGTGGAACAAAGGAGAGCATTGCTGCACTGCCAGACCTCATGGAACAAAAGATCCATTGTGACACTGCGGGGCCGTGTGGGCCAAAGGATCCAAGATACTTCGTGAAATCAAGTAGTCCTATGAAACCAAAGGGACATTGTAACACTGTGAGGCCTCACGGAATCATGAAGACCATTGTGACAAACACACTGGAATGGAGAGATCTTCAATTAAATAGTAATTGGAGGAGAAAAAAAGAAAATTTGGGAAATTTAGTGACTCCGAGAAAATGGCCCGGGATTATATCCAGTGCAGTGCAAAGGACCAAAAAATGCCAAAAGGAAGCTCACAGATGTTGCAAAAGAAGGGGAAAAAGTCAAGGAGGAAGACAAAACTTAGGGGGAAGGATATGAGGGACATGGAATAGACAATTCATAAAAAAGCCAAAAAAAGAAAAAACTCTTTCCCAAAGTCAAAGCCATCAAAAGGCATGGCATGCCATCAAGGGCAGGGACATGCACCAAAGATTCCTCTATTGGTCCCCATTGAAATCGCAAGATTCCTTTTACCTTCCTGAAAGGAAATATCACTTCCTTGTGGGAAGGGAAAAGGAATCTTGCGAATCCCGAAAGAAAGGCTAAGAAACACAAACTCTCTGGAAAAGGAGATAGGTTGAAATGAAATGCGACTGAAAAAAACAGAAAATCAGGAATTTTAGTGTCTTCATCAAATAGGCTGTGAGGAAATCAGGGTCGCATTGCAAAAAAACCAAAACATACTAATATAAGCTCTCAGATGTTGCAACAGCAGGAGAAAAAGTCAAGGAGGAAGACAAAACTTGGAGGAGAAGATATGAGAGACTTGGCATGGATGTTTAAGAAAAAAAAAATAATTGTAGAAAAAAATCTTTCCCAAAGTCAAAGCGATCAAAATGCAGGCAGGCCATACCCCATCAAGTGCAGGCACATGGATCAAAGCTTGCCAAAACTGATCCCCACTGAAGGCCAAAACCAAAAAGAAGGACTTACAAACATGCTGGAATGGAGATACCTTCAAAGGAATTGCAATTGGAGGAGAAAAGAAGAAAATTTGGGAAATTTAGTGACTCTAAGAAAATGGCCCGGGATTATATCCATTGCAGTGCAAAGAACCAAACATGCCAAAAGTAAGCTCACCGATGTTGCAAAAGAAGGGGAAAAAGTCAAGGAGGAAGACAAAAATTAGGGGGGAAGATATGAGGGACATGGCATGGACACTTCATGAAACAACCAAAAACAGAAAAAAATCTTTCCCAAAGTCAAAGCCATCTAAAGGCATAGCATGCCATCAAGGGCAGGGACATGCACCAAGAAGTCCTCTATTGGTCCCCATTGAAATCGCAAGATTTCTTTTCCCTTCCCAAAAGGAAATATCACTTCCTTTCGGGGAGGGAAAAGGAATCTTGGGAATTCCAAATGAAAGGCTTCCAAACACTCTGGAAAGGAGATAGGTTCAAATGAAATGCAATTGAAAAAAGCAGAAAATCAGGAATTTTTGTGTCTTCATCAAATAGGCTGTGAGGAAATCAGCTGCATGGCAAAGGTCCAAAACATGCCAAAACTAAGCTCTCAGATGTTGCAACAGCAGGGGAAAAAGTCAAGGAGGAAGACAAAACATAGAGGGGAAGATATGAGAGACTTGGCATAGATACTTAAAGAAAAAAAAAAAAAAGAAAAAACTATTTTCCAAAGTCAAAGCAATCAAAATGCAGGTAGGCCATACGCCATCAAGGGCAGGCACATGCAGAAAGCTTGCCAAAATTGATCCCAACTGAAAGCCAAAAGAGAAAAGAACGACTTACAAACACCCTGGAATGGAGATACCTTCGAAGGAATTGCAATTGGAGGAGAAAAAAAGAAAATTTGGGAAATTTAGTGACTCTGAGAAAATGCCCCAGGATTATCTCAGCTGCAGTGCAAAGGACCAAAACATGCCAATAACTAAGCTCACAGATGTTGCAAAAGAAGGGGAAAAAGTCAAGGAGGAAGACACAACTTAGGGGGGAAAATATGAGGGACATGGCATGGACACTTCATAAAACAACCAAAAAAAGAAAAAAGTCTTTCCCAAAGTCAAAGCCATCAAAAGGCATGGCATGCCATCAAGGGCAGGGACATGCACCAAAGATTCCTCTAGTGGTCCGCATTGAAACCGCAAGATTCCTTTTCCTTTCCCAAAATTTCCTTTCAGGAAGGGAAAAGGAATCTTGCAAATCCCAAAAGAAAGGGTTCCAAACACTCTGGAAAGGAGATAGGTTCAAATGAAATGCAATTGAAAAATGCAGATAATCGGGAATTTTAGTGTCTTCATAAAATAGGCTATGAGGAAATCAGCTGCATTGCAAAGGACCAAAAGATGCCAAAGCTAAGCTTACAGATGTTGCAAAAGAAGGGGTGTCCTTCGGTGACGTTATGATGCTTGTATCCCTATTCATCTTTTCTGTGCCTTTAAGACTGGCTTTGAAGTGTGGAAGTTTTTTTTGGTTTTCTCTTATCAGGGACACAGAGACGGGCAGTATATAGGGCTGTTTTCCCTTCTTGCTCTCATCTTTCTTCTTTGCTTGCTCTCTTTTCTTCTCTCGCTTCTGCTCTGCTTTGGCCTCTGCTTATTCGCTTGCTCTAGCTAAAGATACCAAAATCCTTCCTGGACTGTTTCTCCTCTCCTTTTTATCAACCATTTCGAACCTACTCTGGACTGGGACCTGGGGACACCGAGGGTTTGCACCCTTTTGGCCTGCAGCAGCTGCCCCAGCGCCGGAGGGACTGAGAACAGAGCAACCACCCCCGAAAGAGACTTTCTGATTTTGTCATCTTTCTCAGAGTGGTGTCATCGGGTATTGTTCATTTTGTGTGCTGGGGGGTGCTGTGCCTGAAATAAACAGGTTCTTTCCACCTCTCTCCGAGGAACATTTTTCCCGGACCAGTTGCGGGGAGGGCTTGTGTGGGTTTTGCTTTCTGGAGGGGCCCTCCTTGCAGATTCTTTGACAAGTTTGCCCTAAACCAGTACAAAACGTCGGTGCCCAAATGTGGGGCTCTAGAGAGAATGGAAAAACCCTGTTTTGACTGCATTTTGGTTGCTATTACTCTGTGTTCGTTTAAATTAGCTAATAGCCATGCTTTTTGGATTCATAATGTCTATTGGGGTGAAGATTTGCATGCATTTCTGGTCCCTAGGGTTTTTTGAGAATTTAATACCTCTCTGGTCCCTAGGTTTATTTTCTTATCCAGAAATAGCTTTAGTATTGCCCCTAATACGTAGTTTTTACATCAGAGGGGCAGTGACCAGAGTAGCTATCCTGCTGGGCTTGGTGGCAATGATGTGCAAGAAGTTTATAAACATGCTAGGGTCTGCTCCAGGTATGAATGGTTCATGGCTCTGGTTATGCATCCAGTTTGTTAGAGGAGCAGCAGGGAATGAGATTTTTCAGCCTCTGCTTTCCTTCTTCTCCTCTGAATCAGTTGCATCACTAGTGAAGGAATGTTCAGTTTCCCTTCAATATTAAAGAAACCATCTTTTTGGTATTCAATCTGGTAACCTTCTTCTATACAGCCTGCTGCTTCTCTAGAATGAGAGCTGAGATTTCTAGATGGGCTGATGAGACCCCTGACTCAGGAGTAGACCCCAGTGTGGAAAATCCCGAGTGATGTGGGAAATGGGAGGATATGGGCCAAATCCTGAAGGTATTCTCTGACCCTATAGTCTGGGATTTTCCCCATGAACAAATTCAGAACCCAGCTGAGGTGGGGAAATATCTGAAAGAGAAGTACCAGGATGAGCCTAAGGAGAGGAAGGTCATTGCAGTGAGCTGGGCCCTGGCATATGCTTATCTCACTCTTTTAGAGACTGTCGGGCAGCAGACAGAGGCAGGGGGGCAGGGAGATAAATCAGCAACTATCCCAGTGACTCAGGCTGCAGACAACACTCCAGGCTCGAAGCCAGCAGCCAAACCAGATAGTGAGACTAAGCCAGCATCTAAACCCATGGCTGTTGTTACCAGTACTAGAACTGGGAAATGCACCGACAAGACCAATCGACCAGTGGAGGATGATGATGATGATGATGATGATGATGATGATGATGATGATGATGATGATGATGATGGAGGAGAAGGAACCTCAATGCCTCCTGACATAAAATCAGGAGTCAAAGCAGCAGTTGCAAGATCAGATGCAAATATTGAGTCCTTTTCCCTGAAGGACCTTCGTGGCCTAAGGAAGGATTACACCAGACGACCTGATGAATCCATAATTAGTTGGCTGGTCCATCTCTGGAATGCTGCAGGCAAGGTTACAATTCTGGATGGCACTGAATCAAGGCATTTGGGATCCCTGTCGCAGGATCCTGTCATCGACCAAGGAATGATGAGGGGGGCTAACGCTCACAGCCTCTGGGCAGTGGTCTTGGACAGTGTTGCACAAAGATACCTGTGTGCAGATGATCTCTATATGCAGCAAACTCAGTGGAAGACAATAGAGCAAGGGATCCAACGCCTGAGAGAAATGGCAGTGGCAGAGATTATCTTCTCAGATGACGTAACAACTAGGAATCCAGACTTAGTACCATGCATGTCTGTGATGTGGTGAAAACTTGAATGACTTGGGCCTCATGAATGTGCTTCTGCCTTAGCCATCATGAAGAGGGATGAGAGGGATGAGACTGTGCTGGACATGGCAAGGAAGCTCCGAGCATATGCAGATGCTGTACATGGCCCGACACATGCCAGAATCGCAGCGGTAGAAACACGTCTGCAGAACTTAGAGGATAAGATAGAGGATAATCATAAAAAGCTTAGAGAGGAGATTAAAGAAGACCTTCTCCAAATTTCAGCAGTACAGATCAGAGGTTCTGGTATTCAAGGCAGACGTTTCCCAGATGGTGAGAGAAGGTACACCCCACAAGCTGAGCTGTGGTTCTACCTGCGTGATTGTGGGGAAAACATGAGAAGGTGGGATAGGAAACCTACTGCTGTTCTGGCACGACGGGTGCTGAACTGAAGGAAGCCAACAGAAGCAAAGCAGCTCCAGTTGCCCGTAGCCAAACCACCAGGTATGATGATGATGACATGTCTGATCCCCTCGAAGGAACATCCAAAATATATGCCCAGGGAAAGAAGGATAACCAGGCTTAGAGGGGCCCTGCCTCTAGCCAGGTAGAGGCCGGGGAAAACAATGTTTTCTGGTCTGTGTGGATTCGTTGGCCTGGCACATCAGAGCCACAAGAGTACAAAGCTTTGGTTGATACTGGTGCGCAATGTACATTAATCCCATCAAGACATGTGGAGACAGAGTCTGTTTCTATTGCTGGTATGACAGGGGGATCCCAGGATTTCACTTTGGTGGAAGCTGATGTGAGCCTAACAGGAAATGAGTGGAAGAAGCATCCTATTGTGACTGGCCCAGAGGCCTCATGTATTTTGGGCATAGACTACCTTCAAAGTGGGTACTTCAAAGACCCAAAAGGACTCAGATGGGCATTTGGAATAGCTGCTGTAGAGACAGAGGGCATCCAGCAATTGAACACCTTGCCTGGGTTATCTGAGATTATCTGCAGTAGGATGCCTGACGGGAGAAGAGCAACGAGTACCAATTGCCACCTCAACAGTGCATCGATGACAGTATAGAACCACTCGAGATGCTGTGATCCCCATCCATTAGATGATCCAAGAGCTGGAGAGACAAGGGGTGCTCAGCAAGACCCACTCACCCTTCAACAGCCCCATTTGGCCTGTGCGAAAATCTGAAGGAGAATGGAGATTGACTGTGGACTACCGTGCATTGAATGAAGTGACTCCACTGCTGAGCGCTGCTGTGCCAGACATATTAGAGCTCCAGTACGAGCTGGAGTCCAAGTCAGCAAGGTGGTACGCCACTATAGACATTGCCAATGCCTTTTTCTCCATTCCTCTGGCAGTAGAATGCAGGCCTCAGTTGCTTTCACATGGAGAGGAGTGCAGTACACCTGGAACCGACTGCCCCAGGTGGGGAAGCACAGCCCCACCATCTGCCATGGACTGATCCAGACTGCACTAGAAAGAGGAGAGGCTCCAGAACATCTGCAGTATATTGATGACATCATTGTGTGGGGGAACACAGCTGTGGAAGTGTTTGAGAAAGTGAAGGAAATCATCCAGATCCTCCTGGAAACTGGTTTCACCATTAAATAGAGCAAAGTAAAGGGACCAGCTCGTGAGATTCAGTTCCTGGGAGTGAAGTGGCAAGATGGACGGCGTCAGATTCCCACCAATGTCATCAACAAGATCACAGCAATGTCTCCACCCAACAATAAGAAAGAGACACAAGCTTTCCTGGGTGCAATAGGTTTTTGGAGGATGCATATTCCTGAGTACAGTCAGATCGTGAGCCCTCTTTACCTGGTCACCCACAAGAAGAACAATTTCCACTGGGGCCCTGAGCAGCAACAAGCCTTTGTCCAGATCAAGCAGGAGATTGCTCATGCAGTAACCCTTGGCCCAGTCAGGACAGGATCAGAGGTAAAGAACATGCTCTACTCTGCAGCCGGGAACCATGGCTTTTCCTGCAGCCTTTGGAAGAAGGTGCCTGGGGAGACACGGGGTCGACCACGGGGATTTTGGAGTCGAAGCTACAGAGGGTCTGAAGCCAACTACACTCCAACAGAGAAGGAAATCCTGGCTGCCTATGAAGGAGTCCAGGCTGCCTCGGAGGTAATAGGCACTGAAGCACAAATCCTCCTGGCACCCCGACTACCGGTGCTGGGGTGGATGTTCAAAGGCAAGGTTCCTTCCACTCACCATGCCACCAGTACTAGATGGAGCAAGTGGATTGCTCTCATCACTCAGTGCGCCCGTATAGGTAAACTGAATTGCCCTGGGATTTTGGAGGTAATTACAAATTGGCCGAAGGTGAACATTTTGGTATCATAGATGAAGAGGAACAAGAACCAGTGACACGGGCTGAAGAGGCTCCTCCCTATAACCAACTGCCACCAGAGCAAACACGCTACGCTCTTTTCACTGACGGTTCCTGTCGCATTGTAGGGATGAACCGGAAATGGAAAGCAGCCTTATGGAGCCCCACACGACAGATGGCAGAGGCCACTGAAGGAGAAGGTGGATTGAGCCAACTTGCTGAACTCAAAGCTGTTCAACTGGCCCTAGACATTGCTGAGAGAGAGAAGTGGCCGAAGCTCTACCTCTACACTGATTCATGGATGGTAGCCAATGCTCTGTGGGGATGGCTGGAGAGGTGGAAAAAGGCTAACTGGCAACGTAGAGGAAAACCAATTTGGGCTGCTGAAGAGTGGAAAGACATTGCTACCAGGGTAGGGAGGCTACCTGTGAAAGTCCGCCATGTAGATGCCCATGTACCCAAGAGTAGGGCCAATGAGGAGCAACAGAACAATGAGCAGGTATACCAAGCTGCAAAGATAGGGGTGTCCAAAATAGACCTAGATTTGGAACATAAGGGAGAGTTATTCCTAGCTCGATGGGCCCATGATGCCTCAGGCCATGAGGGCAGAGATGCCAGCTATAAGTGGGCATGAGACCGAGAGGTGGATCTAACCATGGACAGTATTTCTCAAGTCATCCATGACTGTGAGACGTGTGCTGCCATCAAGCAGGACAAGCAAGTGAAGCCCCTCTGGTACGGTGGGCGATGGTCCAAGTACAAGTATGGGGAGGCCTGGCAGATTGACTCAATCACACTGCCCCAGACACGCCAGGGCAAGCGCTACGTGCTGACCATGGTTGAAGCCACCACTGGATGGTTGGAAACCTACCCTGTGTCTCATGCTACGGCCCAAAACACCATCCTGGGCCTTGAAAAGCAAGTTCTGTGGAGACATGGCACCCCTGAGAGGACTGAGTCTGACAACGGGACCCATTTCAAGAACAGCCTTATCAATACCTGGGCTAGGGAACATGGCATTGAGTGCGTGTACCATATCCCCTACCATGCTCCAGCTGCAGGCAAAGTGGAGAGGTACAATGGACTACTAAAATCCCAGGTGAAAGCTTTGGGTGGGGGATCTTTCAAAAATTGGGAGCAGCATTTAGCAAAGGCCACCTGGTTAGTTAACACCTGAGGTTCCACCAAGCGAGCAGGTCCTGCCTAGTCTGAGTCCCTGAATATAACAGAAGGAGACAAAGTCCCAGTGGTACATATCAGAGGTTTGTTAGGGAAGACTGTGTGGATCAATTCTGCCTCGAGTAGAGACAAACCCATTCGTGGGGTTGTCTTTGCTCAGGGACCAGGTTGCACATGGTGGATAATGCAAAGAGATGGAACAACACGATATGTACCTCAGGGAGATCTGATTGTGGGGTAAGAATGATGTGCAATATCACTGTTCATTGGATGTTACTGCCATTGTCTGTACATTAAACCATACAGACATGAGATAGAAGGAAATGTGTAAGTGTCAAAGGTCTGAGCAAGTGATAGATGAAACTTTAAGTGAGTAAAGTGAAAGGGGGGAATCCTGCAGCTCTGTAATATAGGGCCTGGATTCAGTCATCCAGTGTGGGGATGTGATGAAGGCATGATGGGTATTGGTTGTAAATTTTGGGGGAACAGATGGACATTTTGTATGAATAATGCATGATGTGTTGTAGTATGTTGATGATATGGGGATAAGGGGTGGAATGTCCTGGGGTGACATCATGATGCTTGTATCCCCATTCATCTGTTCTGTGCCTTTAAGACTGTCTCTGAAGAGTGAAAGTTTTCTTCGGGTTTCTCTTATCAGGGACACAGAGATGGGCAGTATATAGGGCTGCTTTCGCTTTTTACTTTTGGCTTTTCTGCTTTGCTTGCTGTCTCTCCGCTCTCGCTTTTGCTTGCTTTTGCTTCTGCTTATTCGCTTGCTCTAGCTAAAGATACCAAAATCCTTCCTGGACTGTTTCTCCTCTCCTTTTTATCAACCATTTCGAACCTACTCTGGACTGGGACCTGGGGACACCGAGGGTTTGCACCCTTTTGGCCTGCAGCAGCTGCCCCAGCGCCGGAGGGACTGAGAACAGAGCAACCACCCCCGAAAGAAACTTTCTGATTTTGTCATCTTTCTCAGAGCGGTGTCATCCGGTATTGTTCCTTTTGTGTGCTGGGGGGTGCTGTGCCTGTTAAATAAGCAGGTTCTTTCCACTTCTCTCCGAGGAATTGTTTCCCGAACCGGTTGGGGGGAGGGGCCGTGTGGGTTTTGCTTTCTGGAGGGGCCCCTTTGGAGCTTCTCTACCAAATTCGCCCTAAACCAGGACAACAAGGGTTCTCCTTCTAGCAAACAAACAAACAAATAAACAAACAAAATATGAAAGTGTTACCTACTCCAGTGTCTAAAGCACTTGGAGGCCGTGAAGGGATGTTTGGCAGGGAAACAGCCCTCGTGCTGAGCATTGGCTCTATGGATCCAAGGCAGGGATCTATGGAAGTCTGCCTGAAGGTCCCTCATGAGCCCCCATGGTCCAGGCTAAAGCTCCCTCAGCCCCTCCTCCCTGGCCTTGTGCTGCACCCCTTGCCCAGCTCCCCTGTCCCTCTGTGCCCACGCTGCAGCCCCTCCATGACTTTCTGCTTCCCAGGGCCCACAGCTGCACACAGCACTCCAGCTGTGGCCGCAGCGCTGCCCAGCACAGGGCCACGCTCCCTGCCCTGCTCCTGCTGCCCCACTGCTGCTGGCACAGCCACCGTCCCCTTGGCCTTCTTGGCCCCCTGGCCCCACGCTGCCTCATCTTCAGCTGCTCACGGCCGCCAGCCCTGCGTCCTTTGGGCCCACGCAGCTCCCCAGCCACAAAGGTGCCCATTGCACTTCAGATACTGCAGGCACCATTGCAAGATGGCCTTCCTGTTCTACCACCTCATGTTCCAAGTAGATATCATAAAGTTTGATAGGAATAGGATTCTAAGTCACTCTGTTTAAATTAAAATTATCTAATACAACTGTAGAGGAAATTGCTCTTAATTAAATTTATCCTATCTGCTGTCTGCAAGCATCGTTCTCTTTTTAAAACTAGGTTTTTAGTTCTTCAAACTCTGAGAAGGAAATTTAAAAATATCTATCGCTGCCTTTGTTACTTTTGTTTCAGGCATGAATATGGATTTTCTTTCGGCCTTCCTAGCTGGCCCTCTTCAGTCTACTGCTACTGGCCAAGCTTACATCTTCCTCTACAATTCTTAAACACCAGGAACATGAAATGTTCCTTTCTCACTCACCTCAGGATCTTCAGCACTGCTGAATACACGCTTTCAGGTGACCTGTAGTGGGAAGGGAAAATGAACCAGATGCTGTCAGAAAACTGCCTGGGCTGCTGAATCCCACAGAACAAGTCAACCCAAACACAGATGATTTCCTGTTTCACAACACCCCTCCAGGGGACACATTTCATTCACACAGCCAGCAAGAGATCAGGACAATATTCATGGTTGTGCCAACACTTCGGCCTGTTTAGCCAGTAAATGAATACAAATATGACCAAGAAAATGCAAATTGCTCTTCAACACTCAATGCTCCTGTTCTACCAAACACATAAAAGAGCTTCTGAAATCCTCTCCTTCAGGTACTCTTTTTTTTCCCCAATCAGTTACATACACTAATTCTCATTAACTTGCAGGAAATAGTTGCCCAGAAAAGCTTCCCAAAATTCCCCTGAGCTGTGACAGTTCTATTGTGGAAGAGCACAGCAGCACCTCTACGGATCAGGAGCAGACACTCACTGCTTTAGAGTTTGCATTTTCTTTCAAAGGTAATAACTATTTTAGCACACAGTAAAAGGTTATTAAGTTAGACAGTCAAATCCTTTCATGACAAAATTTAAAAAGAAAATAAGCTTTCTCTGAATCCTGGGAACAACTGAAGAGTTTTTAGAAGGCCTTCCAAGAAGCTCTGCCAGTCTACATTTTCAAAGGTGTCCTGCTTGTCCCAACAAACTGAGGAAATTACAGACTCTGCTGCCACAGACTCTCCCGTGGAGGGAACGGAAGTCCTGCAGGTTCCCCTGCAAATGCTGCCCCTGTGGCTACAGACACCCCTTTTTTAGCTGGACCTCTTGACAGGAGCTTTAGCAAACCACTGGCATCCTAATGCTCTTTCTATTTCAAAACCAGAAACTCAGCCACCAAGAAAGAGCAGGAAGACATATAAAAGCCAGGTTAGGATACACCCTAGCCTAAGTAGAATGGAAACCTCTATTTACGTGCAAAATGTGTAATGTAATACACAGAAAAAGAAATGCCATAGGCAGCAATTGCTGCTTTAGCCAGATGATGAAACATTGTAACAGTGTTGTATGAGTTTTTCCTAAACTAGGAAAAACAAGGCTCTTGTCAGAGGGCAGCTATCCACTGACAAAGGCGCCAGCCAGGAAAGTTCTCCTGATGTGAGCAAGCACTAGGGCTGCTCTGACACTCAGGCCTTCTGTGCACCAAGGCAACCTTCTGATGCCACTACGACAAGGTGGCAACCATGCCCTGACATCACAAAGCAAACGCTCCATGTTGGCCTGTGAATTTATGCAAAGCAATAATCAACCTTCCCTACAGCAAACACAAAAGAGCCTGGGACGTTCTTATCTGTCACAAAGCAGCACAAATTGCCTTCATGGGCCAAACCCTGTTTTTCAGGGATCCAATAGGAACTCCCAAGGGTGCCCCAAGCACCTACAGCCTGTACCCCAGCTGAGCACTCAGATGGGACACAAGCAAAGGAAACCAGACCAAGACAATGGCCCACAGCATTGCACATGTGAGAAATGACTCTCACTTTTAAAATTGTAAACGTTTAGTAAACCTTTACAAAGGACTGAATAAGGAAAAATTGCAGCATTGGGAGTCTCTGTGACTAGCAGCCATGTGCTCATCTACAAAAAGGATGTTCTGCCATTTATACCCTTAGCCCCTCCAAAAGTTTTTCAGTCAACTCTTTCTCTGCTGCCCATGGGTGGAGATTACTTTCTTGCATCCTGACTGGGGGTCAGGTGTTGTTACACCCTGCCTGTTGGTCACAAGCCAGCCCTCCCCAAATGCCCTGACTACCCAGGCTATTACAAGGGGGACGGGAAAGAGGACTATGGGAGGATATATTACAATATAATCACTACTCATTTGAACATCCACATAACATCTACTTCTTAATTGTCAGAGCCAACCATTGCATTACTCGTCTAGAACACACAGAACCAGGAGAGAGGCCACTGTTGGCATCACAGATGAAATGCTTCCTAACAAATCTCCCCACATATTTGCACCTTTATTGGACATGCCCAGGGCTCCGGTGCGGGTACATCTCTGCCTTTCTTCCCCTTTGGCAGCAGTCGAACTGGCAGCATCTGCCCGCCAGCAGCAGCTGCTCCCAGCTGGGAACGCCACTGGCGGTGCTGATTTCCAGAGGCTTCTGTGTGCCAGGGGAAGCCAAGGCAGAAGTGGGTTGAACGGTGCTGGCGCTGCTGCTGCTCTGTGCCAGAGAGCCCTGGATGGGCAGGGCACGGTGCCCACTGCGCTGCGGGCTCCTTCTCCTGCCACAGCTGGGCACACCTGGCAACAAGGCGTGACAACCTGTGGGCAAGCCAAGGGGTTTCTGGGGCTGCACTGCTCTGCACACACCCAGCACACCTGCAGCACAGAATTTTAACCCTCAAACAGGTAAACCAAAGGGAAACAGCTGGAAAATATTTCATTTCAACCATTCCTTATGCTTCAATAGGAATGACCAAAATGAAAGTTAACAAGCAGGGCCAATCTACACTGCCAGCTCAGTGTGAGAAAAGAGGCATTACTTTATTTCAGTGCTGGGTGTGTGAGGAATCACTTCCCTGAAACATGCACACCCACGGGTTGGTATCCACGGAACTAAGACATTACTTTCATTACTTTTATTCATTACTTTGCTCAAACTCACAGGCTAAACATTCTCACAAAGTGTTTGACATGTTTAAATCACTTCCCCAAAATTACTGACATTTAGAGTAGGGGTCTCTTGAGGGTCTCTGGTGGTCATGGGGTGAACATCCCATTCCTCAAATTCTCCTTCCATGGTTAAGAGCCTTCTTCTCCTTGAATGCATTGCAGCTACCTCCTCAGTAGGCCCACTGTCTTTATTCTCAAGGCTAAGACATCCACTTGCACACATTAACCACTGCTGTGAGGGAAGGTACGACTAAGCACTGCCTATTAAGGCTTAACAAATTCACAATTTGTTGCAGGTCAACACTTCCCCAACATCTCTCGTTCCTTCTCTGGGAATCAAACACAAACATTTTGTGATTCATGAGTCCAAGGCCGCCTCCAGCCCTCCTGTCACCCAGCAGCCCTTCTCTCCTCACAAACAGCAGGCCCAGCAGTGCCTTCCCTCACTGGCTCAGTCACCAGCTGTGTCAGGAGTTCTCTGTCACACACTCCAGGACCATCCTGGACTGTTTGCTCTCCGCTGCACTCTGTTGCCAGCAGACATCCCCACCCTGTTCCATGCCCCTTGCAGAACCCTGCACCTGCTGTCCATGGGCACCTGGCAAGGGGAGGCACTCACGGCAGAGAGGCACCAGCTGCCCTGGGCAGGAACCAAAACCCTCTGGTGGCACAGCTGCTGGCCTGAGTCTGGCACAGCTCTGCACGCCCCACTCCTCACGGGCTCTGGGCTGGAAATGCAATTGCACTTTCTGCCTCATGGAGAAACACCAGGGCTGCACAAACAGCGGCCAGCAGGCCACATCCCAAAGGCACTGCAGCATGGAGCTGAGAAGGAAGAAGACCCTTCCCCAGTTCCTAACCATACCAAAACCACCATAAGGGGGACTGTTAATCTTCTGAATGTAGATTTGATTCACAGGGTGACAAGGGAATCTTCCAATGGAGTTGAAGTTTGGTAGAGTTTTTATTCTGAGTCCTACTCAGACTGTTGATTTGAAAATTTATTTTAAAATATTTTTTAAAAGGCTGTGCAGTCATATGGTTTTGTTCTAATACCAAAATGGCTAGATGAAATGTACTGGCATTTTAATTACATCCAAACTGATTAGTCTGTAAAAGCTTTCAAGCAGAATAGCCACTAAACAAGAAATTCAAATCTGTGGACTGTTGACTTTGCAAATTTCTACTAAAGTTATCAGATAATGAGGCATTTTTAGGTAGATCATAGAGAAAATTAATGCCTATGGATAACTTGATTTGGATAAACCTGTTGATTTCAAATTAAAACTGCCAGCACATACTAAGTGGAAATCTGAATACTCACTCCTATGAGCTCTGATGTATTAGATAGTCATTGTCTGCCATATTAACAAAAATTAACATTCTGGCTATTTTGTTTACTTACAGTCAGGTCTTCAACACTCTTTGTAACACCAGAAAGAGAGCTTTTAGCAATGTGAACCATGGGTTTGTGGAGCATTGCAGAAGGCTCCTATGCCAGCACTAAACGTTCACATTTACCATGGCATCCCTTCTTGCCTTTAATTCCAAGCTACAGCTCAGTTCCTGCAGTACAGATTCACACTTGTAGTCTGTATTTGCAGCTGGTTCTTACTTCCCTGTCCAGAAAAAAATCATGCTGAGATCTCAAATCAAAATAAAACGAGGAGAGAGTCAGGTTCTGGATAGGTATAGCAAGAACTGAGAGATTTTTTTGCAAATATGTTGAAAAGCAGTTTATAAATGCTGCAAAAACGGCAGATTAAAGACTTGCACTCTAACTTGCAAGCTGAGGTTTGCCTGTTCTTTCTGGACTGATTTCTTGAGGCCAGACACTGAACCTAATCAGTAAGAAAATCAAAACCACAGGAGTAGTTTGGAGAATATTGTAAATTATTCTGTCATGATGCTTTTTGCCTAAAAGTTCTGGCCATCATCTGATTGGAGTAATTAGAGGAGATCAAAGCCATCACACTGTGCCTGTGCACAGAATTCATTCCCAGGAGTAATCCATGAAGCAACGCTGACAAATCCACACCAGCAGCTGCTGCCACACAGCCATGAAGCAGACAATATGTATTTCTGCTATACTTGGACAGCTGAAGATGCCTCTGCTGAGCTAATTCTAGTGACTCCCCACCACAGATGAGACCTTGTGGTCAGTCTCCAACAAGTCAGGGCAGTTAATATTCTGCCTAAATGAAGTAAATCTAGCAATACATAGACCATGGAGCCTGAGGAAAGCCAGCAGTTGTGGGAGATTTAATTTGTTTCCATATCTTTCTTTTTACTAATTGATTGCAGTCAATTATTTAAAGAATGTAAACTTATGGCACACCATTGGCTGGAAGGTTGGTCAATCTTCCGTTCATGACTCCTCTGAAAGCATCACCGCAGTGTTTTTATCAGTAGCTCTTCCATCATCATGGCTCACACAGCATTTCCTGCAGCTCTTGCTGGAGTCAGGGAAAGGCACCAGGAGAAGGGGGAGGAAGCTGTGTGCAGAGACTGTGTCAGCTGAAGAGACATTTGTTTCTCTGATTTGGCTGAATGGCTGCAGGAACCTTGCTGGCACTGCTGGTGGGGTGGCCTTTGGCAGGGCTGGGCAGAGTTTGGGGCCCAGGATCCCTCCTCTCGGTGGGACACCAGGGTGAGCAGCCCCTGTCCCAGCCTGAGCAGAGGTTCTGTGGCTCTGCCCGGGGCACAGGGACCTGCCACTGCCATGAGCTCCTGCCACGGCTCCTCTGGGGCAGCTCCTGCTCTGCAGCGATGATGGGCGCAGCTGGGGGGGGCTGCAATGGAGGGGGGCTTCCAGTGGGCTCTGCTGGTCTGCCACACTGGAGCCAGCAGAGCTTCTGGAAGGAGTCTCCTCTTGTGAGCTGCTGGAGCTGGAGCTGGCCACAGAGCCGCTGTGTTCATCCCTGACAGGCCCAGAGCACAGCAGCCTCTGGGCCTCCTTGCTGCACGATGGCAGTGAGCAGGCCATGGAGCAGAGGTTCAGTATGTATGACTCAGTTTCCTGATAAACTCTGCTAAGAAAACCCTGCATCCGTCCTGCCAGATCTAAGACACTCCAAGAAATCTGTTGGCACTTTGGGAACTCAGAATTGTTTGAATTTTGAACAGTTGTCCTGTGAGCACTTTTGATGATTTTTGTCATTTTGTGTTGATTCAGTTGATCCTTCAGAGAAGCTTTCCTAATAATATAAAACAGGAGAAATTGTGGAGACCCTGGGGGGGCATTCCCTATTCTAGGGAGACACAAGAAGCTTCCCTCAAAAAGCTGCTAAACCCCATTGGCTCCTTCCCCTGTTCCTATGTCTGTTCCTGTGTTCCTGAGCCACACCTTCCCTATTCCCTGATCGGCCCCCTTACCTTTGTACTGCCCTGAGATCAGGGTCAGCCCCCAGGCCCCTATGGAGACAAAGTGAGACCCTCTGTGTGTGGGTGCTGGGAGCTGAACATCTCCCTGCACGGCTGAATGAAACATCTGTGGAGATTATGCAAAGGTCCTTTTTGCTTCTCTACCCTGGACTATGCTAGCAGCAATTCAGACTGCTACAGAGGAGAAGCTGCAGTACTGGCACCAAGGTTTTGGCAACTTGACCATAGGCACAGAGGGCGTGCAGGATGCTGCTCTATGAATTCCTTAACCAGCCATCTCTGGTGCTGGCATATTCCCTCCAGCTTCTGGTGCAGCCAGGACCACCTTTGGTCCAGTAGATGACATTGTTATTTGAAAAATTGGGCCCACTCCTTGGGCAGGAGGCCATGCACAGGCTCTGGTCCTGCAGCCCCTGCTCAGCTGGGGACAGTGTTCCCTGTGGGGAAGATGGAGCAGCCATCACAGGGTCTGGGGGGCTGCTTTCAGCAAGGTGGCCAGGCTCTCTCCCTGCTGGACTCTAGCAATTGTTTGGGGGAGCTGATGGCAAATTGTATGTAGTCCTGTTCATCTTACTCAGAACACCTGACAGCTTCTATCATTCTTCTGCAGAGTTGGCACGCTGGATTTCTCTTTGCCCACTGCAGGATGCAGCCCAGGCAGAACTGGTGGTGACAGGGCAGAGAAAAATTCACATCCTTCTTAGTGCCCTGGCAGATGGGGCAGCTCCATTCTGTCCCCATGGCCATGTCTGTCTGTCCCAGCAGCAGGGAAGAGCTGAGGACCATGAGCTGCTCTCATTGGCAATCTTGCTTGGCCAGAGCCCAAGCTCGAGCCAGAGTGGTCCAGGCTCTGTCAGTGCCCAAACATAAGCAGAAAGGGATGTTGTATCACAATCCATTCCTTGGTGAAGGAGGTCCATAGCAGCCTCAAGAGGCACCTCAGACACTCAACAGTCAAGGCAGTAACATATGGACAGGACACAGATGGCAGTTCCTGGCTGGGAGAGCATTCATAGGCATATCCAAGGACAAATTTCCCAGGAACTCTCCACAGCTCTGGGATCTGCCCACCAGCTCTGTCAGAAGCTTCAGCAGAACAACCAAAGTCCTAAAAAGCAGCTCCCAGACACTTTCCTACCATCCTGCCTGAGTAGCTGGGTTGCTTGCTGCAAAGCACTCTTTTTCTTCTCTTCCCCAATCCCCTGTGGACACTTGCAGCCAAAATAAAAAGCTCCTGGCCCTCTGTGTGATGTGATAATACAGTTTTTATATTTCCATGCTGGGATGAAAGAAAGCTGTGCTGTGGGTCAGGAGAGGCCAGGACCCACTTGGCCTTTCTGCAGGCTGAGGTGGTCCCAGCAGACATCCTGCTGCTTTTGGGGAATGTGTGAGGGGGAGTGGAGGGGGTGACAGAGAGGCTGAGATCACAGAGTGGAAACTCAGCTCCAGAGTGGCAGTGCAGACTCTCCCTGCTGAATGCCTGCTGGGGCTGGCAAAGAAGGAAAATGCCCCAATAACAGCCCGGTGGCACTGTGTCTCAGGGACAGGTACAGGGAGGTGACAACAAACAGCAGCATGGCCCGGTCGCACAGCTCCTAGGAAGCAGTGACAGAGGGGCCTCATGTGCCAGAGGTTTCAGAAAGGCTGTCTTCTCTAATGGCCACTCTAAAACCCCTTCTCTTTGCCTCTTGGGTTTGTGAATGCTTTTGACAGCCACAGCATCCTGGGGCAACGCATTCCATGATTTCATTAAGCACTCCTTGTAAAGCACCTCCCATTGTTCAACTGAGCTGCCAGCCTGGTCATTTCAGAGGGTGCTGCCTTGTTGGAGAGAAAAATCAATCTTCTGCCTTTCAGGGAGCTGAAGGAGGAGGGACTCTTCACCATCCAACACCTGGCTGGGTCCCATTCAGAGCTCCTGCTTTGTAGACTTGGTGAGGTTTGCTTGGCAGTTGCCAGCAAGGTGAGAACATTGTTCTGAATTGTCCCCCATACTTCATACACAGTGTGTAGAGTAGGTATGTGCTTGCTCACCTCCATGTGTGCTCAGGGTCTGCCTTAATTTCTGGTTTTAGACCTGATATTTCCAATGTCTGTCAGCTGTCTGTAGGATCTGTGGGCACATGCAGCTGTATTTACTGGCAGCTCGGGTATCTGACACTCATCTTTGAGTGTGGTGCCTTCATAATGCAATGTGCAAATGCAGAAACTGAGACACTAATGATGTTAGTTGCCAGAGTCCCAGTCTCTGCCCAAGCTATAATTCAACGCTGCAAATTATTCTGTAGACCTGAGCCTGTGTTTTCTGTTTCCTGGCTGAGTGCTTCAGCTGCTGGTGTTGCTTTTTTGAACAGGAGCACCTGACTCTTTTATCTTTATGACTTTTGCCTTCATGATTTGAAAGCAGCTCTTTATTTATTTTCTAGTAAAAGGGCCTAAAAACAAAGATGTGGACATTTAAGAAGGGTTAAATAGAACACTTAATGAAATTTTTATTTACGCCTGCAGTAAGCAGGTCTGAAGCCAGAAATTGGTGCCAGAGTAAGTGCCTTTCTGTGCTTGTGCTCTCCTGCTCTTCTGTCCTTGTATGCTCCTCTGGACACAATGGGAAGTGTTGTCATTTCCTGGGACTTCTGTTGAAGGCAACTGGTTTTCTTTCCAAGGTGATTCTTATGTTTCCCCTCATGGCTTCCCCAGGTGACCAACCTCGGTTCCAAGGTGTCCTGCTCTGACATTGTCACTCTGGGAGAGCTCTCTGTGACCTTGAAGAAGGACATGGACTCTGAGGTGGATGAGGTTGCTCGGGTCCTTCTCCAGATGGTGTCCAACGCCCCAGAATTTGTTCAGAAAGCAGCCAGTCAGACCCTCGGGATCATGGTGGAGAATGTGACTCCTGCACGAGCAAAGACTGCACTCATGGACATGGGAGTCAAGCAGGTTCTTCTTCTTTTAGTGATGTTCTTCACCTTTGTGTGTGGGGGAGGGAGAAGGGATGAGACAGACAATGGGAATGGTTGGAGGGAAGGGTCCTGTATCCTGCACCTTCTGTGGACTCAGTGACTTGATTCTCCAACCAACCTCCCTTCTCTCCTCTTGTCACCTATTTCTGCCCTCCTGCAGCCCATCAGTTCTCAGAATTACAGAAGTGCAGAATAGGGAAAGTTGGAAGGGGCCCATCAGGACCATCGAGTCCAGCTCCTGGCCTTGCCCAGAGCAGCCCAAGGGTCACACCAAGTGCCTGAGATTGTTGTCCAAATGCTCCTTCAGCCCTGTCAGGCTTGGTGCTGTGACCACTGCCCTGGGGAGCCTGTTCCAGTGCCCAGCCACCCTCTGGGTGAAAAACCCTTTTTCCTGATATCCAAACTAAAGCTCCTCTGACTCAGCTTCCTGCTGCTTCCTGGAGTTCTCCCAGTCTCTCAGATTTTCCTGGATGTGGTGACTGATGGGGAAGGGAAAGTGCCTGCAAAGGCCAAGGATAGAGCCTTGTGCTTTTGTGGGCAGAGGGACAATTGCAATTGCAGCTGTGAGCAGTGTTTTGTATTTCACAGTGCTAACCACAGAGGCCCTGGGAAAACCACGTCTCCTCATGATGCCACTAACTTGGGAAACGAAGAGCATCCTTGCCCTCATGGAGCACATGGGGGACAATCTGCTGGGTGTGGCACAGCCTGCACAGCAGGTGCAGCTCCTGCCAAAGGAGTCTTGTATGACTGTCATGGCCTTAGAGCTCTACTTTCTATTCAAAGTGATGTTTCATGTTAGCCTTGAGATGATAAATCACTTTACAGGCACCTTCACAGGCTGACTGCCATGGGACAGTTGAAGCAAATGCTGCCTTAAATGTTGGTGCTGGGCCTGATAGTTCCCAAGAGACACTCTCTAGAACAGGACAGCCTGGCTAAACTGCCTGCCACCCTTTCCTCAGCTTTGCAATAGGGTAAAACATTCAGATGGATCCATTGCCAAGCTCCACAGAAGAAACAGGCTGCATTGCTGGATATTCTGCAACTTCACAGCCCACCACGTGTTTTCCCTGCATTTGCTGTTTTCCAAAACTCTGCAGATTTCGGGATACATGGGTGAAAAGAGCCTCAATCCTGCTGCAGGTCTCTGTGGTGTGCATCTGCCCCTGCTCTCTCCATTGCCCTTCCTACTCATGGCATGGGGGGCCTGAAGCTGCTCCAGGTTGAGGACAAGGTGAAGGCAATCATGGCTCAGCCTCACACAGAGGTGAGGGGGGAGCTGGGCCAATCTCTGCTGGCAGGAAGGGTCTTGTGGCAGCCCAGAGAGGCTGCGCACATTGCCAGGGAACAGCTGTGCCCTGCATGTGCCCCTGCAAGGAGCTGTGCTGCTGCCAGTGCCCCTGGAGCTGTGGGGCTGCTGAGCTGTGGGGCAGGCGGAGGAGCAGGAGGGTGCATGTGCAGCTGAGCCATTCCTGGGGAGCACAGGGCTCTGGGCTCCCTGCTGTCCCAGGGCAGCCCAGAGGCCAGGCTGGGCCTGTGCCAGCTCTGGGCAAGTGGCTCAGGTTTGCCCTGGCCTGCCTCAGTGTCTGCCAGCAGGAGCATGTTTCCCTGTGCAGCTGTTTGGACATTTCCAGGAAATGTGTCCCATGAAATATGGAGCTTCAGCTGCTTTAGGTTTGCATGGTGGCCTCTGTTAAACTTTGCCTCTCTGTTAAACTTTGTGTCTCCATTTTGCAGATCTGACTGGTTACAGTCTTAAGGAGAAGTTTTCTCGGGACACTTCCAATGTTCCCTCACCCACAAAGTCCTCGCCTCCCATCCAGAAGAGCTCTCTTTCCTCCAAGCTCAGGAAGAAGCTGCCGCCTGTATGAAGAGTGTTTGAAGAATAGGATTGATGCGTTAGGCTTGATAGTTACAGATGTACATATGTTCTGATCTTTAGATGTAGTTTTGAATTAATGTGTTTTGATTCTGTCTTTAAGTTTTGATGACATGTTTTTAATTCTATATATTTCATTTTGATGATGAAAAAAAGTAAATAAATCAACAAAATTGAAAAAACCAAGAGGAGAATGTGAGACCATGACCTGCTAGCCTAGAGATTATGGGGGAGCATCTCACTCAATGTGCCAGTGTCTCACCACATCCTTTCCTCATTGGGCCTCTTCTCTTTCCTCTTCCTCTTTGGCCATCTTTTCTTTGTGTCATTTGTGCTGCTGTTTTCAACTTGTCATTGTAACAGGGCCACACATTAACATGTTTGGGGGACAATGGATCCAAAAGATCTTGTCTAGTCAAAGGTTTTCTACCTAGGTGTGTTCTGTGCTCACCAAAGGCCTGAGCAAAGAAACCAAGAGAAGTGTGCCCAAATCCCAAAGCTTTGCTCCTTTGCAATCTCCCACAGATCTGGCTCACAGGTGTCTTCAATCACAATTCCATAGGTAAGAAGAGGTCGTGTATTTCACCGGGAAATGATGCACTGCTTTGCCAAAATCACCTGTATGTAAATTTACCCGGGAGAGCAGTGCAGCTGTGTTGTTTTCCCCTTGTTTGCAGAAGGATGAGTGCACTGGGAGGCCAATAACAAGTGACAAGGGTTCCTCAAATCTGCACTGCAGCCTGGCTGCCGTTCAGCCCAGAGCTAGGGGATCATTTTTTCCCATGGACCAGTGCTTGCCAGTGGAATGAATTCCTGCACAGCTGAAAGAAGCAATTCTGGATTCAGCTCCAGCTGTTGGTGGGCTGCATGATCATTGACAATGCTACCCTTCCAGAAATTATTTTGCAGTTTCCTTTCATAGTCATTTGAAGCTTTGAAACTTCACATTTCAAGTTGCTTTGCCTTAGGGAAAAACAATTCTGGGCCCAGTGCAAACTGTAACCTTTTGACAGCAAAGTCCTCATGGTTGCCAGCTTCCGATGTTACACAATGTCACCTGGCTGCATGTGTTTTCTTGGCTCTGGGTCTAGTCCCGGCCTAGTAAAGCCCAGGCAGGGTGGCACATTGCAGGGAAAATTGGTTTGTGAGCTTATGGGGTTGCCATCAGCAGCAGAGTGAATGTGCCCTGTGGGGATTCCTCTGGAATTCCTACCCCATGCCACAATATTCTCTTAGATCTTTCTGAAATATCCTAGAAGAGGCTGTGAAACTTCACATCTCCTTGCACACCCACTGTTTGGAGAGGGGCATTTTTGTCCCTCCTCAAAGTCATTGCTCTTGCACATCAGAAACATGAACATCCACCAACAGGAATGATGCATGGTCCTGCTGCTGCTGCTTCAGAGCTCTGGGAAGGTCAGACCTGGGTGTTACCAATATGAGCACTTAATTAGCACTTCATGCTCCTTCAAGCTGTTCAGATCTCAGGGCTCTTTGTTTCAAAGCAGCCACTGCACCATCTCTGGGGAAGAACAGGAAATGGGAAACAGTGACTGCCAGCCTTGCAAGGGTGTAGGGGAAAACCTGAGGTGTCTGCATCAAAAGATGAATGGGAAGAGTGTAATGGCCAAAGCAAACGCTTCATTAGGATAGCAGGAGCAGTTCTTTACTGCATGCTTGCATGAAGATCATTTGGGATCTCCTTTTTGTATCTCATGCAGAAAAGGAGCTCTTAATAATACCACGCCACTTAAACCAGATTGGGATGCAGCTCTGTAGTGGTTTGCAATGAAGCAGACTGCCTGCTGTGTCACTGCCAGCCCTGCTGAGCCTGTGAGGGACTGTAGTGTATCCCATGCCTGTTTTGCCTCCAAGCAGAGCTTGGTTTTCCTTATTAGTGTGGAGTAAATACAAGAGTAATAAAATGGACAATTAAACTGGTCCCTTTGGAGGATATGCTCATGCTTTCGCATGTCAGTCCTGCACCTCATGCTCCCAAGGCTTGTTACTCATCATAAAGTATTTTAACAAAAAAAACCTCAGCTCTCATGTTACATCTGGAGAAAATTGCACAAGATCATCAAGAATTCTGCTGTCAGGAACAAGACAAGAGCCTTCCGACACTCACTTGCAGCTGTCCTGGATTGCTGCAGCCCTTTGTGCAAAGCTGCAGCTGACAGAGTGTTTGGAGTTGGTTTGGGCCTTTTTGAAAGATCTGTGGAGCAGTGTGCAGGGCTCTCCTGGCAGGAAACTGTTTGTCCAAGCCCAGGGACACGGTGCCGGCAGGAGCGGAGCGGCCCCGCTCCCAGCCCGAGAGTCTGTGAGCTGAGCCACGCCGGGGAGGAAAGGCAGCGAGGGGCTCCAGCCCAGCTGCTTCACTGCCCTGCCCGCCCCATGGAGCTCTGCCGCGGGAGAAAGCCGATGCCCGACGAGCCCCCGAGCTTCCATCAGCTGCTGGAACTGCTCCGTGACAGCTCCTGTTCTTCCGAGAGAGACCCCAGCGCCTTCTTGTAACGCGTGTCATGGGGGGATTCTGTTTGTTAATAAACTGTTGGGGGTTTTCCACTTTCATCATCAGTAATAATTTCCTATTGCTGGAAAGGGGTTGTTGGAACACTTCAGAGGAGACGACTTATTGCACAATATCCTGTTTGAAGTTGTCTGAGACTGTGTGAGACAGATGGCTTCACACAGGAGCATCCCCAAGGCTGCTGAGGGGAAGGCACAGAGGAGGACAAACCCCGTATTTCTGAGGGAAACTCCTTGACACCAAACCAACCTGAGCTGTCAAACAGCAGACCTGATGTTTCGAGACATGGGCCAAAGGGGAAACCTTTCAGTGTGTTTGGTCCAGGCTGGGTTATGCTCAAGGCAAAGGTGGTTCAGTGTGTTGGATAATACTCTTTTCTTGACCTAGAGATGGGGACACTGAGAGGTGTTTTAAAAACTTTTATTCCATTTTCAGTCTTATGAGAAGGGTGAGACAATACAGATGTTATAATTCACGCCATCACAATCAGAAGCCAACTATTTCCTAATTATAATACATTATAATTAGTTTTTTTGGTCTATCAGCCTTTTGCCATGCCACATTGTGAATGCCTTAAAGCCAATTATTAAAACTGCCCCTCGTGGGTCCCACTACAATGCATCTTTCATAGCTCTGTTTTTCCAAAATCTCATTTGCAAGGCCATCTTTTGGAACTTTTTTCCACCTCCATTTCTCTCTCAACAATATCTGTCCTATTCCATGGCATTTTTAAGTTAGCATTTCTTGTCTCAAGGTTTATATACAGATTCATACTCTGTGGGCATTCTACTAGGCCCTAAAAGCTTTCTAGATATCCATTTCCCACATCAGTGCACTTAGCTCCTTCTCTCCTCCTTGTGCCTGGCAAGCACAGGAGCCCAGAGCTCCTGCAGAACCCATCCCAGCACTCAGTGGGAGCAAACTTGTGTCCAGTCCTCACCTGGAGCTGTGGTGCCCAGCATTCCACCACATTGCAATGAGGAACTGTTCCTGCTCTTTCAGAAGGAGCTAAGGAGCTTTGGCCTTCAGATCAATTGTCTGCAGGCTCCTGCAGTGCCTGGTGCTGCTCCCTTGCCAGCGGCACCACAGGCCAGGGGGACACATCTGGGCTGCTGTGTCTGCCTCTGGGGCTCCCTGTTCTGGGCAGTGAGGAGGAGCTGCAGAGGCTCTGCAGGACTGACAGGATGGGCTTTGGGGCTGGCAGGAGAAGCTGAGGGACCTGGGCTGCTGGAGCTGCTGAAGAGGAGGCCCAGGGCTCCTCCTGCAACTGCTGCAAGGGTGGTTTCAGAGAATCCCAGAATCAGCAAGGGTGGAACAGGCTGTGGAGATCATCAAGTCCAACCTGTGCCCTGACACCACCTTGTCTCCCCTGAGCCTCCTCTCCTCCAGGATAAACAACCCCAGCTCTCTCAGCCACTCCCCACAGCTCTTGTGCTCCAGACCCCTCTCCAGCCTTGTTACCCTTCTCTGGACACGCTCCAGCCCTTCCATGTCCTTCCTAAATTGGGGGCACCAGAACTACAAACAGCAATCGAGGTGCTGCCCAAGCAGTGCTGAGTGCAGGGGAAGAATCCCTGCCCTGCTCCTGCTGGCCACACCATTCCTGATCCAGGCCAGGAGCCATTGGCCTCCTTGCCCACCTGGGCACACTGCTGGCTCATGTCCAGCCTGCTGTCCATCAGTCTCTACAGGTCCCTTTCTGCCTGGCTGCTCTCCAGCCCCTCTGGCACCTTGTTGAGGGAGGGAGGCAGGGATGGAACGGGTCCAGATCCAATCCTTCCTGAAATGTGGTGTTTGCTGGCACTGCCATTTCCCAGAATTTGATATTTCCCTATTCTTGCACAGCTCAAGTGCAGCAACTTGCTGGCAAACAAAGTCAAAACCAAGCAAAGACCTGGTACCTACAGCAACCCGATCTCGGATTTGCTGACACCGCCAGTACCCAGATCCGGAATGTTTCAGATGCCTGCACAGCCTAATTCCAGCAGTTTGCTGGCACAGAAAATTAGCATCAGGAAATTTCTCAGTGCCGGCAAATTCCTCACCCAGATCTGGTGTGCGCTGGCACTGCCAGTGCCCACATCTGGCAATTTCCCTCTTCTGGCACCACCCATGTCCAGAATTTGCAGGCAAAGAAAGCTAAAACCTGGCAATTTCCCCTTGCCAGCACCGCCCAATCTGGAGTTTGTTCGCAGCAGGATCCCAAGAAAGATGGAAGGAAAGAAGGAAAGAAAAGAGGAAGGCATCCAGACCCAGTCCTTCCTGGAGCCTGGAGCCTGAAATGGGCTGTTTGCTGGCACTGCCAGTGCCCAGATATGGAAATATCCCTATTCTGACACAGCCCAAGTGCAGCAATTTGCTGGCACAGAAATCCAAAACCTGTGGCAGCTTCCTGCTACTGGGTCTGGAACTGCCCCCACATCTTGTGTTTCCTGCACCAGAACCCAGATTTGGAAATTTCTCAGTGCCAGCAGAGCCCAAATCTGGCAAATTTCTGTCATTGGCAATGACACCACCCAGATCTGGTGTTGGCTGGCAGTGCCAGCGCCTAAATCTGAAAACTTCCTGGTGCTGGCACAGCCCAAGTCCAGTGATTTGCTGGCACAGAAAGTCAAAATTTGGAAATCTGCAGGTTCTGGCACCAGCATCATCCAGCTCATGTGTTTGCTGGGACCGCCAGTGCCCAGATTTGGAAATTTCCCGATGCCTTCACAGCCCAGGTCCAGCAATTTGGTTTTAGCTAGCTTAGGAAGCGAAGTTCCTCGGACTGTGGCTTTCCTTTTTCTTGGAACTGTTTAAACCTGCTCTGGACTGAAAGCCCAGACAAACACTGGCAGCAGCTCACACCTGTGGCCCACCAAGCTCTGGGACGCTGCATTACAGCACCAGAGGGACTTAGAAGAGACCGAGTGAGCCAACTACAACCCACAGAAAGGACTTTCTGAATTTGCCATCTCTTCACCACTGTCAGAGGTTTGATTTAATATAATTCATTTTTCATGCTTGTGAATACTCTACTTGTTAAATAAACTGGGCTTTTTTCCACTTTTCTCAAGGGAAGTCTTTTCCTGAACTAGTAGGGGGAGGGGCCATTTGAACTTGCTTTCTAGACGGACCCCTTTTGGAGATTTCCTCCCAAAATTTGCCCTAAGCCAGCACAAACAGTCACAATGAAAATTTCACCAGTGGCGTAATTTCCCGGTGGCAAATCTTGTGACAGAAGCTTGACCTTGGTCTCCATGAGAGATTCTTGGGAAGAGCAGACAGGAGAAGATTCCTGGAAAACTGAAACAGCTTTCCAGAAGTGAAATGAAAATGAAAGAAACAATCCAAGATGTTTTCCTCTATTTATTTCTATGCTCCCCTTTTCCATGTTGCACTACTTCTCCATCCCAGTAATTCCAGGTGCACTGCACCTCTAAGATCGGTGACTTAGTGATTTTTAGACCCTCTAAAATACCATGAGCCACACACAGTTTTCCTTCCCGGTTTTACAGGAAAGCAACATTGGAGGTGTCAGTGCAGTGCTGGGCTCAGGTAGGAATCCTACCCCAAGGGAAGGTGGCCCGACAGTGTTTGCCCCTCAGCAAGGACAATGCCCAGCAGCAAGCGAGGGGATCGCTGTGCCGGAGTGCAGGAGTCAGGGCTCTGCATCTGGGCCCAGCACTGCAAAGTTCCCGTGTTTGGGCAGACGGAGGGGCTGTCCCCGGGGCGCGCGGGGCTCGAACGTGGGGCTCGTGGGGCGAGCGGGGAACGGACACGGGGACGAACGGCCCCGGTGCCTCAGTTGCAGCGGCGGCAGCGGCGGCAGCAGCAGCGGCGGCAGCAGCGGCGGCAGCAGCGGCGGCAGCAGCAAAGAGCAAAGAGATATTTTGAATACTCTCTTTCTTTCTCTTCTCTCTTTCTTTCTCTCTCTCTCCCTTTCCCGCTGTCGGGCACCCTTCTCTCGGGGTCCCTTGCCCGGCGTCCCTCTCCTCTCCCCGCCTCCCTCTCCCCTACCGGGCCGGGCCATGCCCCCGGCCCGCCCCCGGCCCCGGGCGGGGCTGCCCCGTGCCCGGCCCCGGCCGTCCCGCCGCGGTCTCGCCTCCGTCCGGCTCTGGCCGTGCTGGCGGTGGCGCTGCCGGGCGGGCATCGGTGCCGGGGGCCGGGGCAGCACCGCCGCCCTTCGGCTCCGCCTGGCCCGAGCCCGGCTCCGGCCCCGAGGCAGGCTCCAGTCCCGGCCCCGGTCCCGGCCCCGGCTCCTCCCGGGGCCCGCGGAGGACACAGGCGGCGCGGCCGCTCCCGCCGCCTCCGCTGCGGCTTCCCCGGCCCGAGCTCCGCCGCTCGGCAGCGCGGCCGCCGGCCCCGAGCCTCCCGTGCCGCGTTCCCGGGAGCGAACGCCGGGGCATGGCCGGCCCGGGGCGGGTGAGGGGCGCTCGGGGGCCGTTGCTGGCCCCGGGCCGAGCGCTGACAGCCGCGTCCCGCCCGCAGGTGAGGCGCAGGAGGCCCTGCAGGAGCGGCACCGGCTGGGCTCGCTGCTGGGGCGCGCTCCAGGCACAGCCATGGAGCAGAGAGCCCCGAGAGCGCCCAAGCTGGCCTGGGTGGAGGAGGAGGAAGAAGGCCCTGGAGCTACCCCAGCGCAGGAGATTGAAGAGGTGGTGCCGTTCATTCCACCGCAGGAGGGTGAGTGGCAGAGCTGGGCTGCAGGGCTGGAGCCTGCAGCCAACTTGGCCCCATCCAATCCCATCCCATCCCATCCCACCCCATCCCATCCGATCCCATCCCCTGGGCAAATGCCCACGGACAGGACAGAAGAGGGGCCGGGCATACACCCTGCAGGGGCCGTGCTCCATCGCCCTGGAGCATCCCGGGGCTCTCCCTGCCGGGGTAGCACAGTGCTGGGCTGTATTCTCTGGCCTCTCCTGCAGCCCCTCAGCTCTGACTGCGCTCGCTCTTTGCCAGATGCAGCCCTGGAGCGCACACGGGAGCAGGAACGCACCCGTGGCCTCTTCCGCAGCACAGCGCAGGTACCTGCAGCCACCCCCACCTGGGCTGGGCTTGTTGTCCCTGCTCAGCCCAGCACCGTGTGTGCAGCACTCCATGCAACATCCCCGGCTTCTTGCCCTTCTGCTACAGATTGTTGGCAAATTCATGAAGAGGATTCGGGAGGAAGAGACCAGCGTCATGGGCACTGAGCTCAGAGCATACCCTCCCATCTTCAAAACCAACACCAGTGCTGCCCTGCTGGATATGCTTGTGGAGGAGGGTCCTTCCAGTGCAAAGCAAGTAAGCAGCCTGTGGCCTGACTTCCATCCTCCCAACAATTGCTTGGCCTCCCAAGCAACGCCTGCTGCTTACTGTAAGCCTTGAGGCCATGGCAGTGTGGAGGCAAGGGAAGCACTTCTCTGGGGCAGCTGGGGACATTCCTCCCTCTGGCAGCTTTCCAAGTGTCCCCTGCCTTCTCCAGGTGCCTGCCATGGTGAGGTACATCCACCAGTGGCTTGTGGCCAATGATTCTGCCGAGCAGAGGCTGGACAAGGCCCTGCTGAATCTCACCAGAGCACACCCGGATGACGCAGTGGTGACGCTCCTGCGTGTGGCCCCGTCCTGTGACAGGTATGGGGCCCACCTGCCCACAGGGCTCAGGCCTCCCCAGCCCATCACGCTGTACCGCCTGGCCCAGGTGTGTGACCAACAGAGAGTTCCAGGGCCCTCTGGCTGCTGCCTTTCCCAGCCCTGGCACGTCAGCCCCCAAGCCTGCTGCCATGCTCCCTTGCCGCCCCTCAGGGCTCTGTCCCCACAGGGCTGGGCTGCCTGGCTGCTGCTGGCAAGGGCCAGTGGGCAGAGGCAGAGCCGGTGGTCAGCCCGGGCCCCTGGGGATGCCCAGGCCACGGTGCTGTGTCTGAGACCCGCCCTGAGACAGAGCTCTAACCCTGCAGAGCTGCCATCACCATGTGGAAGACCATCCTGTGCTCGCCCAGGACTGCAGAGCCAGTGCAGCTGATACTCCTGGATGTGCTGGGGAGCTGGCCAGAGCGCAGCACGTGCACCTCCGATGGGGACGAAACGGGTGTCTTTGGCCTTGCTGTGAGTTTCTGACACTGGCCTTTGCTGGCCCCAAGGCTGCCTCTCCAGCAGCTCTCCATCCTCCTTCCCCCACTGCATCTCCCTGCCTCAGGCGCTGGCCTGAAACCTGCCCCAGTGGCAGCTTCAGGCCCACCAGGCCCCGTGCTCCCCCTGCCAAGGTCTCTCGGGGTCTCTCCCTGCCCTGCTCAGGCTCTGCCACACAGACACCTGGGCACTGAGCGCTGTCTCGTGGGGCTTTGTCCATTGCAGGCAACCGTGGTGATGTGGAAGATCCTCCAGGAGCCCCGTGTCCCACGTGTAGTGACGCTGTATTTCCCCCACCTGTTTGTGCATCTGCTCTTCCAAGTGTTCTTCAGCACAGAAGAGATGCCAGAGGAGGTGGATACCTTCTGGAAGAAATGCCAGGAAGAGCACGGCCTTGCCACCAGCCCCAACAGGTGCTCCATCCCACTCCTCCTGTCCCTGCCATGTGGCCTGCAAAGGAGCCAGTGCTGCCAGTGTGACCTGGGCTTTGCTCTCTGCCCACAGGTTTGCAGTGCAGACCCTGCAGTCCCTGCTCTGCCTTCTCCAGTGTGAGCAGGTGGTGGTGTCAATGGAAGGCAAGCGTGGCTGGGACACGCTGCTCTGCGTCGATACCCACCACTCTGCCGTGGCTCTGCTGGCCGGGTGAGACCCCCCTTCTCCCCATTGCTCCTGGCATTTGTGCCCCGTGCCTGGGCTGTCCCACACAGTCCCCGTGGCTGGGGCCAAAGGGACGAGCGACAGCCAAGCAGACTGGAAAAGGCTGGGAAAGGGGGTGCCCAGGAGCGGCCACACCTCAAAGGGCCCAGGTCCCCTGGCAGTGGGTGGTGGGGAAAGACAAGAACCGTGTGAGTCAGTGCTGGGAGAGGCTTCCCCCCCCTGCCCCCTGGCTCAGGATCTTAATGCCATTTTCTGCCTTGCAGGGAGATGTGCCATGCATCCAGGCCCTTGTGTAAAAGCATCTTATGCTGCCTCCTTGACATGCTCAGTGAAGAGATGCCATACTGGGATTTCCCTGCCCTGGCATTCCTTGCGGAGGTGAGCCTGAAGGCCAGCATGACCTGGCTGAGCTGCCTCCCAGCTCTCTGCCCTCTCAGATGCCTGGGACGGTGCCCGTGCCCTGCGCTGCTGCCTGGGCCCAGCCCCATGCGGCTCCGGGCTCCTGCCGGCCGGCTCCCCCGTCACTGCCCTGTGCCTTGCAGGTCCTCGAGTGCCTGGACTTGAGGGACTGCAGGGACAGCATCATGGATGTCTTGTCATGGCAGCTGCGGAGGGAGCGTGCAGACATTGGCAGCCAGCTGCTCAGTGTCCTCCTCCCGCGCAGGGACCATTCCCCGCTGGTGAGAAGGGGGCAGTGGCTGAAGCCATGCAGGCAGCGTGGGGCTGGGTAACGCAGTCGCTTGGCCTTGCCTGGCCTTTGGCCGCTGGGGCAGCTGCCCCCAGCTCTCCTGCCTCCCGCTTCAGCTGCCCCAGTGCTTCAGGACAGGCCTTTGGCCTCTGGGCCCTGCGGCAGCAGGGTGGCCTTTCACAAACTTGCCTTCCACGCAGGCCGAAAGAATGTGGGGCCTGACTGAAGGGCTCGTGGAGCTCCCGCAGGTCAGGGTGACCACCATGCTACTGGACTATCTGTTCCTGGATAATGGTGCCCCAATACCCAGCCCCATGGCCCTGCAGCTGGCTAAGGTGTTCCTGCCACTCTTGGACAACGTAAGGCTCTGTGCCCCCAGCCACGGCCACTGGCTGCTGCCCGCACACTTGGTGCCCTGTGCAGATGCAGGCCTGTGCCAATGTGGTCCAGAATCAGCTGCTGCAGAGCTCTTGCTGCCTTCCTGTTCTACAGGGTGACAGCCAGGTGCAGCAGCTCTCCATGACTGTCTTTCAAAACTTGATGTCTGTTGTAGAAGAAGAAGGAAAAACGCTCCTGATGACACAAGTGTGTGAGAGCCTGCTGCCACTGCTCTTCCACTGCCATAATGAGAATCTGCTTGTGGCACAGGTGAGGACTCGTGGGCTGCTGCTGTCCCCCTGGCAGGGGGCTCGGCTGCTTCCTGCCCTGCGCCTGTTGGACTGCAGCCTCCTCCAGGCTGCAGCTCCTGTGCCCTGGGCTCTGGGGCCATCTCCGCATCTCTGCTGTTCTCCAGACTTCTCGGGAAACGCTCCTTTGTGCGGTCAAGTTCCTGAAAAGGAAAGCTCTTGAAAAAACTGTGAAGAAAGAGAAACTCTCCATGTTCACTGAGCTCCTGGTAAGGATGGCCTGCAAGCCCCAGCCTCAGCCTGGAGAAGGCCCCTGAGGGCGGTGCTCAGTGTGCGGGGCTGGCAGCTGTGCCGCGTCCCGGTACTGCACGCAGAGGCCGCGCGGGCTGTTCTCCAGGCTCCTGTGGGCCCGAGCCGGGTGCCCATGGAGCCCCGGCCCGGCGGGGCTGCGGGGCGGCACCGCGGCTCCCCGGGCAGCAGCCGGCCCGCTGCCCCCTCCCCTCGGGAGCCCTTGGCCAGCGGCTGCTGGCCGCGCCTCAGGGCTGTGCGGGCAGGGGAGGCCGGGGCTGGGCACAGGCAGCGCCGGGCCCAGGGGCTGAGCCCGCGCCAACCCTTCCCTCCTGCCGCTCTCTGCAGCTGGCAGAGGACAGGAGCCGAGCGGCCGAGCACCTGCGCCAGGCCATGCGCTACCTGGAGAGCCCACAGGAGCCCCTGCGAGAGGCGGCCATCAGGTTCATGGGTGAGTCCCGAGCCCGGGCTGCCCCTCTCCTCCCCGGCCCGCCGCAGCTCGGCCCCGGCCCCGCCTGCTGCCCCGGCAGCGCCAGCCGGGCCCTGGGGCGCCGTGCAGCCCCACCTGGCCTGGGCATCGCTGCTTCCGCCCTCTGGCAGCCGTGCCCTGGGGCGGCAGCGTGCAGCAAGGGCCGGGCTGAGCCCTGCCGGGCCAGCAGCCCGTGTGGCCACAGCGCCGGCAGCGCCGCTGGCAGGGAGCTGTGCCGCTGGGGCCGTGACAGGCTCTGTGTTCACAGGCATGGCCGGGCGGCGCCTGAGAGGGCAGCAGCAGGAGCTGCAGCTGATCTGCACTGGTGAGTGAGGGCAGCGGGCTGACAGCGGGGGCTGCCGAGGGGAGCTGCAAGCCCTGCCCCAGCTGCGGAGGGCTCTGCTCCCGTGGGCAGAGCACACGGAGCTTTCAGGGCCACGTGGGCCATTGGTGGCCAGCAGCTTTGGGCTGATCCCCTTGCTCCCTGCTCCCTCCTGGCCATGGCAAGACCCGGCTGGGATGGCCTTGGCAGGGGGCTCTCCTGGGCTCCCCGCAGATCCGGCTCTGACCGTGCCTCTGTTCCTCCCTCTTGCAGCCCTGGAACCCCTGACAGAGGACACGAGCAGTGCCGTGTCGCAGCTGGCACTTGAAACACTGCATGTCCTCCGGGCAATACAGCGTGGGCGATATTCCACCATCTGGAGGCTGCATGATCAGCTGCACAGGGCATGGCGGAGTCGGCCTCGCCTGTCGGGGCTCGGCTGCTGCACTGCCAGATGACTGAGGAGGAGAGCTGATCTGGGAGGCTGTCTTTGCTGGGGCAACCTGAGCCAGGGGTAATTTTCCTTTTCTTGAAGATTTTTCTTTTCTTCTTTTCCCTTTTTTATCTAGTTTGTAAATAAATAATATAGAGTATATGTCATGATATATATTTGTATATATTATAGATTATTGTAAATAATTCAATTCTAGAATGTGTTATGATACACAGACTGCCAGGAGCTTTTCTTTGCTGCCCAGGGTCTGCAGGGCAAGAGGCAGGAAAGGGTGAAAAGGGAGCTTGTGCTCAGCAGCACAGCAGGCTGAGGGGTCCTGAGGCCCTGCAGGGGGAAAAGGGTGCTTGCGCTCAGTCAGCTGCCCAGGCGTGCAGTGGGTAAAGGGAAATGGCCAGAAGGCCCTTGGCCTGTGGTGGTTCTGCTGAAGCCTTTGTGCTGCCCACAGAGCGGCTGGGCAGGGGCCGGGGCTGCGGGGATCCCTGTGAGAGCGGTGCCTGGAGATGGCCACAAGCCCTGTGCCAGGAAGGAACCACCCTCTGTATCCTCCTGCCCGTGTGGTGCTGGCTGCCTTGCTGAGGGCTCCCAGGTGCCTCTGGATGGGGCTGCTCTGGAGCTGCTGTGGGGCTGCGGCGCTGCTGCCGGGCAGCTTGGCCGGGCTGGGGCAGCCCCTGAGGGGCTGGGGCGCTGGCAAGCCCTGAGCAATGGGCTGTCAGAGGCCATAAGCAGCCCTTGTTTGCTTTGGGATCACTGTGATTTTGGGGGGCAGTGCAGGGGGGAAGAGAGAAAATGTGGGCTTTCCTCAGCCATGGCTGGGTTTTTCCCTACCATGTAGGAGTTGGGCCTTCCTCAAGGCTCTGACAGAGATAAGAGTTTTTCCATTTTTCCTTGTTTTCCCTTTTTGCATCTAATCTCTTTTCAATAATGTGTTGTTTGTTTTTCCAGAGGAAGCATTCCAGGTGGTCCAGTGTGGATGGGGAAGTGCTGGGGAGCAGCTGTGGCGTGGATGGGCCATGCCCTTGGAGAAGGCTGAGGCCATGGTTTGGGAGCAGCTTTTCTTGCAGCCGTGGCTGGCGTGAGGTGGGTCCCTGTGTGCTTGGCAGGGTGGGATCAGAGCTTTTGGGAGATGGCAGCGAGCACAGGAACATCCTGCTCTGGGCAGCTGCTGAGGGCTGGATGTGCCGTGGCTGGCTGCAGGCTGGGCACATGTCCTGCCCTCCTGCTCTGTGCCAAAGGCAGCAGGGATGGGCAGCTCTGGGCACAGCTCTGGGCACAGCCAGCATGGCCTGGGCACCGCAGACCTTGGCACAAGGAGCCCTCAGCTGACGGGCGCTTTCTGCTTTCTCTCCTTGCAGCCGGGCTCTGCGGGTGCTGAGGCTGCTCTGGGCTCTGCCAGGGCTCTGCTGGGCTCAGCCCTGGGCCCAGCTGGGCTGGCTCTGCACTCACATTGCTCTCACAGCTCTGCATCAGACGAGCCCATTGTGAGCACAGCGCCTGAGCTTTCTGCTTTGGCAGGTGAATGAGACTGTGCTGCAGGCCCAGAGATTGCAGCTGGGGACACACATCCAACTGGCAAGGACCCAAACTCTCCACAGTCCCAGCTGAACGCCTGGATCTGCACAGGGTGTTTTGTCTGTCCCATTCTTCCTTCTTGACTGGCTGGAATTGTGCAATTGCAGTTTGTTCCTCCTCTAGCAGTGCCACGAGTGGGCCAAAGCTGGCAAGTGGGCCGTGTTCCTGAGGCAGTGCAGTCTGGAGCTGGTGGATGGAGAATTGCCCTTCTGCAGTGCCAAGCCAGAGCAAAAAGCCGTAAGTGGGACTTTGTGACTCTAAGAAACTCTTGGCAGTTTCAAAGGGATTGTGCAGCTCATTCCCAGGCTGAGAAGGAAGGTCATCTTCTAAAGGATTTGGGCTTTGACAGAGTTTCCATTCCCAGTCCGGCTTGGAGCTGGAAGGGCACAAAGCAATTTCCTCTTGCTTCGAGCACAATTTCAAATACCAGTGTTGGGAACAAAGCCCAAAATCTTTTAAGAGGCTGCTGAGGTCAGTAAGATGGATCCATGCCATCAGCACATTTACAATGTAAAGAACTGAGTTCTCTTTTGAAAAAGATCATTTACCTCTTAATGCAAACAATGTATCTTTGCATTTATATTTTGGTTTTTTCACTAACATTGTGTTATGTTTTTTCACTAACACTTGGATTTTATTCTTATCTTTTACAATTTACCTATTTTTTTCCTTTTTCCTTTTTTTTCCCTCTAAATAGAAAACATGTCCTACAGAAGAAATGTCCTTTGCTCCTGGTTCCTGTGTGGAGCAGCTCCCTCCCTGCTGGCTGAGCTGCTCAGGCAGAGCCCGGCAGCTCCTGGCCCTGCAGCGCTGAGGCTTTTCCCCGTTGCTGGGCACAGACTGATGGAGCAGCACTGCTGAACACGGGCACACAGAGGGACCAGCAGCAGCTGCCTTTGGCCACCTGAGGCTCCAAGGCCCAAACTCTGAGCAGCCAGGGCTGGAAGAGACTGGCAGGATCTGATCCCTGACTCTGGGCCAGGACTGCACAAATGACCCCACAGCAGCAGCAGCAGCAGCAGCAGATGGAGCTGACTTTGAGCACAGCCCCTGCCCCTGTTCCCTCCTGTGTGCAGCGGTGTCACAGCAGCCTGAGGCACCTGGGAGCCCCCAGTGCCAGCAGGGACTGGAGATGGCAGCCCTGGGCTCCTGGAGGCTGTGCAAGGAACGGAGCTGGGCACTCCCTGTGCATGGGGAGCTTCCAGATGGAAAAGGCTGCTGTGCCCAGGCAGCTGCAAGGGCACAGAAAGGAGGCTCTGGAGCACTGGATCTGTGCCAGTGCCACAGTCCTGGGCAGCAGCCAGCGAGCCCTGGGGCAACAGAGGGCACAGCATGAGGGACAGAACCAGGCAAGGGCAGAGACTGGAGAGAGCCAGGCCCGGGAGCAGGAGCAGCTGCTCCATTGCACTCTTGGAGAAAACTCTTGGCTGGTTCAAAGCGCTGAAAGGCGTGAAGGGCAGAGAGGAGGCCACAGCAAACAATGCTCCTGTTTGCACAGCCTCCCCTCTCCGTGTCCCAGAAGGAATTGCATGGACTGTGTTCTTCTCTCTGAGCCGTCTCGTTCAGCATGAGCAACTCGGCACCAGGAGCTGAAGGAGCTGAAGCCTCAGGCCACAGGAGCTGGGCAAGAGGGAACTTTTGGAGCAAAGGAATGCTGCTAAAATAGCCCCAGCTGTATGCAGTGGATATAATCATGGAATCACAGAATCCTTTCTGTTGGAAAAGCCCTCTGAGCTCACCCAGTGCAGCCGCTCACCCAGCAGTGCCAAGTCCAGCACTAAACCACGTCCCTGAAGTGCCAAGGCCTGGACACCAGCCCTGAGTGAGGCCTGGACAGCAGGCCCTGAGCCAAAGGTGGCCTCTGGATGAACCTTCCAAGCAAAGGTTATCTTTGTATCTGCTCCCTGATGAAATATGCATGGTCATTAGGCCCTGTAATAGATGTAGCCACTCATTAGTGAGACATGTATTGACCTTTGTGTATTTAGAAGCCAGACAAGGCCATGAAATCTGACATCTGGCCTTGTTTGGGGCTGAAGGATCAAAGTCAGCTCCCTTGGTTCCTCCTTGAGCCCTGGCCAGGCTTTGGGAGGGACCCAAGAGGAGGACGAAAGCAGATGCTGCCACACTAGCAGTGCTGTCAGTTTGTTCATTCAGCACTGTCAGAGCTGGGCCCTCTCCCAGCGGGGTTGGAGCCTCTCCTGGGGCTGGAGGCACCTGCAGGAATTCCCAGTGCCCAGGAGTGGCTCTGCAGCCCTTGGCTGTGACAGCTTCCCCAGCTGCTGTGTGGGTCTGGGGGATGGTAAAGGCTGAGGGTAAATGCTGCTGGACCTTTCTTAATCACTGCAGGCAATCTGTGGTGGGGATGGTTGGGTGCATTGCTGAGCTGCTCCTTTTGTGATTCTTTGCTGCTTGGAGCTGCAGTGAATGACACTGATTCCTTCAGTTGGAGTCAGTGTCTTTGGTGCTGACTTTGCCCACTGGTAAAACAAAACTGGCACAGTCTGGCCAGATCCCAACAAGATGTCACTTGTTCAGTGTCAGTGTGAGGAATCAGTGCCATCAGAAATTCCCAGCTGGGAAGCCCTTCCCTGGAGTTCCCTGGCTCTGGAATGGGCTGAGGTTGGAGCCCTGTGTGGGCAGTGGGGCAGTCGGGTAAAAGAAGCTGCACCCCTGGATGGCTTCAAATGCACCCAAAAATTGCAAATGGAAAAGGAAAAGACCTTGTGGGTTTAGGCAGACAAAGATGAATTTGTTAAGAGTCCATTGGACACAGCACCTTCAGAAGGAACAATTATTGTTGGAATGCTCCCACATGGAGCAACAGAAGAAGGTTTTAATCTTAGCTCATATGCACCTGTGCAAGTGAAATAATAATATAATAAATAAGTATATACATATTTATAGGATAATAAGACCTTCATGTTTATATTTATGGATTTATATATATATGTGTCTATATCTACATATCTATATCTATATTTCTATAACAATATGTACATATAAAATAAGAATAATGTGAAATAGTGCTGACAATACTAATTTGGTATCTTTGGCTGCTCAAGGATGTAACACTAAATACCCTACAGAACAGGATTGGCCAGGACCTTAATGTCAGTTGCCAACTTTGTGAGATTGTATACAATGAAAAGGAGGAAGGGAGGAAATTGGCTATTTTTGCAGCGTTTGCTGATACTGTGATGCAGAGTGCTTTGTCTGTTCCTATGAAAAATACAGTGATTAAGCCTGCAGGGTTTTTCATGTACCAGATTATGCACAAGATGCAGGATTGGTTGCACGGGTGAAGGGGTAGTTAAAAGAGCAGTTGGAAAAATGAGGAGATGGGAACCTTTGCCCATGGAGAACCCATCTCCCAGATGTGCTCCATGCCCTTCACAATGGCCCACTGGGGAAATGGAAACCCCCTGGCTGTGCACGGCTGCCCCCAGTTTGCAAATCCAACCATGGGCAGTGAGACTTGGGCTGCCTGGGAAATTGTTCTGGCTGTGAGGGCCCCTGGCAGGGCCAGCCCAGAGGCTGCAGGGCTGGGCCTTCATGCATTGGAATTCATTAGGAGAAATTCAAAGCAAATGAGAGCTATCAGTACTGAAACAGGAGTTCAGATTCCTCCAGGACACTTTGCTTTGGTAACTGCTCCCTTGGAGCTTGGCCTTGCAAAGCGTTCCTGTCATGGCAGGAGGAATTGATGCAGAATATTAAGGAGAAATTACAGTAATTCTGTTAAGCTATAGTGACCAGGATTGGATTATTCAACCCCATGACAGGGTAGCACAATTATTGATCTTGCAATATTAAGAACTATTTTGAAAAAAGGAGATCCACCTCCAGTCACCACCGTTTGTGGAGATAAAGGGTTTGGATGCAGCAGACCTGATAATGGAGCCAGATTGTGGGTCCAGAGGCCAAAAGGCCCTTCTGAGGCAGCTGAAGGAGCAGCTCCTAGGAAAGACAACTCTGAGTCCTGGAACCTGGGCAGGAACAATGGGAATGTGTCCCTGCAGACAAGGATTCTGTGTGAGAACAAGTAGATCTGCCAGGATACTGTTTTACACATCCTGCCAGACCAGATCTCCCTGTTTGCCCCACGGGCCCCTGTGGAAAATGCTCTGATCCACAGGGCTCCATTTGAAGGCTGCTGTGACACTGAGGGACTTGCACAGGAATTCCATCCAGGAGCCTGGGTGTCCCTCAGGGACTGGGACCCGGCCCCTTCTAGCCAGAGGGGAAAGGGCCCCCCAAGCCTTGTTAGCCACAGACAGCATGGGAAAGCTGAACAGCAAAGGGCCTGGGGGCATTATTCTGGAATTAAAAAAGTGCCAGCTCCAGGCACAACAGAATTCTTGTTCCTAACTCCAATGGGATTGAGAAAAAAGAATGAAGAACGGTGTCACTAAAGTACTCCTGATGTCTGTAAGGTGTACCTTGAAAGTCAGCCAGAATCTTTGTCTGTCACAAACACCTCCAGTGTTTCACCAAGGGATTGGTCATCAAAATGTAATGATGAGTTATGATGGATTGCTGAGCTTATCCTTTTGTAATTCTTTGCAACTGTGCATGATAGAAATGACACAATTCCTTCAGTTGGTGTCTGTGTCTTTGGTAGTGACCCTGCCCACTGGGGACACAGGGCCCCCTCTTGCCTAAGTGTTACCTGGCAAGGCAAAAGCCCTCCCTCCAAAATTTCCCCCTTCACACCCTGAGCATGATGTGCTCTGGTCTGGGGTGTGCCCGGGCTCAGTTGGGGTCCCCTGTCCTGGCTGTGTCCCCTGCCCAGCTCCCCCGCAGCCCCAGCCCCTCCCCAGCGTGGCTGGACGAGGGGCAGGACAGGCCTTGGCTGTGCTGCAGCTCAGCAAGAACAAAACCATCTCTGCGTGCTCAGCCCTGTGCCCAGCACCCGGCCCAGCAGTGTCTCAGTGCCAGGGGCTGTGCCCTCAGTCCCTGCCAGGGGTTTCCATGGCAACTGCCAGGCCAGGTGACCCAGGTGTCCCCCCAGTGCCGGTTGCCATGGAAACAGTGCCCAGCCCCGCCCCTTTCTGTCTGGCTGACCTGGCCTTTGGCCCTGGCAGTGCCGGTGGCTGCTGGTTCCTGGTGCCCGAGCGGCCAGCGCGGCACAGGGCAGGTGGCCATGGCACAGCCCCCAGCAAGGGATCCCCTCTGGCTCTGGGCACTGACACCAGCCCTGAGCAAGGGCCCAGGGCAGCTTCCCATGGCCACCAACCATCACAACAGCGCCGGGCATTGGTTGCCATGGCACCAAACCAAGGAACGGGTCCCTGTGGCCGTTGCCATGGCACCTGGTGGCACCAATGAGTGTCACTGCAATTGTACCTGGAACAGCCCTGGCACCGCTTTGTCCCAGGGTTGCCATGGCAGCTGAGGACAGCAACAGCTGGTGCTCTGCAAGGGCCCTGGGGCAGACGGGAAGGAGCAGCAGAGCAGGGGCTGATCCATCCCCAGTGCGCTGCACAGCCCAGGCCAGTGTCCCAGAGCGTCCTCATGGAGCTGCCAACAACATCCCCCCTCTGCAGCCCTGGCCTGTCCCCCAGCTCACACAGGTCCCCCATCCTTGCAGGCACAGACACAGCAGCACTGGCTCAGCAGCCCCTGTTTGCATTGCACAGAGCAGGGGGAGCACCCCCATGCTGTTGGTGTGGGACATGAACCTGAGGGAGCACAAATGCCATCAGCTCTGGGGCCAGCAAGGGCTGGGGGATGGCAGGAAACCACCCAGGTTTGTCTTGGCCTCTGCACTCAGCCATAAAGTTTGTTCCCATCAGCTGGGGGTGCCCTGTGATGGCACTCAGGATGATCTGTTCTATAACCTTGCTGGGCACCCAGGTCAGGCTGACAGGCCTGGAGGTCCCCAGATCCTCCTTCCAGCCCTTCTTGGGGATGGGCTCACACTGGCACCTCCAGTCCTCTGGGAACTCCCTGCTGAGCCAGCACTGATGGTAAATGATGGAGTGCAGCCTGGGGAGCTCATCTACAGCTCCCTCATTGCCCTAGGATGGATCCTGTCTGATCCCATTCACCTGTGAGCATCTGAGTGGCTCAGCAGGTCACCCACTGCTTCCTCCTGGATTCCAGGGGCTGTTCTGCTCCCTGTGCCCATCTACCAGCTCAGGAGAACACATGTCCTGAGGATATCCTTTCCTAATATTGAAAATTGAAACAAACTAGGGGTAAAAGTAGCTCAGCCTTTTCCTTATCTTTTGTTACTATATTCTTTACTGCAACCAATAAAGAGTAGAGGTTCTCCTACTCCTCCTTTTTGCTGTTATTTTTTTTATGAAAACATTTTTATTCTTTTTGCTGAACCCTCCAGGTTAAGTTTTATTAGAGTTTTCAACTCTCAGCTTTTCTTTCTGTATGACCCAGCAACACCCTAAAGACTTCCTGAGTTGCTGGTCCTTTTTCCACCCGAGTCTCCAGAAAAGCTCCATGGGCAGCCAGGCCAGTCATTTTCCTCACTAGCTCATCTTCTGCCACACTGGGACAGGCTGCTTCTTCCCCCTTATGATTACTTTCTTGAAATGTGTCCATTCTTCCTGGATCCCTTTGTTGTTAAGGGCTGTTTCCCTTAAAGCAATCAGTACCTGATTTGGTATTCCCCAAATCTGCAGCCTAAACAGGCTAAAGTCTGCCCTTCCTATTTCCAGTGCAGAATTTTTGTTGCTGCCCCTCCCTCTTTCACAGAACATTGAACACTTCATTATTTCATGGTCACTTTGCCCCAGGCAGCCTCCGAGCCCCACATCTGCCACCAGCCCTTCTCTGTTTGTGAACAGCAGCAGACAGAGCTTTCCTTGGCAGTGGGAGTGTTACCAAAAATTTAGTAAAACAGAAAATTCCTTAACCCCAATGTAGCATTAAGAAGCAGCATTCTTTATTCAGCTGGATGCATGGGGGAGAGCTCCTCCCAAAGCTGTGCATGCTGAGTACAGGAAAGTTTCTGTTTATATTCTGTATTTTGCATACATATTCATTGATTGTCCTGGACTAAAAATACATATGATAATCATTTCCCTGAAATCATTAATATATTTCCCCTCCCCTTTACCCAGGCATTCTCCTGTACTGGGGGTCTCCCTGGTGGTCCCTGGTGGTCGTGGATCCCAATGTTCCAGTGGGCCTGGCTGAGCTGGCAGGACACTGAGGCTGCTGAACTTCCAGTTCCCCTTCTCACACAATGGGCATTGTGTGGTTTCCACAGGCCTGGGGTTGTGGAGAACAAGCTCCAGGTGTGAGCTCACCTGGTGAAGACAATTTATCATCTGGTACCATGTGGTCACAGAGTGGGCTATGACATCACAGAGTGGGTTATGTGAGGTCATTGAGCAGCCATGGCATCATAGTCTGCCTCTGTGACATCAGAGATCCAGCTCTGACATCACAGGGCAGAGGTCTGACATCACAGTGCAGACAATGACATCACAGACTCTGGTGTGACATCATAGACCAGCTGTGTGACATTGGAGAATGGGCTGTGACATCACAGAGGAGGCTGTGACCTCGCAGAGGGGCTGTGTGACATCCCAGAGGGGCTGTGTGACATCCCAGCAGGGCTCTGTCAGGTCACTGGGTTGGTCATTCTGCCCCAGTTCCCCCTCACAGTTTCTCCCAACAACTCCAATGTTGTTCATGCCCAGCAGGGTCCCTGTCCCCCAGGATCCCCCCGGCCCACCTGGAGCCACAGCCTCCACCAAAGGATGTTCCACACGATCCACCCCAGAGCCTGACAGGGGACAAGGGGCCAGGGCTGTGTGACCAGGATATCAAGGACAGGGATTATCCAGGTCACTGTGGCCTGGGTTGGGTTCCCCAGGGCAGGAAAGATGTCTGGCAGCTGGAGCAGGGTCTGGGAAGGGCCTCCAAGGTGGGGCTGCAGCCCTTGGGCTGTGAGCAGAGGCTGAGGGAGCTGGGCTGGTCCAGCCCAGAGCAGGGAAGGCTGAGGGGCTCCTCATGCCAGCCTGGCAGTGCCAGCGAGGAGGGGATGGAGAACACAGAGCCAGGCTCTTCACAGGGGGCTGGGGGGAGACAAAAGCCAATGGGTGGAAGGGGAAAGAGGGGAGATCAGCCAGGGCATGAGGAGATGAAATGAGTCAGGCTGGTTTCAGCATTTCCTCAACACCAAGAGCAGCCTGACCTCCCTTCTCCATCCACCACTGATAGATTTGCAAATCAGGAATTGTTTGAGCTGTTCTGTCCTCAGTCCAGGACAAGAATCCTGATACAAGAACTTAATTGTGTTTATATCTATCACAGAACCACAATAGTCAAAAATTAATTTTAGTATGCAAATCAGTTGTGAACAGTGGACTCATCAGACATGCTGGGACATTGCACATAGTTCAGGGAAGAGTTTGTAATTGTGTGATTGTTATTTTAATATAGTAATTTTTACTAAGTTATATCCTGTTCAGCTGTGGTCTGTTGGCTAGGTCCAGTGTGGGCTGGAGGGAGCTCAGATTTGCACAAGGCTGCTCTGAGTGCCAGCCTTGGATGGGGAAAATGGTGGGGTGGGGGTAGGGACAGAGTCTGATTGATTGTCAGCCATGAAAGGTCCTGATTTTCATACCCAGTCAAACTGCATGAGGAGGTACTTGGATTCAATGTCAATTGGAGATTGCACATTTCAATGAATTACTAGTAAAAAAAAAATTACAGGACCTAAAAAATATTTTCTTGCTGTTTTTTTAAATTCAGGGTATTCACATTGAATTGGCTTCTGAAATCTGACTAATTAACCACACATTTGATTTGAACAAATTATTAATGAAATCAAATTATTCCGAGAAGCTTAGCTTGTTTAGCTGTTCTGAATGTTAATGAGCCCTGGGACACTGAATTCCTGCACTGAAAAGCTGCAGGCTGAACAAGCCTTTGGAGCAGGAAAATTCAGCAGCAGCCTTCAAATTGCTGAGGATGTCAGCAGCCCCCACTGAGGCCATCCCTGCCCAGAGACCGTGGGGGAATGGGCAGACAAGGAGAGCGTCCCTGGGGCTGGGGCAGCACAACTCAGAGGCACCAGCGGCTCCAGCTGGGAAATGGAGTGTGGAATGGGGCTGGGAAAGCACTGCCTGGGTTGGGCCAAGCAGGACACACAAGCCCTGAATTCCATCCAGTAGAAAACTCTGTCAAGGAGATATTTAAAAGGAATTACAATTGTTTCTGTATTCTGAATTGGACTTCCTGGAGAAATACCAACAAGAGATCCTCAGGAGCTCAAAAGAACAAAACAGTCTTTACTGGTAACTTTAGAAAATCAGAGAATTTTTGGCAAAATATTTAATATGACATTCAATCAACACAGAACACTTCTTAAAGCAATGACTTGGCCCTTTCAACTTCACAAACTCTGAGCTATTTGAATTTTACAATTCTCAAATTTGCAAAAGGACCAAAATAGAAGAAAAGGACAGAAAGAGAGAGAGGCAAAAAGGATACAGAGGAGCATACACAGACGTACCAACTCCTGGATTCCAGTAGCGTTCAGATGGAAATTCCAAGAGGAGGTAGGGTCAAGATGTGTGCTTGCCTTGTGGTCAGCCTTCAATACCCCTTGGTTTCCCTGGGCCCTTCCCCCAGGTGGGCCTTGGGCTCATTTGGTCCCTCAGGAGCTGGGCTGGGGGTTGCAGAGGTGGCTGTGGAGCATTGCCTGTGCTGTGCCAGGGACTGGCAGCCACTGCTGGGCTGGGATAGAGGCTCTGGGGGGATTGGCGTTCCAGGGCAGGGCAGGGCTGGGGTTCCAGGGCAGGGGAGGGCTGGACCTGCCCCTTCCTCCCCTATTGGAATAAGATCCAATATTACCAGGTAGATTGTGCCTGGGCTCCTCTGACCCCTGCTCCTGGGCCAAAGGCGGCAACTGTGGTGTTTCACCTCAGAGACACTTTTGGCTGGCTGGATGGTGCAGCTGAGCACCGAAACAAGTCCTGGCTTGTAGAAACTCAGTTTGCCTCAGGTGAGAAGGCTTCAGGCTAAGGTGAGGAGGAAAAGGAGACAGATTCTGCCGGAGGGTTAATATCAAGAGTTTATTCCATGGTCACAGACGTCTGAATCTTAGGTAACATCTCCAACAGAATCCTCACCGCATGGCCTGAGTGACTTTTTAGGCTCCGGGGGAAGGGGGAGGGAAGGGACAGGTGAGCCACCAACCAGGGGGGAGGGGCAGGGTCTCAGGCAACGATGACACCCAGACAGACCAATGACCTCTGGGCACAGGGGCATCTTTTGAACCTGAGCACCCACCTTGCTGGAATGTTAAGACTGATTGACAGCCCCGCAGGGGGCGAGGGGGAAGGGGAAGAGAGATATTGCCACACCTGGGAAGGGGCTGGGAAGTTTAAAACAGGAAATTGCAACACACTGCAACACTCCCCACACAGGAAATGTCTTGAGCCAAGAAACTCCTCCACTCTGTCACAAAAGGGAATACTGGAGGTGAAATCCCAATTCTGACCATGGGCACCTAGATAAGAAGGACAGTTCTTTTCCTTAGGAATGAAAGCCCCAGTTCTCAGTAAATTTCTGGTTTGATTGTTTGGATTCTGTTTGGTTTTGTTGTTGCTTTGTTTCATTGTTGTGCCTGAAGTGTCCAGTCACCAGCAGAGTGACTCTTGCCAAGGAACTTTGTGCTGCTGTCCCTTAATATTCAGTCTGGTTTTTGCTGCTCCCTTGCTGGGGATTTTTTCAGCGCTCTCAAGGCCTCGTTGGTAACAGGGTGAAGGAGCCCTGGCCCAGGCTCTGGCCCTGGGGGACACGGGGACGCTGCCGGGGGGTCCCTGTCCCTCTATTCCACCCCAGGGCCCCGGCCCCCCGTCCCAGTGTCAGGCTCTGGGGTCGATCTCGTGGAACATCCTCTGGGGGAGGCTGTGGGGCTGGGGGCGGGGGGACCCGGGGGGACAGGGGACCCCGCTGTGCACGAACAGGGTTGGACTGCTCTGGGGGGAACTGTGAGGGGGGCTGGGGCAGAGTGACCTCCCCAGGGACCTCACACAGCCCCTGTGATGTCACACTGCCCCTGTGATGTCACACTACCCCCGTGATGTCACACTACCACCGTGATGTCACACTGCCCCTGTGATGTCACACTGCCCCCGTGATGTCACACTGCCCCTGTGATGTCACACAGCCCCTGTGATGTCACACTGCCCCTGTGATATCCCAGAGCCAACTCTGAGACTCCACGCTATGATGTGATACAGCTGCTCTGTGATGTCACAGAAGTCTCTGTGATGTCAGAAAGTCACTCTATGATTTCACAATCTCTACTGTGATGTCACAGCCTGCTCTGTGATGTTACACAGCCACCCAGTGTTGTCACAGCCCACTCCCTGATGTCACAGAGCCACCTTCTATGATGGCAGGATCTGCTCTATGGCCTCACACTCTATTATGTCACAGCCAGCTCTGTGATGTAACAACCCCCCTCAGTGATGTCACAAAACCCTCTCTGTGATGTCATACTGACACTCTGTAAGGTCACAGCACATACTTTGACCTCAATGCCAGCTCTATGATGTCATGCAGCCATGCCATGATCTCACAGCCTGTTCTGTGATGTCACAAAGTCCCCTCTATGATGCTGTAGCTGCTCAGTGACCTCACACAACAAATTCTGTGATGTCACAGCCCAATCTGTGACCTCACACAGCCCACTCTGTGCTGTCACTCAGCCCCTTGCTGACATCCCAGCTGCTCTGTGCCTCTATGACACAGCCACAGAGGTGCTGCTGTGACACAGCCCCCTCTGGGCCATCCCACAGCCCCTGCCAGTGCTGAGCCCCTGTGAGCTCTGTCTGTGCCCTGCTGGTGTCCCTGAGGGGCCCTGGCAGTGCCCCAGCCCTGCTGGGCTGTGCTCAGGAGCTGCTCCTGGCCAGAGCTCTCTCTCTGCAGCGCTGCCCTTGCCAGGAGCTGCCTCTGGGCCAGGAGCCCGGCCCAGCTCAGCAGCACAGACACAGCACAGGGACTTTATTGAGCCTCTGGGGCTTTGGTGCTCTTTGCATCAGACTCAGTCCCTCAAAGTGTGCTCCAAAAACCTTCTCAGGGACTCAAAAAGAGGGTGAAACACTGAAGTTTCTCATACTTTAAATAGATCCATCTGAGAGACAGGACTGAGAAAATGTCCCCAGGTTCCAGGTAGAGAAGAACACTGGTGGCAGTGATGACAGCAGGGGACAAGCAAGGGAAAGGTGTCTCTGCTGCTGAGCAAACCTTCGCCTCTGTCCCTGCAGGCTGTCAATATCCCCGGCTGCCCCACCTGGCTGGGCCCTTCCTTTGCTGACAGCTCTGCCTCCTGCCTGCCTCTGCCTGCCCACACAAAGCCTGGGGCTGCTCCAGGCTCCTGCTGGGGACATGCTGCACCACAGCCCTGCCCTGACAGGGAAATTCCTTTCTGCTGGTGTTCAGTCTGGACCTCCCAAGCTGCACTTGGTGCTATTAGGTCTTCTTCAGTCTTATTCCTACTATGAAGAAAAGCTCCAGCCTCTCTGAAACTACCCAACCATCCCTCCCAGGCTATTCCCTTTCAATCCTCAGTCTCTACACCACTGACCACAGAGGCCGCAGACTCTCCCTGCTGGTTTTGTGATGAGGCCTCCAAACCTCATTCTGGGAGATTTTTGAGTCCTCTCCAAGGTCCGTGAAAAGGGAAAAATAGCATTTTTAGTTATTTTCTCCTAAATCCTACCGTGACAGAAAATGGGTCAGTATCTTTAAACTGAATGGGGACAAAATAACATTTGTTAGAAGGAGGAAATATTTTACAATTAAGAAAGTGGCAGGAAACTGCAGCTGTTTTTCCAGAGAAGTGGATTCCCCATCCCTGGAATTGTCCAAGAGCAGGAGCTTTGTGCAACCTCTCCCATTGAAACCTGCTCATCCCCAGTGACAGAATTCCTGCATTGTGGGTTCTCTGATGTGCTGGGTGCCCTCACAAGGCTTCTGGCCAGAATGTCTGCTGAGGGCAGCCAGGCTGCTGCTGGGGCAGTGACCTCAAAGCCATCACCATGGTAGCCCTGTCCCCTGGGCCTGGCTCTGCCCTTTCCTCTGCCCCTGCCTTGGCTCTGCTGCCATGAAGAGTTTTGTCATTAATATCTTGTCCCCAAGGTGCTGGGGCCAATGGCTTCCCAGTCAGGCTCCTGGGGCAGAAGTGGCTTTTCAGAGCCCAGCCAGGAATGAGCCCTGAGGCAGCAGCTCTGCATTGGTGGCCACCAGGCTGGGCTGCCAAGGGAGGCTTCTGGCCATGGCCTGCAAGCAGCTGCTGCTGCCAAGGTGCCTTTGGTGCCTCAGGCTCTCCCTGGCACAGCTCCCAGCACGGCACTCTGCCCTTGTGCCCGAGCCCTTCCCTGTGCTGGGGCTGGCCTGGGGCTTTTCCTGCAGTGGGACCTGCCCTGCTGATGGCACAGGAAAGGCAGTTCCTGCTGGAGCAGGAGGCTCTGCCTGCAATGGGCTCCAACAACTCCAGCAAGGTCCTGTTTGCAAAGCCCCCAGTAAGCAATGAAGGAGGGCAGTCACACTGCTTTGGGGGTGAATAATGCTGAAACCGGCCTGACTCCTCCATCTCAAAGTTCAACATCCTCAGAGGGAGCTGAAGCTGTGGAAGAGCTGGAAAAATCCCCAGAGAAAGGAACAACCAAGTGACACCACTGAGAGCTTCTGCAGAGCTGCTGAGCTGGCCCAGCCTGGGCACATCTGACTGACAGGGCAGCACTTCAGATGAGAAAAGCCCCATCCCAAATTATAATGGCAGCATCTCCTGACATTTCCCTTCTTGAGGGGTGTGGGGATTCCTCCCAGTGGTGGGGACACCCTGAAGGTCACTGCTGCAGGCTGAGCCAAAGGGAATTGCCCATGGTTATTGGTCTGGGGGAGTGACATAAATCTCTGCTTAATTACAGATTTTCCTTAATACAGTTGCTTTGAAATAATTTCCTAGTGCTCTGTATAATATATTTTACGTCTCTTGCATCCTGGCAGGAATATTTCTGATTAAGGAAATTTTGTCTAATCATTACCATAATAGAGAAAATATATTTATATAAATATATCTGCCCATGACAGGAACCCCTGTGAGTGTCTGGGACATCCTGGCCCTTTGGCAGCCTGGGGACTCCTGGGATGTCACTGTGGAGCCCCCATGAGTGCCTGTGACAGATCGGTGCCTTTGCAGCCCAAGGTCCCCTGGGATGTCACCATGGAATGGCTGTGACTGCCTCTGAGCACAGGGCTCTTTACCATCCCCAGAAAGCCCTGGGAAGTCTCCATGGAGCCCCTGTCTGTGCCTGTGACATTCCAGCTCTGGAATAGCCTGGAGACTCTTGGAAGGTCCCCAAGGAACCCCTCTGAGGACCTGTGACAAATCTGATCCTAAGCAGGAAACGATCCCCAGCCCCCTGTTGCTATGGTCAGTTTCCATGGCAACCATCACCAGACCCCTGTTGCTATGGGATGTTTCCGTGGCAACCATCACCAGACCCCTGTTGCTATGGTCAGTTTCCATGGCAACCATCACCAGCTCCCTGTTGCTATGGTCAGTTTCCATGGATACCATCCCCAGCCCCCTGTTGCTATGGTCAATTTCCATGGCAACCATCACCAGACCCCTGTTGCTATGGGATGTTTCCGTGGCAACCATCACCAGACCCCTGTTGCTATGGTCAGTTTCCATGGCAACCATCACCAGCTCCCTGTTGCTATGGTCAGTTTCCATGGCAACCATCCCCAGCCCCCTGTTGCTATGGCCAGTCCCTTGGCAGCTCCATGGAGACCTCATGCCGGGGTGGTTGCCATGGACACCAGCTCAGGCCTGCAGCCATAGCCCGTTGCCATGGCAACCACTGGCAGCCCCATCCCCAGGCTCATGGGATCCCAGAACCACAGAATTGGCTGAGCTGGGAGGGACCCATCAGGATCCTCCAGTCCAACTGCTGGCCCTGCACAGGACACCCCAACAATGACAGCCTGGGCCTGGCAGCGCTGTCCAAACGCTGCTGGAGCTCAGAGAGCCCTGGAGCTGGGACCCTTCCCTGGGGAGCCTGGGCAGGGCCCCAGCAGCCTCTGGGCAAAAACCTTTTCCTGACATCCAACCTGAGCCTGCCCCGACTCAGCAGCAGCCGTTCCCTCCACTCCTGTCCCTGGGCACCAGAGGGAAGAGGTTCCCACAGCTCCAGCCAGGGACCCGCTCCCAAGGCTGTTGCCATGGCCACCAGGGCTGGCACCAGCTGGGATGCTCGGTTTCCAGGCGCCGGGGTTCAGGAATGGGATTCCCCAATTTCCTGCCCCCGCTAAAACCACGCTGCCCTCACTGCCCTCCTGACTCCCATGGAAAGCACAAAAGGCAAAGATCCCGGGCTGGGATAAGAACAATTTATTAGGAACAGGAACAAGTTAAGGGACAAACAGAACTGAAACAATCTTGATAACAGAAGGGATAAATGAAACAGTTTCCTGGGAAAACTAAAACACAACTCACTGGGTCTTCCTGGCCACAATTTCCCCTGTTTGGAAAGGACACCCTTCTTCTCAGGGAGAGAGAGAGAGAGTGTCCCTGTTCTGCACCTGGAAATTCTCTGAGGTGGGAGTGAATGTAATAACACAGCCATGGCAAGACCCTCATGTTTTTCAATGCCACATCATGACACTGGTAGGGGCAGGGAAAGGGACTGGTGTCTTCCCAGCATGGATCATGGGGAACATGGATCACCAGGGTTCTTCCCAATGTGGGTTCTCCCATGGGGGATGAAGCTGGAGTGGTGGATGAAGCTGTTCCTGCATTTGTGGCATTTGCAGGGATCGCTTACTGGTGGCTCCGTTGGTGACTGGTCAAGTTAGAGCTGGTGGTGAAGCTCTTCCCACACTGGGGACACTCGTAGGGCCTCTCCCCTGTGTGGATGCGTCGGTGGATGATGAGGGTGAAGTTGTGCTTGAAGCCCTTTCCGCACTCAGGGCAGTGGAAGGGCCTCTCATCTGTGTGAATCCGCTGATGCTGGAGGAGACTGGAGCTGGTCTGAAACCTCTTCCCACATGTGGCGCATTGGTAGGGCCTCTCCCCAGTGTGGATGCGCCGGTGCTTGATGAGGTCCGAGTTGTGCTTGAAGCCCTTCCCGCACTCAGGGCAGAGGAAGGGCCTCTCATCTGTGTGAATCCGCTGGTGCTGGAGGAGACCGGAGTTGCTCGGAAACCTCTTCTGACACTGGGGACACTCGTAGGGCTTCTCCCCAGTGTGGATGCGTTGGTGGGTCACAAGGACAGATCTGTAGCTGAAGCCCTTCCCACACTCCCCACACTCGTAGGGCCGTTCCCTGGTGTGGATCCTCTGGTGCCTGATCAGGTGGGAGCTCCACCTAAAGCTCTTCCCACACTCCAAGCACTTGTGGGGCTTCTCCCCATCATGAAGCTGCTCATGGACCACCAGCTCTGAACTCTGGCTGTAGCTCTGCCCACCTTCCTGGCTCAGGGTGGCTCTTTCTTCTTCAGAGCACCCTGGGCTGGGTTTGGAGCCCCTCCTCATGGGGGATGTCTGAGGTTTTTCTTCCCTGTTGAATTCCTGTGCGTTAAAATCACTCAAAACGGCCTCTTTCACGAGGTTCTGCCATGCAGATTTTTCCTCCCTGGTCTCCATCCTCAGTTCCTTCCCTGGGGAAGGAAGGACAAGGACAGGATGGGATTCGCCTCCATGCCAGAGGGAAGGGGAAGGAGATTCCCCCAGTGCATCCCCGGCAGGATGGCTTTGGCAGCAGGGTTGTCCTGCAGCCAGGGGCTGTGCTGGGCTGGGAGATGGAGCAGGAGAGAGGGGGAAATAGGAACTGACTTCCTCCTCACCTATCTGGGTGTCCTTCCTCTTCCTCACAGCCTCCTTCTCCATCCAATCAAGGTTTGGGAATGGGAAATCCTGTTCTGGGAAGAAAACAAAGGGTGCGCACATTGTCTTTTGTACTGGTTTGAAGGCAAACCTGGGGAGGGTCTAAACCAGAATTACAATTTAAAAGAAAATGAAGATCAAGGCAATGATACAGAAACACTGCCTTAAACGGACAGAGTCAGGATATAACCTGACACCCTGTTGTTCAGGGTGGTGGCAGCAGTCCCAGTAAATGGTTGTGCAGTCCTGTTGGAGAGATAAAGGTGATTCTGTTGAAGCAGTGATCCTGCAGAAGGGTCTGGTCTTCCTCTGGAGGCCCAGTGGTGGTTCTGGAGCTCTTGTCCTCTGGCAATCCAGTAGGCAAGCTGCTCCTGGTGTAGCAAAGCGTCAGCTTATATCAAGGTAGAAATGCTTGGATCCTCCCCCTGGGCGGAGCATCCCACAATGGGAGGATGGAATTTTATCAGTCCTGCAGTGACACTCAATGGCCCATTCACAGAAGATATCTCCCCTGGAGGGCGTTATCAGGGCTGAGTCATGGAAGAGATAAAGAACATTGCCCCACCTGTTTATAACAGTTGATGAAGATGGTGATTGAAAACATGCATTTGGTTACATCTTGCATGGCAACCTGAAGCAGTGGGGCAATCCCTGCTCAGGGGGTGAACACCACCCCCCTTACCCAAACTGGCTCAGCTGTAAAACCCCCACCCTGGGAATGCCACGCATACAGGGGGCAATGTCACACTTGCCCTGCCCCAGGGGAGGGCTCTTTTTCCTGTCATTCCCTTCCTGTCCCCCCTTTTCTATCCCATTTACTTTTCAATAAAATTCATTTTGGGTTTGGTCTCATTATCACCTTAATTGGGGCAGAGGAATCTCTCTAACACTTTTCTTAACCAGACTCACCAGACTGTGAAATTATTTTGGCACAGTGAGTTTAGGCACTGTTCTCTGACCCCAAGTTCCTTTGACAACAGCATGGTGCCCTCCTCTGAGGAGGTTGTGGTTCTCTCTTGAGGAACTCTTTGAAACTGGGCTGCAGATTCCTCTGAGTGACTTATGGGAGAACCAATGAGGTAAATCGCCTTTGTGGGCCTGGAGAGTAAAGAAAATATTTTGTTGTCCTTCTATTACAGCGACCTGATGAAGGTCTTCAGGGTGAGAGAAGTGGATGAGAATCTTGGTTCATGATCAGAAGGCTGGATTTATTGATATATGATATATAATACATTATAACTATACTAAAAGGAATAAAGAGAAAAGTTGCAGAGGCTTGCTAAGCTAAGAATAGAAAGAAGAGAATGAATAACAAAGTTCTGTGTCCAGCAGAAAGCAAGGACCAACTCTCCCGTGAGTGGTCAGCAAATCCAAACACTCACAGAAGACCAATCACAGATGCTCCTGTTACATTCCAAATCAGCAGATAATTATTGTTTGCATTTTTCTTCTGGGGCCCCAGCTTCACAGAAAGGACAAATCCTAAAAGAGAGGATTTTATGAAAAAATGTCTGTGACATCCTTCCTTGAAATGTTTTTTTAAAATCACAGGAGGAAAGGGAGCAAATGATACCAGCGAGACTGACAAGGTTCATTCACCCCATGGTGAGGAACACAAGGCTGCTAAAAGTCCTACAAGAAGCTCAGCTCAAGTAGCTAAATTCCCAAATAACTCCTGAATTCCCAGGCTTGAGTGCTTTGCGAAATGTGAGAATCATTTTTCTCTTCATCCCTGTTCACCTTTGTGACAGTTACAGAGTTTACTTTCCTTTTAATGATATCTGTATTGGGCTGAATTTACACTTTTATCAGAATGTGCTAGCAGCTGAGCTGGAGCTGTGCAGGAACCAGTGGAACTTGGAATTGCCACAAAATGGTTTGTACTGTCAGTTTATTAATGTTTGGGATTTGTTTGCATTTTCATCACATCTGACTTGTGGGAAAATCAAATATTCATCAAAGTGATTTATGCAGAGTCAAGTTTGATTTCTGCCAAATTATTTTGTCCAGTGCCCAGGGTATGCTCGAGGGGTCCCTGTGCCTCTCGCCATGGGGGATATTTGGCAGGGGTTTGGGGGGGTTGTCCCTGTCCCTGTCACCCCAGGCCATTCCCCAGGGGGTCTCCATCATTCTCACCCCAGAGAATGCCTGGAGGGTCTCCCTCCCTCTCACCCCTGTGCCAGGGGGTACTCAGGGCAGTCTCTGTCCCTCTCAGCCCAGGGGATGCTCGGGGGTCTCTGTCCCCTCACCCTGGGGGATGCTCGGGGGGTCTCCATCCCTCTGGCCTCAGGCAATGCCTGTGCAGGGCTGGGGACCAGGGGCTCTGTGTCCCTCTCTCCGCTGAGGGTGCTCGGGGCTGGGGGGGCTCTCCGACCTTCTCACACCTGGGGAGGCCGGGGGGGTCTCTGTCCCTTTCAGCCCTGGTGTGACCCCACCCAAACATCATTGGGCTCTGGGTGAGCTCAATCCCAAACCCTGATCCTGGTCTCAGTCTCACTCCACATTTAGACACACTCACAGTTCTGTATTTATTCTCATCCCAGTTTCAGACTCATCTATCCCAAGACCCAACCCCAACCCCAGCCCTAAAGCCAATCCCATGTCTAGCCTTAACCCCAATCCCAGCACTAATCCAAATCTCAACCCCAACTCCAATCCCAGCCCCAATTCCAGCCCCTTCCTAAATCCTCAGCCCCAAACCAAATCCCAGGTTCAGCCCTTCTGGGGGTTTGGGGGTGTCTCTGTCCCTCTGAGCCCGATGATGTTTGGGTGGGGTCACAGCAGGGCTGAGAGGGACAGAGACCCCCCCGGCCTCCCCAGGTGTGAGAAGGTCGGAGAGCCCCCCCAGGCCCGAGCACCCTCAGCGGTGAGAGGGACACAGAGCCCCTGGTCCCCAGCCCTGCACAGGCATTGCCTGAGGCCAGAGGGATGGAGACCCCCCGAGCATCCCCCAGGGTGAGGGGACAGAGACCCCCGAGCATCCCCTGGGCTGAGAGGGACAGAGACTGCCCTGAGTACCCCCTGGCACAGGGGTGAGAGGGAGGGAGACCCTCCAGGCATTCTCTGGGGTGAGAATGATGGAGACCCCCTGGGGAATGGCCTGGGGTGACAGGGACAGGGAAAAACCCCCCCAAGCATCTCCCAGGGCAAGAGGAACAGAGGCTTCACAAGCATCCCCTGGGCACCAGACAAAGTAATGTTTTTTCTTGTCAGAAATCAAAATTGACCGTAGATAAAATGCCTTGAATTTATTTTTCCCACAAGTCACTTGTGATGGAAAGGCAAATAAATCCCAAAATTTTATAAGCTTATAATAGAAGCTATTTTGTGGCAAATCCAAATTCCTTTGGTCTTGTACAGCTCCAGCTCAGCTGCTGGCACATTCTAAAAAAAGAAAAGTGGAAAATAGGCCCAATACGGATTATGAAAAGGAAGGGGAAGCTATGCGTAGCTGTCACAAAGGTGACAGGGACAAAGAGAAAAATTATTCTAACATTTGGCAAAGTCCCCCAGCCTGTGAAACAGACCTCCCCTGGAGGGGGCCAAGTGTGTCATTGTCCCCTGTGTGTGTGGCCTTTTTGGGGTGGGGGTTTTACAGCTGAGCCAGTTTGGGTAAGGGGGGTGGTGTTCACCCCCTGAGCAGGGATTACCCCACTGTTTCAGGTTGCCATGCAAGATGTAACCAAATGCATGTTTTCAATCCCCACTTTCAGCAACTGTTATAAACAGGTGGGGCAGTGTTCTTTATCTCTTCCATGACTCAGCCCTGATAACGCCCTCCAGGGGAGATATCTCCTGTGAATGGGCCATTGAGTGTCACTGCTGGACTGATAAAATTCCATCCTCCCATTGTGGGATGCTCCACCCAGGGGGAGGATCCAAGCATTCCTACCTGGATATAAGCTGACGCTTTGCTACACCAGGAGCAGCTTGCCTACTGGATTGCCAGAGGACAAGAGCTCCAGAACCACCACTGGGCCTCCAGAGGAAGACCAGACCCTTCTACAGGATCACTGCTTCGACAGAATCGTGTTCATCTCTCCAACAGGACTGCACAACAATTTACTGGGACTGCTGCCACCACCCTGAACAACAGGGTGTCAGGTTATATCCTGACTCTGTCCGTTTAAGGCAGTGTTTCTGTATTATTGCCTTGATCCTTATTTTGTTACTGAATTTGAATTCTGGCTTAGACTCTTCCTCAGGTTTGCCTTTAAACCAGTACAAAGCTCATTGTGCTCATCCCTTGTTTTCCTCCCTTGTTTTAGGAATATCCCATTCCTAAAACTCGGCCAGATGGCGGAAGACACCTCAAGGAAGATGAGGATGCCCCAGGACACCCAGGCAGGTGAGGAGGAAGTCAGTGCCCCTTTCCCCCTCTCTCCTGCTCCATCTCCCAGCCCAGAAAATCCCCTCTATGCAGGACAACCCCGCTGCCAACGCCATCCTGCTGGGAATGCACTGTGGGGATCTCCTTCCCCATCCCTCTTCACGGAGGGAAATCCCATCCTGTGCTTGTCCTTCCTCTACCAGAGAAGGAGCTGAGGATCAAGATCAGGGACGACAAATCCCCACAGCAGAACTACATGGAAGAGACCGGTTTGAGTGGCTCCATGGGAAAAGAATCCAATGGGGAGGAAAAGCCCTGGAGATCCCCCATGAGGAGGAGGTGCTCCAAACCCAACCCAGGGTTCTCTGAGGAGGAAAGACCCACCCTGAGCCAGGAAGGTGGACAGAGCTTCAGCCAGAACTTGGAGCTGGTAGTCCAGGGGCAGCTTCATGATGGGCACAAGCTCCACAAGTACTTGGAGTGTGGGAAGAGCTTCAGGCAGAGCAGCACTCTGATCAGCCAGAGGATCCACGCTGGGGATTGGCCTTATGAGTGTGGGGAATGTGGGAAGGGCTTCAGCTCCAGCTCTGCCCTTGTCATACATCAACGCATCCACACTGGGAAGGGGCCCTACGAGTGTCCCCAGTGTCAGAAGAGGTTTCAGAGCAGCTCCAGTCTTCTCCGGCACAAGCGGATTCACACGGATGAGAGGCCCTTGCGCTGCCCTGAGTGCGGGAAGGGCTTCAAGCACAACTCCAACCTCATCAGGCACCGGCACATCCACACTGGGGAGAGGGAGAGGCCCTACGAGTGTCCCCAGTGTGGGAAAAGCTTCACCCAGATCTCTGTCTTAACCAGACACCAACGGAGGCACCTGGAAGGGAAGCTCTGCCAATGCCCCAATGCAGGAGGACTTTTGTGCACTGCCCCAACTTCATCCATAGTTGGAGGATCCATGTTGGGAAGAGCCCTGGTGATCCATTTTTCCTTCGGATCCATGCTAGGAAGACACCTGTCCCTTTTCCTGCCTCTGCCAATGACATGATGTGGGATGGAAGAACATGAGGGTCCTGCCATGACTATGTCATTACATTCACTCCCACCTCAGAGAATTGCCAGGGACAGGAAAGGGACACTCTCTCTCTCTCTCTCTCTGTCCCTGAGGAGAAGGGTGTGCTTTCCAGGCAGGAGGAAATACGTGGCAAGGCAGACCCAGTAAGTTGTGTTTTAGTTTTCCCTGTAAACAGTTTTATTTATACACTCTGTTATCAATATTGTTTCTGTTCCATTCATTCCTTATATCATTGTTGTTCCCAAAAAATTGTTCTTATCCCAGACCAGGATCTTTGCCTTTGTGGTTTCCATGGGAGGTGGGAGGGCAGTGAGGGCAGCGCAGTTTTAGCAAGAGCAGGAAATTGGGGAATCCCATTCCTGAACCCTGGCCCCTGGAAACCGAGCATCCCAGCTGGTGCCAGCCCTGGTGGCCATGGCAACAGCCTTGGGAGCGGGTCCCTGGCTGGGGCTGTGGGAACCTCTTCCCTCTGGTGCCCAGGGACAGGAGTGGAGGGAACGGCTGCAGCTGAGTCGGGGCAGGCTCCGGTTGGATGTCAGGAAAAGGTTTTTGCCCAGAGGCTGCTGGGGCCCTGCCCAGGCTCCCCAGGGAAGGGTCCCAGCTCCAGGGCTCTCTGAGCTCCAGCAGCGTTTGGACAGCGCTGCCAGGCCCAGGCTGGCATTGTTGGGGTGTTCTGGGCAGGGCCAGCAGTTGGACTGGAGGATCCTGATGGGTCCCTCCCAGCTCAGCCAATTCTGTGGTTCTGGGATCCCATGAGCCTGGGGATGGGGCTGCCAATGGTTGCCATGGCAACGGGCTCTGGCTGCAGGCCTGAGCTGGTGTCCATGGCAACCACCCCTGGCATGGGGTCTCCATGGAGCTGCCAAGGGACTGACCATAGCAACAGGGGGCTGGGGATGGTTGCCACGGAAACTGATCATAGCAACAGGGGGCTGAGGATGGTTGCCATGGAAACTGATCATAGCAACAGGGGGCTGGGGATGGTTGCCATGGAAACTGACCATAACAACAGGGTCCTGGTGATGGTTGCCTGCTAAGGATCACATTTGTCACAGGCACTCAGAGGGGTTCCGTGGGGACTTTCCAAGAGTCTCCAGGCTATTCCAGAGCTGGAATGTCACAGGCACAGACAGGGGCTCCATGGAGACCTCCCTGGGCTTTCTTGGGATGGTAAAGAGCCTTGTGGTCAGAGGCAGTCACAGCCATTCCATGGTGACATCCCAGGGGACCTTGTGATGCAAAGGCATCGATCTGTCACAGGCGCTCACGGGGGCTCCACGGTGACATCCCAGGAGTCTCCAGGCTGCCAAAGAGCTGGGGTGTCCCAGAAACTCACAGGGGTTCCTGTTATGGGCACAGTGGGAGCTTCAGGCAAAACCTTTATTTCTTTTTTGGAGAAACTCCTGCTGAGACATGAGATGGAGAAATTACATACTGCAGGCACCATGGATCCTCAAACCCCTGCAGGGCCCCTAGACTTCTAAAATTCCTTCTAAGAGAGGAGACTGGGAGCAGTTGCATCCAATCCCATCTCCAGACTTTGTCAAAGGTGTTAAAGATTAGACACGTGGAATTGAACTTTAATGCAATTTTCCCCCCAGGGTTAAAGATTGAATACCAGATAAATTTATATAAATACAGCTCTGATTTTTTCTGATCATTATTAGACAGAATGGTTCTTTCCCACCACAAAGTAAATGAAAAAAGGGAGTTTTTGTTACAGTCTGAGGTGGTCTGCACACAACCTTCCCCCAGAGTTTCTTGTGCCAATGGGTAGGAACCACGAGAGCACCAGCACATAGACACAGACAGACACACACACAGACACACATACACACAGACACACACACACAGAGAAATGCTGAAAGTGTCCAGGGGCCAAAGACAAAAACAAAGGAGAGTCCAGGGTACAAATACAGGGAAAGAGGGTGCAGAGTAGAGCACCGGGGATCCAATGCTCTGAGGGTTCAGGGGCGGTACACATGGAAGGGACCAATAGTAAATGCCAGTGTGGATGGGTAGGGTTACACACCAGTGGGAAAACAGGGAAGGGAGAACTCACCAGAACATGAACATATAAGAGTTAAAGGGGTAGAGAAGGCCAAGGGAGAGTACAGAACTGGGACAAATTAACATAGTGCTGCAGAGCACCATGGGGAAGCCTCTTTCCTCGCCCTGAGTTGTGAGGAATGCCCAGAGCCTACAGTGTGTCTCTCCAGGGCATTTCTGCTGGCTTTTCCCTGGTAGGCTCACAGGTTTGCACAGTTGTGCAGTGTCACAATGATCTCCTTGGTTCTGCATTCCTGCTGTGGCTGCTGTGTAACAATGGACCTGTGATACCATGAGGCTCCATAGTGTCACCATGGTCCATTTGGTTACACAAGGCCCTGTTGGGACATGATGAACCCTTGGTTCCATGAGGGGCCTGGGCTCCCACAGCCCCTCACAGGGCCTTAAGGCATCTCCAAGTTCCCCATTGCCCCTCATGGCCTCTCAAGGCCCTTCATGACACCTCATGACTGATGGCCCCTCACAGCCCCTCTCAGCCTCAGGCCTGGGGCTCCACCCAAGGCAGGAGAACAAGTTGGGCCCTACTTGTTCTGCTTTCATTTCAGTCCCTTCACAGCCACAAGTGCAGAAAGGCTGAAATGGAGCCTTTCCCCGGCGTTTCCCTCAGGGTTAACTGCGGGCTGAAGCTCTGTGCTGGCCCCGGCCCCAGCACCACCATCCCTGCAGCCGCCAGGCCTTTGCTGTTCCCCCATGTCCGGTCCCTGTCCCCGAGTCCCGCCCGGCTCTGGCAGCAGCAGCAGCCGCAGCGCAGGGGGCGCCGGCCCGGCCCAGCCGGGGCTCCCGGCCAGGAGCAGCAGCAGCACCGGCCCCTTCCCGCCTGCTCCTGCCTCGGCTCCCGAGGGCTTTTCCCAGCTCAATTCTGGAGCAGAGCAGCCAGCACCCACACAGAGCCCTGACTGCTCAGGGCCCACCTGTGCTGCCGTGAGCCAGCCCTCAGAGGAAGAAAGGATCGGATTCCAGCGCTGTTTTCAACACTCTTTTACTCACCCTGAGGTGACAGGAGGAGGCTGCTGGTGCCTTTGCCTTGGGAATTGCAGATCATGGCTGCTCTTGGCGCTCTTCTGCTTGCCACTTGAACTTTATCCATAAAAATGCAAGTGCCTCTTTCAGTTGGTTCTACCCACGGTGCTTTCATGACAGTGAAGTCAGTATTTTTGTCACAGGCATAAAGATCATCAGATACTGGAATGCCCACCAGCCCCTGAACACTAAGATGAGGGGAATTAAAGCCACACAGGCCACATTTGCAGAACTCAAACACAGCCCTGTTGCTGGCTTTGTTGAAATAGAATAAACTGACAGAGGCTGTCACAGAATTTGCCTCCATAATGTGGAATTAAATTTAAAAATCCATCAGGAGAAACAGAAATCAGAACTTCTCAACTCGCTTCATTTCTCCTTCCCAGCAGCAGGAAGCGGAGATGCCCAGAGGTGTTTTGCACTGCTGCTGCCCCCAGTTTGAGCCCAGGCTCTGCCCAGTCCCAGCGGGAACCTGAGCCCAGCCCAGGCAGCTCAGCGCACATGGGGCCAGGCCCAGAGCCCTGGGCACGGCCGCCCATTGCAGGGCAGTGGCGCAGATGGAATGTCCTGCAGCCTAAACCTCCTGCTCCTGCCACACAGCGCCAGCCTTCTCCCCCTCCTCCTCCTCTCCCAGCATGGCACAATTTCCAGCTCGGAGGAGGCTGCCCCAGAGAGGGCTCCGGCTCCTGTTCAAGCCTGAATGTCCCTGCAGAGGAACAGGGCATCTTTCAGGCACTTCCACAAGCTCAGGCTTCTCACTTCATGGCGAATCTGGGATGCAAATGGCCTTGCTAAGAAAACCAAAAGCCAAAATGTATTAATAATTATTAGAAAAAATCCCCCTTTCTTCCAGGCAAAATTCACCAAGTCATTCTCTGCATTTCTCCTTTTCAGATTGTTTCAGTTGGCTGTTCTGACAGGTCCATCTTGTTCTGGTGCTTATCATGAACTGATTGTGCTCTTGATTTATGCACCAAGGCACCAGATGTGGAATCATCCACACTGAATTCAGAAACAAACTCCCTCTGTCAGAGCATTTTCACATTCCAGATAATTTTCAAGATGTCCAGTGACGAGTTGGAATGATTATCACAACACTCTCCACTTGTGGCTGCAGGCTCTGCAGATTCTTTCTCTGCAGTCAGCCAGGCTTGTATTCCCTAACAATTCTTTGTACCACCTCCTGTTTTCTTAGCCTGGAACAGGAACAATGAAAACCTTACCCATAGCACAACTCCCCAGTCCACCAGGAAAAGAAAGGACAAGTTGTCAAGTTCTCCAAACCTTTGTCCTGCTTTGCTGCAATAGTCCTGCTGCAGGCACAGTGTGGAAAGCCAAGAGAAGCCGCAGTTGGTGGCACATCTTGTGACAGGAGCTCGACCTCATTCTCCAGGAAATGTTTTTGAAAAGGGCAGACAGGACTATGGAGAAGATTCCTGGAAAACTGAAACAGCTTTCCAGAAGTGAAATGAAAATAGAAAGAAATCATCTGAAATGTTTTCCTCAGTTTATTTCTGTTTTCCTCTTTTCCATCTTGCACTACTTCTCCATGCCATGAGTTCTAAATGGATCTCACCTCTAAGATCGATGACTTAGCGAGTTTTAGACACTCTAAAATACCATGAGCTGCACGAGGTTTGCCTTCCCCTGTTTTTGTTGGAAAGCAATGCTGGAGCCACAAGTGCAGCGCTTGGGTCGGGCACGAATTCCAATTCAATAACAAAATAAGGATCAAGGCAATGATACAGAAACACTGCCTTAAACTGACAGAGTCAGGATATAACCTGACACCCTGCTGGGCAGGGTGGTGGAAGCAGTCTTATTAAATGGTGGCTGCAGTCCTGTTGGAGTGATCAACGTGATTCTGTCGAAGGAGTGATCCTGTAGAAGGGTCTGGTCCTCCTCTGAAGGTCCAATGGTGGCTATAGAGCTCTTGTCCTCTGGGAATCCAGTAGGCGAGCTGCTCCTGATGTTGAAAGCCTCAGCCTATATCCATGTAGGAATGCTTGGATCCTCCCCCTGGGCGGAGCATCCCACAATGGTATGATGGAATTTTATCAGTCCTGCAGTGGCACTCAATGGCCCATTAGCAGAACATATCTCACCTGGAGAGCATTATCAGGGATGAGTCATGGAAGCCATAAAGAACACTACCCCACCTGTTTATAGCAGTTGATGAAGATGGTGATTGAAAACATGCATTTGGTAACATCTTGCATTGCAACCTGAAACAGTGGGGTAATCCCTGCTTGGGTGGGTGAACACCACCCCCCTTACCCAAACTGGCTCAGGTGTAAAACCCCCACCCTGGGAAGGCCACACACACAGGGGACAATGTCACACTTTGCCCCCTCCAGGGGAGGTCTCGGTCCCTGTCATGCTTTTTCACAGGCTGAGCGACTTTGTCAAATGTTAGAATAATTTTTCTCTTTGTCCCTGTCACCTTTGCGACAGCTACACAGAGCTTCCCCTTCCTTTTCATATTCTGTATTGGGCCTAATTTCCACTTTTCTTTTATTGGAACCTGCCAGCAGCTGAGCTGGAGCTGTGCAGGACCAATAGAATTTAGATTTGCCACAAAACAGCTTCTATTGTCAGTTTATAAAATTTTGGGATTTGTTTGCGTTTTCATTACGTGACTTGTGGGAAAAGCAAATATTCATTGAAGTATTTTATGCAGAGTTAAGTTTGATTTCTGCAAAGTTTATTTTGTCCGGTGCCCAGGGGACGCTCTGTGCCTCTCACCCTGGGGGATGCTTGGAAGGGGCTGGGGAGGGTCCCTGTCCCTGTCACCCCAGGCCATTCCCCAGGCGTTTGTCCTTTTCACCCCAGGCCATTCCCCAGAGGGTCTCCATCATTCTCACCCCAGGGAATGCCTGGGGGGTCTCCCTCTCTCTCATACCCTGTGCCAGGGGGTGCTCGGGGCAGTCTCTGTCCCTCTCAGCCCAGGGGATGCTCGGGGCAGTCTCTGTCCCCTCCCTCTGGGGGATGCTCGGGGGGTCTTCATCCCTCTGGCCTCAGGCAATGCCTGTGCAGGGCTGGGGACCAGGGGCTCTGTGTCCCTCTCACCGCTGAGGGTGCTCGGGGCTGGGGGGCTCTCCGACGTTCTCACGCCTGAGTGAAGGTGCAAATGACACCGTGAGAACGCAACCTGTCGATCTGCTCGAACTCGGATTGTACTGAACAAGAAATGGAAAGGAGCGAGGGAGAGAAAGAAATCAGAAATGTTCTCAGAGCGAAAGGAAGAGGAAAAAGCCCCAACGCGGACTCCGCAGCTCTCGGGGACACCCGCAGGGCGCAGCGCCTTTCAAAATTCCAGCCAATCAGAAGAGGCGCTAACCAATTTCCAGCCAACCAGAGCATTTCTCGCCGATGACTCACCGGTTGCCAGGCGGGCCCGCAGAGCCCGGCGGCCCCGGAGCGGAATTTGGGGCTCGGGCCGGGGGACGGATCCGCCCCGGGGGGGTCCCCGAGCCCCTGCCCAGCCCTGGGGCCGATCGGGGGCTCCCCCACCCAGCAGCCGGTGCTGCGGGGCCGCGGGGCAGAGCGGTGGGAAAGGGGGGTCCGGGCTGGCAGCGGAGGAACTGCGGGAGGGAGAGGAGGAGCAGGAGCGGGAGCGGGAGAATCGCGGCGCTCGCAGCGCCCGCACGCCGAGCCTGCAGCACCCCCTGCCCCGGGAGCATCGCCCCCAGCCCCGAGCCGCAGGTGAGGGCGGAGGCCGAGCTCGCCCCGGCTCCAGCCACTGGTATCAGGGAGGATTTTTTGGAGAGTGTTCGGAGCCGGCAGATCCCAGACTCGAGCCCCGGATATCTCCGGGCTCCCCAAGAGGAGCTTTTTCGGGGGCAGAGGAGCCGCGATCGCCCCTCGGAGGGTCCCGGGGGTCCACGTGGGGATGGCCCGGTACCGACGGGGCAGGACATTGGTTTTGGGGATCCCCGTGAGAGCCGGGGCTGTGGAACGGGGGACCCCCGGGGCGGGGAGAGGGGAAGGGGCGATACCGGAGCTGGGGGACCCCCGGCAGCCCGGAGATGAGGCGGGGACGGGACCCCCTGACCCTGAGAGGGGTGTCCTGGGGTGACTTCATGATGCTCGTACCCCCATCGGTCTGTTTAGCCCAGAAATGAGTTCTGCACCTTTAAGTTTGATTCTGAGAGCGCAGGGGAGAAGGGAGAAGCAGTAGTTTGTTTTCATACACTGCACTCACTCCTCCACATTCCTGCTCCTGGACTGTTGTGATGCCTTAAGGAGCTGGAACAGTGGCCAGATGGAGCTGATAGGAATAAAGTGGATTTTTACTGAAATGCTTTCAAAGGCCACACCCTGGCAGTACCGGAGGCACAGCTGTGGCTCTTCCTGGATGGCTCCAAGATGGGAGCAAAAGAGGGCTTGGTCATGAGATCTCACATTTTTATGAGTTTTAGTCTATTTGCATATAGGAGTTAACTGCCCAATTAATAGCTTCAAATTATGAAGTTTAATCCTCCTTGCTTGCTTGCCCGCCCTCCTCTTTTCATGTTGTTTATGCTTTGGGCCTGAAGTTTGAAGAGATTGTCCTTGAGTCTCCAGCTAGAAGATGATTGTTTTGTCTTCAACACTCTGTGAAAAGATCCCAGTAACACTTAATATAAAGCTAAAAGCTGCACACCAAAACAGAACAGAAAAACTTAAAACCTAAGGTATCAGTTGTCTGCTGACAGACAGCAGGACAGAGCTCTCCTTTGCTTTTCGTTAGTTTTAACTCTCTGAGGCAGAGAAGTTCCCTGGAGTATGGTTTTTCTTTTTCTTTGGAGCTGTTTAAACCTGCTCTGGACTGAACACCCAGAACACCGCTGGCAGCTCCCACCTGTGGCCCACCAGGCTGAGCCTGGGCCGCAGCATTTCCAGCAGTGGAAGGACTGACATGAGACTGATAAGAGACTGAGTGAGCAGAGCTACAGCCCACAGAAGGACTTTCTGAGATTGTCATCTCTTTTGTAGCGGCAAGAGGTTTTATTGTTTAATGTTGTTCATTTTTTGTGCTGATGAATGCTTTGCCTGTTAAATAAAGAGGTTTTTTCCCCTTTTCTCCGAGGAAGTCTTTTCCTGATCTGGTTGGGGGAGTGGCTGCTTGAATTTGCTTTTTAGAGAAAACCCCTTTGGAGGTTTTCTCCCAAATTTGCCCTAATCCAGGACAGGTTGGTGGGAAGACAGAGGACCCCCAAGTGACTGGACTGGGGGGAGGCTGGAGTGGGAGACACTGATATCCCCCAGCATCCCTAAGCAGGACCCTGGAGAGAGGGATCCCCAGGACCCATGGGATCCCCAGCAGCCCTGAGATAGGGGACCACCAGAACCCCAGAGGGATGAGACTGGAAATGGGATGCTCCTGGTGGCTTTTTTTAATTCACTCTTGATTTTTGGAAATTTTTATGGGCACCAGATAACTTCTGGAGATGGATTTGGTTGGGAGGAATTCCCAATCCAAGGATTCACACCTTGTTTTACCCCAAACCAGGATTTCCCATTCCCAAACCTTCACCTGATGGAGGAGAAGGCTGCGAGGAAGAGGAAGATGCCCCAGGATACCCAGGCAGGTGAGGAGGAAGTCAGTGCCCCTTTCCCCCTTTCTCCTGCTCCATCTCCCAGCCCAGCATGGCCCCCAGCTGCAGGACAACCCTGCTGCCAACGCCGTCCTGCCAGGGATGCACTGGGGGGATCTCCTTCCCCTTTCCTCTGGCACAGAGGCAAATCCCATCCTCTCCTTGTCCTTCCTTCCCCAGAGAAGGAGCTGAGGATGGAGACCAGGGAGGACAAATCCCTGCACCAGAACCTCGAGGAAGAGGCTGTTTTTAGTGGTGCCAGAGTGCAGAATTACAATGGGGAGGAAAAGTTCCAGAGATCCCACAAGAGGAGGGGCTGCAAACCCAGCCCAGGCTGCTCTGAGAAGGAAAGAACCGCATTGAGCCAGGAAGGTGGACAGAGCTTCAGCCAGAGCTTGGAGCTGGTGGCTCATGAGCAACTTCATGATGGGGAGAAGCCCTACAAGTGCTTGGAGTGTGGGAAGAGCTTCAGGCGGAGCTCCCACCTGATCCGCCACCAGATAATCCACACAGGGGAATGGCCCTACAAGTGTGGGGAGTGTGGGAAGGGCTTCAGCTGCAGCTCCGCCCTCATCACCCACCAACGCATCCACACTGGGGAGAGGCCCTACGAGTGTCCCCAGTGTGGGAAGAAGTTTCAGACCAGCTCCAATCTCCTCCTGCACCAGCGGATTCACACAGAGGAGAGGCCCTTCCGCTGCCCTGAGTGTGGGAAGGGCTTCAAGCACAACTTTACCCTCATCAGGCACCGGCACATCCACACTGGGGAGAGCCCCTACGAGTGTCCCCAGTGTGGGAAGAGCTTCTCAGACCGCTCGTTCTTTACCCAACACCAACGGAGTCACCGGTAAGGGCAGCCCTGTGAGTGCCCCAACTGCAGGAGGAGCTTCATGCACTGCTCCAGCTTCATCCCCCATGGGAGGACCCACGTTGGTCAGAAACCTTGCACTCTACATTCTCTGTGATGCATGCTGGGAAGACACGGGGCTGGTTATTCTTTTGTTTTGGCCCTAATTTTCTTTGCATTCATCTTCATCCCTTTAAAACAGAGAAAATTGGGGTAAAAATCAATAAATTCATCAAAGGCATCTAAAGGCTCACTTTTTACTTGTGTTTCAGGGGAATCTGGGATTCAGGGAGATAATTGGGAGAATTTGGGGGTTTTGGGGGTATTTGGTGTACTTGCTTCCCTTTCTTGGCACTGAAAGAGACAAGAGGGTTCAATCTGTCACCTAAATGCCACTGAAAACTACTCAATCCCACCCCAAAATTCCTTGATTCCACAACTCTTTGGTGTGGAATGGTGTTGGAAGGGGATTGAGCAAAGTGGGCTTCAAATCAGGAGGGTTGAGATGGGCATTAGGTGGGGCAGGATGGGTGGGACGGGGTTTGGGAGGTGGGAAATGGGGGAAATATGGCTTGGGAAGGGGGTGTTGATGTTCAGGAGTGGTGGGATGTGTCAGGGTTGGGATTGGGGAGGTGGGTTGGGGTCTGCAATGAGACAGCCAAAGTTTGAGGATGATGAAGGGAGGGGGAGCCCATTACTGAGTGAGTTTTTTATTAATCCACATTCCTGAAGAGATTTTTAGGTATCTCATGTTTCTGAGGCAGTTTTGGGGCACTCCTCAGCTTTCAGGGGCTTTCCTGAGAGCAGCTCCATGGAGCCCCATTGCCAGGGGTGGTTGCCTTGGGCCAAGCTCTTAGCTGTAGCCAGAGTCCATTGCCTCAGTGCTGGAGAGCAGAGAAATGATGAACGGCCCCAGACATCTCCAGTGTGTGTTTGGGGCAGGGAGAGTTCTGCATAGGTGGGGTGGTCACTGCCCCACCCCAGCCACTGCAGCCTCTGGTGCAGCCCCAAAGTGGCTGCCAAGCCCCTGGCACCCCGAAAACCCCACCTGGGAGAGGGACCAGAGCAGGTCAGGCTGTGACACGGGTGTGACACTGACACGTCCCATGGCCCTGGAGCTCACAGCAGCTGAGACCCAAGACTGACTGTGGATCTCTCTGTCCCTCTCTCTCTTCTCCTGACTTCCTCTTCTCGAAATCTGGATAACTTCAAGTTGGACAGGTTAGAGTTTGCGAAGTCAGTGCTTTGTCAAGTGATTTACTGTAATTCAATGCTGTTTAAGATTTCCCAAGTACCTCATTCTCTGAAGTTTGCAACTAGAAGTTTGTTCTCCACTCTCCTGAGCAGTTTGTTGTTTTCTCCCCTTGGCCATCTGTCCTGCAGGCTGTGCCCCCTGGGCGTGCTGCTCCTCTGCCCTGGCTGGCTGCACTCGCCCATCTCGCTGTGCCCCAGCATTTCTCACCCAGCGTTTCTGTGCCCTCCCTGGGCTCCCTGCACCCAGCGCTGCCGGCTCCTGGCACACAGAGCCAGGGCAGGAGCCCACCCTGCCAGGGGGCTCTGGGGCAGGGCGGGGGCTGCGATGGCTTCTGAGCTCAGCAGCTGCTCCTGGCATGGTTCCATGGAGACCGAGCACAGCAACGCTGCTGAGCATTGTCCCTGCTGAGGGTCACACACTGCTGGGGCACATTCCCTGCCTGCAGGATTGCTGAGCACTGTCCCTGCTGAGGGTCACACACTGCCGGGGCACATTCCCTGCCTGCAGGATTGCTGAGCATTTTCCCTGCTAAGGGTCACACACTGGCAGGGCACATTCCTGCCTGCAGGATTCGTGCCCGACCCAAGCACTGCACTGATGACTCCAGCATTGCTTTCCAACAAAAACGGGAAGGCAAACTGTGTGTAGGTCATGGTATTTTAGAGTGTCTAAAACTCGCCAAGTCATCGATCTTAGAGGTGAGATCCATTTGGAATTAAGTGGATGGGAAAGTAGTGCAAGATGGAAAAGGGGAACATGGAAATAAAGAGAGGAAAACATTTCAGATGGTTTCTTTCCATTTTCATTGCACTTCTGGAAAGCTGTTTCAGTTTTCCAGGAATCTTCTCCACAGTCCTGTCTGCTCTTTTCAAGAACCTTTCCTAGGAAATGAGGTCAAGCTCCTGTCACAAGATGTGTCCCCAACTGCAGCTTCTCTTGGCTTTCAGCACTGTCCGTGCAGCAGGATTCTTGCAGCAAAGCAAGACAAAGGTTTAGAGAACTTCACAACTTGTCCTTTCTTTTCCTGGTGGACTGGGGAGTTGTGCTGTTGGTGAGGTTTTCATTGTGACTGTTCCAACCTTGGAAAACAGGATGTGGTACCAAGACTTGTTGGGGAATGCAACCCTGACTGAATTCAGAGAAAGAATCTCCAGAAGCTGCAGCCGGAAATGGAGAGTTGTGTGATAATTATTCACACATCTCCACAGACACCTGGAAAGTGATCTAGAACATGAAAATTGATTGTCAGAGGCAGTTTCTTTCTGTTTTCAGTTTAGATGATTGTACATCTCTTGTGCTGGTATAAATCAAGAGCATGAAAACAATAGGTTCATGATAAGCAGCAGAACAAGCTGCATCTCCCAGAGTAGAAGACTGAAAGGATCTGAAAAGGAGAAATGCAGGGAATGACTTGGTGAACCTTGCCTGTAAGAAGAGTAATTTTTTCTAAGATTTTCCAATCCATTTCCTTTTGCTTTTCTCCTTCTTATTATGGCCATTTCCATCTCAGACTCACCATGAAATGAGTAGCCTGACCTTGTGGAAGTGCATGAAAAATGCCCCGTTCCTCTGCAGGGACAGTCAGGGTGGAACAGGAAGCAGTTTTAATATAATTGTGTGATAGATGAGTAATGCGATGGTTGAGTCTCACAATTAAAAGGCAGATATTATGGATATGTTAAGACAAGTTTTATAGATTTACAATTATGTTTTACACCCCCTTGTGTTGTTATCACAAGGTTACCTGGTAGTTGGGGTATTTGGGAGGGTTAGCTTGTTACTATGGCAACACCTGACTGTCAATCAAGATGTAAGGAAGTGACCTCCACCACTGGACAGTGAAGAAAGAGTTGATTAACAAGATTTGAGAGGGGCTAAAGGGTTAAAAGGTGAAACATCCATTGTGTGGACAAGCACATAGTGGGAAAAAATCCTTTGCTTCCAGTGCCGTTATATTTTCTGTATTCAGTCTTCTGTTGTATTTTTTGAGAAGGTTTTAATAATCCTTTTAAATTTTTGGAAGTGAGCATCATTTCTCACAAATGGGGACTTGTCCAGGAAATACACCTGGCGGCCTTAGGAGTTTTCAAAAGGGACGCCTCCCGCTACAGATTGGGCGTAGTCTGTCGGACTCTCCCAGTTCCACCAGTGGTTGCAGGCTGTAAGCCCAAAGACACCAGGAGACTGGATAATGAAAAGAGGGGAAGAGCGGTGGGTACCATTCACATAAATATTTCTGGCCAGATTGTGACTCTGTAATTCCAGTATATGAAAGTGAGCTTCATATTAGTAATATACTGGATCCATCCTGGTCCCTTGAAGCATCAGGATATTGGACGGTAGAAAGGAAAAAGGAACAGTGGCACGCATGGGGGGCAGGAAAGCGGGTATCCCATAGACAAGGACCCCATGGCCGAGAGGACACGTAAGACTGAAGGGTTTGTGGGGACTTGTGAACGGGGTTCACCCATTGGGGAAACTGTGTTTGTGCCAGGATGGGGACCCACAGCGGGATTCCCAGCCGGCACACACCACGGGAGCCAGTGAGCTCTGTTGTTACCATATTTCTAGAGTCCGGTACCTTATGGGTGGTTTCCTCACAAGCAGCTCTTCACAGCAGTGTTGTTTCTGCTTCTTCATCAGGGCTCCTCTAAGGCTCTCCCTGACCGGCCAACCCACCCTTTTATCCCAGTTATCTTCATTAGCCACAGCTGCCGCCCATTTAGAACAACTAGGATCGGGGCAAGGCCACTTATGCAATACATATATTTTACTAGGATTCAAAGGCCACCTATACAATACACACTAAGATTCAATGGCCACCTATAAGCTCCACATGACACTGTGGCTCGCACGGTGCTCAGAGAGGGGGCAGCCTCTGGGGTGCAGCCAGTGCTGTAATTTCCAGGGCCAGCCAAAGCCGGGCTGGAAGCAGGGTGATCACCAAGGGGTTTGCTGCAGGGGATCACCCAGGAGCTGGTGCAGCAGTTTGTGTGCTGCCAAGCCAAGGGGGTCGGGGCAGTCTGGCCACCAAGCCAAGTCGTGTCAGGGCGGAGCTGCCGAACCGAGGAGGTCAGGCTGGGCTGGCTGCTGAGCCGAGCCAAATCAGGGCAGGTGGAGCCGCTGAGGATGAGCCGAGTCAGGCCAGGGGCAGGACCGCAGCTGCCGAGCTGAACTGGGACGGGCAGAGCCTCCGAGTTGAATTGGGGTGGAGAAACCACTGAAAGCTGAACCAAGTTGGGTTAGAAGTTGGATGGAAGCTGCTGAGTCGAATCAAGGCAGGCGGAACCACCAAAGCTAAGCCAGGTCAGGCCAGGGGTGGGACTGCAGCTGCTGAGGGGAATTGGGCCAGGGGCAGGCCATAACCGAGCTGAGCCAGGCGGGACAGGGAGCAGAGTGTTACCGTGAGACCGGAGCATTGAACCGAGGAGGAGAGGAAGGGCAGACACCAATCCGCTGATGCAGAAGCCCCTGGATCGTAAGTTTTTTTTGTTTTTACTTGTCAAAATAGAAGTACAGATTTTTGCTTTTTTTCTCTCCCTTCCCTTTCCTTCTCTTTCCTCCTTTCCTTGTTTCTTTTTTTCCCACCCCGCTTTCCTTTTCCCTTCTGAGAGAGGCAGGCTCTGTCCAGGGCAGGGCCTGTGGTTAGAAAGGTGGGCTCTGTCGGGGCAGGGCCTGTGATCACCAGTCAGGATGGGACTATGTGCAAATAGAGAATCCCCAAGGGGAGGAGTAGAAATTGAAGAGGTACCAATAGGTATACCCCCAGATGGCCCACTGGGAAGGAAACTAGCCCAATGGAAATATGACCCAAATACCAGAGACAAGGATCAGCTCAAAGTGATTCACTATTGCATGGTAGAATGGACCAGAAGGGAAATTAGGAGCAATCATGTATACTGGCCGAGATACAGGTCAGATGAAGGGTGGATGTGTCAGGCATTAAACATCCATGTAAGAGCTAAGAAACCATTCAATCGGGAAGAGAGTGACTACGCTTCCTGCTGTGGGAGGGGGAGACCTCACCCTCAAAGGTGTCATGGTCCGCCCGAGTGAATGGGTGACGGATGATTTTTTGTGCAAAAAAAATAACCAGCAAGGCACAGGGGGTTTGCAGTAACAAATCGACAAAATGCAATTTTATTGAAATAACCACAGCTGATATGCGTTGGTGAGGGAATCTGGGGAAGAGAAGGGTAAGACCAGGGAAGAGGGAGGAAAGGAGGACAGGTAGGGTATAGCTACTGAAACGAGTCGTCATCCTTCGGGGGTCCAGCTGTCGAAGCTCACTGGTGCACGTTGCGGGGAGATCTCAAAGCACGGTCAGATTGCACCCCAAAATATACCGTTTTTCACTGGGGGAAGGGTGGCCGAAATAAGGTTTCCAAGGAGGGAAAAAGAATAGGAACAGAAGGAGGGGTGTTTATTCCATTGTTTTCATGGCTGAATGCTCGCAGGTGCGTTTATTCTGGGCAGTATTCCCCCCTTCGTGCACATCTCCCCCCTGAGCTGGCGAGGTGTTCAGTCCCAGTCTCTGGAAGGGGGTGCCAAGGGGGTTTCTTGTCTTGTCTTGGTTCCTTGATGAGGGGATTCGCATCTCTGTTTGTCTGTCACGGTGGTTGAAGGCAGGCAAGAGGGGTCTTCTCTTTGAGGGGGAAACCACCCCAGAGCTCAGACCAGCCAGGTCAGGAGGTAGGGAGAAAGTCCAGATCTATTGTTTAGAAAGGGAAGCATCCCCCTTTCGAGTTCAGCATGGCATGTTCTGCAAACAACACCTGTGAACACACTGAATAAGGATAAGATTTTCTTTCCCAACTGGCTCAACAGTTTTTAACCTTTCAGTGGTCTTTTCTCTTCATGACAATTGTGAGGCAAAAATGAAAGATTTTCGGATAGACTTTCACATAAGGTATCAGAAAATAAAGAATGGACCCATTAGAACACTTACCCCCTCCACCTCCAATAGCTGCAGATGCACCTCCCCTACCCCCTGATGGGCTTAGTCAAAACACCAGAAACAGGATGGCACAATGAGAGGAAAGCAGATCAGGGGATGGGAACCAAGCAGCAGGAATATATGCCCTGAGGGAAGTACCCCTGTGTGGGATGCAGGGAGGAATTAGATTTGCAGTTGTGACTCTCAGTTCTTCTGAAGTGAGAATGTTCAAGAAATAATTGAAAGGATTACTAGAGGACCTCACTGGGTTAGTGGAACAGTTAGACGGGTTTCTGGGGCCCAATATTTATACATGGGAAGAGATGCAATCAATAATGACCATTCACACCAGAAGTAAGGCACATGATCCGGGCAGCTGGGATATGGATATGGGAAAGGGGGCATGTGCAAGGACCTCCTGGGGATCTGAAAGTGCCCATAATGTGCCCCACCTGGGACCACAACAGCGCTGGGGACAGGCGAGACATGGAGGAATATAGAACATTGATTATAAGAGGTATCAAAGAGGCAGCTCCCCATAATTAAAATGCTCATAAAGCTTTCAATGAGCAACAAAGGAAGAAAGAAACCATGACAGAGTGGCTAGAGAGACTGAGAAGGAATATGAGGCAATATTCAGGGGTTGACCCTGGCACGGTGGCCAGACAGATCTTACTAAAGATAAATTTTGTCACTCATGCCTGGCCAGATATATGGAGAAAGTTAGAAAAGCTTGATGGTTGGCAAGAAAGGAGGTTAGAGGATCTTCTAAGGGAAGCACAGAATGAGTATGTAAAGAGGGATGAAGGTAAGACCAAGGCAAAAGCCAAGGTAATGGCAACTGCCATTAGGGAAGGAAACCAGCACATGAAGAACAATCCAGGTAAGGGAGGGGGATTCTAGTGTGGGAAGATAGAAGGAGGGGAGATGCAGCTCCTTGGGACTGGGCACAAAAAGGTGAGTTTGGGAAACAGGGGAACTTAGGACCAGACTGCTTTTACTGTAAAGAGAATGGACATATTAGAAGGAATTGCCCCCAGAAGGAAAAGGGTCTATGAGACTGGGCAAAAAGGAGAAGTGGAAGACTAGGGATGTCAAGGGCTCTACCTTCTCATGACAGACTACCATCAGGAGCCCTTGATAACTTTAAAAATAGATTCCAGGAGAAAGAATTTGAATTCTTAGTAGACACGGAAGCTGAAAGAACTTGTGTTTTTAGAATCCCAAAGGGGGCAAGTAGTAGGTGCAAAAGGAGAGGAGTTCAAGGTCTCAGTTTTAAAGGAAGTAAAGTTTGAAGGGGCAAATAAAGGAGGAATCAGGGATGTTCTATTAGTTCCAGAGGCAGGGTGCAATCCATTAGGGCAGGATTTACAGGTGCATTAGCAGTTAAGCATTGGAGTATTCTCAGAGGAAGGAAAAATTGTAATTAATCTTCTCCCATTAAGGGAAGAGGATGAGGGCAAAATTAATGAGATGATGTGGAAAAAACTGAAAAATCAAGGCAAATTGAACATGAAACCTATAGTAATAAAATGAATTGATGAGAGCCATCCAGTCCAGGTACGACAATATCCACTCTCCCTGGAAGGGAAATGAGGACTACAGTCGGTGATCCAGGACCTACTTGAGGACAGGACCTTAGAACCTTGTATGTCCCCCCATCATACACCCATATTGCCAGTAAAGAAGTCAGATGGGACTTACAGGCTTGTCCAAGATTTGAGAGAAGTGAACAAAAGAACTCTGAATGGATGCCCAGTAGTGCCTCACCCCTATACACTACTATTTGCCAGTGATAGTAGAACAGGTGACTCATTGGGTAGAGGTGGTACCCACTGTGAAAGCCAATGCCAATGTTTTGAGTGAAACCCTTCTAGAATCAATCAGTCCCCAATATGGAATGGCAAACAGGAATGATTAAGACCAGGGAACTCATATGACATCGAAGATATTGCAGAAAGTTGTTCAGACCCTGGGAATAAAATTGGAATTACACACTCCATGGCGTCCACAGAGTTCCGGTCAGGTTGACAGATGAATGAATGAAACTTTTAAAAGAGCTCTAGTTAAGCTAATGATTGAAACCCAAATGTCATGGACAAAATGTCTCTCTTTGGCCTTATTAAGAATTAGAACCCAACCCCAGACAGATCTGGGGGTGTCACCCTATGAAATGATGTTTGGGTTACCCTTCTGGACCTCACCCCAGAAGGTTGCCATGTATGAGGAAGGGGAAACCAATGCCAAGAAATAAGTTATGTCCATAGCACAAACCTTAGAAGGGCTAAGACATAAAGGGGCAATTCCTCAAACTACTACCCTGGATTTCAGAATCCGTAATATTAATCCTGGAGATTGAGTGATGATTAAGTCATGGAGAGATCAGCCTCTAACTCCTCAGTGGGAAGATCCCTTTCAGGAACTGCTCACCACCAAATCGGCCATGTGAACTACAGAGCAGGGATGGACTCATGGCAACAGAGTCAAAGGCCCAGTAGAAGAGCCCAAAGAGTGGACTGTAACATCCAGGCCAGGTGAAACAAGATTGACTCTCAAGCAGAGACTGAAAGACAACCAGAAAAACACCAAGATGCCCAAAAAGTGGAGTCAAGCTTCCACCAGACACCTGTTTTCCTGTTTTCATGGGTGAGAATTACCAGCATCTTTTGAGGAGAAGTACACAAGGGACTGTAAAAGGTAATAGGACAGCTTCTTTAAGAAAAGAAGACAAAGGAAGGAGGGCAAAGCTGGGTTGGCCTCATTGTTTGCTACCAAGAAGGCTCCATAGCCCTGCTGCGGGTAGCAACCCCGTAGGCATGGTAAGGTAGGGACAAAAGGACATACTGGACCTCTATAATTCCTCAATTGTCTTTTCATTCAACAGGGACTCTTGGGCAGGACCGAGTTGGCCACTGTACTCACCCCTAAGATACACTGACTATGGGTAGCAGCCACATAGGCACGGTAGATGGGAGTCAAAGCCATACTGGACCTCTGTGATGTCCTTTTGTCCATTCCAAATAAGTGTGTCTGAGGAAAATCTGAGATTTTTTTTCACCTGTTCCCACTGTCCTTGCCCACATCAACAGATGGTGGTGTGACTCATTCAAGAGAGAGAGAAAATTTTTTACTTAATTGTTCAAGCAAAATGACTTAGAGAAAAAGAAAAGGGGGGAGTTTTATAGATGAGTGATTGTATGGTTGACTCTCAAAATTAAGGGGTGAATACTAAATATATGTTAAGAGAAGTTTTGTAGATGTATAATTATCCTTCCCCTCCCCCTTGCATTGTTATCACAGGATGGCCTCAGTAGTTGGGGAATTTGGGAGGGTCAGCTTGTTACTATGGCAGCATCTGACCTCCAATCAAGGTGTAAGACAGTGATCTCCGCCACTAGACAGAGAAAAAGGAGTCGATTGACAAGACTTTTGGAGGGGCTAGAGATATAAAAGACAGAGCATCCATTTTGTAGATGAGCACATGGTGACTGAATTCTTTGCTTCCGGCACTGTATTCTTTTCTTAATTCAGTCTTCTGTTGTATTTGAAAAGATATGAAAATCAAGACCCTTCTGTTGTATTTTGATAAGGACTTAATAAACCATTGAAAATATTGAAAGTGAAAATCATGTCTCACATGGGGTTGGGGAATCTGAGGCATGGCTGTCCACAATGGACTCCAGTTCCAATGTATAACTCTTCTGACATGGCCAGACCCCCTTAGGAGCAGCACTACAGCAATATCAGGAACAGAATGCTGCAATCACCTCTTCTCAAAAGAGAAAAGTAATAAAATACAGTCTTTAAAATAGGATTACATATTTCTTAGAAGCTCATTGAAATATTTCTCTGTAACTGTAAAAGGAAATCTTCCTGATGAACTGCTCCAGACCAGAGGGAAATCAAGGCAGAGCCATGGTTTGCCAGGATTTGCCTGATCCTAATGAGCTCTGAGTGCATTTGAAGCTGAGCCCTTGAACCTCAGGGCCTGAGAGGAGATTACACAAACCTTTCCAGGAGTCAAAGTCAGAGGAAAGACCCAAAGTGTCTCAAAGCATGAATGGGTCCCACTGAGGTCCCTCTCCAACACAGGCTCCTCATGGACTCCTTGCAGGAGAGAATTGGAGGCCAGGATGGCACAAAAACCTCTCAGAGATGGAGAGTGGAGAAAGAAAAATCCAAAGTACCTTAAAACCTTGAGTACCTCAAAGCATTAATGAGCCCCACTGAATGTCAGTACAAAGCTCTCAAGGGACTCATTAAAATAGATAATTGGGGCCATGATTGCACAAACCTCTCACAGAGTCTGTATCCAAAGGGCAACAGCAAGTACCACAAAATAACTGAAGTACCTTGAAGCATTAATGAGCCCCACTGAGTGTTGTTACTGACAAAGCCTCTCCAGGGACTAATTACAACAGATAATTGGAGGCCATGATTGCACAAACCTCTCAGAGACTCCAAGGCAAAAGCCAAACCCAAAGTCCTATGAAAAACCTGCAGTCCCGGGGACCATTCAGGAGCCTCCAGGGCCATTCCTGAGCAAGGCTCCTCAGGGACTCCTTCCAGCAGATCCTTGAGGCCACTGGGATGTGGGCTAGGGGGGGATGCTGAGGGCAGGACAAAGGGCTGACAGTGCCCAGCCTGGCTGGGGCTGTTCCAGGAGGCCCCAGTGCCTCAGGACAAGGTGTCTCCTCCCAGCCCTTGGTGGCACAGCCCTTGGTGGCCCTTGCTGTGCCCCAGGGCACCAAGACTTGGCTTCTCTTTTTCCCCACATGTCATCACTGCCTGCAGTTCTCTGTTCAGCCTGGGACCTGGGGACACTTTCTCTGTCGTGTTCCTCAGTGGGACCCATTAAAATCCAAGAAACCTTGGAATTGGATTCTGACTTGGAGTTCTGGACAGGTTTCTTCAGCTCCCTCTCAGGGACTGATGTTCAGGGCCTGAGCACAAAGCCCCAGAGGCTCATTAAAGTCCTGGTGCTGTGTCTGTGCTGCTGAGCTGGGCTGGGCTCCTGGCACAGAGGCAGCTCCTGGTAACCAAAAAGAGCTTCAAAAGCACATTTCTCTTGATGAACAGCTCTTCTGCCAGCCCAGCAGGGCTGGGGCACTGCCTGCAGCCACCCCAGGCACAGCTCAGAGGCACAGAGAGCTTCAATCAGTCTGGGCTGGGAAGGTGCTGAGAAGTGCCTGGGGCAGAATCACTGCCAGCCTTTGGCACAGGAACCTCTGGCTGCAGGACAATGCAGCTGCAGCTCCTGGAGCCATCTCCTAAAGCTGGAACATCCCACTGCCTACAGACTCTGTGAGTACATTCTCTGATTATCTCTTGTGCAGAGCAGCCAGGGGTGCCCAGGGCTGTCCTGTAGAGCAGGGTCCTGAAGCCCAGGGCACTGTGCTGGGGCAGGGACTCTGCTGCCTGCCAGGGAACGCTCTCAGCCAGCCCTGGCAGTGCTGGGGGGCAAGATCTGGGTGGGAGGAGACAGCTGGTAAGGCTTGGAAGTGTTCTTCTTGTGTGGGGACGATGCTGCATTGTTCAGGACTGCTCCCAGCATGGCATTTAACTGCAGCACATTTGCAAGTAGATTATACAGGGAGCACAGCAAGGCAGGGGCTGCATAAAAGGGAAAATCCTGCTTTTTTTAATATACTGCTGTGGGTTGCCTGGATGGAGCCTATAGATTTTCATCTCTCAGTTCAGAATGGAATAATAAAAACATTTTTTCTCAGATCTGAATATAGCAGGCAGTGACAGATATCTGCACAGGGCCCCTCTGAGGCAGCATCAGTGTCTCTTTTCCAGCCTCCTCAGGGTTGCTCTGACATTCCTATCAGAGCCTGCAGAGCCAGAGCTGCCCCTGGGCAGTGCCAGAGCTGGGAGGGGTCTTCACGGCAGAGCTGAGCCCCCAGGGCTGGGCTGGGCTCTGGCAGCACTGGCAGGGCCCAGCCCTGGGCACAGGGAAGCAGCTGCTGGCAGGGACAGCTCCAGGCAGCAGAGCCCTGGGCAGGCAGTGGGGGGAAAGTGCCCCCAAGCTGTGCTGGGATATTTAAAGTCCTCTCCAAACCCAACTATTCCATGATTACTTTTCTTACAGATCCCCATGCCAAGACAGCTCAAATGTCCAACAGCAGCTCCATCAGCCACTTCCTCCTGCTGGCATTGGCAGACACGTGGCAGCTGCAGCTCCTGCACTTCTGCCTCTTGCTGGGCATCTCCCTGGCTGCCCTCCTGGTCAACGGCCTCATCATCAGCGCTGTAGCCTGCAGCCACCAGCTGCACACGCCCATGTTCTTCTTCCTGCTCAACCTGGCCCTTAGCGACCTGGGCTCCATCTGCACCACTGTCCCCAAAGCCATGCACAATTCCCTCTGGGACACCAGGAACATCTCCTACAAAGGATGTGCAGCACAGCTATTTCTGATTTACTTCTTCCTTGGAACAGAGCTTTCTCTTCTGATTATCATGTGCTACGACCGCTACGTGTCTATCTGCAAACCCCTGCACTACGGGACCCTCCTGGGCACCAGAGCTTGTGCCCACATGGCAGCAGCTGCCTGGGCCAGTGCCTTTCTCTATTCGCTGCTGCACACAGCCAATACATTTTCCCTGCCCCTGTGCCATGGCAATGTCCTGGGCCAGTTCTTCTGTGAAATCCCCCAGATCCTCAAGCTCTCCTGCTCAAATTCCTCACTCAGGGAACTGGGGCTAATTGCAGTTAGTGCCTGCTTGCTATTTGGTTATTTTATGTTCATTGTTTTCTCCTATGTGCAGATCTTCAGGGCTGTGCTGAGGATCCCCTCTGAGCAGGGACGGCACAAAGCCTTTTCCACCTGCCTCCCTCACCTGGCTGTGGTCTCCCTGTTCATCAGCACTGTCATGTTTGCTCACCTGAGGCCTCCCTCCCTCTCCACCCCATCCCTGGATCTGGCTGTGTCAGTTCTGTACTCAGTGGTGCCTCCAGCCCTGAACCCCTTCATCTACAGCTTGAGGAACCAGGAGCTCAAGGCTGCTGTGAGGAGACTGATGACTGGATGCTTTCAGGAACATTAAACTGCTGGTCAATTTCTGCAAATCACTTGTAATAAAACTAGTTTTTATACTTCTTGTTGGTTTCACTTTGGAGATTTCTTTCCTTTGTTTTAGTTTTTCCATTCTGTCCACAAAGAAACATCATTGCTTGTGCCATTTCTTATTTTGTTTCTCTCAATGTTCCCCGTGGCCACAGACTGTGTCAATGGGGGACTGCACTCTTGGTGTATTTAAAGGAAGTAAAGGATGTCCCAGCAAAATTTTCTGCAGAGATGTCCTTTTGTTGCCTTCTCTGGAGCTGCAGCAGCAATGTCTGTGTGCAGAGCTGGGGGCAGATCAGTGCTGGCCAAGCAGCCCTGCTCCTGCTGGCCACACCATTCCTGAGCCAGGCCAGGAGCCATTTGCCTTCTTGGCCACCTGGTCACACTGATGGCTCATGTCCAGCCTGCTGTTCATCAGTCCCTGCAGGTCCCTTTCTGCCTGGCTGCTGTTCAGCCACTCCATCCCCAGCCTATAGCACTGGGGCCAAATTGCAGGGCCTGGTACTTGGATTTTTTAAACCTGAAATTGCTGGATTCAGCCCCTCAATCCAGCCTGTCCAGGTCTCTCTGCAAAGCCCTTCTATGCTCCCAGATCAACACTCACATCCAGCTTGGTGTCATCTGCAAAGATATCCTAGGTTCCAGGGGCCCCCTCAGTGTCACAACGGCCTCTTGGTTACACCACGCCCTGCACTGTCACACTGTTCTCCTTGGGTCCATGAGACCATGCAGAGCAACAATGGTCTCCTTGGTTCCATGGGGCCAGAAAATGTGACAATGGACTCCTTGGTACCATGGGACTTCACATGTTCTTGTTGGTGCTGCAGTTTCACAGTGGCCCCTTGGTTCCATGAGGCCCCAGAGTATCACAATGGCCCCATGGGTACATGAGGTCCCACACTGTCACCATGGTCTCTGTAGTTCCACAAGTCCCCTCAGTGTCACAATGGACTCCTTGTTTCCACGAGGCCACACAGTGTCACAACGTTCTTCCAGATCCCCTGAGGCCCCCTCGTGTCACAGTGGCCCCTTGGTGACACAGGATCCTGCACTGTCACAATGTCCCCTTAGTTCCATGAGGCCCTGCAGTGTCAGAATGGCCCCTTGGCTCCACTGGGCCCTGGAGTCTCCCAATGGTCTCCTTGGTGTTCTAGTGTCAAAATGGTGAAACCCCTTGGTTACACAAGGCCCTGCAGTATCACAATGGCCTCTGTGGTTCCACAAGGACCCAGAGTGTCACGGTGCACTGCCTGGTTCCATTTTGCCTCAGAGCACAACAGTGGATCCCTGGTTCTATGGGGCTGCATGGTGTTACCATGGTCCTCTTAGTTCCATGAGGCCTTGCAGTGTCACAATGGCCCCAGAGTGTCCCAATTATAACAGAATGACAGAATCAAATAGGCTGGAAAAGACCTTTGGGATCATCAAGTCCAACCAATGCCCTAATACTGCCTTGTCACACAGACCATGGCGCTAAGTGCCGCTGAAGAGGGACAGGGACTCTGCCACCTCCACCTGGCCAGCCATTCCAATTCTCACTTACCCTTTCTGTGAAGAACTCCTTCCTATTTTCCAGCCTAAACCTCCCCTGGTGCTGCTTAAGGCTGTGTCTTCTTGTCCTGCCCTCCAGCAGATCCCCACTCACACCCAGCTTGGTGCCATCTGCAAGTTGTGAATGGTGGACTCGATCCCCTCACCCAGATCACCAGTGAAGATACTAAACAGGACTGGGCCCAACACAGATCCCTGGGGGACACCACCACTGCCTGGACACCAGCTGGGTGCAGCACCATCCCCACCACTCTCTGGGCCCAGCCTCCAGCCAGCTCCTAAATCTCCCAGCGAGGGGGGAACCTGCCCAAGCCGTGGCCTGCAGCTTTTCCAGGGAATGCTGTCAGAGAGTGTCAAAGGCTTTGCTGAATTCCAGGCACACAACATCCACAGCCTTTCCTGCATCCACAGATGGGTAACCTCATCATAAAAGGAGACCAGGTTGGTCAGGCAGGACCTGCCACCCCTAAATCCACGCTGCCTGGCTCTGATCCCTGGGCCATCCTGTGGGTGCCCTGTGATGGCACTCAGGGTGATCTGTTCCATAACCTTGCTGGGCACCAAGGTCAGGCTGACAGGCCTGGAGTTCCCCAGCTCCTCCTTCCAGCCCTTCTTGGGGATGGGCTCACACTGGCACATCCAGTCCTCTGGGAGCTCCCTGCTGAGCCAGCACTGATGGTAAATGATGGAGAGCAGCTTGGGGAGCTCATCCACAGCTCCCTCATCCCCCTGGGATGGATTCCATCCAATCCCATACACCTGTGAGCATCTGAGTGGCTCAGCAGTTCACCAACTGCTCTCTCCTAGATTCCAGGGGCTGTTCTGCTCCCTGTGCCCATCTGCCAGCTCAGAAGAACACTTGTCCTGTGGACAACCTGTCCTAATATTGAAAGGTGAGGCAAATAAGGTGTTAAGTAGTTCAGCCTTTTCCTTATCGTTAGTTTCTATATTCTCCAGTGTGTCCAATAAAGAGTAGAGGTTCTCCTTATCCCATTGTTTGCTATTAATTTATTTATAGAAATATTTTCTATTATTTTTCACGGAAGTGTCCTGGGTAATCTCTAATACAGCTTTCACATCTCAACTTTTCTTTCAGCATGACCTAATAACATCCTTAAACACTTCCTAAGTGTCTTGACCTTCTGTCTAAAGGTGATGCTCCATCTTTTTTCCCCTGAGTTCCCACAAAAGCTCCATGGGCAGCCAGGCTAGACATTTTCCTCTCTAGCTCATCTTTTGCCACACTGGGACAGGCTGCTCCTTCCCCCTTAAGATTACTTTCTTGAAATGTCTCCATCCTTCCTGGACCCCTTTGTTTTTAAGGGCTGTTTCCCTTCAAAAAAATCAGTACCTGATTTGGTACTCCCCAAATCAGCATCCTAAATAGGCCAAAGTCTGCCCTTCCTAATTCCAGTGTAGAAGTTTTGTTGCTGCCCTTCCTTCTTTCGCAGAATATTGAAAACTTGATTGTTTCATGGTCACTCTGTTCCAGGCAGCCTCTGAGCCCCACGTCTGCCACCAGCCCTTCTCTGTTTGTGAACAGTAGGACATAGAGTTTTCCTTGGCAGTGGGAATGTTACCAAAAATTTAGTAAAAACAGAAAACTCCTTAACCGCAATGCAGCATTAAGAAGCAGCATTCTTTATTCAGCTGGATGCACGGGGGAGAGCTCCTCCCAAAGCCCTGAAGGCTGAGTGCAGGAAAGTTTCTGTTTATATTCTGTATATTGCACACATATTCATTGATTTTCACAGACTAAACATAAATATGATAATCATTTCCCCAAAATCATTAACATATTTCCCCTCCCCTTAACCCATGTGTTCTTCTGTCCTGGGGTCTCTCTGGTGGTCCCTGGTGGTCGTGGACTCCAATGTTCCCATGGGCCTGGCTGAGCTGGCAGGACACTGAGGCTGCTGAACTTCCAGTTCCCCTTCTCACACAATGGGCACTGTGTGGTTTCCACAGGCCTGGGGTTGTGGAGAACAAGCTCCAGGTGTCAGCTCACCTGGTGGAGACAATTTATCATCTGGTACCATGAGGTGACAGAGTGGGCTATGACATCACAGAGTGGGTCATGTGAGATTATCGAGAATTATGACATGATAGACTGCCTCTGTGATGTCATAGAGTGGGCTGTGATATCACAGGCCAGAGATCTGGCATCACAGAGCAGAATATTACATCACAGAGTTGGCTGTGACATCAGAGACGAGCTGTGTGACATTAGAGAATGGGCTATGCTATCACAGAGCAGGCTGTGACATCCCAACAGGCTGGGTCAGGTCACTGGGTTGGTCATTCTGCCCAAGCTCCCCCTCACAATTTCTCCCAACAAGTCCAATGCTGTTCATGCCCAGCAGGGTCCCTGTCCCCCAGGATCCCCCCAGCCCACCTGGAGCCACAGCCTCCACCAAAGGATGTTCCACAGGATCCACCCCAGAGCCTGACATGGGGACAAGGGGCCAGGGCTGTGTGACCAGGATATCAAGGACAGGGATTATCCAGGTCACTGTGGCCTGGGTTGGGTTCCCCAGGGCAGGAAAGATGTCTGGCAGCTGGAGCAGGGTCTGGGAAGGGCCTCCAAGGTGGGGCTGCAGCCCTTGGGCTGTGAGCAGAGGCTGAGGGAGCTGCGCTGGTCCAGCCTGGAGCAGGGAAGGCTGAGGGGCTCCTCATCCCAGCCTGGCAGTGCCAGTGAGGGGGGGATGGAGAACACAGAGCCAGGCTCTTCACCGGGGGGGGGGGGGGGGGATGGGGGGAGACAAAATCCAATGGGTGGAAGGGGAAAGAGGAGAGATCAGCCAGGACAGGAGGAGATGAAATGAGTCAGGCTGGTTTCAGCATTTCCTCAACAGGAAAAGCAGCCTGACCTCCCTTCTCCATCCACCACTGGAAGCTTTCCAAATCAGGAATTGTTGGAGCTGTTTTTCCCCCACTCCAGGTTGAGCATCCTGATGCAAGAATTTAATTGTGTTTATATCTATCATAGAACCATGTTTGTCTGAAAGTAATTTTAGTATGGAAATCACTTGTGGATGGTGGATTCATCGGGTGCTGCAGGGACATAGCACATGGCTCAGGGAAGAGTGCGATTGTTATTAAATTGTATCCTGTTCCTCTGTGGTCTGTTGGCCATGAAGAGAAAGTTTCTGTGCCTCTGAGTCTCACCAGTTCCTGACGCCCAAAGGACACAAACCTGATGAGTTGTGATTCCCACTCCAGTGGTGGCACCTGGACCTCCCTCCATCCCCAGAGCAGAGCTCCCTTGTCCCAGAGAGTCCCTGGCAAATGAGGGATGAAGGAAACAGGACAGGCTGTGGGGATCAGGGGAAGGGCAGAGCCAGGGAGAAGAATGACTTTTGCATTTGATGGAGCTGTGCCTTGCCTTGGCTTTGTTGGCTGTCAAGAAATGAACATCCCTCTGTGTCTCAGGCAGCTCCTTCTCCGAGGAAAGCAGGTGGGAGTTGGAGCCAAGGAGCTGAAAGCTGCAGGTGCAGCCTGAGCTGGAGGGAGCTCAGATTTGCACAAGGCTGCTCTGAGTGCCAGGGCTTGGATGGGGGAAATGGTGGGGTGGGTGTAGGGACAGAGTCTGAATGATTGTCAGCCATGGAGGGTCTTGATTTTCATATCTATTCCAACTGCATGAGGAGGTACTTTGATTCAGTGTCAGTTGGAGGAAAAAATAAACTAAACAGGACCTAAGAAATCTTTTCTTGCTGTCCTTTTAAATATCATGTGTTCACTTTAAATACACTTCTGAGATCTACTTAACTACAAATGATTTGGAAACTGAAATCAAATTATTCCCAGAGGCTTGGCTTGTTAAGGTGTTCTGAATGTTAATGAGCCCTGGGACACTGAATTCCTGCACTGAAGAGCTGAAGGCTGAACAAGCCTCTGCAGCAGGAAAATTCAGCAGCAGCCTCCAAGGTGCTGAGGATGTCAGCAGCCCCCACTGAGGCCATCTCTGCCCAGAGACCGTGGGGGAATGGGCAGACAAGGAGAGCGTCCCTGGGGCTGGGGCAGCACAGCTCAGAGGCACCAGCGGCTCCAGCTGGGAAATGGAGTGTGGAATGTGGCTGGGAAAGCCCTGCCTGGGCTGGGCCAAGCAGGACAGACAAGCCCTGACTCCCATCCCCCAAACAACTCTCTCAAGGAGACATTTGAAAGGAATTGCAATTGTTTGTGTACTCTGAGTTTGACTCCCTGAAGAAATACCAACAAGAGATTCTCAGGAGCTCAGAAGAACAAAACAGTCATTATTGGCAATTTTGGGAAATCAGAGAAACTTCTGCAAATGTTTTATTATGACATTTTAGTGGTTTTGTTTTGTTAATTTAAGTTTTCTCTATTCTTGATATTTCTTAATTAATGTATTGGTGAGTGTGGTGGGTTTTAGTGTCAGTTAATTATTTATACTTTTTTTTGTTGTGAGATAGGATAATGAGAAAGGTATAGTAGGCTTAAAATTTTTAAAGGATATAAAAAATTTTATTAAAATTTAATTAAAAACATAAATAAGTAGTAAGAATTAAGGTAAACTCTTTAGAATACCTTTTTTCTTTACATTTTTTCTTTTTATTGACAATGTAAAGAAAGTAAAATTCAACTTAAAATTAACTTAAAATTAACTTAAAACTTCTAGTTCATTGACTATTTCTAGAATAGCCTTTTTTTAGTTTACTTCGGGAGAGAAGTTTTTCTTGTTTAGTTGTGAAGTTTTTTTACAAGAGGAAAAGATATTTTTTGTGATTCTTAATTTTGTTATGGATAACAGTCTTCTGGGGAACTTTGTTATTGTGAAGTGGTTTTTATTGCTACAAGATTGTTAACAGCTTGTTGATGGGCCATGTCGACTTATGAGGTGTTGTTTCAAAGAGTAATCCTTTAAAGGTAAAAAATTTTGTTACTTATTCTAAAATTATTTTTATCTTTTGGAAGACATCTTCTTGTGGGGATACTGGATTACTTTTTCTTTCTGTTTAAAATTTTTATGAATTCCAGTTATTTTATCATTTCTTTATTTTAGTATGGAGGGTTTTGAAGGATATTAATTTGAGGGGTTTTGTATATGTTTTATATTATTATGAGACAGAGTTTTTTCTTTATAGTTTATAAGAGGATTTTAGTTTTAAGATGAAGGTGTTTTTTCTTCTTTTGTGCTTGCAATTTAATTTCTCCTTTACGAACTTTGTTGGTTTTATGGTTTTTTTTTAATGCGCTTGTATTTTCTTTTTCTTTTACTTCAGGCAGGATTGAAATATTGAAAGGGTTAACACCTGACCTGCCAGTAACTTGTGGTGGAAGTTGTGGTTGTGCTGTGTTAGCATTGGTTTTATGGTTTGTTTTTCGGTTTTTTGTGTTTAATTTTAGTTGTAGGGTTACTTTGTATGCGTTGTAGGTTTTAGGACTTTTTAGTTTAATTGTGTTGGGAAGAAGGTACTTGAAGGTAAGATTTTAATAGGTGTGGCTAGCTTTGTTCTGGTTGGGGTTTTGTAGCCTCTTTTGTTTTCCTGTTTGGGAGTTGTTGGGGTTTGGTTTGGTTAGAATGGAGCTGATGGGCGGGGGGCAGCCTGGAGAGGGGGGAAGGGGCTCAGCCCATGTCAGAGTTTCTTGGTTTGGTTTGGTTTGGTTTGGTTTGGTTTGGTTGGGTTTGGTTTGGTTTGGTTTGGTTTGGTTTAGTTTGGTTTGGTTTGGTTTGGTTTGGTTTGGTTTGGTTTGGTTTGGTTTGGTTTGGTTTGGTTTGGTTTGGTTTGGCTGAGATAGGGGCTGTGGCCAGGGCCTGCTGCTTCTTTGCTGAATGGAAAAGAAAGAGGAGATTCCTAGGGTTTTTTCATCTTTAACATTTGTCTTTCCCAGAGGCAAGGTCAGTATCTCACTTGTTTAACAGATTGTCAGTTACACAAAAAGTTTTGAAATACTTTTTAAAATTCTTCTTATGTCAAACTGCCACAGACATTCAATCAACAAAAAACACTTCTCAAAGCATTGACTTGGCCCATTCAACTTCACAAACTTCAAGCCTGTTCAATGTAATGTTAATCAATATTGCCGGAGCACAGAAACAGAAGAAGTAGACACAGAGAGAAAGACAAAAAAGATACAGAGGAGCATTCACACAGCCACAAACTCCTGCATTCTAGCACTGTTCAGATGGAAATTCCAAGAGGAGGTTGGGTCAAGATGTGTGCTTGCCTTGTGGTCAGCCTTAAATACCCCTTGGTCTTCCTGGGCCCTTCCCCCAGGTGGGACTTGGGCTCATTTGGTCCCTCAGGAGCTGGGCTGGGGGCTGCAGAGGTGGCTGTGGAGCATTGCCTGAGCTGTGCCAGGGACTGGCAGCCACTGCTGGGCTGGGATAGAGGCTCTGGGGGGATTGGGGTTCCAGGGCATGGCAGTGCTGGGCTTAAAGGGCAGGGCAGGGCTGGACCTGCCCCTTCCTCCCCCTCAGACGAAGTGTTTCCAGCCAACAATCTCCTCCAGTCTGTCAAAATGGACAATGTTGGAGGTGAAATCCCAATTCTGGCCATGGGCACATGGATGAGAAGGACAGCTCTATTCTATAGCACAGAGCCCCAGTGTTTAGAGGCCAGGTGAGAGCCTCACTAGACCAAGACCAGCCAGACTTGTCAGTAAGGGCAGATTTTGTCTGGAAGCATTCTTTGGACATAGGGAATTTTGGAGCTGGAAGCCCAATCTCGGCCATGGGCACCTGGAGAAGCAGGACAGTTCTCTCCCATGGGAAGGAGAGCATGGAGCCTCCCGCAATGTTTTGGGGACAGATGAGTGGTGACCATTGTGAAACTACTGCCAGCCAGATTTGTCCTGGCAATATTCCCATGGGAACAATCCCTGGATATAAGGAACTTTGGAGGTGAAATCCCAATTCTGGCCATGGGTGTCTGGAGCAGGACAGTTCTTTTCCATAGGAAGGAAAGTACAGAGCCCCAGTGTTTCAGCAGCAGATGAGAAGAGACTCTCAACATGCCAAGGTCAGCTGGATCAGTCACATGGCCCCTGGGGGGCCAAAACAGCCAAATCTGTTCCATGTTCCATTAGTTTTCTAGTGCCCCATAGTGTCACAATGGTGCCTTAGATCCATGACACCCCACAGTGCCACAATGGTTACATGTTTCCATGGGGTCCAACAATGCCACAATGGCCCCTAGATAACAGAAGGCCCTGCAGCGTCACAATGGTCCCAACAATTCCATTGGGCCTTGCAGTGTCACAATGGTCTCCATGGTTCCCCAGGCCCCACAGTGTCACATTACTCCTCTGTTCCATGAGCCCTGCAATGTCACAATGAACCTTTGGACCCTGGGGGTTTGCAGTGTCACAATGGTCTCCTTTGGCTCCACAGTGTCACAATGGACCATTGATGACAGGAGGCCACTCTGTGTCGCCCTGGAGCTTTGGTTCCATGCAGCCCTGAAGTGTCACAATGGTCTCCTTTGGTTGCCCAGTGTCACAATGGACCACTGATGACATGAGACCCTGCAGTGTCACAATGGATCTTTGGTTCCATGCAGCCCTGCAGTTTCACAAAGGCCTATTGGTTTCACAAGGCCCCACAATATCACAATGGTCCTCCCAGGGTCACAATGGTCTCACTGGTTCCATGAGGCTTCACAGTCTCACAATGCTTTGCTTGTTCCATGGGGCTTCATAGTGTCACAATGGTCTCTGTGATTCCATGGGCCCCTCAGTGTCACAATAGCCCTTTGGTTCCATGAGGCTGTAAAGTGTCTTAATTGTCTTTTCATGGTTAAACGAGGCCTTGCAATGTCACAATCAACCTTTGGTTCCATGGAGTCCCACAGTGTCACAATGGCCACCTGGTTCCATGACACCACAAAGTGTCATAATGGTCTCCATGGTTCCATGAGGCCCAGTGGTGCCACAATGGACCCTTGGTTTGATGGGGCCTCTCAGTGTCACAATGATCTCTACATTCCATGGAGCCACACAGCGTCAGTACAGTCCCCTTGGTTCCATGAGGCCCAGCAATGTCACAGTGGTCTCCATGACTCCATGAGACCTCACAGTGTCACAATGGTCCCTTGGTCTCACAGGGCCCCACAGTGTCACAATGGTCCCTTGGTCTCACAGGGCCCCACAGTGTCACAATGGTCCCTTGGTTCCATGGCCCTGTGCTGGTGCTTTCCCCCCTCCCCTTCTCAGGCTGCCCTGCCAGCTGAGAAATGCTCCTTGGGCCTCGGCCTTGGCCAACAGCCCCTGGGCTCAGCTCCTCTGCAGCTCATCACAAACACTGTCTGCTCCAGGCACTGCTGCTGCCCAACCAGCTCCTGGTTCCTTTAGCAGCAGCCCTGGGAACTGTTTTTGTTCCCTCAGTGGCACAAAATCCCTGTTCTCACCCTGCCAAAGAAAGCTGTTAGTGCCAAGTGCAGCACGGATGAACCATTGCTGGGACTGAAGCCCCTCTCTTGCGGCCCTGCACACAGTGCTCTAAAAGGAGCCCTTGGAGCTCTCCTGGGCCAGCGACTCCCTCTGAGTGGGGCCTCTCCCAGCCGGGAACTCTCCCGTTTGCTGCACTCGGGGATCCTGAACAACGACGGAACCTAGGCCGATCCCCCCACTCCTCCAGGCTCAACCCTTTGTCTGCTGGGGAGATGCCAAAGAATCAGCACTGAGCATTTCCTGCCCTCAGGGGAATTGCTCACAGGTGCCTTGCGCTGACTCTTGGTGTCTGTATGCACACAGGAATGCCTGTGCTGGGGAAATGTGGCAGAAATGCTGCTCTCTGAGGGGTTGGAGTGCCTTGGATAGCTGAGTCAGTCAGGCCTGTAGGGAAGGTTAAATCACAAGGCCTAACTTAAATTAAATGCTGCTGAGAGTTTTTCTTTTGCTAAGGCGTTACCTTTAATATAAGTTTTATGTTAAGTTCAATATTGTTAAGTGTTATTCCTCTGTTAAATTGTGAAGTCCTAGGTTTAAGTTAGGTTACATGCTGTTACGCTCTGCTCTTTTGCTAAATTGTGAGGTTGAAAATATTAAGGTTAATGTATAAGTAAAGTCCTCTTAAGTTTGAGCTCTGTTAAGCTTTCAGGCCGTGTTCCTTTTATCCTTGCCCTTGCTGTCCTTGTGTCTCACACACACACACACACACATAGGGACAGTTCTCTGATGATTTCTGGTTTGATTGCCTGGATTCTGTTTGGTTTTTTTGTTGCTTTGTTTCCTTGGTGTGCCTGAAGTGTCCAGTCAGGAGCAGAGTGACTCTTGCCAAGGAACTTTATGCTGCTGTCCCTTAACATTAAATCTGGTTTTGGCTGATCCCTTGCTGGGGATTTCTTCAGCGATCTTAAGGCCTCGTTGGTACCAGGGTGAAGGAGCCCTGGCCCAGGCTCTGGCCCTGGGGGACATGGGGACGGCTGCCGGGGGGTCCCTGTCCCCCTGTGCCACCCCCAGGGCCCCGGCCCCCCGTCCCCGTCTCAGGCTCTGGGGTCGATCTCGTGGAACATCCTCTGGGGGAGGCTGCGGGACTGGGGGCGGGGGGACCCGGAGGGACAGGGGACCCCGCTGTGCATGAGCAGGGTTGGACTGCTCTGGGAGGAGCTGTGAGGGGGGCTGGGGCAGAGTGACCTCCCCAGTGACCTCACACAGCCCCCTGTGATGTCACACAGCCCCTGTGATGTCACACAGCTGCCTCTGTGATGTCACACTGCCCCTGGGATGTCACACTGCCCTTTGATGTCACAATGCCCCTGTGATGTCATACTGCCCCTTTGATATCACACAGCCATCTCTGTGATGCCACACAACCCCTGTGATGTCACACTGACCCTGTGATGTCACAGGGCCAACTCTATGTCACCCTGTAATTTCATACAGCAATGCTGTGACATCACAGAAGACTGATGTCACAAAGTCACCCTGTGATGTCACAATCTCTTCTGTGATGTCACAGCCTCCTCTATGATGTTACACAGCCACCAGGTGATGTCTCAGAGCCACCTTCTATGATGGCACACTCTGCTCTATGGCCTCACACCCTGGTCTGTGATATCACAGCCAGCTCTGTGATGTCACCACCAGCTCTGTGGTGTCACAGAACCCTCAAGAACTCTCAAGAACTCAGTTCCATTGAAACACTGAAGTTTCTTGTACTTTGAAGAGATCCCTGTCAGGGACACGACTGAGAAAGTGCCCCCAGGCCCCAGGCAGAGCAGAGAACTGGAGGCAGTGACAACAGATGGGGACAAAGAGAAGCCAAGTCTTGGTGTCCTGGGGCACAGCAGGGTCTGTGCCACCAAGGGCTGTGAGGAGACACCTTGTCCTGAGGCCCTGGGGCCTCCTGGCACAGTCCCAGCCAGGCTGGGCACTGACAGCCCCTTGTCCTGCACTCAGCATCCCCCCCTAGCCCACATCCCAGGGGTCTGAATTAATGCTTTGAGACACTCAATGTGTTGAAGGTACTTTGGATTTTCCTTCCCACACTGAGTGTCTGAGAGGTTTTTGTGTCATCCTGGCCACCAATTCTCTCCTCCAACAAGTCCATGAGGAGCCTGTGTTGGAGAGGGACCTCAGTGGGAGCCATGAATGCCTGGACAAACTTTGGGTGTTTCCTCTGCCTTTGACTCCTGGCAAGGTTTGTGCAATCTCCTCCCAGGCCCTGATGTTCAAGGGCTCAGCTCCAAATGCACAGTGAGACTCATGAGGATCAAGCAAGTCCTGACAAACCCTGGCTCTGCCTTGATTTCCCTCTGCTCCAGTGTAGTTGATTAGGAGGTTTTCCTTTGACAGTTATGGAGAAATAGTTCAAAGAAGTTCCAGGAAATATGTAGTCCTATTTTAAAGGGTGTCTTTTATTGCTGTTCTTATTACACAAGAGATAATTGCAGCATTCAGTGACTGATATTGATGCAGGGATTCTTCTAAGGAGGTCTGGCCTGCTCACAAAAGCTGTGCCTTGAGCTCTGAGCCAGTGTGGACAACCTCGCTCCACATTCCTCAAGCCCATCGTGTCTGTCCTCACTCACCTGGAACCTGCTTTGCTTGGAGAAGTGGCTGCACACAGCCAAAGAGGGATTTTCCTTCATTTGTTTTTGAAGCAATCTAAAACTCCTGAGTTTCCCCACTGCAAACAGACATCCTCCTCAAGTGTGTGCCAAGCCCAAGCTGCCACCAGGAGCACTCCAGACCTGCCCTGGGCCAGCTGTGAGGGTGGATCATCATCCCAACATGCAGTGGTGCCATTGCAAGGGACTGTTGCCATGGAAACTGCAATGACCCCACTGCTGGGTTTGGGTGCCATGGCAACCCCCATCAGTTCAGGCTTCCTTGGAAACCAGCCCAAGAAGCCATTTCTGAAGCCAGGTTCCATGGCCACTTGCTTGCAGAGCTGTTGCTGTCCTCGGCTGCCATGGCAACCCTGGGACAAAGCGGTGCCAGGGCTGTTCCAGGTACAATTCCAGTGACAATTGTACCTGGAATTGGTGCCACCAGGTGCCATGGCAACGGCCACGGGGACCCGGTCCTTAGTTTGGTGCCATGGCAACCAATGCCCGGCCCCATTGTGGTGGTTGGTGGCCATGGAAAGCTGCCCTGGCCCCTTGCTCAGGGCTGGTGTCAGTGCCCAGAGCCAGAGGGGTTCCCTTGCTGGGGGCTGTGCCATGGCCACCTGCCCTGTGCTGCGCTGGCCGCTCTGGCACCAGGAACCAGCAGCCACCGGCACTGCCAGGGCCAAAGGCCAGGTCAGCCAGACAGAAAGGGGCAGGGCTGGGCACTGTTTCCATGGCAACCGGCACTGGGGGGACACCTGGGTCACCTGGCCTGGCAGTTGCCATGGAAACCCCTGGCAGGGACTGAGGGCACAGCCCCTGGCATTGAGACACTGCTGGGCCGGGTGCTGGGCACAGGGCTGGGCACGCAGAGATGGTTTTGTTCTTGCTGAGCTGCAGCACAGCCAAGGCCTGTCCTGCCCCTCGTCAGCCACGCTGGGGAGGGGCTGGGGCTGCGGGGGAGCTGGGCAGGGACACAGCCAGGACAGGGGACCCCAACTGAGCCTGGGCATACCCCAGACCAGAGCACATCATGCTCAGGGTGTGAAGGGGGGAACAGGGAGGAAGGGGGAAATTTTGGAGGGAGGGCTTTTGCCTTCCCGGGCAACACTTAGGCAACAGGGGGCCCTATGTCCCCAGTGGGCAGGGTCACTACCAAAGACACAGACACCAACTGAAGGAATTGTGTCATTTATATCATGCACAGCTGAAAAGAATTACAAAAGGATAAGCTCAGAAAAGCACATGATCATTAGCAAAGATTTACAAAAGAATAAGTCAGCAATCCATCATAAGCCATCATTACATTTTGATGACTAACCCCTTGGTGAAACACTGGAGGTGTTTGTGGCAGACAAAGATTCTGGCTGACTATCAAGGTACACCTTACAGACATCAGCAGTACTTTAGTGACACCGTTCTTCATTCTTTTTTCTCAATCCCATTGGAGTTAGGAACAAGAATTCTGTTGTCCACGGAGCTGGCACCTTTTTAATTCCAGAATAATGCCCCAGGCCCTTTGCTGTTCAGCTTTACCATGCTGTCTGTGGCTAACAAGGCTTGGGGGGCCCTTTCCCCTCTGGCTGGAAGGGGCCGGGTCCCAGTCCCTGAGGGGCACCCAGGCTCCTGGATGGAATTCCTGTGAAAGTCCCTCAGTGTCACAGCAGCCTTCACATGGAGCCCCGTGGATCAGAGCATGTTCCACAGGGGCCCTTGGGGCAAACAGGGAGATTTGGTCTGGCAGGATGTGTAAAACAATCTCCTGTCAGATCTACTTGTTCTCACACAGAATCCCTGGCTGCAGGGACACATTCCCATTGTTCCTGCCCAGGGTTCAGGACTCAGAGTGGTCTTTCCTAGGAGCTGCTCCTTCAGCTGCCTCAGAAGGGCCTTTTGGCCTCTGGACCCACAATCTGGCTCCATTATCAGGGCTGCTGCATCCAAACCCTTTATCTCCACAAACGGTGGTGACTGGAGGTGGATCTCCTTTTTTCAAAATCGTTCTTAATATTGCAAGATCAATAATTGTGCTACCCTGTCATGGGGTTGAATAATCCAATCCTGGTCACTACAGCTTAACAGAATAACTGTAATTTCTCCTTGATATTCTGCATCAGTTCCTCCTGCCATGACAGGAACACTTTGCAAGGCCAAGCTCCAAGGGAGAAGTTACCAAAGCAAAGTGTCCTGGAGGAATCTGAATTCCTGTTTCGGTATTGACAGCTCTCATTTGCTTTGAATTTCTCCACATTAATTCAAATGTATGAAGGCCCAGCCTTGCAGCCTCTAGGCTGGCCCTGCCAGGGGCCATCACAGCCAGAACAATTTCCCAGGCAGCCCAAGTCTCACTGCCCATGGTTGGATTTGCAAACTGGGGGCAGCCGTGCACAGCCAGGGGGTTTCCATTTCCCCAGTGGGCCATTGTGAAGGGCATGGAGCACATCTGGGAGATGGGTTCTGCATGGGCAAAGGTTCCATCTCCTCATTTTTTACACTGCTCTTTAAACAACCCGTTCAACCAGTCCTGCAGCTTGTGCATAGTCTGGTACATGAAAAACCCTGCAGGCTTAATCACTGTATTTTTCACAGGAACAGACAAAGCATTCTGCATCACAGAATCAGCAAACCCTGTAAAAATAGCCAATTTCCTCCCTTCCTCCTTTATCATTGTATAAAATCTCACAAAGTTGGCCACTGACATTAAGGTCCTGGCCAATCCTGTTCTGTAGGGTATTTAGTGTTACATCCCTCAGCAGCGAAAGCTACCAAATTAGCATTGTCAGCACTACTTCACAATATGATAATTTTATATGTAGACAGTGATAGAGAAATATAGATATAGATTGATATGGACATATATAAAAGATAAATATATATATTAAGGTCTTATTATCCTATATATATAGTTATTTATTGTATTAATATTTCACTTGCAGAAATGCATCTGAGCTCAAGATTAGAACCTTCGTCTGTTGCTCCATGTGGGAGCATTCCAACAATAATTGTTCCTTCTGAAGGTGCTGTTTCCAATGTACTCTTAACAAATTCATCTTTGTCTGCCTAAACCCACAAGGTCTTTTCCTTTTCCATTTGCAATTTTTGGATGCATTTGAAGCCATTCAGGGGTGCAGCTTCTTTTACCCGACTGCCCCACTGCTCCCACAGGAGAGCCAGGGAACTCCAGGGAAGGGCTTCCCAGCTGGGAATTTCTGATGGGACTGATTCCTCACATTTACATTAAAAAGTGACATTTTGCTGGGATCTGGCCAGACTGCGCCAGTTTTGTTTTACCAGTGGGCAAAGTCAGCTTTCTGGAGAACATCTCGCCTTCACCAGCCCAACGTTTTGGAGAGGTTTTCCCGCACATGTGGAGGCTTGCTGGCAGCACATTTCTTCAGCTGGGTGCCCATCACCTTGCAGAGGGCAGAGGCCAGCTTGGTGGCCACGGTGCGGACGTTGGCGCTCCGCACAGGCAGCGCCTTGTTCCCCAGGCAGGACCAGAGCACGGGCAGGGCGTCGCGCTGGGCGACTTCAGGGCTCCTGGCATGAACCCCCTGCACAAGCACTGCCGGGACAGAGACACAGCTCCTTACCCACCAGCCTTCCTGCAACAAGGATCTGCCTCTGCTTCTGCTTCTTGCCAGCCTCTCTGGCCAAGAGCAGCAAAACAGCACCCAGAGCCCCTTGGTCCAGAAACGGGAAAAGCAGCTGATCATCCTGGAAACAGAACCACCAACCCCTCAGCACTAATTGCTCCAAACAGAGCCTTGGCCCTGTGGCAGACTTCATACCTTTACTAAATTATTTCACAATCTCTGCATGAACAATGAATGAAATGTCCAGTTGCCTTTGATTTCCATTAAGAAGTTGTCTAAACCCACACTGAAGATTTGGAAATGTACCATAGAGAGGAAATGGAGAGATTTCTAATAAAAGGGATGATTCCATTTTTGTAACTTTGATGTCAAGTGCCAGATGCCTCATCTGGCTCTTCCCTTTGCTCAGTGGCACACAGCAAAGGGCAGGATTAGAACACACCTCAAAACTCCAGCCCACCAGAGATGGCTGCTGCCTGACAGCTGGATGAGAAACATCAGTGACCAGCTGGGGTCTTTGGCAGAATGCTTTAGGGGCTTCCAACAAAGAGCTGTTTCAAACCTCAGGGCATCTCTAGAGAATTACCCAGACCCCATTGCCTTGGCATTTGGGCATCTCCACATTTTAATGCCACTTCCCCTCCCAATGGTAATGGTACTTTTTCTTATATGTCCACTGAAATAGGGGCATGGAGAAAGAAAAATGCTACACAAGGGACTGAAATGTAACCAAAACACAAGTGTTTTCTCATATTGTCTCTGAAATATCTCTGCCCATTTTCTGAACTGAACTGTATCAAACACGGACAAATGTTTACTAGCAACAGGCTCCTTGCAACAGGCAGATTTGGCTAAGAGATGAAAACCTGAAATGCTCTGGAGACCATTCTTATTTTCTGATCGGACAAAAATGTTATTCAGCAGCAATTTAATATTCTGTGGTGGAAGAGACTTCATTTTCTCCATGTTGTTAATCCACCAGCAGACATCAACATTGAAAGAGCTCCTGCAAGTACCCAAAACCAATTCTGCTAAGCAAGAAAGGGTTATGGTACCCATTTTAAAATGGGAATTCATTTGAATTTAAATGCAATTAAAGACATCAGTGACTACTGAATGTGAGGAACAGCTGTCTGTTCCTGCTAAATCTCAGAGAGAACATCTGCTTTTTCTAAAGTAGTCCTAATTTATGGTTAATTCCTTTTTTTGAAAAAAAGATCAAAAGAAATGCGAAACTAAATGCCCTATCTGGAGATCTGTATTTTTCAAATGCTCTTTAAAGGGTCTTAGACATTCCCAATCGCTGAACATGCCCTTTTGAGATTCCTAATGAAGACACAAAGTGTATTAAACCTTGCATTTCAAGATGTTGGCATAATTAGCAGTGGATTTAGCCCCAGTTAAAGCAAGGCTATCAATCATCTTCTCTGCTATATATTGAGATTATCCTTTTTCCATTCCGTGGCTCTTGCTGACACAGCAAGCTCCTCTGAGGAATCAAATATCAGCTGCAGTTGTAGCATTTTGGGCAGCGCTGACCCAGGCAGACACTGTTTGCACACCCTGAAAGGCTCAGTCCAAGGCCACTGTGACAGCACAGGCAGGGAGCCTCAGCACTCTGCTTCTGTCCCTGTGCCCCAGAGGCTGCCTTGCACTAAACCCGTGCCTCTGGTACCTCTGTTGAGTTCTGGCCTAAGCTGTGACCCCCAGGCCCTGCACAGTTCAGCCTCAAAACTTTCCAAGAGGAAAACAAGAATTCTGTGAGGACAAAACAAACTGATGCCCTGAAACAGCATTTGCCACCATTTCCCCTCAAAGATCACAGATGTCCCTGAGCTCCCCAGAGAGGAGCCAGCTGGGGCATTTTTAGCCCTCCCTTTGCTGGAGGTGGTTCTGAGATGCCCCAGTGAGAGCTCAGCCCCAGGCCGAGCGCTGTCCCCATCTCAGGTGCTGCCCAGCTCTGCAGCAGCCAGGGAAAACCTGCCAAACCCACCTGCCTTGGCCATGGGGCAGCAGTGACACGCTCAGCACCTCCTGGTTTGGAGGAGCTGCTCTGCTGTCTGCTCACAGGCATTCCCTGTAAATGCTCCCTGGGAAGAGCTCTGGGCTCAGAAGGGGAGGCCAAACCTGTGATACGCTCGGTGACATCCAGCAGGGCTTGGCCACTCAGGTGATTCCATTGGTAGCTGAACTCTTTCAGCAGGGACACTTTATCTACAAGGGAAACACATGTTTCTGCTCACTTTTCTTACGTCATAGGAGAAAGGGCAGGGCCAACCCCATTTTATAAAATCAAGCACATTTCTGCAGATGTTTGAATCCTATTCTTCTTTCCTTCCAGCATACGTGGCAGGGTTTTAAATTCCAAAAGAAAAGCTCTCCTTTCACATTTGTAAATCCAAACTTGTCTGCTGTAGCAGGAGCTGTGTTAAAACATTTCACATCAGGGACCTTGAGAGTTCAGTCACATGGAAGCAGTGGAAAGGTTTTGCATCCCAGAGCAAAAAGGAAGAGCCCCATACTTGGGACATAGAAAGGCACTGAGTCAGGCAGTTCCTGAGATCACAGAGCAGCTGAGGAGGAGAAAGTGGAAACTCCTCTTGAAGACCTGCCTCTTCAACACGCCTTTTTCAGGCATATTCCCCCAGTATGGAATTTTCAGAGCTGACATAAATGTGTGTGGCAAAGGAATTTAGAGCAGCCCTTGCCTATGTAGTTAATTGCTGTGGCCATCTTGCCCCATGCAAAACAACAGGTGGAACAAGGCATCATTGACAGCTGGGTTTATACCTGTTTGTTCTAAAGAAATGAACTTGGTGAATCACAAGTTCCCCTTTGCAAACAGAAGACAAAGAAGAAAAGTGGAAAATAGGCAGCTAATGCCTCTAATGTAGAGCCTCCCAGGTGGCTGCTCTGCAGGAGCTCTGATGGGTCAGTGTCCCTTCATGCCAACAGCAAAGCTGTTCATTTGGGAAGTCAGACGGGGCCCAAGCAAACTCCAAACCCCCTTTGCCTCTGAACTTTAGCAGAGCTGCAGTCCAGGACTTGCTCTTCAGACAAGCAGCACAGAGCCAAGGGCTCCTGGGACTGTTGGGAAATGCTGATCCCATTCCAGCCTGTTGGGGATGGTGCATAAGGACTGCACCTGCACAGCCTCTGGTGGGTGTCAGCTGGAGTGTTCCACAGACAAGAGCAGCTGTCAAGGCACTCAGCGCTCTCTTGTGCAGGAGAGACAGAGACAAAGCTGAGGAGAGCCCCTGACAGGGCTCAGCCTTACCCAAATGAGCAATGGATTCTCCCAGTGCTTTCACAGCTGCCCCACAAACCCTGGGATCCTTTGAGTTCAGGTTCTTTGTTATTCCCTCCACCAAACCAATGATCACCGGGTTCAAGGCATCTTTCAGGGCTCCTGTGATTTCAGCCAGCACATCCAGTGCCCTCTGCTTCACTTTCTTGTGGCTGTCAGATATTCTCAGGACAAAATATTCAAAAATCTGTGAAGAGAACAAGCATCGTGAAAGCTGGATTCAAATGTCCTTGTTTGAAGAGTGGATGTAGCAGTCAGCAATGTCAAAGATGAAAGTGATCCTTTCTGTCAGGTCAGCACTCGCTTGCACAATTTCACTCTTTTCCTGTGAGCCACTCACTGGAATGGTGGTGCGACCTCTTGCTGGTTGAAGGATTTTCTTCTTTTGAAGAGGTTTGGCTGGGGACAGAATAGTTCCTATGGTATTTCTCTCCATCTATAAATCATTAGATCAATTCCATTTATTAATGCTAAAGTACTATTAATGCTAATTAAAGTAATTAATGCTAAAAAGTACTGTTAGGAAATTTAGGTGACTAAAGACTGGAAAAGTACAAAACCGTGGCTAATTCCAAGTCCTACACCTGCAAAGATAGTGTGTCCTTGAGACTAGCTGTAGTAGGATAACAAATAGTGCAAGAGACATGAGAAAAGAGAGATGTAACCCCTAAGGAATGAGGAAGAGTTCATGGTATAGTTTAACCAATAGATTGCTTGGCTTACAGAATATTCATAAGCTTATTATTTGCTGTATAAGTGTTTGATGCTTTCTTCAACAAACTGGACCTGTGATGAACCATCTGGTGTCCTGATCTCCTTCCTACGACAGAGTACCTTTGCTTTGAATGCAAGCACATGTTTACAATGCCTGGTTTTCTATACAATTGCCTCAAGGACTGAGAGCAATTATGATTTTGCCAAAATTATGGCTGGAGGAGATCTAAGTTTTCTTTTGTTTGTCTCAGAGCCAGTGTCTGGAGAAGTGCAGGGCTCTGATCAACTCTTCCAGGATCCAGACCATTTCTCTAAGTAACAGGTGGACCTCTGAACTGTACTGTACTGTATTGTACAGCTCTCATTAGAGCAGGGTCAGTCCCTTGACAGCCTCATTATCAGGCACCTTTTCCTGGAAAAAGGGAAAAAGCAGCTACTGGGAGGAGAAGGCAGAGGTGAGTCCTTAGCTGTTTTCCTCCTTTTCCAAAGAGTAAAAAAGACCCCCAAGAAGGGTGAGCACTGTCTTTACCAAGAGGAATAGGAACAAGGATGGAAATGAGTAGCCAGAGCTGTGCCTGTGTAAGACAAGATGGAGTATATAGAAGTATTCTTAAAAAAAACAACTGGGTTTAAACCAACCCAGCCTGATACTTCTCTTCCCTATGCAAACCCATTTTTGGTCTAAAGAACAATTGCCATGCTTTCAGGGGCTGGATTCCCTTCACTTCACCCAACTGGGAGTAGGAGAGAGCAGCAATTACACCAGCAGAAAATTCTGCCATCATCTGATGAACAGCAGCAATAGGCACCTGCCAGATAAATACAGCTGGACTGAAATGCCTTGTCCTGAAGCCTGGACCTGAATTATATTTGTCTGGGTAAGAGGGACTACCGTGTCCCAAACAGCCAGGATGGAGTGCCAAGACATCCTGAATTAACTTTGATGCTACAGGCTTAGGAAAGGAGCAGTGAAGATACCCTACATACTTGGGCACTGTTAGTGGAGATGAGCTGGGGGCTGGTTTTACACAGGTCTAGGAGGAGTTCCACTCCTTCCATCCTTGTCTGAAACCCCTTGGCTTCCAGGAGATGGTAAAGCTTCTGGAGCAGCTCTGTTTCTTCCACAGCTGGAGGTGACGTGACCTGGGCTTGTGCACAGGGTAGGAGGTCTCCATCAGAGGGAGATTTCACCCTGGAAAATAAAACCAAATGAGGACCTGGTGGTGAAAGTTATCGTAGCATGGCATCCCCATAGTGGAAATAATTAGCATTGACTCCATGATTCCAGAAGGCTGATCAATCACTTTATGATACTATACTATACTATACTATACTATACTATACTATACTATACTATACTATACTATACAGAAACTCATCGCCCTTACAGACAGTCTGATACAGACAGACCAGATTGGTCAATTGAGTCCAAAACACCATCACTAGTGGCCAATTAAGAAATCACCCTTTGGTAAACAAATCTCCATAACACATTCCACGTGTTCACAACAACGGGTGCAGCAAGTGAAGATAAGAATTGTTTCTCATTCTTTTCTCTGATCTTCTCACAGCCTTCCCCAGGAAAAAGCCTGGGAAAGTTGTGCCTGCTGCTCTCTATGGAAAGAGCTACAGCCACAGTCAATACCTTCACTTAATTATGAGCAAAACAACTTGAGCAGCTTTCCTAATTATGTGATTTCAAGCTGGAAAGTCATGAGGGTCTGAAGAACAACATGGACCTCATGACAATCATTACAGGAGACAATCTGCAAGTGACATTCTCACCACTGCTCCCTCAGGAAAGCCAAGGATGAGATGCATCTGATCTATCTTCAGATGGCTGATGGGCACACAGGTCGCATTGCTTTACGGAGAAAGAGAGACACTACTGCCAAGTTTAAATGCCTCCTCATATGGGACATGTGTGTCTTAGAATAAGGGAAATCATCACTCTGGAGAAGTGTCTCTACAACCAGGCATGACGATCTGGAAAAGTAGCTCAGATGCATCTGAACAGATAAACAGGGCCATATTTGAAGGATTCAGAAAATCAGTAACAGAGATAAAAACAAAAGCCGGACATCCCAGAAATACGCTCACACTTCATTGGCTTCCCTGGAGACCAGATGCACAGCTTCACAACCCCACTGGGAACAATTCTCCTGATCAACCTGTCTCTTCCATGAGCACAGGAAGATGCCAGCTATGCTACTGAGGCATGTGGTCACTTTCCTGCCACTGCTGAGCAGGACAGAGCTAAATAAATCCCCTCTGCTATCAGAGGAGAACAGGTACAAGCAGCTCTGCAACTGCCATGAAGAGACAGCAAGGAGCAAATTCCTGTCTTAAATGCTGATTGCAGCACAGGGGGAAATAAAGCAAACATGCTGTCCATCAAGCAAATTACATGAAGGACAGGAATATCAAGGCACAAAGTCCACATTCAGACACCTGTTGACTGAAGTTGTTCAGGAATTGCCTTGCTCCTTACTACTCAAACTTGGTACTGTTTGAGGGAAAGAACCATGATTCAGCCAGGCCAAACCTCACAGATGAGAACTGCATCTTTGTGGAACGGCATCTTGCTTCCAGACTGAGATTTCTCATCAAAACACCCATCTGAAAATTACTCCATTCAGATGAAAAAAAAGCCCTGTTTTATAGGGGCCTGAGTAAATATATGTATGGCAGTAAAAGATCTCTGTATTGTATAAGTGACCCTGCCCTGATTCTAGTTATTGTAAATGGGCTGCAGCTGTGATGCCCTTGATTGGGCAGCAGCTTTGGCCTGTGGAGGTAGCTGGGATAAAAGGGGGTGAGGCATTCAGGGAGGGCTGCAGAGGAGCCCTGGCTGGGAAGCCACCACAACACTGCTGTGAGAAAACCACCCAGAAGGTATGAGACTCTGCAAATATGATATACAACAATATGATTACAACACTGTTTGAATTTACTTGTCCCAAGTCAGGTAGCAGAAACTTGGCCCTCTCCCAGCCTCCACAACACTGCCCTTGCCACTGCACTGGATCGTCTGAGCTGCAGCCAATGGGTGTCTTTTTGTCTCTCCATTTTTGTGGAAGCCCCTCCAGAGAAGTTGTGTTCAGCACAATGCACAAGTAGGCACTTTTTATCCCAGAGCATATCCTAGAGTAGGGAAAGGAAACAATCTGTGGCATTGGTCATCTCTGCCAGAAAGTTTTTCCTGAGGAAGAGGCATGTAAAGCTTGTCATGTGCTTTGTCACATCTGACAAAAGTGCTCAGTACCGTTTGCCAGCAGACAATGTGGCCCGGGGCTCCTCTGAGCCATCGTTCCTCTCCTTCACCGGCTCCTTGACAGATGGGCCTTCAGCCTTCTGGTTTTCCATCCCCTACAATGACATAGAGAAACCTCATCAATCTTTAGAATATAAAGCAGGAAATTCCCTGTTTAAAACACAAGTTAGAACCAGGATCACTGCTACCAAGGCTTAGGGAAACATTTCCTAACTTACAAATGGAAACCGACAAGAGATTCAGTGATGCCAGCTCTTTGTTTTCAATAGCCCAAGGCAGGTTATGGGTGCTACCAGACTGAGCAGCAATCTAAAATCCCAAATTCCTTAGTCTTGACCATAAATGGGAATAATGCAAACTGGTAGGCAACAAGTGTTTGTAAAGGAATCAACAGAAAAAATTGGACTCTTTTGGGGGTTGGCCCATTGTGTTGGAAGTCAATTTGGTTCAACACTCACTCTCCCTGTGCCTGCACAAAGGCAGGCTCCCTTCTGAAATGTCGATAAAACAATATAAAATCCTCTTCCAAACAAACAAAGGATTTTTCACTCGACGCTGCTGAATTTAATTTGAAATCAACAGGTTTATCCAAATGAAGTTATCCATAGGAAATAATTTGCTTAATGATCTACCTAAAAATGCCTCATTGTCTGATAAGTTTAGTAGAAATTTGCAAAGTCAACAGTCCACAGATTTTCATTTCTTGTTTAGTGGCTATTCTGCAGGAAAGCTTTTACAGACTAATCAGTTTGGATGCAATTAAAATGCCAGTACATTTCATCTAGGCATTTTGGTATTAGAACAAAACCATATGACTGCACAGCCTTTTAAAAAATATTTTAAAATAAATTTTCAAGTCAACAGTCTGAGTAGGACTCAGAATATAAACTCTACCAAGCTTCAACTGCATTGGAAGATTCCCTTGTCACCCTGTGAATCAACTCTACATTCAGAAGATTAAAAGTCCCCATTATGGTGGTTTTGGTATGGTTAGGAATTGGGGAAGGACCTTCTTCCTTCTCAGCTCCATGCTGCAGTGCCTTTGAGATGTGGCCTGCTGGCAATTGTTTGTGCAGCCCTGGTGTTTCTCCATGGGGCAGAAAGTGCAATTGCATTTCCAGCCCAGAGCCCGTGAGGAGTGGGGCGTGCAGGGCTGTGCCAGACCCGGGCCAGCAGCTGTGCCACCAGAGGGTTTTGGTTCCTGCCCAGGGCAGCTGGTGCATCTCTGCCGTGAGTGCCTCCCCTTCCAGGTGCCCATGGACAGCAGGTGCAGGGTTCTGCACGGGGCATGGAACAGGGTAGGGATGTCTGCTGGCAACAGAGTGCAGCGGAGAGCAAACAGTCCAGGATGGTCCTGGAGTGTGTGACAGAGAACTCCTGACACAGCTGGTGACTGAGCCAGTGAGGGAAGGCACTGCTGGGCCTGCTGTTTGTGAGGAGAGAAGGGCTGCTGGGTGACAGGAGGGCTGGAGGCGGCCTTGGGCTCAGGGATCACAAAATGCTTGTGTTTGATTCCCAGAGAAGGAACGAGAGATGTTGGGGAAGTGTTGACCTGCAACAAATTGTGAATTTGTTAATCTTTAACAGGCAGTGCTTAGTCATACCTTCCCTCACGCCAGTGGTTAATGTGTGCAAGTGGATGTCTTAGCCTTGAGAATAAAGACAGTGGGCCTAATGAGGACGTAGCTGCAATGCATTCAAGGAGAAGAAGGCTCCTAACCGTGGGAGGAGAATTTGAGGAACGGGATGTTCACCCCATGACCACCAGAGACCCTCAAGAGACCCCTACTCTAAATGTCAGTAATTTTGGGGAAGTGATTTAAACATGTCAAACACTTTGTGAGAATGTTTAGCCTGTGAGTTTGAGCAAAGTAATGAATAAAAGTAATGAAAGTAATGTCTTAGTTCCATGGATACTAACATGTGGATGTGCATGTTTCAGGGAAGTGATTCCTAATGCACCCAGCACTGAAATAAAGTAATGCCTCTTTTCTCACACTGAGCTGGCAGTGTGGATTGGGCCCTGCTCGGTGACGTTCATTTTGGTCATTTCTATTGAAGCATAAAGAATGGTTGAAATGAAATATTTTCCAGCTGTTTCCCTTTGGTTTACCTGTTTGAGGGTTAAAATTCTGTGCTGCAGGTGTGCTGGGTGTGTGCAGAGCAGTGCAGCCCCAGAAACCCCTTGGCTTGCCCACAGGTTGCCATGCCTTGTTGCCAGGTGTGCCCGGCTGTGGCAGGAGAAGGAGCCCGCAGTGCAGTGGGCACCGTGCCCTGCCCAGCCGGGGCTCTCTGGCACAGAGCAGCAGCAGCGCCAGCACCGTTCAACCCGCTCCCTCCTTGGCTTCCCCTGGCACACAGAAGCCTCTGGAAATCAGCACCGCCAGCGGCGTTCCCAGCTGGGAGCAGCTGCTGCTGGCAGGCAGATGGTGCCGGTTTGACTGCTGCCAAAGGGGAAGAAAGGCAGAGATGTACCTGCACCGGAGCCCTGGGCATGTCCAATAAAGGTGCAAATATGTGGGGAGATTTGTTAGGAAACATTTCAGCTGTGATGCCAACAGTGGCCTCTCTCCTGGTTCTGTGTGTTCTGGACGAGTAATGCAATGGTTGGCTCTGACAATTAAGAAGTAGATGTTATGTGGATGTTCAAATGTGTAGTGATGGTATTGTAATATATCCTCCCATAGTCCTCTTTCCCGTCCCCCTTGTAATAGCCTTGGTAGTCAGGGCATTTGGGGAGGGCTGGCTTGTGACCAGCAGGCAGGGTGTAACAACACCTGACCTCCAGTCAGGATGCAAGAAAGTAATCTCCACCAATGGACAGCAGAGAAAGAGTTGACTGACAAAAATTTTGGAGTGGCTAAGGGTATAAAAGGCAGAGACCCCTTTTTGTAGATGAGAACGTGGCTGCTAGTCACAGAGACTCCCAATGCTGCAATTTTTCCTTATTCAGTCCTTTGTTAAGGTTTACTAAACCTTTAAAATTTTAAAAGTGAGAGTCATTTCTCACATGTGCAATGCTGTGGGCCATTGTCTTGTTCTGGTTTCCTTTGCTTGTGTCCCATCTGAGTGCTCAGCTGGGGTACAGGCTGTAGGTGCTTGGGGCACCCTTGGAGTTCCTCTTGGATCCCCTCAACAACAGGGTTTTACACATGAGGGGAATTTGTGCTGCTTTGTGACAGAGAAGAACTTCCCAGGCTCTTTTGTGTTTGCTGTAGGGAAGGTTGATTATTGCTTTGCATAAATTCACAGACTAACATGCTTTGTGATGCTTTTCTTTGTCATACTTTGCTTTGTGATGTCACGGCATGGTTGCCACATCGTTGTGGTGACATCAGAAGGTTGCCTTGTGCACAGAAGGCCTGAGTGTCAGAGCAGCCTTGCTCACATTAGGAGAACCCTCCTGATTGGAGCATTGGTCAGTGGGTAGTTGCACTCTGAGAGGCCATTTGTTTTTCTAGTGTTGGAGAAGACTGGCACAGCTCTGGGAATATGATCCACCATCTGGCCACAGCAGCTTTTGCTGCTTATGGTGTTTGTTTTTCCGCGTATTACGTTACACACTTTGCACGTAAGTAGAGTTTTCCATTCTACTTAGGTTAGGGTGTATCCTAACCTGGCTTTTGTATGTCTTCCTGCTGGTGGCTGAGTTTCTGATTTTGAAAGAGAAAGAGCATTAGGATGCCACTGGTGTGGTAAAGCTCCTGTCATGACATTCAGCTAAAAAGGGGGTGTCTGTAGCCACAGGGGCAGCATTTGCAGGGGAACCTGCAGGGCTTCCGTTCCCTCCACGGGAGAGTCTGTGGCAGCAGAGTCTGTCATTTCCTCAGTTTGCTGGGACAAGCAAGACACCTTTGAGATTGTAGACTGGCAGAGCTTCTTGGAAGGCCTTCTAAAAACTCTGCAGTTGTTCCCAGAATTCAGAGAAAGCTTATTTCTTTTTAAATTTTATCATGAAAGGATTTTACTGTCTAACTTGACCTTTTTCAAAGTACTAAAATAGTGATTCCCTTTGCAAGGAAATGCAAACTCCAAAGCAGTGAGTGTCTGCCACAGCTCAGGGGGATTTTAGGGAAGCTTTTCTGAGCAACTGTTTCAAGCAAGTTAATGAGAACCGGTGCATGCAACTGATTAAAAAAAAGAAAAGAACCTCAAGGAGAGGATTTCAGAAGCTGTTTTATGTCTTTGGTAGAACAGGAGCACTGAGTGTTAAAGAACAATTTGCATTTTCTTGGTCATATTTGTATTCATTTAGTGGCAAAAGAGGCTGAAGTGTAGGCACAAGCAAGAATATTGTCCTGATCCCTTGCTGGCTGTGTGAATGAAATGTGTCTGCTGGAGGGATGTTGTGAAACGGGAAATCATCTCTGTTTGGGTTGACTTGTTCTGTGGGATTCAGCAGCCCAGGCAGTTTTCTGACAGCATCTGGTTCATTTTCCCTTCCCACTACAGGTCACCTGAAGCGTGTATTCAGCAGTGCTGAAGATCCTGAGGTGAGTGAAAAAGGAACATTTCAAGTTCCTGGTGTTTAAGAATTGTAGAACATGATGTGAGCTGGGCCAGTAGCAGTAGAGTGTAGAGGGCCAGCTAGGAAGGCCAAAAGAAAATCCATTTTCATGCCTGAAGAAAAATAACAAAGTGCGAAATGGATATTTTAAATTTCTATATCAGAGCTTTGAAGAACTACAAACCTAGTTTTGAAGAGAGAACCTTGGTTGCTGACGACAGATAGGGTGGAATATTTACGTAGGAGCTATTTCCTGTACAGTTGAATTAGACCATTTTAATTTAGTCAGAGTCCCTTAGAATTCTATTCCTATCAAACTTTATGATATCTACTTCGAAGATATCGTTGTAGAACAGGAAGGCCATCTTGCAATGGTGCCTGCTGTATCTGAAGTGCAATGGGCACCTTTGTGGCTGGGGAGCTGCGTGGGCCCAAAGGACGCAGGGCTGGCAGCCGTGAGCAGCTGAAGATGAGGCAGCGTGGGGCCAGGGGGCCCAGAAGGCCAAGGGCACGGTGGCTGTGCCAGCAGCAGTGGGGCAGCAGGAGCAGGGCAGGGAGCGTGGCCCTGTGCTGGGCAGCGCTGCAGCCACAGCTGGAGTGCTGTGTGCAGCCGTGGGCCCTGGGAAGCAGAAAGTCATGGAGGGGCTGCAGCGTGGGCACAGAGGGACAGGGGAGCTGGGCAAGGGGTGCAGCACAAGGCCAGGGAGGAGGTGCTGAGGGAGCTTTAGCCTGGACAATGGGGGCTCATGAGGGACCTTCAGGCAGCCTGCCATTGATCCCTGCCTTGGATCCATAGAGCCAATGCTCAGCACAAGGGCTGTTTCCCTGCCAAACATCCCTTCACTGCATCCAAGTGCTTTAGACACTGGAGTAGGTAACACTTGCATATTTTGTTTATTTGTTCGTTTGCTAGAAGGAGAAGCCTTGTGCAATTTCTCCTTCTCCAAGGAGCAAGGGAGCTTTTACTCAATCTTTCCTGCCCTTTTCCAGCACTGGCAGAAACACATCACTTTCAGGTTAATAACTCCCGTGTCTTTTGGCAGCCCAGGGAATCAGTGTGTGTTGTGTTTGGGAATTGAGCAGGAAATCAATGCCCTTGCATTCCAGCTGGTGCTCAGAGATTAGAGGAGCTGGGAGGGGCTGGGCTGCATTTTTGATTCCAGATACTTTAGCACCATCAGTGTGGTCGAGTCCAAGAGAAGAACTTGCCCAAGCACAGATGCACAAAGAGTGCAGTTCCCAGTGCAATGCTCTGGGTCTGATTGCATTCCATAAGGACCCACATGCTCCAGATTCCCCAAGAGTGTGGGTTACTGAAGCAACAGGAGAGCAAGTTCAGGATGGCTGCTGATCGGGGCACTGCTACCGAGTGCTGATGTGTGTACCGACAGAAAGGACAGTATTGATTCATGGTGACCCCCACGTGGTGAATAATGTGCTTTGACTCTATGATTTAGAAGGTTAAACAAATGCTTTCTTAAGCTATGTTATATTACACTAGTACTATATTAAAACTACACTATTGAGATACTATACTAAAAAGCTACAAAAGAAAAATTCGTGACTGTCTCCAGACAGTCACAACACAGATTTTATCTAATTAGCTAATCAAGCTAAACAACTACCACTAAAATCCAATTAACAAATCACTTTCAGTAAACAATCACTATAACACATTCTACATGTAGTAAACAAAAAGAACAGCCAGTAGAGATAATTGTTTTCTCTTCTTCTCTAAGTTTCTCACTACCTTCCCTTAAAAAAACCTAGGAGAGAGAGAGGAACTATATCTCTCTGTATTCAAAGAATATAAATGCCACAGCACAGTAAAGAGAGATTTAAAAAGTGAGATCTGTCTATCTATCTTTCTATTGCATCTTCCTGGCTCAGCTCCAAACCAGTGGAAGATGCAAAGCTCACCTAAAGGCATCCCTTCAGGAGAGGAGCAGAGACAAGTTCCATTGACTGATCCTGAGCAGGCAGAGATGTTTTCCCCTCCAGAGATGGTTGTTTTTTCCCCTCATGTTTTCCTCCTCCAGCCTCTTGTGCCCTGAAGCCTTCTTTTTATCCTTTAAATTTTTGCATGTCCTGAGGGAGTAGAACTATCCCATGCTGTATCTGGGGTCTGGTGACTTTGCTCATACATGACACATGGTTTGCATTACATGACACATGGTTTCCTTCGCTGGCATCCCCAGGGCTGTGTAAGTGCATTCGTTAATGGGGCCTTATGAGAAACTCTGTTAGTGCTGGTCAGAATTCTCAGTTGACAAAAGAGGGAGAAGAAACACCTTGGTCCTCCTCCATATACTGAGGTGGCCATAGGGGTTCTCTGACTTCCATCAGAGATCTTTGCGTGCATCCTTATCTCCTGAATGACCCGGTTTTCTAACGAGAGTGTGGATGTCAGGAGGGAGGAATGCTGGTGCAGGCCTGAAGAGAAGGTGAACTCCAGAAGTGTCTCTCACAAGGAGTGAGCTCACCCAGGAAGCCCCTGCAGAGCCAGGATGGAGCTGTGGGACAGGGCGGGGTGTCAGTCACTACTGAGAGACAAACAGGACATGGCAGAAGCAGAGGGAGGCCCTCACCAGACCCTTGAGAAATGCCACCCCTTCCCTGTCAGCTGTCTGAGAGGCTGCTGGAGCTTCAGTCCCAGATGGCCCCTGATTGTAGGGCCAGGGTCACTTTGGAATCTGTGCCTCCCCTCGGGCAGAGAACAACCCAGGAGAGCAGCAGCACAGTGCTTTGGGAATGTGTGAGCCCAGCAGCCTTTGAGTCTTGGCCCACAAAGGGCGTATGGGAAGTTGAAACCCATCTTCTCTTGCTTTCTGTGCAGGTGCTTCTAGAGAAAGAGCAGGAGCACACTGCCTCATCTGAGCTGCCATGCCAGACTCAGGGAGAGCTGTTCCCAGCCCAAGAGCAGGAAGAGCAGCTCAGGCAGCAGGTGGAAGAGCCACAGGAGAATGGCCAGGTGAGCCTGACTGGCCAGGGGACAGAGGGAAGGGCAGGAAGAGGGGCATAAACCAGAGCTCCTGGGACTGAGGAGGCCAGGAGTCCCACAGGCACTGGAAGCACAGAGCTTTGCAATCTGCAGAGATCAGCACCAGGACAGGAAGGTTACAGTGGAAACAGAGCTGGGTAGGGAAGCAGAAAGAAGGGGCTGAATAAATGTGATTTTGAGGCTAAAAGAGGGAAAAGCTGAGCCTGATGGCAGCTCTCAGTCACTTGCTCTGCTTTTGTGTGTACAGAACATCAAGGCAGAGCCACAAACAGAGCTGCCTGGAGCTCAGAGTGCCATCATGGCAGTGAAGAGGAGGAATGAAGACATTCAAGAGGAGAAGAATCTCCCTATGCAGAGGGGCAATCAACAAAAACAGGTGAATGAAGGAATGGCAGCCACTCCACTCATGAAAGAGAGTCCTTTCCGTTGTTGTTTACAGAAAATTGACGAACAGATGGAGGCACAGCTGCAAGAAACTGAGGCTAGGATAAAGACAAGGAAGAAGAGGCTAGATGAAAAAATTAAAATCATCAAAGAGAAAATGAATCACCTCCTTCAGGAGCAAAAGGCTCTTGAAAAGCGAGTGAAATAGCACTAGGCACTGCAGTCACCCAAGGGGTGGTTTCTGCCTGCCCTGCCTTTCCAGTGCAGAGCAGCAGCAGCGGGTGGGTGATGCCTCTGAGTGCCATCCTGATGAGGCCTCTGTCAGAGCTGCTCTCAGGGACACTTCCTGCTCTGCTGGATCTCAGCTGATGCTCTAGACAGTGGCATTACTCCTCTGGCCATTTAGCCAGCAGTCATCCAAATGAACTCCTGCTGGCTTCTTCCAGGTGACCTTGCTTCTTGAGGTGTTTTTGCAGGTGAACATGGTCACTCACATAGATTTGGAATACGAGCTACAAGCTGTCTGTATCCCTTGCGGATCTGCTCCTGTCCTTTTCTTTACTTTCTTCCCAGTTGATGACTCCTGGCTGACAGGGACAAGCTGTAGTCTCTGACTGTTTTGTTCTGTTTGACTTGAGGTGGAAGTGTCGCCATCCTACCTGGCAGCCTGCAGAGAGTTCCAGAAAATGATGGGCAACCAAGAGCCCCGAGGCTGGCATGAGGCCCAGGAACTGACCCATCCAGAGATGCTGCAGGATAAGCATGTCCCGAGGAAGGTGCAGAAAAAGAGAATTTCATGGCAGGAGGTATAACATTAGAATGTGGAGCTGCAAACGTATCTGCAGACCTAGGAGGGGGAAAGGAGTCTTTGGGAGAAGTGGAGCAGTCATTGCTGCAGTCATCCTTCAGAACACGAAACCGGCTATGAACTCGAGTAAAACCAGCCTTTGGTTTTGACCATTTGGTTTCACAAGTGGACATCCAAAGCAATCCAGTTGAAGAGCTCTGCATGTGGCTGACAGCAGCTTCCTAAGGGCTTGCATTTCAAATGGCAATCTCTCTTGCATTTCAGGGCAATCTCTGCCACACCTTCCTGACATCAACTCATTTCTTGTCTCAGATCTACACCGACTTTGACACTGAAGCTGCTGCAGAAGCCGCAGTGTCGTCCCAAGGAGCCTTTGCTCCCCAGTTGAAGAAATGGAGCCTGAGCCATTGGTTCACCTCCCGTGCTGACCCAGCTGCTGCTCAGCAACAGGAGATGGCGGGTGACTCCCTGGAGCAGCAGAGTGCGTCTGGTATCTTTCTTATCTGAGGGACAGTGAGTTGTGTGCACGTGTCAGCACAGCTGTACCAAAGGGTTCTGATCAGTTTAGTGTCACAGAAGTGCTGGCAGTGCTCCGAGGCAGCAAGAGAGAGCTCTGGGTGTTCCTGCTGCCTCTGAGGGCAGCTTAGACTGGCTGGAGTTTGCCTGGGCTTCCCTTCTCTCTCCCGAAGGCAGAAGCAGGGATTGTTCCTGGATCAGCAGAAGGCTGTGACTGCTTGAGTCCCAGCCACTGGCAGAAGCCCTGCTGAGATCAGTCTCTAGGAGAACACATCAAGCCCTTTGTGATTCTGCAGCACAACCCAATGAATCTGCTTCTTGCCCTTAACGGCTGCCAGTGCTGTGCTCTCAGATAAGATCTGGTAGGGTTGAGAAGAGAGCCCAGTGGATTCTGTGTCTGCCATCACCTGTTGGGACAAAAAGGGCACTGATCTGCGCCTCGGCGTAGCTGATCTCAAAGCCCATCCTGTTGTGTCCTGAATGGGGGCAACAGCTTGTCCAGGGCTCAGGCTCACTCTGGCTTCTTCCCATCAGTGCCTGTCAGTGCTTATGTTGGGGCTTTGCCAGCCTTGTTGTGGTCGCTGCCCTGCCCCTGAGGGCTGTGGAATGCAGAGGCTGGAGCCTTCCTTAGCTGGGAGGGTCCCGCTGCTGCCCGGCTGCTGCAGCGCGGAGCTGCCTGAGGCCGCAGCCCCTGCTCTGGGCCGGCTTCTGCCTCGCACGGCCTGGACTCACAAGAGGGTCAGCATCTCCTCTGGGCAGCTCTCTGTGTCACAGGGACGCCTGAGGAGCACTGCTGTCCTCTGTGCCCGTGCCCGCCGTGCCGGGTTGGGAAGATGGGGACGTGTGCGGTGCTGAGAGGGCGAGTGCAATGGGAGCGACTGATCCGCGCTGTCAGGGTGAAGAGAAGCGGCGCGGTTCTTCACGCGGGGCATGGGCAAGGGCGTCTTTGAGCTCAGCCTGCTCATAAAGGGTGAGGGTCCTGATGCTGAAAGCCCCGTGGGGATTGGTTCTAGCATGAGCTGCTCTGGTTTACAAACGCAGAGTCATTCTTCTGGCAAACTGCTGCAAGGTGGAAAGATGGGAACACTTGGCAATATTCCTCCTGTTCTGGACTTGGCATCTGTTCAGAGGAATTGATTCTACATGTCCAGGTGCATTTAATCTTAGCAAGTAGGAAACCTTTTCTAAATCTCACAGTTTTTATTCCCAAGAAAACAAAGGCACTCTTAGTTCCAGCTCTCCTTAATGATTCTAGATGACAAACTTACTTGCCTAGGTAGGTATTCTCTTCTGGTCTCAGTCTCCTCTGAATGTATCTCCCTGTGCTTCCCTGTGTGTCTGCTGTCAAGAGGTCTCTCCCTTCAAAGGATGCTGGAAATCAGTCTCTGTGACAGCCACTTGTGCTGTGGGCCTGCTGTTCTTTTCTTGGTGTTCCAGTTGCTGTTCCTGTTGTTGTTAGCCAGCTGTCCACCAAGGGAGGGCTCAGAGCCCCAGACAGTGGGGCTGCCTTTTGTATCTCCTGGAAGCTGGGATCTCTGCTTTAAAGTGAACATCTTGCATTTTGTTTCCCTCAGGGAGAATGGTGAAGATGGAAAATCCCATTCTAAAATACATTGAACTGGAAAATATTGGCAGTGGGTGAGTCCAAGCAATGTTAATGGTACAAAACTATGCATCAGGTGTTTTGCTGGTGGAATAGGTATCAAGTGTGAAGTCAGACAAACTGCAAATGTGTTCAGGCACTGGGCTTAGATTGTCAGTGCTGATCAGAATTTCTAGGTGTGCTCAGAAGGCATTGTCAAAGACATCTTCATGCTTCCAGTGTCCTGCAGGCATTTACAGCAGAGATCTCCTGTGTGGGCTGGCTTTCACTGCAAGATCTAAATGGCTTCTCCTTTCTCTGCTTCTGTTTTGTTTCTAGGAGTTTTGGAGACGTTTACAGAGCACTCGACAGTGCCACAGGAGGAGAGGTAAATATCAACAGCCCCTGCAGACTCTGCTGCACTCGAGGGCTTTCCCCTCTGGTGCAAGTTGTGGCTGGAGCTTTGGGCAGAGCTGTGCTGAAAAGGCACAAGAAGCACAGACTGGTGCCAGCCCACAAAACACATTTGGGACTTTGTCCTCCTCAGCTGCCGGAAGGAAGGCACGGAGGGCAGCGGTTCCTTTCAGAGAAGGACGCGCTCACTCGCACTCCATTGCTAAAACATAGGTGGTGCCTTCGAGCACCTCACTGCTCTTTGGGGCTACAGCTTCAGAGTCCTGGATTCTCATTTCTGGCTGCCAGCAAATCCATCTGAAAGTTACTGGCAGATCCTTAGCCACCTGCAGTGCTGCACTTGGGAACTGCACATAGGGAGAGATCTGCAAGGCGTCCCTGAAAGCCCTAAGCCCTGCCCATAGCCCAGGATGGATCCACAGAGTATTAAGGCATGGATTACTTCTTCTGAATCCCAAACCAAGCAGCAGAGAGTGTGGTCAGAGGTTTGTGGATGATAACTGAGACACCGCTGTTACCAAGTGGTCAAGGCAAAATGTCAGTGCCCCCACATGTCCTGTAACTGGCTTCCAAGGGAGCAGAGAAATGGGCTGTTGGAATGTCAGTTCCTAATTACTGCAGTGCCTGATCACAAGGCAGTTTGGCACAGCTCAGCTGTGTCATTGCAAAATCACTCGCTCCATGTGCCTTGTGGTTTCGTGCCACCAACTTCTCAAGTTACTGATTTTCAATGTCATTTTAGGTGGCCATCAAGAAAATACAGCTTCAAGGACTGAGGAAGAAGGAATTAAAAGTCAACGAACTCATGGTCATGAAGGTGAATAGAAATCCCAACCTGGTCAACTGTTTAGACAGGTGAGTTGTGCTTTTGTCCCATGAATGTTTGTTTACATATTGCAAACATGCAAGGTAAAATCCCCCTTTGGTCACTGGCAGAAAATAGAGCTGTAATTTTTGGCTAATTATTATTGCTCTTTTCATCTCCAGTGGATGAGAAGAGATTGCATTTTGTCTGCATGAGTCTTCGCTGGCACATGGTATTTGAAAATTGTTCAAAAACCCGGATGAGTTGTGTCTTACTAAATCAATGATCTCTATATTCACAGCCACCACTTTGTTTTGGAGCTTGATTTTTTTCAAGTGTCTTCTTCTGTCCAGGTAAACTAACAAGGATTTCCCTTGGATTGTTGCCACTGGTTTTCATTGCTATGCATGCCAGGAAGACTAGGTGCTTTTTTCCAGAAAAACCATGCGTGACAGGTTTTTTATCTGGGCTGTTTCTAAACTGCACATTTTGCTTACTGCCCATCTAAGACATCTCCTTTTTTGCAGCTGTGCCTTTCTCCTTGAGACTGCACAGATGGCAAACAATGCACAGCCAAGAGGAAATGTCTATTCCTTTTTTTTGTCTTTGTCTCAAAGAGACCTGAAAAGAAGAATCAACCCTTATTTTCCAAACAGCAACCTAGCCGTGTACATTCATCTCCATGCCCTTGTTTCCTTCTTTCAGCTACCTTGTGGGTGAGGAACTGTCCCTGGTTATGGAGTACATGGATGGAGGCACTCTGAGCAATGTCATCAGCCAGACCTACCTGTCGGAAGATGAGATGGCAGCCATCAGTCGGGAGGTCAGCAATCCCAGCTGTGTTTCCAGGGGCTTGGGCAGGATTGTCTGGGAAACGGGGGCTCAGAGCTGGAGTGATTTCCTGTGCCAAGCTTTGTTTCTGTGTTGCTGCTATTCTATGGGCAAGTAAAAGCATCTACAGGGAAAGGCCTGCCATTGCCCCTTCACTCCCTGTACTCAGTGCCAGTACTCTTATCTCCTGCTGTAGTATTCTCACTCTGTCTCTTGTATTTGTATTTGTATTTGTATTTGCTCTTCTCCACCTTGCCTCTCTAAATGTTTGCCTGGAGTCTGTCTTCACTGCATTCCTTGCCAGTAAAAGCAAAGGTGCTGGTGGCAGGATATGAAATGACCAGCAAAGAAAAAAGACTCATTTCTCACAGTCTTCAGCTGAAAAGGATAGAAGTGCAGCCAAAAATGCTCTTTGCTTCCACAAAGTGACTGGTGTGATACTTACACGCCTGTGCTGAGGCCAGCAAGAAAATCTATTCCATGCAGCCTCCCACCCAAAAGTGATCCACTAAACACCAAAGGGAGGGACTTTTCCTTTCCAAACCCCTCCTTTGTCCTCTGCAAGGAAAAAGCACGTCCACTGCAGCAGGAGTCACCCTGGCTGGTTTGCAGGGGACAGCCTACAACAGCAGGTGCTGTTGCTCTTTCAAAAGCTGACGTGCCTTTCCTCAAAAAGGTCCTGCTCTGCAAGTGTTGGAGCAGCAAGCTCTTCCTCTCAGTGGCCATTACTGTTCTGCCATTACTTCCCATTCCCCTGGAGAGGGAATCTTTTAGATTCTTTGCTTCCTTTCTTTTGTGATGAAATCGCATCACTCATTTTTGCCCTCCTCTTTCTGTTTTCTCTCTCAGTGCCTGCAAGGACTGGATTTTCTTCATTCAAACCACGTCATCCACCAAGATGTGAAGAGCAGCAACATCCTTCTCAGAACTGACGGTTCTGTCAAGCTGGGTCAGTATATTCTTGGTCAGGTGCAGCGTTCCAGGGATGTGGGTGTGGGGCTGCTTGGAGTGACTGCCAGCTCCCCAAAAATGGTGCTGGTGGCAGTGCAGGGACCCCTGCTGCGAGCTGAGGGCACAGTTGCAACGTGCACAGAGGTATAAGGAACCACAAGCAGTCAAGAGTGGCCTTGCTCTGTGTGTGTCCCTTCTAGACAGAGGGATCTACAATCTAAAGCTTCAGGGGAATGAAGTCCACTGCTGTGAGAAGCGTTAAGAAACCTGGGATTTTTTGGAAGTGGCCAATTCCATACTCCCTTGGCTAAAGCCCCAAGGAAATCGAGCATGGACAGTCCTCCAGGAGATCCAACAGCACATTCTTAGCCTGAGAGTGGGGAATTCTTTTGCTTGGTTTCCTAATTGGAGCTGGCTTTCATGGTTTGTTGTTTTCTCCACAGCTGACTTTGGCCTCCTTGCTCAGCTCAGCCCTGAGCAGGGCAGACGGAGCTCCATGGCCGGCGCTGCTGGCTGGCTGGCGCCTGAAGTGGTGACAGGTCAACCATGTGGCCCCAAAGTGGACATATGGTCTTTGGGAATCGTGGGCATCGAAATGGTGGAACGAGAAGTTCCTTCCTGGAATGCAACTCCTGTCTTGGTAAGGTGCAAATACTCACTGATCCCACTGTCTTTCTCACCTGTCCCGTGTTCTGTGTGCCATTGGACAAAATCCCATTGCCATCTGCTGGCACCACTTCCACCAAGGTCCCCTTCTAAAAATGCCCCTGCAACACATCAGCATCTGCTGTAGCTTTGGTTGTATCAGAAAGGGAAGTGGCAGTTCAGAAACCTAACCAGTTCAGAAACCTGTCATTTTGGCCTCCAGCCATGCCTGACATTTCCCACTTGTTTTTTGAACAATGTTGGAACTCTGTTTCTGAAGGACAAGAATTTTTCAGTGGACAGGGTAGACATGTGATAAATATCTAGAGAAATAGAGGTTAGACCTTTCCAGTTTAAATTTCATAGAAAACATAGGAAAAAAGGAAAAAGAAAAGTAAACAAAAAAGGAAAAGAGAAAAAAACTTACTACCAAAGCAATGCCCAAGCAGTTCTGCTTGCTTTTTCATTTTTTAAACGCAGCTCTTCTCTTCCATTCTGTAGCATCTTTTCCAAATCCTGTGGTCGTTGAAACTTTCAGGCTTTCAAGTCATCTGTACATTGTTCAGTCATGTGTGTGGGTGGCCTGGATAAGTGTAGGATGTGTTTATCTCCGACTGCAGTTAGAATTGTTTGCCAAATCCTTGGCTGTTTCTGGGTACTTTAACAAGTTGATGAGCTTGCAGGCAGGTGCCTGGGCAGGGATCCACCGTGGGCAGTTGACACCGGTGCTGTGTTTCTTTACCACAGGAGCAGGGCCATCCCTGGCCTGCAGTGTTATAATGACAGGGAGGGCTCCAGCTCCCCACCATGGCCAGTGGCTGAGCTCAGCTGAGAGTCAGGATAAAACCCTCTTTGTCACCTCTGGTGATGTGGGAAAAGGACAGAAAGCCGCATCAATTATTTGTACACAAGGGGAGTGCATTGCCATTTCTGGCTTTGAAATTCTCCTTTGGCTTAAAGAGGATAATAGCAAAGTCTCTTTGGTCACCATCTATTTCAGTGCCAAGAGCACAGAGTTATCATGACAGTGGTGGGCATTTTTATGGAGACTCCAAGGCCTCTTGCCATTGTTATTTTTGTCTGTTTGAGATGGAGTCTGCAAGTTGAGGTTTGAATAGTTCCAAGTCGGTGTCTTATGTTTCTAAATACCATCTTGCAAAAGCAGAATGAGCTCTCTCCCTCTGACTTGTCAGCATGTTAGAGCTTGGTTCCACATGAACCACACTGGATAAGGAGCAGGTGATGTCTTGCCAATCTACACTGTAATTCCTTGGCCTGAGGAGTATCAGAAAGCCCTGCTGAGCTCCATGGACACTGTCAGCTGCATGGAAGTGAGCATCCTTGGCCTTGCTGAAGACACTGGAGCTCAGCTTAGGTTAGATGCTCTTGAGCAGGAGAAAGGCTGGAATCATCAGGGGTTTCCAGAGGCCTGCGTGCCCAGAGGGACGGAGTTCTGGGGAGCAGCTGGATGTTTCTGCACATCATGGAAGGGGATTGCCAGACAGCTCAAGCCTCACCACAGGCAAACACTTCCCAGCTCTTCTCAGGCAACATTTACTTTGGGTTTCAAGTTGTTCCCACTTATCTGGCTGCGAAGATGCCCCTCAAACCACAAGGCAAGCCTCTCAGAACTGGTGTTACATTTCCAGAAATGAAGAAAAGAAGCCCAAACACAAGAAAGTTGCTAAGGCACTGGTTTTTAGGGAGGAACTTAACTCCCTGTGCAGTTTCTTCTCACTGGGAAACATGCCTGAAACCTGGGCATGAGGGTGTAAAGGCCATAGAGTCTCTTCTGCTTCTTGTGCAGTGCTGCTGAAACACTCAGTGACCATGTTTCTCTCCCAGCCCAAGCCACATTCTGCACATCACCAAGCCAGAGCCTGGTGATGTGGAGAGCCTGCCAAAACCTCCCATTTGTTTCCTGGCACTTTCTGGGATGGGCCTACCATTCATGCATTGACTTGAGTAGCCAATTGAGCAGAGGGTGACCGTAGGAATGGAACCTCTCCTTCTGATTTGACCATGAAAGGTTTTTCTTTTCCATGTAAGGAAAGCAGAAATTTTCAGACTGCTGAGAGACAGAGCTGCAGGTGGCTCCTGTATGTCCAAGCAGGTGTTTTCATGCCAGTACATTTGTGCATGCATCTTAATGTGTCTATGTTGAAGATGAGATTCCCAATGTTTGTTTCCTTACCTGAGGAATACCTGGTGCATTTCCTTTCTTTCCTTCCAATTCCCATTGTTTTCAAGAACAAAGCAAAAAACTTGATTCATTTTGTTTTATGGCAGCTGTGCTTAAGGGACAAAGAAGCACTGCAGAAATACTTTTCATATACTAACCCTTGGATAGAGTAGAGTTAGTATAGCAAAGTCCTTCTTCCAAAAAGCCTCTCAAGTTGGTATGAATCCTCAGGGAAGGAAATGTGATTGTGCTGATGTAGTTCCCACTAACTAGGTCAGTATATGAAATCAGCTGCCAAGGCAAGATCTGTGGGATGTTGGAGAGTCTGTGGTTGCATCAGGGTTTGGGGTTTTGGTTGGTAAAGAAAAGTCATCTCTGGGTCTCTGCCAGGGCAGAAACTGCCACTGCAGAGTGGAGCTTAATCAATGGGATCTGGGAAAGCAGTGACAGATGGGAAAGAAGCAGGTGGAGCCTGGTGTCTCCTTTTTCCCCAGCCCCAACTCCTGATAGCCACAGGAGGAAGACAAAAGCTGAAGCAGCCCAACCTATTTTCATCCTGCCTGCGTGACTTCCTGAGCTGCTGCCTGCAGAGAGACGAGGCGCGGCGCTGGTCTGCCAAGGAGCTCCTGCAGGTAAAATGTGAAGGGGCTGCAGGTGAAACAGGCTCTGAGGGATGGGCTCCTCCTCCACTCAAGCCCAAGGCATCAGATGAGCCCCCTTCCTCCTCACCTCCACTCTTGCTGCTTTTCAAATGAAAATGGTGAGGAATCCTAGACTGGGCTGGGCTGGCAGGGTCCTGTAAAGGTCCTCTGGTGCAAGTGTCCTGCAATGAGCAGGGGCATCTTTAAAGAGATCAGGTTGCTCAGAGCCCTTTGCCACCAGAGCTGGAATGGTTGCAGGGATGGGGCTCCTACAAGCTCTTGGGGCAAGCTGTGCCAGGGTCACACCATGCTCGGAGTAAACAAGGTCTGATTAGATCCTATTTGTGTTTAAAAATATTCACCCCCATCCTATTGTATCTGGCCCTGTTAAAAAAGATGTCGCCCACTTTCTTCAAAGCCACTCAAGTCTTGGAAAGTGGCACTAAAGTCTCCCTGGGGCCAGTTCTTCACAAAACTGAATAACTCCAGCTCCCTCTGCATTTCCTGAGTCAGAGAGGTCCTCTGGCTGTTTCTGTCACCCTCTTTTGTAATTTGGTGGGGTGTTCAGTCTTATCTAAAGGCAAAAGAATTGAAGTAGAGCAATGCAGGGTTCAGAGACATGAAATGGTGGTGGAGGAGCCCAAGGAAGCCAGTCCCAGCCTAGGGGTCAGAGATTTGGCTGTGGGCAGGAGGGGCTGTGGGGGGCTCACTGTGAGCCTCTGAGGGGCCCTGGTTTGTACCCCCCAGCCCACCCTCAGAGGTTTCTGCCATGCAAACAGGGACAGCTGGGAGGGACTTGTCCCAGCCCCATCTGCTGCCTGGCACGCTCAAGCAGACGGGAACTGTGCCAGGGTTACTGCCAGGTTGTGTGGCAGAGAGGGAACTGCAGGGCCCAGTGCCACTGGGCTGGCCCTGCTAGGAAGGAAGGTGCCATCCAGCACATGAGGGGCAGGGCATGGAATGGTAGACACTGCTCTGTCTCCCTGTGGAAATCAGCACAGTGCCTGTCTTTCAAAGAGAGGGACCAGTGTGAGGCTTTGGAGTTTCCTGAAAAGTAGAAACTCCAAGGACAAAGAAAGCACTATTTCTAGAGCACTGGCAAGGCAAAAATCTCAGCAAGATGAAGACACCTGGATAAATGGATGAGTGGGATTCTGGACCAGGTTTGCCTGTGATGGCAAATTCCTGCACATAAAGTTGGAGGTGTAGATGGTCCCATTTTTCCTCTTCCTGTATCCTTCTAGGAGCCAGAGGAATCCTGTGAAGCACTGAGCTTGGAAAGTCATGGTCCATTGTTTTTTGTTGATTTGTTTTTTTTCCCTTTGGGCAGCATCCATTTGTAACATTTGCTGAGCCTGCGTCCAGCCTGGTGCCACTGATTGTTTCAGTGAAGAAGAGGAGGGAGACAAGAACGTGACAATCACATCAGGACCATTTATTCCTCAATCAGTTTAGAGTAGGATTGTAGGTTAGGACTAGGATTAGGATTAGGATTAGGATTAGGATTAGGATTAGGATTAGGATTAGGATTAGGATTAGGATTAGGATTCGGGATAGGTTTAGGGTTAGGGTTAGAGTAGGATTGTCTAATAGGACTGCAGAGTAGGATTGGAAATGAATAAAGTTTCTGAAACCACACCTCACCTTGAACATTCCCTTCCTTCTCACTCTGTGAATAAGCTCAAAAATTCCTTCTGAATTGTCTGTTGTTTCTTAAAGGTGGAAAGTGACACAGTGTCTTTGGCATGGTGTGAAAGTGGGGAAGGATGTTCTTCATTCATCCTCTCCAGACCACACTGCCTTTGGAATATGGCCCACTGGTCTGTTTTTGGCCAGCTTTGGTACTTCTATTTGAGGCAGAAAGGGCAATGGCATTTGAAGGCAAAACCAAAAGAAGAATGAGGCAGCCCAAACACCCTGTGCAGATGCAGGCCTTCAGCTGTGACTGGAGAGCATTTGGGCTCCTGCCACTTGGATTTGGATCCCTAAATGCAATCATCTCTTTGGCTGGAGGAAAGCCTTGCTCAAGTGAGAAAGCAGAAAGATCAGAGAGGGTGCTCGGGAAGGTCTCCTGTGGTGCAGAGCTGTCAGTGCCTGTGAGGTGAGAGCGGGCCCGGCCTTGCCCAGGCTGGAGCCCCAGCAGAGCCCTGGCAGAGGCCGGAGCAGCCTGAGCCCCGGCAGAGGCAGGCTGGAAGGAGGCCCTTGGAGCTGCAAGAGGCAGCAGCCGGGCCCTGGGTGCCTCTTGCTGGCAGCGGGCGAATCCTCCGCTCTCAGAGCCCAGGTGGCAGCTGGCTGCTGCCGAGGGGAAGTGCAGCCGTGCTGGGCACAGCCCGGCCTGGAGGACATGTCCGTCTGGAGTGTGCCCAGGAGCAGAGAAAGGCCAAGGGCAGCCGTGGGCCGCTGGGCTGGCTGAGGATTCCTCCTCTTCTGCCGGCTGCCCTGCAACTCCTGGCAAAGGCCAGCAGTGTGTGCAGCACTCTGGGCACCGGGGCAGGGAGCCGGGCTGCTCGGCAGGCTGGAGCACAGGGCAGCTCCTTCAGGCCCAGCACTTGTGCCAGGGAAGCGAGGCCAGTGTGAGGCAGGGACAGCTTGGCAGGGCCCATCTGCAGGAGCCAGCACCTCACGCAGCTCTGGGAGGAAGCGCCTGCAATCCTGCAGTTCTGCACTGAGCCAGAGCAAAGGTGTGAGATGCAGCGTGTTTGGCAGAAATATTCAGGCCCACCAGGCCAGCCTGCTTTGTGCTCTGTGGTGCCACAGCAAGCGCTGTGCAATGCAGCTCTGAGCTGCTGGGAGAGAGGCAGTCGGGGATGTGCCTGAGGTGAGTCAAGGGGATAGCTGAAAATGTAATTAGGATAATTGAAAAGTGAGGATGAGTCGAGGGGCCAGCTGGGAATAGAATTGGGATAGTAGAAGACTGCATATTTTAGTTAAGATTTTAAAATGGGTTAAGAAGTTAAGTTAGTAATACAGCTAGCAGAAATCACGTTCCTTTAGTTAAAGAGTACCAAATATATTAGGAACATAAAGCTAGGAGTGACAGGGATAGAGGAAGCAATTGTGAAGAAGCAGAGACCATAGAAATACCTTGCCTTAAGAATAATTGAACAGTTAGGAGAGCCTTGGACAATGAGCAGGTCAAAAGGTCTTGCCAACTGGCCATGAGAGAAGAGTTCACCATGAGGAAGACTGCTTTCTTCCTCCCATACAACCACTCCCTCATTTCAAAATCCCATCAACCCAGTTAAGGGATACAATTGCGCAGCTGTATAGGATATTCAGCTGATAAAAATGTGAAGCAGGAGGTAATAATTATGTATTATGGGTCCTTAGAAACCTAATGTAAAACCTTTTCTGTAGAAATATAGAGAACTCCTTGCACGTGTCTTTGGAAACTAGTTCACATGTGTCCAGCGGTGCAATAAATACCCTTCTTTTCAACTATAATTAGTTGAAGAGTCATCTGTCCATGCTTCAGGGTTTATGCTGGAGTAGTGAACTGATTTGGAAGGGAGCAGAAGAGTTTCAGCAGGCAATTTTTGGAAGAGATGGAAGCCTCTTGTGACTGAAGGGAAAGCCATTTGGAATGGAGAAATGATCTCAAAGTCCATACAATTGTATCTTTGTGTCTGTCCTGGGTTGACTATGTGATGCTTTTATCCCCAATCGTCTCATTCTGTTTATGTTGAATAATAATAAGTTTTGTACCTTTAAGAGTGTTCCAGAGAGTGAAGGGTGGGGAGAGAAGAAGCGCGCAGTTTGTTTTCAGACACTGCACTCACTCCTCCACATTTCTGCTCCTGACTGTGTTGTCTGCGGACAGACAGCGGGGCAGAAAGGTCTTCTTTTGCTTTTTAGTTAGTTTTTAGCTAGCTGAGGCAAAGAAGTTCCCTGGACTGTTTTTTTTTCCTTTTTCTTTGAACCTCTTGAAACTGCTCTGGACTGAAAACCCAGGAGAGCACCGGCAGCTGCACCAGTGGCCCACTGGGCTGGGCCTGGCCTGCGACAATTCCAGCACCGGAGGGAGTGATCAGAGACTGAGTGAGCTGAGCTTCAACCCGGGGTTTTCTCAGTTTGTCATCTCTTTTAGAGTGGAAAGGGGTCTCATTGTTTTGATATTGTTTTGGATTTATAGTTTAATAAACAGGTTTTTTTCACCTTTCTCCAAGGAGGTATTTTTTCCCTCCCGGACCAGTTGGGGGGAGGGGCTGATTGGATCTGCTTTTCCCACTGTAGCTCCTTTGGGGGATTCTTCCCCAAAGTTGCTCTGAACCTGGACAAATACATGAATTGGCACCCAATGCGCGGCTGGAAAAGGTGGAAAAAAGCCCTATTAATTGTGTGTTTGTTGTTGTTAAAGCAGTTAGTAGCCATGCTGCTTGGACCCCTGATGTCTCTGGTTGTGAAAGCCTTAGTGTGGCTCTGGGCTCTAGACCTTTTTGAGGTTTCAATACCTTTCTAGTCACTAAGATTATTGTCCAAAGCATGTAATTTTTAGAGTAGAGGTGTACAGATTAGAATAGCTGTTGTGCTGGCCTTGGTGATAATGATTTATAGGGCTTTTACAAAGATACTGGAGTCTGTTTACGATATGTATGGTTTATGGTTTCTTCATCCTACCCTGCATCCCCATTCCAGTAGTACGTTTTAGAAATTTAGTAGTAATTAGACTCAGTCTGTTGGAAGAAGAGCTGAGAATAAGGCTTTCCAGCCTTTACTTCCCTTCTTCTCCTTTGGATCTGTTATGTCACTTTTTGCGAATGTTCAGTTTCCCCTGAATGTTAAAGAGACCATCTTTCTGGTATTTAATCTGTAAGCTTCCTCTATATGGTCTTCAGCTTCTCTAGAATGAAGGCTGAGATATCCAGAGGAGCTGGTGAGACCCCTGACCCAGAAGCAGATGCAGGCGTGAAAAATTCTGAGTGGTGTGGAGAATGGGAAAATATAGGCCAAACCCTGAAAGAATTTTCTGATCCTGTAGACTGGGATTTTCCACGGGAACAAATTCAGAACGCAGCAGAGGTGGGGAAATACCTAAAAGAGAAGTGCCATGAGGATTCTAAGGAGAAAAGGCTCATTGCAATAAGCTGGGCCCTGGCCTATGCTTATTGCACTTTGTTAGATACTGTCGGGCAGCCGACAGAGGCAGGGGGGCAGGGAGATAAATCGTGTCCCAGTCACTCAAGCTGTAGCTGACAGCCCAGGCTCGAAGCCAGCAGCCAGACCAGATAGTGAGCCTAAGCCAGCATCTAAACCCATGGCTGTTGCTACCAGTACTAGAAGTGGGAAACGCATGGAAAAAACTGATCGAGCAGTGGATGATGATGATGATGGTGATACAGGAGAAGGAACCTCAATGCTTCCTGGCATAAAATCAGGAGTCAAAGTGGCAGGTGCAAGATCAGATGCAAATATTGAGTCTTATTCCCTGAAGGACCTTCGTGGCCAAAGGAAGGATTACACCTGACGACCTGATGAATCCATAATTAGTTGGCTGGTCCGTCTCTGGGATGCTGCAGGCGAGGCTACAATTCTGGATGGCACTGAAGCCAGGCAGTTGGGATCCCTGTCACAGGATCCTGCCATAGACCAAGGAATGATGAGCGGGGCTAACCCTCACAGCCTCTGGGAACGTGTCCTAAGAAGTGTAGCACAAAGATACCTGTGTGCAGACAATCTCTATATGCAGCAAACCCAGTGGAAAACCATAGAACAAGGGATTCAACGCTTGAGGGAAATGGCAGTAGCTGAGATTGTCTTCTCAGATGATGGAAACACTGTAAATCCAGACTTGGTACCATGCACATCTGTGATGTGGAGAAAACTTGTACGACTTGGGCCACGAGAATACGCTTCTGCTTTTGCAATAATGAAGCAGGATGATGGCGAGGAGACTGTGCTGGATATGGCAAAGAAGCTCCGAGCATATGCAGACACTGTGAATGGCCCAACACATGCCAGAATCGCAGTGGTGGAAACATGTCTGCAAAAATTAGAGGACAAGATAGAGGACGGTCACAAGAAACTGAGGGAGGAGATTAAAGAGAGCTTTCTCCAAATCTCGGCAGTACAGATCAGAGGTTCTGGTACCCAACACAGACGTTCCCCAGATGGCGAGAGAAGGTACATCCCACGAGCTGAGCTGTGGTTCTACCTGCGTGATTGTGGAGAAGACATGGGGAGATGGCATAGAAACCTACCGCTGCTCTGGCACAACGGGTGCGTGAACTGAAGACTCAGAGTGGAAGTTCCAAAAGGGAAGCAGCTCCAGTGGCCAGTAACCGAACTCTCACATATGATGATAATGACAATATTTTTGATCCCCTTGAAGGAACCTCCAAGGCATATGCCCAGGGAAAGAAGGATAACCAGGCTTAGAGGGGCCCTGCCTCTAGCCAGGTAGAGGCTGGGGAAAACCGTGGGTTTTGGACTGTGTGGATTTATTGGCCTGGCAGATCTGAACCACAAGAACACAAATCTTTGGTTGACACTGGTGCTCAATGCACATTAATCCCATCGAGACATGTGGGGACAGAGTCTGTTTCTATTGCTGGTGTGACAGGGGGATCACAGGATTTTACTTTGGTGGAAGCTGAGGTGAGCCTGACTGGAAATGAGTGGAAGAAACACTCTATTGTGACTGGCCCAGAGGCCTCATGTATTTTGGGCATAGACTACCTTCAAAGTGGGTACTTCAAAGACCCAAAAGGACTCAGATGGGCATTTGGAATAGGTGCTGTAGAGACAGAGGGTGTCAAGCAGTTGAACATCTTGCTTGGACTGTCAGAAATCCCATCTGCAGTAGGTCTCCTGAAGGTGGAAGAACAATGAGTGCCAATTGCCACCTCAACAGTGCACCGCCGACAGTACCGAACGAATCGAGCTGCTGGGATCCCCATCCAAAAAATGATCCGAGAGCTGGAGAGCCAAGGGGTGGTCAGCAAGACCCACTCACCCTTCACCAGTCCTATTTGGCCTGTGCGTAAACCTGAAGGAGAATGGAGATTGACAGTGGACTATTGTGCATTGAATGAAGTGACCTCACCCCTGAGCGCTGCTGTGCCGGACATGCTGGAACTCCAGTACGAGCTGGAGTCCGAGGCAGCATGGTGGTACACCACTATAGACATTGCCAATGCATTTTTCTCCATTCCTCTGGCAGCAGAATGCAAGCCTCAGTTTGCTTTCACCTGGAGGGGCGTGCAGTACACCTGGAACCGATTGCCCCAGGGGTGGAAGCACATCCCCACCATCTGCCATGGACTGATCCAGGCTGCACTGGAAAATTGTGAGGCTCCAGAACACCTGCAATATATTGATGACATCATTGTGTGGGGGAAGACAGCAGCAGAGGTGTTCGAGAAAGGGGAGAAAATCATCCAGATTCTCCTAAATGCTGGCTTCGCCATCAAGAAGAACAAAGTCAAGGGACCTGCTCAAGAGATCCAGTTTCTGGGAGTGAAGTGGCAAGACAGACGGCGTCAGATTCCCACCGATGTCATCAACAAGATCACAGCAATGTCTCCACCCACCAATAAGAAGGAGACACAAGCTTTCCTAGGCACCATAGGTTTTTGGAGGATGCATATTCCCGAATACAGTCAGATCGTGAGCCCTCTCTACCTGGTCACCCTTAAGAAGAACACTTTCCACTGGGGCCCTGAGTAGCAACAAGCCTTTGCACAGATCAAACAGGAGATTGCTCATGCAGTAGCCCTTGGCCCAATCAGGACAGGACCAGAGGTGAAGAATGTGCTCTGCTCTGCAGCCGGGAACCATGGCTTGTCCTGGAGCCTTTGGCAGAAAGTGCCTGGGGAGACTCGAGGCCGACCACTAGGATTTTGGAGTTGTAGCTACAGAGAGTCTGAAGCCAACTACACTCCAACAGAGAAGGAAATCTTGGCTGCCTATGAAGGAGTCCAGGCTGCCTCGGAGGTAATAGGCACTGAAGTACAACTCCTCCTGGCACCCCGACTACCAGTATTGGGGTAGATGTTCATAGGCAAGGTTCCCTATACGCACCATGCCACCAGTGCTACATGGAGAAAATGGATTGCTGTTATCACACAGCGTGCCCGTATTGGAAAACTGAATCGCCCTGGGATTCTGGAAATAATTACAAACTGACCGGAAGGTGAAAACTTTGGTCTCTCTGATGAAGGGGAACAAGAAGTGACACGGTCTGAAGAAGCTCCACCATACAACCAAGTGCCAGCAGAAGATCCACGATACGCTCTCTTTACTGATGGTTCGTGCCGCATTGTGGGAATGAACCGAAAGTGGAAAGCAGCCGTATGGAGCCCCACACGACAGGTGGCAAGGCCACTGAAGGAGAAGATGGATCAAGCCAACTTGCTGAACTCAAAGCTGTTCAACTGGCCCTGGACATTGCTGAGAGAGAGAAGTGGCCAAAGCTCTACCTTTATACTGATTCATGGATGGTAGCCAATGCTCTGTGGGGATGGCTGGAGAGGTGGAAAGAGGCTAATTGGCAGCATAGAGGAAAACCAATTTGGGCTGCTGAAGAGTGGAAAGACATCGCTACCAGGGTAGGGAAACTGCCTGTGAAGGTCCGCCATGTAGATGCCCATGTACCCAAGAGTAGAGCTGATGAGGAGCACCAAAACAATGAGCAAGTAGGTCGGGCTGCAAAGATAGGGGTGTCCAAAATAGACCTAGATTGGGAACATAAGGGAGAGTTATTCCTAGCTCAATGGGCCCATGATGCCTAAGCCATCAGGGCAGGGATGCCACCTATAAGTGGGCACGAGACCGAGGGGTGGATCTAACCATGGACAGTATTTCTCAGGTTATCCATGACTGTGAGACGTGTGCTGCCATCAAGCAGGCCAAGGGAGTGAAGCCCCTGTGGTACGGTGGGTGGTGGTCCAAGTACAAGGCCTGGCAGATTGACTACATCACAATGCCCCAGACACGCCAGGGCAAGCACTACGTGTTGACCATGGTGGAGGCCACCACTGGATGGTTGGAAACCTACCCTGTGTCTCATGCTACAGCCCGGAACACCATCCTGGGCCTGGAAAAGCAAGTTCTGTGGAGACATGGCACCCCTGAGAGGATCAAGTCAGACAATGGGACTCATTTCAAGAACCACCTTATCAACACCTGGGCTAGGGAACATGGCATTGAGTGGGTGTACCATATCCCCTACCATGCTCCAGCTGCAGGAAAAGTGGAGAGGTACAATGGACTACTAAAAACCCAGTTGAAAGCTTTGGGTGGGGGATCTTTCAAAAATTGGGAGTAGCATTTAGCATCTGGTTAGTCAACACCCGAGATTCCACCAACCGAGCAGGTCCTGCCCAGTCTGAGTCCCTGAATGTAGTAGAAGGAGACAAAGTCCCAGTGGTACATATCAGAGGTTTGTTAGGGAAGACTGTGTGGATCAATTCTGCCTGGAGTACAGACAAACCCATTCATGGGGTTGTCTTTGCTCAGGCACCAGGTTGCACGTGGTGGATAATGCAAAGAGATAGAACAACACGATGTTGTTGTTCAGGGAGATCTGATTGTGGGGTAAGAATGATATGCAATATCACTGTTCATTGGATGTTACTGCCATTGTCTGTACATTAAACCATACAGACATGAGATAGAAGGAAATGTGTAAGAGTTGAAGGTCTGGGCAAGTGGAAGATGGAGAAGGAAATGTGTAAGTGTCGAAGGTCTGAGCAAGTGATAGATGGAGCTTTAGGTGACTAAAGTGAAAAGGGGCTCTGCAGCTCTGTAATATAGGGCCTGGATTCAGTGGTCCAGTGTGAGGATGTGATGAAGGCATGGTGGGTATTGCTTGTAATTTTGGGGAAACAGATGGAAATTTTGTATGAATAATGTATGATGTGTTGTAGTATGTTGATGATATGGGGATAAGGGGTGGAATGTCCTGGGGTGATGTTATGATGCTTGTATCCCCATTCACCTGTTCTGTGCCTTTAAGACCGACTCTGAAAGGTCAAAGTTTTGTTTGGGTTTCTCTTATCAGGGACACAGAGACGAGCAGTACAAGGGGCTGTTTTTCCCTTCTTGCTTTCAGCTTGCTGCTTTGCTTGCTCTCTTTTCTGCTCTCACTTCTACTCTGCTTTGGCCTCTGCGTATTAGCTAGTTGTAGCTAAACAGTCCACATCCCTTCCTGGACTGTTTCTCCTCTCCTGTTTCTGTGACCATCTTGAACCTGCTCCGGACTGGGACCCGGGAACACCGTTCGGCTGCAGCAGCTTCCCCAGTGCCGGAGGGACTGAGAACAGAGCAACCATCCCCGAGAGAGACTTTCTGATTTTGTCATCTTTCTCAGATCAGTGTCATCGGGTATTGTTCATTTTGTGTGCTGGGGGGTGTTGTGCCTGAAATAAACAGGTTCTTTCCACCTCTCTCCGAGGAATTTTTTCCCGAACTGGTTGGGGGGAGGGGCCATGTGGGTTTTGCTTTCTGGAGGGGCCCTCCTTTGCAGATTCTTTAACAAATTTGCCCTAAACAAGGACATCTGTGCAATGCAAACAGGGGCTGCTGAGCCAGTGCTGCTGTGTCTGTGCCTGCAAGGATGGGGCACTTGTGTGAGCTGGGGGAGAGGCCAGGGCTGCAGAGGGGGAATGTTGTTGGCAGCTCCATGAGGACGCTCTGGGACGCTGCCCTGGGCTGTCCAGCACACTGAGGATGGATCAGCCCCTGCTCTGCTGCTCCTTCCCATCTGCCCCAGGGCCCTTGCAGAGCCCCAGCCATGCTGTTTGCCCCCTGCCTGCCCACAGCCAGCCTGGGGCTGCTCACAGGGGTTTTCTGTGCTGAGCATCAGCCTGGGTGTGTTCTTGAGACAGCCTGGGCAAGGAGCCTGGAGCCCCCAGGGCCTGGCCTGAGGCATCAGCACTGCCCCAGCAGTGCCCATGGCCTGTCCCTGCTGCAGCCCGGCACTGCCACCCCCAGGGCTGTGCCCGGCCCTGAGAGCACTCAGGCCCTACAGCAACACCAGGGCCACCAGGGCAGCGGGGCAGGGCCATGGCAGCAGCACTGGCAACACCAAGTGCTGCAGCTGCTGGGCACAGCTGCTGGGCCAGCCCTGATCTGCCCCCAGCTCTGCACACAGACATTGCTGCTGCAGCTCCAGAGAAGGCAACACAAGGGCATCTCTGCAGAAAACTTTGCTGGGAGATCCTTTAGTTCCTTTAAAGACACCAAGTGCGCAGCCCCTCATTGACACAGTCTCTGGCCACAGGAAGTTGGAGAGAAACAAAATGAGAATGGGCATAAACAATGAACATTTTCTATTGACAAGATATAGTAAGTAAAACACAGAAAAAGACACTACAATGAAACAAAATAGATCAAAGATTACTTTTCTTCCACGTAATTGTCAGGATCGGGCAATATTTTAATGTTCCTGAAATCATCCAGTCATCAGTCTCCACACTGCAGCCTTGAGCTCCTGGTTCCTCAGGCTGTAGATGAGGGGGTTCAGGGCTGGAGGCACCACCGAGTACAGAACTGACAGGGCCAGATCCAGGGATGGGGAGGACATGGAGGGGGGCTTCAGGTCAGAAAATGTGCCAGTGCTGAGGAACAGGGATACCATGGCCAGATGAGGGAGGCAGGTAGAAAAGGCTTTGTGCCGTCCCTGCTCAGAGGGGATACTCAGCACGGCCCTGAAGATCTGCACATAGGAGAAAACCATGAACACAAAACAACCAAGTGCTAAACAGACACTAACTGCAAGAAGCCTAAGTTCCCTGAGGTGGGATTTGGAGCAGGAGAGCTTGATGATCTGTGGGATTTCACAGAAGAACTGGCCCAGGGCATTGCCATGGCACAGGGGCAGGGAAAATGTATTGGCTGTGTGCATGGGAGCAGTGAGAAAGCCACTGGCCCAGGCAGCTGCTGCCATGTGGACACAAGCTCTGCTGCCCAGGAGGGTCACGTAGTGCAGGGGTTTGCAGATGGACACATAGCGGTCATAGCACATGATGGTCAGGAGGCAAAGCTCTGATCCAATGAAGAACACAAAGAAAAATAGCTGTGCTGCACATCCTGCATGAGAGATGATCCTGGTGTCCCAGAGGGAATTGTGCATGGCTTTGGGGACAGTGGTGAAGATGGAGCCCAGGTCAGTGAGGGCCAGGTTGAGCAGGAAGAAGAACATGGGCGTGTGCAGGTGGTGGCTGCAGGCTACAGCACAGATGATGAGGCCGTTGCCCAGGAGGGCAGCCAGGGAGATGTCCAGCAAGAGGCAGAAGTGCAGGAGCTGCAGCTGCCGCGTGTTTGCCAAAGCCAGCAGGAGGAAGTGGCTGATGGAGCTGCTGTTGGACATTTGCTGAGGCTGTACCTGGGTAGCTGTTCATGGAGAAAGGTCAGTGACATGTTAGGAGGAACTTCTTCCAGCAAAGTCAAAGCCTTTTTCTACAGATCCTTCTCCTGTAACCCTCTAACACCCTTTTGATTTTCTAGCAGATTTTCCTTCAGCTCCAAGTGGGGGAGCCTTGGCTGTTGGTGCCTGAGTGAGACTTAACGTTCAGGGCAACTACATACAGTGTTTTTATAATTCAACATTGCTATGCAGATGTGGGAGGGGGACAGGGACCTGTCCTCATGTTCCACTTTGAAACCCTGTTAACACAGATGGCCCTGTCAGCATCTGCACCCCCAGGAATGGGAAAGTCTGTTTAAATATTCTAGAGTTTTTATACTCCTCTTCCCTTTCTTCTGCTGATTATTTTTGGATGTCAGAAACTCTCGGCATTTCTGCTGCCATCATGGAGAACAGAGTGAGATGTCTGAGGCAAAGTGATGAGTGGAGAGTGAGGGGAGGTGGTCTGTCTCCCAGGTTTTGTGGGCTTTCAGCATTCTCAGACAGAGGATGATAATGCTCTGATGTTTCCTTTAAAAACCATCCTGATAATGCTGAGAGCATATGGATCCCCCACAGTCCACCAAATGTCCATCGCTTTCTTATAGTCTCAGCCCCACATTTGCACCCAAGGGCACATAGGGCTCATTTGACCAACCCAACAGCATTTTCTCAACCTAGAACTTCTGTGCCTCACCCTGGGGCTTTCAGATAACACAGAGAGGCTCTAGGACAGGTTTGCTCCCTGGGTGGAAGCTCCCCGCTTGGATTGAAATCTCAGGGAGACTTCCAAGTGTCCTTATGTTGGCATTGGGTGAAGGGAGATGCAGCCCTTTCCTGGCTGCACTGACAGCATTGCCCAGAGCCGGGCACTGGGGACAGCGTCACCCTGAGCCAGCTGTGCCCCCTGCCAGAGCCCCCAGTGCCAGGCAGCTGCTCCCAGCCCTGTGCTCTGCAGAGGGAACTGGGCCCGGGGCTGCAGAGCTGCCCCACAGCTCTGGTGCAGCTCTGCCTGCACAGGAGGGACTGCACGCTTTGGAGCCCCGGCCCTGAGGGCAGAGGCTTGGCTGGGGGCACAGGAGGGAGGGGGCTTGTTCAGAGGGAGGGGCTGCACTGGAGGGGGTCCTGTGGACATCTCTAAACTCTCCCTGCCACAGTATTGCTGGGTTTTGTTTCCTCTCATTGCCCAATCTCTTCTCTGCTTCCTGGAGATTTTCCTTCTGCAGGTGTTTTCCTGTGCCTGATCTCTCCCTGCCAACACTGACAGACCCCAAATCTCTGTGCCCTCTCCTTGGCCTGACAGAACCCTGGTTGTTTGCAGGGCACTGCCTGGGGGCAGGTTCTGTTTGCAGCTTGGAGAAAGGAGAGCTCAGACTGAGCCTGATGGCTCCAGCAAAGGTGATGCTGGTGCGGTCCATGGACAGAAAGGCTGAAAGCACATTAGGGATCTCCTGTGACCCTACAATCACCAAAAGTAAGAGTTTCAGATGCCTCAGACACTTGTCAAAATTCATAATTAATAATTCATAACCTACCTTTAATATTTATCCCCCCTTCCTGCCATTCTCCAAAAGCAGGAAACTGATTTCAAAGTCTTAGGAAATTTTCTCATTTTTGTTAAAATCCTTGACTTGGAATTATTCTATGACTGATTAGAACCCCTCAGCATATCAGAGTTTGATGAGCATTTCACCTCCCCTGAAACAAAAATACTCAGAATTGTACTCACAGGGTCTGTAGGCATTGGGATGTTCCAGCATCAGGAGATGGCTCCAGGAGCTGCAGCTGCATTGTCCTGCAGCCCCAGAAACTTCTCAGCACCTTCCCAGCCCTGACTGATTGAAGCCCTCTGTGCTTCTGTGCTGTGCCCGGGGTGGCTGCAGGCAGTGCCCCAGCCCTGCTGGGCTGGCAGAAGAGCTTCTCATCAAGAGAAATGTGCTTTTGAAGCTCTTCTTGGTTATCAGGAGCTGCCTCTGTGCCAGGAGCCCAGCACAGCTCAGCAGCACAGACACAGCACAAGGATTTTAATGAGCCTCTGGGGCTTTGTGCTCAAGCCCTGAACATCAGTCCCAGAGAGGGAGCTGAAGAAACCTCTCCAGAACTCCAAGGCAGAATCCAACTCCAAACTTTCATGGTCTTTTAATGGGTCCCACTGAGGAACACAACTGAGAAAGTGTCCCCAGGCCCCAGGCAGAGCAGAGAACTGGAGGCAGTGCTGACAGGTGGGGACAAAGAGAAGGCAAGTCTTGGTGCCCTGGGGCACAGTAGGGTCTGTGCCAATAAGGGCTGTGAGGAGACACCTTTCCTGAGGCCCTGGGGCCTCCTGGCACAGCCCCAGCCAGGCTGGGCACTGTCAGCCCCTTGTCCTGCCCTCAGCATCCCCCCCCAGCCCACATCCCAGTGGCCTCAAGGATCTGCTGGAAGGAGTCCCTGGGGAGCCGTGCTCAGGAATGGCCCTGGGGGCTCCTTAATGCTCCCAGGGACTGCAGGTTTTTTAAAGAACTTTGGGTTTGGCTTGGAGTCTGTGAGAGGTTTGTGCAATCATGGCCTCCAATTATCTGCAGTAATTATTCCCTGGAGAGGCTTTGTCAGTAACAACACTCAGTGGGGCTCATTAATACTTCAGGGTACTTCAGTTATTTTAAGGTACTTGGTGTTTCCCTTTTGATACAGACTCTAAAAGAGGTTTGTGCAATCATTGCCCCAATTATCTGCTTTAACAAGTCCCTTGAGAGCTTTGTATTGACATATAGTGGGGCTCATTAATACTTTGAGTTACTCAAGATTTTTAAGGTACTCTGGATTTTCCTTTCCACACTGAATCTCTGAGAAGTTTTTGTGCCATTCTGGCCTCCACTTCTCTCCTCCAAGGAGTCCATGAGGAGCCTGTGTAGCAGATGGACCTCAGTCGGACGCATCCATGATTTGAGACACTTTGGGGTTTTCTTCTGACTTTGACTCCTGGAAAGGTTTGTGCAATCTCCTCTCAGGCCCTGAGATTCCACGGCTCAGCTCCAAATGCACCATAGGGGTTATTAGGATCAAGCAAGTCCTGACAAACCATGGCTCTGCGTTGATTTCCCTCTGCTCTAGTGCAGTTCCTCAGAAATATTTCTGTAGTGGTTTTGGTTCACCAATTTGAGATTTCTTGGAGCATGCAGCATTTATTGTTGTGGGTTGTGTTGGCTAATTACCAGTGCACTCACTAGAATATACTTACTCATTTCCTCCTGCGTGATAAGATTAGGAGAACGGCAAAGCAGGCTCAAAACTTTAAGAGGGTATAAGGAAAAGTTCATGAATAGCAACTAAAAGAAAGAGTAATAAGAACAAAACTTTCAGAAAACTTCTCCTCTCCCTACAACCTTTTCTTTCTTACTGACAATATAAAGAGACAAACCTAGAATTTTCAGTCAGTTTACCCCAACTAGAATAGTCTTTCTTGAGTTCGCTTAAGGAGAGGAGTCTCTCTTTCATGCTACAGAGACTTGTGCAGAAGAGACACTTCTCTTGTCGCTCTCAATTTCCATGAATAGCAACTGCCCAGAAAAATCTGCAATTGGGACATCCCTCCCAGTTTTTCAAAGCTCTCTTACAGTTGTGTTTATGGGCCATGTCAACTTATGGGGTATTAGTTAAAAGATGAGCTGTGTAAGAGCAAAGGTTCTCCTCATCTATTTCTGAAATCATCCTCATCTCTGAGGACATCTTTTTCTTCTCCCTGTGAAGGCACAGGATCTCATCACGCTTCCCTTTTTCCATGTTCAAACTTCTCATGGGATCACAGCTACTTTGACATTTGCTACTTTAGCATGCAGGCCTTTGCTGAACAAGTCATTTCCTCGTACTTTTCAATGCGATACAGGGAAAAGGAGAGTCTGATGTATCAGTTACATCCTTCTCCATAGCGTTACAAGAGGATTTCAGCCCCAAGATCAGGACATCTCCTCATCCCTCCCATCTGGGACTCAACTTCCTCTTCTCTGCCCTCGGCGTCTTCATGTTGCTCCTCTATGTGCCTGCACTTTGTCCTTTTCTCTGACTCGAGGGAGGATGGAAGCACTGAAAGAGTTCATATCTCACCCGGGGCCTGCAGATGGTTCCGTGACCCCGGCCGGGCTCAGTGCTTGCAGCCAGACCTGCTCCCTGTTCCCTCGGTTCCATGGGGCCCCACAGTGTCCCAGTGGTCCCTTGCTTCCATAAGGACCTGAGGTGTCATAATGCCCCCTTGGTGACACGAGGCCCTGAAGGGTCACAATGGTCTCCATGGTTCCATCAGGCCCCACAGAGTCATAATGGTCTCTGGGTTCCATGAAACCCCGCTGTGTCACCATGGCCCCTTGGTTCCATGGGCGCCAGTGGTGCCACAATGATCGCCTTGGATCCATGGGCCCCAGTGGTGCCACAATGATCCCCTTGGTTCCATGGGCTCCAGTGGTGCCACAATGATCCCCTTGGATCCATGGGCCCCAGTGGCGCCACAATGATCCACTTGGTTCCATGGGCTCCAGTGGTGCCACAAGGATCCCCTTGGTTCCATGCGGTCCCCACAGTGTCCCAGGGATCTCCATGGGAAGGAAAGAACCCAGCCCCAGTGTTGCAGGGGCATCCACCAGAGGCCAAGGCCAGCCAGACTTGATGGTACTGGCAGATTTACCTGGGAGCGACCCTTGGATATACAGAATTTTGGAGGTGGAATCCCAATTTCAGACATGGACACCTGGAGGAGAAGGACGGTTCTTTTACATAAGAACGAAAGCAGGGAACACTGATATTTGAGGGGCAAACAAAAGGTGGCCATCAGAGGCCTAAGTCAGCCAGACCTTTCTGTTCTAGTTGCTTTTGTATGAAAGCAACCCTTGGATATAGGGAATTTGGGAGGTGGAATCCCAATTTTGGCCATTTCTTTTTAGATAAGAATGACAGTTCTTTTTCAAAGGAAGGAAAGCATGGAGCCCAAGTGTTTCAAAGCCAGAAGAGGAGACAGGTGGCTCCTGTCCTGGCTCCCAAGCCAGCCAGACCTGATTGTCATGGCAGCTTTTGTCATAGAGGAATCCTTGGATATATGGAATTTCAGAGGAGAAATCTCAGTTTTGACCTTGGACTCCTTGAGAAGAAGGATGGTTCTTTTCCAGAGGAAGGAAAGCATCAAACACAGTGTTTTGATGCAGGTGAGGGACAGCTCCCAAGCAGCAAGGGCAGCTAGACCTGTCTGGCTTTCATTTGGGAGCAATCCTTGGATGTACAGAGTTTTGGAGGTAGAATTCCAGGTTTGGCCATGGGCACCGGGTCAGGATGGATGGTTTTTACCAATAGAAAAGAAAAATGCCAAGTGTAAGTGTTTTTGAAGAAGATGAGAGGTGGCCACCCTTAGGCCAACACAGCCACACCTGTCTGTCCTGGCACCTTTTGTTTAGGGGCTATGCTTGGACATTTGGCATTTTGGAGGTGCAATCTCATATTTGGCTGTGGGTGCCTGGACAGGAAGACAAGTCCTTTCCATTAGGAAGGAAAGCACAAAGCCCCAGTGTTTCAGAGGCAGATGAGTGCCAGCCCTCAGAAAGCCAAGGCCAGCCAGACTCATCAGTCCTGGCAGCTTTTGTCTGGGAGCTATCCTTGGATGTTGGGAATTCTGGAGGCAGATTCTCAATTTTGGCCATGGGCACCTGGTCGAGATGGATGGTTTTTTCCCATAAGAAAGAAAAGCACATGATCCCAGTGTTTCAAAGGCAGATGAGAGGTGGCCCCTGGGTGGCCAAGGCATCCAGATCTGTCTCTCCTGGCAGATTTCATCTGGGAACAATCTTTGCATATAAGAAAATTTGGGAGAGGAATCCCAGTTTTGGCCATGAGCTCCTGGAGGCGAAGGACAATTCTCTCCCATAGGAAGGAAAGCCCAGAGTCCCAGTGCTTCAGGGGCAGAGGAGAAGCAGCCTTGACATGCCAAGGTCAGCCAGACCTGTCCAGCAGCCCCCGGGAGGCCAAACCAGCCACACCTGTTCCCTGTGCCCTTGGTTGCATAGGGCCCCACAGTGTCCCAATGGTCTCCTTGGTTCCATGAGGCCCTGGAGTGTCACATTGTTCTCCTTTCTTCTGTAGTGTCACAATAGCCCCATGCTTCCCTGAGGCCTTGCTATGTCACCATGGCTCCTTGGCTCCCTGCGGCCCCACTGTGTCCCAATGGCTCCTTGGTTCTACGGGCCCCACAGCTTCATCCTTGACCCTTGGTTCCACGGGGGTCCTGAATTTCGTAATGGTCCCCCTGATTCTGTGAGGTACCAGAGTGTCACAATTGTCTCTCTGATTCCATGAGGTTCCATAGTGTCACCATGGTGTCCTTGGATGTGCATTGTTCCAATGGCCCCTTGGTTCCATGAATTCTGTACTGTCAGCAATCTTTTTCTGTTTTTCTGGGCCTTGATGTGTCACAATGGCTCCCTGGTTCTGTGATGTTCCATGGTGTCATGTACGGAAAATCACACTGTGAAAAGCCAGTGTCCATAAAGGAGACAGAGGAGTCCTTCAACTTTAATAGAATAAAGGGAGAGAATCCACCAGGGCACATGCCCATGGAGTTTTCTCCTCGAAGTTTCAAGAGGGATCAGCCTCCTTTTTAAAAGCTCCTAGCCACATGTTGCCCCCTTCCTTTCCCCATTGGCTTAGGTACTCAGACGATACAGACTTTTTGAACCCCCTACCCCATATTCCCCTCTTGAACCAGTGATTTTAACCCAGAGTTCAGAAGTTCAGGCTTGTGCAGTCCCTTTTCTGTTTCAGGAGGCTTCCTATGAATTGTCTTTTCACATAATTGAGGAGAGAAACTTCTGAGCTTTTTTTCCTTTTTAAGAAAACAAAGAATAGTTTTGTCACTCCGTCAACAAGAAGCACGTTCCTATACCAAGCTGTCTGGCCTCTGTAATTAAAATGTTTCTTGAAGTTAGTAGAGACATTAAGACCCATTTCAAAGATGCTAACATCCCTACATTCACCCATTGAATAGTCTGTGAAGGCATCTTGCCTCTCAGCCACAATGGACTCCTCAGTACACGGAGGTCCACCATGTCACCGTGGACCCTTGGTTCCATAATGTCACCGTGGTCACTGTCAGAGGCTGGATGAGATCAATGTCCCGAGACACCTTGGGATGCTCGGAATGCCCGTGTGGGGCCAGGGCCGGGTCAGGCCTTGGTTTGTGGTGGAACAGAGCCCTGCCCCCAGCCCTGGCCTGGCAGAGCTGTCAGTCACATAGCAGGGGCAGTGTTAACCGAGCTCTGATTGGCTGATCTGTCAATCAATCACACACTAGCAGCTGGTGCCTATCCTGGCTCTGATTGGACAAACAACTGGCAGTCCCACCCCAGGGGCAGACCCATGAAGGCCCAGGGGGTTAAAAGCTGGAGCACAAGGCCAGCTTATGGTCTGGATCCTGCCTTCTCCTGGGGTTCCTCTTAGCAACCTTGGAATCCCAGCAGTTGGTGCCTATGTGTGTGTCTTTCTATGGATCTGCTGTCTTTCAGTTGTTCTCTATTTCTTCTGTTCTAATCCTGCTTACCTGGAACATTTTTGTATAACTTCACATATTAAGGGTTAAAGGATTTTAGGTTAAACGTGTGGCAATTCAGGGCACAGGGAATATTTCTCTGTCTGCTCTGAGGGGTCCTGACCCCCAGAGAAACACTGTCTTTAACCTTTTCCATGGAGAGGACTTCCAGGACTTTGATATAGACTTCTATATAAATTAGAATTTACCAAAGTGTGAAATAGATAATGGAGAGTAGTGTAGTATGTCACTTGGGTGAGAAAATTAGGTTTTGGGATTTTTAGTATATTGTAGATAGGAAGCAAGATGGAGGAATTGGGATGTAGTCCCTGTCTTCTTTTTCATCTACTCCATGTTCTGCAGTGTTGGTGGCACAGGGTGATTGGTCAAGGAAAGCACAGTGCAGAGTTTATGTGGATAGTCAAGGGATGAGTTATTGGCAGATAAGTAGAAATAATGTACATTTTAAGAGTTAATGGAATGAGACAACATTAAAAGACCTTGAAACTGTGCATTTTAGGGCCATTTTGAGGTGTCTTTCCAGCGTGCTGAGCCTGGTGTGGACAGCAATGCAAAACTTTAGATAAGATGACAATAAACAAGAAGCTGAAGACCAAAAAAGTCCTGTGCATCTCCTTTTATCTGGCACAGAATTGCTACAGGAGGGTTTACCCCATCCAGGGAGTCCCCAAAAAGGCTCAACATAAAATAAACATCAATAACTGGTGCCCCGACAATGTTTGTAAAAAGTTGGTTCTTTTCATGAAAGTGTTTACTGAAGGGTGTTGTCTTAACTGGCCAATCATGTGAAATGTGTTGATTAAAGGACCAGTGAGGTCCACCTGTAGCAAACCAAGGTATAAAATAAGAGGATTGAATAAACAGGTGGTTTTTGGCCTTTAGCCTTCTGATCTGAGTCTGTGTCATCTCTGACTCAACAGTGACATTTGGGGATCTGTGGGGGCTATTGGGGATCCTTTCTGCGCCTTGTTACCCAACAGGAGCTTCTCTAATGAACTTTGCCTGAAGGCCCCACTCTGCCCGTAACAGAAACCCCTGTGAGTGTCTGGGACATCCTGGCTCTTTGGCAGCCTGGGGACTCCTGGGATGTCACCGTGGAGCCCCTGTGAGTGCCTGTGCCAGATCGGTGCCTTTGCAGCCCAAGGTCCCCTGGGATGTCACCATGGAATGACTGTGACTGCCTCTGACCACAGGGCTCTTCACCATCCCAGAAAGCCCTGGGAGGTCTCCATGGAGCCCCTCTCTCTGCCTGTGACATTCCAGCTCTGGAACAGCCTGGAGACTCTTGGAAACTCCCCATGGAACCCCTCTGAGAGCCTGTGACAAGTCTAATCCTTAGCAGGCAACCATCAGGGGCCCCCTGTTGCTATGGTCAATTTCCATGGCAACCATCACCAGCCCCCTGTTGCTATGGTCAGTTTCCATGGCAACCATCACCAGGCCACTGTTGCTATGGTCAGTCCCTCAGCAGCTCCATGGAGACCCCATGCCAGGGGTGGTTGCCATGGACACCAGCTCAGGCCTGCAGCCAGAGCCCGTTGCCATGGCAACCATTGGCAGCCCCATCCCCAGGCTCATGGGATCCCAGAACCACAGAATTGGCTGAGCTGGGAGGGACCCATCAGGATCCTCCAGTCCAACTGCTGGCCCTGCACAGGACACCCCAACAATGCCAGCCTGGGCCTGGCAGCGCTGTCCAAACACTGCTGAAACTCAGAGAGCCCTGGAGCTGGGACCCTTCCCTGGGGAGCCTGGGCAGGGCCCCAGCAGCCTCTGGGCAAAAACCTTTTCCTGACATCCAACCGGAGCCTGCCCCGACTCAGCTGCAGCCGTTCCCTCCACTCCTGTCCCTGGGCACCAGAGGGAAGAGGTTCCCACAGCCCCAGCCAGGGACCTGCTCCCAAGGCTGTTGCCATGGCCACCAGGGCTGGGACCGGCTGGGATGCTCGGTTTCCATGGGCCGGGGTTCAGGAACGGATTCCCCAATTTCCTGTTCCTGCTAAAACTGCGCTGCCCTCGCTGCCCTCCTGCCTCCAATGGAAAGCACAAAAGGCAAAGATCCCGGGCTGGGATAAGAACAAATTATTGGGAACACCAATGAGATAAGAAACATACAGAACAGAAAAAATATTGATAAGAGAAGGGATAAATAAAACTGTTTACAGGGAAATCTAAAACACAACTTACAGGGTCTCCCTGGCCACAATTTCCCCCTGCCTGGAAAGGGTGCTCCTCTCCTCAGGGAAAGAGACATAGAGTCCCCTTCCTGCCCCTGGCAATAACCTGAGGTTGGAGTGAATGTAATGACAGGGCTATGGCCAGACCCTCATGTTCTTCAATCCCACATCATGTCAAGGGCAGGGGCAGGACAACGGGCAGGTGTCTTCCCAGCATGGATCACAGGGAAAATGGATCACAAGGGCTCTTCTCAATGTGGATTCTCCCATGGGTAATGAAGATAGAGCAGTGCATGAAGCTGTTTCTGCAGCTGGGGCATTTGCAGGGCCTCCCTTACTGGTGGCTCTGTTGGTGTCTTGTCAAGTGAGAGCTCTGGATGAAGCTCTTCCCACACTGGGGACACTCGAAGGGCCTCTCCCCAGTGTGGATTTGCCGGTGCCTGATGAGGGTGAAGTTGTGCTTGAAGCTCTTCCCACAGTCGGGACAGCAAAATGGCCTCTCATCTGTGTGAATCCGCTCATGCAGGAGGAGATAGGAGCTGGTGTGAAACCTCTTCCCACATGTGGCGCACTGGTAGGGCCTCTCCCCAGTGTGGATGCGCTGGTGCCTGATGAGGTGGGAGCTGTGGTTGAAGCCCTTCCCACAGTCAGGACAGCAGAAGGGCCTCTCCTCCGAGTGAATCTGTGGGTGCTGGAGGAGCCTGGAGCTGGTGTGAAACCTCTTCTGACACTGGGGACACTCATAGGGCCTCTCCCCAGTGTGGATGCCTTGGTGGGTCACAAGGGTGGATCTGTAGCTGAAGCCCTTCCCACATTCCCCACACTCATAGGCCCATTCCCCGGTGTGGATCATGTGGTGGCTGACCAGGTGCTTGCTCTGTTTGAAGCTCTTCCCACACTGCAAGCACTTGTGGGGCTTCTCCCCATCACGGAGCTGCTCATGAACCACCATCTCTGAGCTCTGCCTAAAGCTCTGTCCCCCTTCCTAGCTCTGGGTGGTTCTTTCTTCCTCAGAGAATCCTGGGCGGGGTTTGGAGCCCCTCCTCCTGTGGGATCTCTGTGGCATTTCCTCCATGTTGGATTCCTCTGCACTAGAGTCGCTCAAAACGGCCTCTTTCACAAGGTTCTGATGTGGAGATTTTTCCTCCCTGGTCTCCATCCTCAGCTCCTTACCTGGGGAAGGAAGGAGAAAGAGAGGATGGGATTTGCCTCCATGCCAGAGGGAAGGGGAAGGAGATCCCCCCAGTGCATCACTGGCAGGATGGCATTGGCACCAGGGTTGTCCTGCAGCTGGGGGCTGTGCTGGGCTGGAAGCTGGAGCAGGAGAGAGGGGGAAAGGAGCACTGACTTCCTCCTCACTTGCCTGGGTGTCCCAGGGCATCTTCCTCTTCCTCGCAGCTTTCTCCTCCATCAGGTGAAGGTTTGGGAATGGGAAATTTTGTTTTGGGAGGAAAACAAGGGATGAGCTCATTGAGTTTTGTACTGGTTTAACGGCAAACATGAAGGAAAGTCTAAGTCAGAATTACTATTTAATGAGAAAATTAGGACCAAGGCAATGATACAGAAACACTGCCTTAAACTGACAGAGTCAGGTTTTAACCTGACACCCTGTTGGTCAAGGTGGTGGTAGCAGTCCCATTAAATGGTGGGTGCAGTCCTGTTGGAGTGATGAACGTGATTTTGTCAAAGCAGTGATCCTGTAGAAGGGTCTTCCTTTGAAGGTCCAGTGGTGGTAATGGAGCTCTTGTCCTCTGGGAATCCAGTAGGCAAGCTGCTCCTGGCGTTGCAAGGCTCAGCTTATATCCAGATAGGAATGCTTGGATCCTCCCCCTGGGGGGAGCATCTCACAATGGGATGATGGAATTTTATCAGTCCTGCAGTGACATCAATGGCCCATTCACAGAAGATATCTCCCCTGGAGGGCGTTATCAGGGGTGAGTCATGGAAGAGATAAAGAACACTGTCTCGCCTGTTTATAGCAGTTGATGAAGATGGTGATTGAAAACATGCATTTGGTTACATCTTACATTGTACCCTGGAACAGTGGGGTAATCCCTGCTCAGGGGGTGAACACTACCCCTCTTACCCAAACTGGCTCAGGTGTAAAACCCCTACCATGGGATGGCAACACACACACAGGGGAGAAAGTCACACTTGCCCTGCTCCAGGGGAGGTCTCTGTCCCTGTCACTCCCTCTCTCTCCCTCCCTTTTCTCTTTTTTTGATCTCTCTCTCTACCTCACATTTACTGTTTAATAAAATCTACTTTGGATTTGGTCTCGTTAGCATCTTAATTGCGGCAGCGGCATCTCTCTACCATTTTCTTAACCATATTGCAACAATATTTTGGCACAGTGAGTTCAGGCACTGTTCTTTGACCCCAAGTGCCTTTGACAACAGCATGGTTCCCTCCACTGAGGAGGTTGTGGTTCTTTCTGAAAGAACTCTGGGAAACCTGGACACAGCTTCCTTTGAGCGACTCATGGGAGAACTGATGAAGAAAATGACCATTGTGGGTGGCCAGTGTAAAGTAAATGTTTTGTTGTCCTTCCAGAACAGTTTGTTAAAATCACTGGAGGAAAGGGAGCAAATGTTACCAGAGAGACTGACAAGGTTCATTCACACTGTGGTGAGGAACACAAGGCTGCTGAAAGTCCTATAAGATGCCCAGCCCAAGTTGCTAAATTCCCTAATAACTCTGGCCAGGGGTCTCCGGGAGGATTTTTTTTTTTGAGAGTGTTCAGAGCTGGCAGATCTCTTGAGTCCCGGATATCTCCGGGCTCCCTAAGAGGAGCTTTTTCAGGGGCAGAGGACCTGTGATCACCCCTCGGGAAGGTCCCGGGGGTCCATGTAGGGATGGCCCGGTACCGACGGGGCGGGACATTGATTTGGGGATCCCCGTGAGAGCCGGGGCTGTGGAACGGGGGACGCCTGGGGTGGGGAGAGGGGAAGGGGCAATACTGGAGCTGGGGGACCCCCAATAGCCTGGAGATGAGGCGGGGACAGGACCCCCTGACCCTGACAGGGGCGTGTCCTGGGGTGCCTTCATGGTGCTCGTACTCCATCGGTCTGTTTAGCCCAAAAATGAGTTCTGCACCTTTAAGGCTGGTTCTGAGAGCGAAGGGGAGGAGGAAGAAGCTGCAGTTTGTTTTCAGAAACTGCACTCACTCCTCTACATTCCATCTGCTGAATGGAGAGACAGCAGGACAGAGCTCTCCTTTGCTTTTAGTTAGTTTTTAGGTCTCTGAGGCAGAGAAGTTCCCTGGACTGTGGGTTTTCTTTTTCTTTGGAGCTGTTTAAATCTGCTCTTGACTGAACACCCAGAGAGCACTGACAGCATGCACCTTTGGCCCACCTGGCTGGGCCTGGGCTGTGGCATTTCCAGTGCTGGATGGGCTGATAAGAGACTGATAAGAGACTGATAAGAGACTGATAAGAGGCTGAGTGAGCCGAGCTACAGACCACAGAGACTTTATGAGTTTCTCATCTCTTTTGGAGTAGCAGGAGGTAGTATTGCTTAATATTGTTCAATTTTTTTGCTGGTGAATGCTTTGCCTGTTAAATAAAGGGATTTTTAAACTATTCTCCGAGAATTTTCCCAAACTGGCCGAGGGTTGGGCTGCTGAATCTGCATTGTAGAGGAAACTCCTTTTGGAGATTTTCAACCAAATTTGCCCTAAACCAGGACAGGGTGGTGGAAAGAAGGGGGAACCCCAAGTGGCTGGATTGAGGGGAGGCTGGAGAGGGGGACCCTGGGACTCCAAAAACTCCCAAAATCCAAAAGCAGGACCCTGGGGAGGGGGGATCCCCAGCAGCCCTGAGATGGGGGACCACCAGAACCCGAGAGGGATGAAACTGGACATGGGAAACTCCTGGTAGCCTTTTTTTATTCACTCTTGATTTTGGGACATCGGGTGACTTCTAGAGATTGACTTGGGCAAGAGGAATCCTAGACTGAAGGCATTTACACCTTGTTTTTCCCAAACAAGGTTTTTCCCCAGACTATCTTATAGAGACATCCCCCCTGTCTCACTCTGGGTGAGCTCAGTCCCAAACTTGACCCAGATCCTGGTCTCAATCTCATTCCACATTTAGACATCCTCACAGTTCTGTATTTTATCTCATCCCAGTCTCAGACTTGTCTAGCCCCAGACCCAGTCCCAATCCCAGCCTTAAAGCCAATCCTACTTTTAGCCTAAACCCCAATCCCAGCTCTAATCCAAATCTCAGCTCCAACTCCAACCCAAGCCCCAGTTGCAGCCCCTTCCTAAATCCTCAGCCCCAAACCAAATCCCAGCTTCCGCCCTTCTGGGGCTTTGGGGTGTCTCTGTCCCTCTGACCCCAATGATGTTTGGGTGCAGTCACAGGAGGGCTGAGAGGGACAGAGACCCCCCTGGCCTCCCCAGGTGTGAGAAGGTCGGAGGGCTCCCCCAGCCCCAAGCACTCTCAGCGGTGAGAGGGACACAGAGCCCCTGGTCCCCAGCTCTGCACAGGCATTTCCTGAGGCCAGAGGGTTAGAGACCCCCTGAGCATCCCTCAGGATGAGGGGTGAGACAGAGTAAAGATCCATTCTGAATTAGGTGAAGTGTCTACGAAAGGTGAAAAGTCTGTGAGGCCAAAGCTGAAGGAAAAACTTGCATGCTGAGACAGCAAGGAGACAGAGAAAGAAAAACAGAAAAGACCACAAGGTCGATTTGCCCCCGACTCAGAAATTCCTTTGATAAAGAAGGACTTGTGCTAAATGTCACGTGAAATGAATATGTATGAACTTATTGTGAAACTGTGTGCATATGCATTTGGAAGGGGGATAAAAGAAGACCCGAGGTCTTCGGAGGCACGCATGCCTTGTTGGGGGACTTGCGTCCGGCGCGTCGTAATAAAAGCATGCCAGGCTTTCCAACTTTTATAAAGTTGTGAGGTTTCTTCTTTTCTCCGCAAAACCTTATGGCAAGCCAGGCAAGTAGTTCTCTGTACCCACAGGGGCAGGGAGGATAAACGGACCTCCAAGGCGCGCCCTGGGATTTTTTTTCCTGGTGGGACTCTGCTCGTCTCAACTTGCCACCTGCGAGGACAGACAAGGACCTGCTGGCCTGCGGAGGAAGATACTGAGGGGGTATGTACTGAGGGGCCCCTGGGGGAAGGAAAGGAGAGCAAGGGAGTAAACCACCCAGAGACGTCTGGGTTCAGCTGATAGAGCAGCTGTATTAGAGATGGGTTCATCGTTCTGATAGAGCAGAAGTGCTGAGCCCGTGTGTGTTTTGTTTGTGTGTGTGTGTGATGTCCAGACACTGTGTCGCTGTATGGTCAATGCATTGTGTGGCCAGTGCACTGTGTTTTTAATCGTGCAAGTGTTTAAGTGTATGGCATATAAAAGAGAGTAGATCTACAGGGCCCTACAGTGCGGGGGGGAGGTGAGTACTACCCGTGTTTGAAGCAGCCGAGTGAGGCCTGAGACACTGGCTGCAGCAGGCTCTGGGGGCAGGGAGAGAAGTGCCCCGTGGAGAAGCGAGTGGAGGAACGACAGTGATGGTATTTATTGTGTTTAAATGTAGTGATTTCTGTAGATTTGGTACATTTTAACCGTGAGTATGGGCTCAGAGAGTTCCTTTGCCTTGGATGTTTAGACTTGATCTCTAGACTGTGTGCTGTTATTCTGATTGTGTCCAGGAAAAATTGATGTGAGTAAATGCCGAATTATGGTATGCTGTGTTGTGTTGAGAAAAGCGAGCACTTTGAGAAATATGCCCTTTCCCAGTGATTTTGTGTGGTGATTTTCTTCCGCTGCATTGTGGTAATTTGATTCTCAGACTGTATAGTAGTGTTTGTAGAGATTTTAAGATTTTGTTGCAACAAGAGCAGCATTTTACACAGGAGAACTATAGTACGGTGATTTATGCTTAACTACAATAAAGCAAGTTAAAGGAATTCTGAGAATTCTCCCCCTTACAGCAATTCAAGCCTTGGCTCTAGTGAATTTGAGATAAAGGAAGGGGGGGTGCATGTGTCTGTGAGCATATCAGAGTTTTGGCTTTTTGCAAAGCAGTAAAACAAGTGTAAGTAGACACAGTGCTTAATTAGATTGTGCAAGAAGAGAACTAGAAAAGACTGATATTTTGTAAAACAGAGTTTATATAGAAGAGATGAATGAGATGAACTAGTTAATGAGACTTATGAGACTTATGAGACTTCAGCTGGTACTGCAGTAAGTCTGGACTGGAAACAATCTGCTGTAGGGATTTAAAGTTCTCTGTAACAAACAATAGCCTGCCTTTGTGGGCAATTTCGGGGAGCCTTTGGTGCATCAAGAGCCTAGCATGCTGTGTGAGGGGACAGTGGCTGTCCTGCTGTCCCCTGGGTACAGGGACAGCTCTGGCTGCCCTGTCTCCCCAGAGAACACGGGAATGGCCTGTGGGCAAAAGCTGGAAGTGCAGGTATTAGTGCAGTGAGGTGTTTATGAGAAACACTGATATTGCTGTTTTGCTGTTCTAATAAGTGTCAGGGCACATTTAAATTAGAGGTTTCTGGTCAAGCGGATTCAGAACCTAAGGTCTTAGAGCTTGTGTGTAAGAATCACATCTGATACCTGCAACCTGGAGCTGTGTGTGTGTAGGAGGAAAATTGAGAAACTACTGTGAAGGTCTGTAAAAAGGTTTCAGTGGAAGCGAGATAGGGCAAGGAGAAATAAATAATGAGAGCTGACCAGAGCAAACCAAACAGGTTCCTAAATTAGCCCCTTTTGGGAGGGGCTCACTGGGAGGAGGTTGCCAGTAAGAGCAGCTCAGAAAATAAAAAGATTTATAATACTTCATTGCTGTTAGTACTGTTTTAAAATAGGAAGATAAATGGGAAAGAGGTTTTGTATGCTGAAATGTCTTTTTGTTTTAAGAAATCACCCAGAATGGCAAAGAGACTGTGAGATCAGACCGCCCTCTGGTCTTGGCCCTTGAAAAGGAAAACAAGGCAAAGAGAAAGCAAATCAAACATGTTGTTCAGCATGCAGCATAAGATAGCAACATAAGAAATCACGCAAAGATTATTATGCTGAAATGCAAAGCAATCACAGTTCGCAAAATGAGTACATATGATTTGCTAAAGTCTCCTCCCAAGGTAAGGGAGGAAGGGTAAAGATGACCTCCCCAAAAGGGAAGAATTTTTGTCAACACAAGGGTCATATACTCAGTTTTAATAACGCTTTAGTACCTTTGGAGAATGTTAATGTTGTAGTGTGGGGAATGAACAACTGGCCAGTCTGAGAAGGGATACTTGTGCAAACCTTTAAAGTAACATCTGTACTATGTGTACCTAAAAGCTTTTGTACGATTCGCTCAATTTGCTAAACATTCTCAAATGAGAAAGGTTACTCTGGAGGCAAATGATATAAAGATGTTAGGCTTAACATTAACAGATACTGAAATTAAGAAAGACATTAGTAAGGAGATATTAGAATAAGTAAACAAGTGTTTTCAAGGGTATGGGCCTCTGCTGTACCAGGGAGAGTGAAAGATGCTCCCCCATGAGCATCAAGCTTAAGGAAAGAACACAACTAGTGAGAGCTGAGTAGTACCCTCAAAAGCAAGATAAGGAAGGAATCAGCCCAATAACTGATAGTACGGGATTAAGGGCTGTCAATATGATAACACAGAATTTATACCCTGTGGTAGCAAATCCATATACTTTACTAACTTGTTTAATACCTGAGCTAACCTGGTTCACTGTTTTAGGCCTAAGAGATGCCTTCTTTTGCCTCCCTATCCACGAAGCCAGACAGAAAATTTTTGCATTCAAACACAAGCTCACCTAGTCCATGTGCCTGAAGGCTTCAAGATTCCCCACTCCAATTGGAGAACAGCTTGCAAAGACCCAGAGTCCTGGGAAGCTCCCCAAGAGGAAAGGAGGCTGTTGCAGTACGTGGACGATCTTCTAGTAGCCACTTGGACGAGGGAAGCAGGCGAAGCCTTTGGAATTTCCTAGGACTCCAAGGACACAGAGTCTCAAAGAAAAAGGCACGAGTAGCGAAACAGAAGGTAATTTACCTGGGGTAAGAAGTGAGTGTGGAGCAGCAGACTTTAAGGCAGGGAAGCCATATGCCAAACCCCGAAACCCCAGACAAGGAAGGAACTCTGAACCTTCTTAGGCATGGCAGGGTAGTGCCAGCTGTGGGTTTATAATTATGGACTGTTCGCCAGACCCCTCTATGCTCTTATTGCCAATGGAAACTGAGATCTCCAGTGGACAAAAGATGCCACATGGGCCTTTCGCCAGCTAGAGAGAGCGCCCTCGTGTCGGCTCCAGCTTTGAAACTTCCAGATGTAAGTAAACCATTCTTGCTATTTTTCCACGCAAGGAATTGCCCAGGGAATATTGGCTCAGGAATTGGGCCCATACTGAAGGGCAGTTGCTTACTTCTCTAAGCAACTAGATGCAACAGCCAAAGGATGGCCAGGTTGCCTCAGAGCTGTAGCAGTAGTCATGCTGAATATTCAAGAGGCATGCAAGTTTACCCTGGGACAAAAATGACTGTGCTAGTGTCCCACACAGTGTCTGCAGCACTGGAAGTAAAGGGTGGCCACTGGCTCTCACCACAGAGGTTTCTGAAATACCAGGCCATCATGGTAGAGCAAGACGATGTAGAGATAGTGGTGACTAATATTGTCAACCCAGCTTCTTTTCTCAGTGGAATCAAGGAGAAGCAGTACACCATAGTTGCCTAGAGACCACCGAAGCTACCTACTCCAGCCACCCAGACTTAAGGGACACCCCTCTGGACAATGCAGAGACCTGGTTCACTGACAGGAGAGCGACATTGCAAAGTTGACAGTGACTACCTGCAGAGCGGTAATCGAGTCTGGACCCTTACCAACAGGTACCTCTGCGCAGAAGGCTGAGATAATTGCCCTGACCTGTGCCCTGGAAAGGGCAAAAGGGAAGAGAATAACCATCTACACCGACTCAAGGTATGCATTCAGAGTCTACATGCACATGGAAGGAGAGGGGACTGCTGACCTCACAGGGAAAGAAGAGACAATCCAGCTGCTGGAAGCAGTTCAGCTACCTGAAAAGGCATATTAAGGGCATATTAAGGCACACCAGAGAGTGAGCTTAAAATTGGAGGAAAGAAATGAGCTGGCGGATGGAGAGGCAAAGAAAGCAGCAAAGGGTGAGGTACAGATTTTCCTCGAAGGTAAGCCATAATACAATAATACTAATCAAAAGAGACGTACAACTGCAAGGGGTGGGCTACCATTGAAAGAGAGCTAGCAATCCCTTCCCATTTTCGTGGTTACTAGTAAAAGAAGGGCACTAGAAAACACACTAGGGCCTAACTACTTAACTACTTAACTACTTAGGCATGTTTTTATAGAGTGTGGCTCCTTTTTCGAAATGACCAAGGCTGCGAGTGATACAGAGTGCATTGAAATGAAGTGTTGACTTTGAAGCAGTAATTTCCACGGGCTTTCTAGAACACACGTCTGATTAAAAGAATCGTTGTATAGTTGTCAGGAATTTATATGCCACTATCACTCAGGTGAGCCGACAGTGTGATCCTTGCCTCCAGACTAACCCCAAAATACCCCCCGGCCAAAACTCGGTCAGACTGAGAGAGGCCATGGGCCTGTACAGCAGTGGCAAATTAACTTTTCAGAACTCCCAAGGAAAGGGGGGTATCAGTATTTACTGGTATTGATAGATACATTTTCAAGGTGGCCAGAAACATTCCCCACCAGAACTGTCAAAGCTCAAGAGGTGACCAGATTATTTTTATAAGGAATAATACCACGCTTCAGAGTTCCAGCCACGATATCCTCAGATAAAGAATCACATTTCATTTCCAAAATAGTGCAACAGATTAGTAGCCATCTGGGCATAGATCAGGAACTTCACACCCCATACCACCCCCAATCAAGCGGCCAGGTGGAGAGAATGAATCATTTGATTAAGCAGCAAATCATAAGACTGGGGCAAGAAGTTAATCTACCCTAGCCCAAGCTCTTCCACTAGCAATATTGCAAATTCAAACTAAATCTTGAGCTAAAGGAATGCTGAGTCCTTTTGGAATGCCTTATAGAAGACCATATAGAACACAAAAGGAATGTCCAGAATGTCCACCTACGTGGTGGCATTAAGCAAACAGCTCAGAGTAATTGAGAAACATGTGGCTGGAACTCGGAGCAGGGAGTCAGACAGCCGGTTAGATAGCCTGGGGATGATGTATATGTTAAGTCTCTTACAGAGAAGACTTCGGAACCACAGTGGGAGAGACCACTGCAAGTACTTCTCACCACCTTCACTGCAATCAAAATCAAGGAGCAGGACACCTGGATTCATCATTCTCGGGTGAAGAAGGCCCAGAAACCCCTTAAGGAGTGATGCCAGGAAACAATGAACTGAGATTAAAACTTACTCGGGCAAAATGAGTACATTGTGGTCGGGAGTAGCTCATATTTTAGTTTGTAGAATTGTTTTGTGTGTAATCATAACTGAAGTTTTAGAACTTGAGAATACCTCTATTCAAAGCAATGCTGAATGGCCTTGGTCCCTGGCATTTAATCAGTATACTGGATCCATGGGGAAACCTTCTGAGATAAAGGATTTAAACATATCTACTGTAGTAATCCACAAGAATCAGGTATGAGGAGCTAGAATGGCAGGAACAGGAACTGTGGACTCTTCAAGGAATCAGAGGAGAAGAAATCAAAGTAGGGTTCCAGGTCATCAATAAGATAGCTTATGAGAGACCAGATGTAATTAGTGTCTGAACCTCCCCTGGTGTATATGAACACCAGGAAGTCTGTGATAACCTAAATGAATCAGACTGTTAGTGTAATTTCACCTTGATACAGCCTGTAGAAGTGACCTGCCTTTGAGCTCAAATTACTATCGACTTTCATTTGAATTCAAAGTGGACACTGCACTTTTTACCATGGCAGGGCCTTATACACCCCATACTAGTTCAGACTCTCAATGGCTGGTAAAGGGTGCTGAACTGCAGGTGGTGAATTAACCCAAGCAAAGAGGGTGATTTTCTTTATTTATAGCTATCCCTTTTCCTACTGAGATCTGGATCAGTGACTGTCCCAGTCTGAGGCAGTTGGATTCTGCTTAAAAGAGGTAGAGAGAGAGAGACTCCCCCCCTCAGAGCTCAGCAGCAGGCTGTAGGATTTTGAGCATCACTTTTGTGCTGAGTGTTTCAAGTAGCAGAAACCTGATCCCAGTTTCTTCTGAGGCACTGCAATGAATTTAGGCTCTTCTCTCAGACTTCCCCTTCATTATTTACTTGAGGCTTGGACCTGAAGCTAGGGGCAAGGTGGGTGAAGTTTTGTAGACCAGGAGAGACATTCCTGCTTGCCACACATCTGGGAAATCAGGTGCTTTGGAGGGGGAAGGAGATTCCCTGAGGTCTCTACATTTCAGAACAAACATCTGCCTCAGATATGACCTAAACCTTTGTCAGATACACTTGTGAAGTGTGTCTGAATTTGCAGTGTGAGCCCAGCACATCCCTCTGGCAGGGAGGGATGGTCATGGACTGAAAGCAGTTCCTGTTCCCCATAACAAACATCTAACTGGCATATTAGGGACAAGATTAGGAGTTTTAAATGGAATTGATTCAGAAATACTGGTGAATAAACTGGCCACTGCAGCAGGTGGCCTAACAAAATTGAAGCAGCCTTTATAGTCATCTCTATTGGCATTAGGAACTAGCCAGTGACAGATTTCAAAAGTACTGCCAAAGTAAGGAAGTATGAAAAGGCCGGGGACCAAGACCACAAGCTGATAGTAGAAGCACTTAGTATAGTTCAAGATAATGTGTCTTTAGTTTTCAGTTGTATACAAGCACAGTTATGGATACAAGCAACAGCAGCTCTGATCATATGGGAAAGGGGTGAAGGTAATTTTCCAGCTGAAATTCAAGAAATTGTGTTGGATAATGCGATTGATTTTGAAAGGAACTTTCAATCCTGGCAGACTATGGTGAATTTCTGGCTGCCCCGTCTCCCCAGGGGCCCCTCAGTACACACCGTATCTTCCTCCGCAGGCCAGCAGTTCCTTGTCTGTCCTCGCAGGTGGCAAGTTGAGACAAGCGGAGCCCCACCAGGAAAAAATCCTAGGGCGCGCCTTGGAGGTCCGTCTATCCCCCCTGCCCCTGCGGGGACAGAGAACTCCTACCTGGCTCGCCATAATGTTTTGCGGAGAAAAGAAGAAACCTCACAACTTCGTAAAAGTTGTAAAGCCCGGTATACTTTTATTATGATGCGCGCCGGACGCAAGTCCCCCAACAAGGCATGCGTGCCTCTGAAGACCTCGGGTCTTCTTTTATCCCCCTTCCAAATGTATATGCATACAGTTTCACAATAAGTTCATACATATTCATTCCGCGTGACATTTAGCACCAGTTCTTCTTTATCAAAGGAATTTCTAAGTCGGGGGCAAATCGACCTTGTGGTCTTTTCTGTTTTTCTTTCTCTGTCTCCTTGCTGTCTCAGCATGCGAGTTTTTCCTTCAGCTTTGGCCTCACAGACTTTTCACCTTTCTTAGACACTTCACCTAATTCAGAATGGATCTTTACTTTGTCTCACTGGGGGATACTGGGAGGGGACTGGGGGATACTGGGAGGGAAATAGGAGGGAACTGGGATAAACTGGGAGGGGATTGGGATGGACTGGGAGGGAACGGGGACAGACTGGAGAGATACTGGGAGGGACTGGGGGGAACTAGGAATGGATGAAGGGGGAACTGGAGGGACAAACTGGGAGGGACTGGGAGGGGATTGAGGGATACTGGGAGGAGATTATGACAAACTGGGAGGGACTGGGAGGGGACTGGCAGATACTGGTTTATACTGGGAGGGACTGGGAGGGACTGGGGATGCACTGGGAGGGAATTGAGGGATACTGGGAGGAGGGAATGGGACAGACTGGGACAAACTGGGGGATACTGGGAGGGAACTGGGACAAACCGGGAGGGACTGGGGGGAACTGGGAAGGGATTGGGACAAACTGGGGGGGACAGGAGGGGAACTGGGATGAACTGGGAGGGACTGGGAGGGAACTGGGTTATACTGGGAGTGACTGGGTTATACTGGGTGGGGACTGGGGCCGGGGGAGTCACTGGGATTCCTGAGCAGGGCGGGACTGGAACAAACTGGGACAAACTGGTGCAAACTGGGGGGGACGGGGATAGACTGGGAGTTACTGGGATGGACTGGAGAGCACTGGGTGGGTCACTGGGAATTACTGGGATGAACTGGAGAGTTACTGGGAGTTACTGGGATGGACTGGGAGTTACTGGGATGAACTGGGAGTTACTGGGGGGTTACTGGGATGAACTGGGATGAACTGGGATGAACTGGGGCCCCACGCACCTTCCCAGAGCAGCCGCTGGAACTGGAAATGGATGGGGAAACTGGGAGGGGGCGGGGCCAATGGAGGGGGCAGGGCCAAGAAAAGAAGGGGCGTGGTCATAGAAGGGGCAGGGGCAGAGCTGAGGAGGGAGCGGGGAGGGACTGGGACAAACTGGGGCATACTGGGATGGACTGGGAGGGACTGGGACATACTGAGAGGGGACTGGGGCAAACTTGGACATACTGGAAGTGATACTGGGATGAACTGGGAGGGACTGGGAGCGACTGGGAGTGATACTGGGATGGACTGGTCTGTACTGGGATGTACTGCGAGTGATCAAAGAATGGACTGGGAGGGCCTGGAAGGGCACGGGGGCTGTACTGGGACAGACTGGGATGAACTGGGTGGGACTGGGATGGACTGGGAGATACTGGGAGGCACTGGGGCAAACTGGGATGTACTGGGAGCAATACTGGGATGGACTGAGATGAACTGGGAGGGACTGAGAGGCATTGGAAGGTTAAAGGGGCTGTTCCCGCCTCCACCGCCTACCATTGGCTGACACTCCCGCCCGTCACTTGCTGAGACCAATCAGCACCCAGGAACATGACCTTGGGGCGGGGTCTGGAGGCGGCGCCATTTTAGAAACTTTTAGCCTTCAACTCCCATCATGCACCACAACCCTATAGACGCCTAATGGAGCCGGGCCTTCAACTCCCGTCATGCCCCGCGCACCAATAGACCCTAATGGTACTGGGCCTACATCTCCCGTCATGCCCCGTGCTCCCCACAGCGCCCATTATCACCTTCCCGTGCCCCATTGGTGCCCCCAGACCCTGCGGGACCCCTGGCGGCCCCCCAGAGTTCATCTGGGACCCCCAAATGCCTCCTGGGACCCCCAAACACCCCAGGGCATGCAGAGGCCTCCGAGCGCTGCTTTTGGACCTATATCTCCCATCATCCTCTGCAGCCACAGAGCCCCCTCATGGCCGAGTTCCGGCCCTGCCAACCCCAACACGTCCTGTGCCCCACGGAGACCCCTCAGAGCCCGCGGCTCCATTAAGCACCATTAAAGCAGGGCCTCTATCCCCCATGATGGCCCGCAGCTTCATTAAACAAAGCCTTCATCCCCTGTAATGCACGGGGGCTCTAATAAAGCAGCGCCTACATCTCCCATCATCCTCCGCGCCCCATCGATCCCTATTGTATCCGTGCATACAACTCCCATCATCCCCTGAGCCCAATAGAGCTCTATTATACCCCTGCATACAACTCCCATCATTCCTCGCACCCCGTTGAGCCCCATTATACAAAGGCCTCCATAGAGCTCTATTATACCCGCGCCCACATCTCCCATCATCCCCCGCGCTCCATAGAGCCCCCTTATACACAGGCCTCCAACTCCCATCATGCCCCGTGCTCCATAGAGCTCATTATACCCGCGCCTCCAACTTCCATTATCCCCTGCGCCCCATAGATCCCTATTATATCCGTGCATACAACTCCCATCATCCCCTGAGCCCTATAGAGCTCGATTATACCCGCGCATACAACTCCCATGATCCCCCGCGCCCCACAGATCCCTATTATACCCACGCCTACAGCTCCCATCATCCCCCGCCCCCCGTTGAGCCCCATTATACCCACGCTCACATCTCCATTATATCCGCGCATACAACTCCCATCATCCCCCGCGCCCAATAGAGCCCTGTTATATCCGTGCCTCCAACTCCCATCACCCCCTGCGCCCCACAGATCGCCGTTAATTCCCTCCCACACCCCAAAAATCCCCCAAAACCAGGAAAAAACCCCAAATGTCTTTGACCACCAACACTCAGACACCTCCGAGCTGCCAAATCCTTTCATATTCGCAATTTCCCCCTGTTTAACCCCTCCCTCCTGTTATGAACAAAAATTCGGTTAATAATTTTTTTATGAGAAAAAGTTTCAAAAAGGCAGCCAGACCACTGGCCCTGCCCAAGTTCTGTGTGTTTTGTTATTGTAATCATGGGTCGTTGAGGCTAATCGCTCCTTTTGTATCAGCAGAGCCTTGCCCGAGGCTAAGTTGTACCTTTCTCATAGTGAAGACACCTGAGAAGGTGGGGGGTGTTATGCAAAGTGACTCCAAGACCAATGCAGCATGGTCCTCCACTGTACTGAGAAGACCCCAAAAACAACGAGCCAAATAAGAGTTGAGAGACTGGAGTGATGTCTGGATGTGAGAAGCAGAGCGCTAGGCCTGCAGAGATGCGGCAAACCTTCATCGTTCCTCACCCTGTCCTCGAGATCCCCCGGGCCAGGTCTGGGAGGGGAGCGAGACCCAGACCGAGGAACCATCTGACAGGGATCAGCAGGCCCTAAAGGCTCTCACGAGGATCTGATCCCCAGCTCTGCCCCTGGTGGACAGAGCTGTGCATATCCTCCTTCTCTGAGTCACCTTGGGAGAGACGATGGACGCTGCAGACCCCTCGAGCCGCCCAATCCTGAGCTGATCACTTTTAATAAAGGCATTAAAAAGGAGAAGAAGTCTCCTGGCCCTTGTTTATTTCAGCTGGGGACTTGTCCGGAATAGCCACGCTGCAAGAGGACTCAGGACTGGCCATCTTGGATCTTCAGAGGACAGCTGGCTACCAGGACCAAGAGGGACCGGCCCAGGACAGCGACGCAGAGGAGCACCAGAGCACCGGACTGGTGAGAAATCCGGTGGCGGGAGTGGGAGACGTGCGCGTGTGTGTGAGTGAGACGAGGGCCGGCAGCTGGACCTTCGAAGTGAGAGGGACCCCTCAGTACTGCGGTTCTGGCTTTTCGCGAGAAAACCGGCCAGGAACAGGGGGACGCGAGTGGAATTAGCGTGAGTGAAGTCGTCTCCCAAGGGGGAATAAAGGGCCCCCCCACTCCAGGGTGTGCGGAGTGAATTACTGCGTATGAGTGGCACGCACCCCAAAGTCCTGACAAAGGGAGGTCAGGCACTTTTGTAAGTCTCGAGAAGGATTCGAGTAAGATTTGTCAGTCCCGAGAAGGATTTGGGTGTTTCACAAGCCCTGCAGGCAAAGTAAGTCCTGACAAAGGGAGTCAGGCACAAACCCTAGCGAAGGAGGCTGCGGTTTGCTTTATCGTCCTGATACGGTGAAGCCCAAAAATTGGCGGGTTAGGCGAACTAAAAAAACAGGCAGTTGTTTTTCCTGACTGAGGGAGTCAGGCATAACCCGGATTCTTGGCCGAGGCTTCGTGTGTTCAAGTCCCGATAGATGTAAGACCTGACGTTGGGAAGTTGGGCAATCAAGAGATTGGGCAGTTGTTTCAGTATAAAGTCCTGAGCATCAGGCAGAAATTTGAAGTTCAGTGGAGGAGACTGAAGCTCCTCAAACAAGGTTTTTTGAAATTCCCGGTCAGTAGAGGCATCTTTGGGACTTTTTTTATTGAGACCTGAAAAATGGGATGTTGTAATAGTAAAAAGACCGGCAAGAGACTGAGGTATATACATCCCAATAGTCCCTTAGGAGAACTATTAGTAAAATGGGATTCTATAGAGGCCACAGAGGGATTAGATAAAGTGAAAATGATCCATTATTGTATGGAAGCGTGGCCAGAATTAGAGTTGCAAGGAGGATGGCCTTGGTGTGGGGCAAAGGATAAGTGGATGTGCCAACAATTAAATAATTATCTGACAGCTCGAGGCGATACTGATCCTGAGCAATTAGTGTATGTATCTTGCTGGGTAAAGAGCGCTGTTGAGGATGAAGGGGTGCAAATTTGTAAGGTACAGAGGAAGAAAGAGGGGAATGAAGGAGGGGATGATAGAACTAGTAAAAGATGGGACCCCCTGGATTATTTGCCTCTTTCTGCCCCTCCACCTTATAATCCTCTTCTTCAAGCACCTCAAATGGCAGGTCCGGTTCCTCCCCCAGCTGCCATCTCATTACCACCTGCTCAAATTCCTCCTTCTACCTCTTCAGCTTCCGCTATGATAAACCCAGTATCTCCTCCAGTTCCTTCTGCACCACCACGAGTGCATACTCCACCTGCTGCATTCTCCACCCCTTCTCCAACTCCGCTTATTATACACTCAGGCTCTTCTCCCCCTCCTATTGCTGTCCCTTTACCTCCTCCTAGTTGGGACACAAATGCCTCCTTGCCCAATAAACAGCTATCAGCAAATACACCTGCTGATGGGCAGAACATTCAGGGTAACCCAGAGAACCCTCGAAGTAGTTTGGCATCTGAAGATGGGCCGTACTGTAGCACCAGATCCAAGAGCTCCAAGGCAGAGAGACTCTTTCCCCTCAGAGAGGTTCCTATGGGAGGAGTAGCGGGAGGTGTTGGCTTTGTGAATGCTCCCCTAACTGCTTCTGAGGTGAGAGGATTCAAGAAAGAGTTGGGGCATTTAGTTGAGGACCCAGTGGGCATAGCCAACCAAGTGGATCAATTTCTAGGTGCAAATATCTATACTTGGGGGGAGATGAATTCCATCCTGAGTATATTATTTTCCCCAGAAGAGGTCCAGATGATAAGGGCGGCTGGCATAAAAATTTGGGAGAAAGATAACAGTCCAGGACCCCAGGTGCCAACAGGTGAACAGAAATTGCCACCAACGGAGCCCAACTGGAACCCTAATCAGGAGGAGGGGAGGAAGGCCATGAGGGAATATAGGTCTTTGATAATACGGGGGATCAAAGAGTCAGTTCCCAAAGGAACTAATACCCAATTGGCATTTGAGGGTACACAGGAGAAAGATGAAACTCCTGCTGCCTGGCTTAACCGCCTAAGGCGGAACTTCCAGTTGTACTCTAGAATAGACCCAGACACCCCAGAAGGTCAAATGCTACTAAAAGTCCAATTTGTTACCAAATCTTGGCTTGATATAAAGAGAAAACTGGAAAAGATGGAAGATTGGCAAGAGAAGGACATTAATGAGTTATTAAGAGAGGCATTGAAGGTGTATTTAAGGAGGGAGGAAAATAAAGCAAGGGCCAAGGCTAGGATCAGGGTTGCTGTAGCTAGAGAAAGTGCAGGGTGGGCGGGTCCACCACCAGGAGGAGGCAAGGATAGGCCAGTACTGTCAGGTATAAGAGGGATGGAGAGACCTCAAGTCCCTTTGAGAGAATAACATTGCTCTTACTGTGGAAAGGCAGGACACGTTAGGAGATTTTGTAGAAAGCTCAGTCTCGATGCGGCAATAGCCAGGGAACAAGATAATTTAGGGAAGATCCTTAAAGATGACGATTAGAGGGTCAGGGGCTTTACACTATAGGGGATCCGATGCAACATCTAGAAGAGCCCTTGGTAAACTTTGAAGTGGGACCCTTAAATGAAGAATTAGAATTTTTGAGTAGATAAGGGAGCAGATAAGTCCTGTCTCAACAAAGTACTAAGAAGTATAGTATAGTATAGTATAGTATAGTATAGTATAGTATAGTATAGTATAGTATAGTATGGTATGGTATGGTATGGTATGGTATGGTATGGTATGGTGTAGTATAGTATAGTATAGTATAGTATGGTATGGTATGGTATGGTATGGTATGGTATGGTATGGTATAGTATAGTATAGTATAGTATAGTATAGTATAGTATAGTATAGTATAGTATAGTATAGTATAGTGAAAAACATCTGAAGTTAGACAAAAACAGCTAGGTAGAAAGGATATCCAGTAGCACCAAAACTGACCAGTAATACTTAACTTGTAATAAGTGATGTGGAAGTAAAAGGTACCTTATTGTTGTCTTGTTGTGTGCGTGAGAGTGAGTCACAAGCAAAGTCAGCCTCAACTTCCCAGGCAGGTGGGAAGGGGGCAGTGGAAGTGTGTGTGTGATCTGCAAACCAGGCTTGTGTCCCCTGGGCAGGTGGGGGCTGTGGCTGAAATGTGTGTGTGTGTGTGACCTGCAAATGAGACTAGTGCTCCTCAGATGTGTGAGGGAGCCATAGCTGTAAGAGAGTGAGTGACACGCAGACAGCCTCACAGGTGAATGTGCACCAGAGGCAACCAGAGCCAGGGCCCTTCCAAGAGGCCCAGGGATACTGAGACCTGTGGGCCAACCCCAAAGTGAGGGGAGCCACAGTGATTTTCTAGCAATAATGATCCAGTTTGTGTCTTGAGGGTGTGAAGGAATGTGTGAGAATGAATATAAACAAAATAGAATAGAGGTAATGTAGATTGTGCATTACAAGTTTTACCACATCTCCTTAGAGGGAAGTGTACTGTGTAGAAGAATGGTGTAAAAAAAAATATTTAAGTGTAAGGGGTTGAAAGAAGTATTTAAGCTGTAAGTGAAAGTAAGAAACAGAAGCAAGAGATAAATAGATAACATCTTGAAAAATAGAACAGAAAAGCAGTGACTTAAATACACAGAAAAACAGGGGAATAAAAATACTTTGCGAGTTAAGTTAGCTGAGAAATACAACTCCTTGCAAAATACAGAGTATGTAGAAGTTGATGAGAGAAACATGCAAGCTATGGAAAAAGAGAAATTAACCAATAACATTAAACAGAGAAAACTGAGTTTTGATAAAATCATTAAATTGCAGACCATTAATGCCTGTGTTTGAAAGCCCGTTTCAGGTACTCTCCATTACTAACTCGACGGTGCAGACCAAAAGAAAAAGGTTGGACTCACATCACTCTCACCCCCTGGCATTGGACCAGGATTCAACATCAGGTTTTTTCCCTCTGGCATTCTGGCATTGGACCAGACTGCACCCCATTCTCCTTCTGGCATTGGGCCCGACTCCCAGGTTTTCCCTCTGGCATTGGGCCAGAGTCCACACCACTCACCTCCGGGCACTGGATAAGGATTCATCCACATCACAAGGTAAATCACCTGAGTACACTGTGGTAAAAGGACCAAAAGATTTAAAGTTGACTCTCAGAATGAAGAGTCAAAAAGACTGAACTGTGTGGAAAAAATTGTTTGTTAAGAGTTCTAATATTGCTTAAAATGTTTTAAGACTGTTCTGTGTAAACTATGTTGGTAAAAAGTTTAAGACTGTAAATAAGTAATTCTGGTTAAGTTCCCCAATTTATTTCTAAAGACTCCAGGTTAATCCTCTACAGAACACTCCCCTGGGAGGGGAAACCAAAATTGGCAGGGAACAGACCAAGAGAGGTTTAACCAGAGAAATGGGTAGAAGGGACTCTAAAGAGCTTGGAAGCTTTTCCTCAGTAAAATTCCCCAAGAGGCAAGGCCGGGTAGGCAGGCTGTGCAAGATGACCCATACCGGACTCTTGGGAAGGGTAGTACTGATGGCTCTGATGGCTGGTGGTGCTCAGGGGAGCCCAGCTGAGCCATGCAATGAATGCTACCAATCCCTCTGTGAGGAGGAAGTGAGCTCCTTGTCAAGAGTCCACATCAGTTCTAACCCTGATTGTGTTAACCTCTCCCAATTGGTCCTTTATCAGAAAAATAAGAGAGTGTATTGGATAGCATACAATACTGCCACTTTTAGGCAGCCACTCCTAGGAGAGTGCCCTATAGGGGAAGCCTGGTTGTGCTTTGAATGTGATGCTGCCAAAACAAGCTCAGCAGATCTAGTAAAAAGCAAAGAAATGGTGAAAATGGTAAGAAAAATTGTTTGTTACAAGTATTTATATGAGTGTACTGGAAAAGAGATAAACCCCTTTAGAACACATTTCAGGGGAGCTCAACCCCTAGGTTTGATCGTGTCTGGCAGCTGCACCGCTAGAGTGATAAAACCAATTTTCTTATTACCCAAAGAAACTGGATCAAGTTTGGGAGTTCCTATATATAATAATTTGGGAGAAAATAAACAGAACAGGCACAGTGAAATAGAAATTGAGAAAATCCAAAATTGTAAAAGCCAAATTCGGATCCCAATATCTATGTTAAACAAAGCTATCCGGCTCCAGGCAGTATTAAAAAATTAAGAATTCAATTATTAGGAACATTTCAACCAAAATAAAAAGGTTAGCATGTGTAAATAATGAAGATCAAACTCCTACACTTGATCCCAGTGGGTGGGAGAACCTAAAGATTTTCAAAAAGGATGTATGGGAGAAGGTAGTTTTTCTCAGTGTGTGTATACTTGGAGGATTGCTCTTTTTACTATGCTTGTTTATCTGTTTTAGTAAAATAGTACTGGCCGTGCAGGCCAACCTGAAGAAACCAAGGAAAGTAACAAAGTTAAGTAACCATGATTACCAAAGTGCACAAGGGATTTATAGTAGATTCAAAACAAAAAAATTGGGAGTTGATGCGAGCTTAGAATTTAAACTCGATCAAAGAAAAAGAGGGGGGACTGTTAAGAACAAAAATTCGGTTAATATTTTTTTATGAGAAAAAGTTTCAAAATGCAGCCAGACCACTGGCCCTGCCCAAGTTCTGTGTGTTTTGTTATTGTAATCATGGGTCATTGAGGCTAATCGCTCCTTTTGTATCAGCAGAGCCTTGCCCGAGGCTAATTTGTACCTTTCTCATAGTGAAGACACCTGAGAAGGTGGGGGGTGTTATGCAAAGTGACTCCAAGACCAATGCAGCATGGTCCTCCACTGTACTGAGAAGACCCCAAAAACAACGAGCCAAATAAGAGTTGAGAGACTGGAGTGATGTCTGGATGTGAGGAGCAGAGCGCTAGGCCTGCAGAGATGCGGGAAACCTTCATCGTTCCTCACCCTGTCCTCGAGATCCCGCGGGCCAGGTCTGGGAGGGGAGCGAGACCCGGACCGAGGAACCATCTGACAGGGATCAGCAGGCCCTAAAGGCTCTCACGAGGATCTGATCCCCAGCTCTGCCCCTGGTGGACAGAGCTGCGCATATCCTCCTCCTCTGAGTCGCCCTGGGAGACGACGGGAAGCTGCAGACCCCTCGAGCCGCCCAATCCTGAGCTGATCACTTTTAATAAAGGCATTAAAAAGGAGAAGAAGTCTCCTGGCCCTTGTTTATTTCACCTCCCATCGAGTTCAGCTCAGCGGGTTTGACTGAGCTCCATCTCCTCCACCGGGGGTTTTGGGGGGCATTTGGGGTTTTTGGGGGGTTTTTGGGGTCCCTCAGAGCAGGGTCTGGCCCCGCTGGGTGGGCAGGACCCCGAATCTCTGTTTCAGGGCCAGGCAGTGCCGCGAGAATTTGTCATCGGGGGTGGGCCGAGCGTGTAGAGAGCCCGGCCGGGGACACTTTCTGAGGGGAAAATTACACAGAATCCTATCAAATCCCACAAAATCCCACAAATTATCCCAAATCCCCCCTCAGGACAAGCAAACTCCCCCCAAATCCCCCCAAAATCCTTAAAATTCCCCCCCCCCCAAATTCCTCTCCTCTGGACACCCAAAATTTCCCGCCAAATTCCCCCTTCAGGACACCCCAAAATTCCTCCAAAATCTCAAAACTGCCACCTCAGGACACTCAAAATCCCACAAATTCCCCCCAAAATGCCCCAAATTTCCCCTCAGGATCCCCAAAATGCCCCAAATTCCCCCAAAATGCCCCAAATTCCCCCCAAAATCTTCCTAATTCCCCCAAAATCGCCCATATTCCCCCATCAGAGTCTCCCCCAAATCTCCCCTTAAATTCCCCCCAAAATCTCTCAAACTGGCCCTCAGGACACCCAAAATCCCCCAGATTTCCCCAAAATACCCAAATTTCCCCTCAGGACACCCAAAATCTCCCAAAATGCCCCAAATTTCCCCCAAATTCCCCAATTTCCCCAAAATCTCCCAAATTTTCCCCTCAGGATCTCCCAAAATGCCCCAAAATCCACAAATTCTCCCTCAGGACACCCAAAATGCCCCAAATTCCCCCCAAATCCTCCAAATTTCCCCAATTATCCCCTCAGGACTCCCAAATTCCCCCAAAATTCTCCAAAATAACTCAAATTCCCCCTCAGGACAACAGAAATCTCCCAAATTCCTCTCAAATTCCCCAAATTTCCCCAAAATCCCTCAAATCCCCCCTCAGGAAACCCAAACTCCCCCAAAATCCCCAAATTCCCCCCTCAGGACACCCAAAAAGCACCAAATTCTCCAAATTTCCCCAAATTCCTCCATCAGAAAACCAAAAATCCCCCAAAACGCCCCCAAATTCCCCCTCAGGATGCCCCAAATTTTCCTAATTCCCCCAAATCCCTCAAAATCCCCCAAATCCTTGAAAATATCTCAAATTCCCCCTCAAGACATCAAAAATCCTCCAAAATTCTCCAGATTCTCCCCCAGATTCCTCCAAAAATCCCCCAAATTCCCCCTCAGGACACCCCAAAATCCCAATTTACCCCAAAATTCCACAAATTCCCCCTCAGGACACCCCAAAATCCACAAATATCCCAAATTTCCTCAAATTCCCCCCTCAGGATATCAAAAATCCCTCAAATTTCCACCAAATCTCCAAATTCCTCCAAAATCCCCCAAATTTCCCCTCAGGACACCCAAAATCCACAAAAATCTCCACAAAATTCCACAAATTTCCCCCTCAGGACACCTAAAATCACTCAAATTCCCCCAAAATCTCCCAAATTCCCCCCTCAGGACAACCAAAATGCCCCAAAATGCCCCAAATCCCCCAATTTCCCCAAAATCTCCAAAATTTCCCCCTCAGGATCCCCCAAATTGCCCCAAAATCCACAAACTCCCAGTCAGGACACCCAAAATCCCCCAAATTCCCCCCAAAATCCCCAAATTCCCCCCTTAAGACACCCAAATTCCCATAAATTCCCCCCAAAATCCCTCAATTTCCCCCTCAGGACACCCCAAATTCCCCCTCAGGAAACCAAAAATTCCCCAGATTTCCCCCAAATTGCCTCGAAAATCCATGCTCAGGACACCCAAAATGTCTCAATTTCCCCCCAAATCCCCAAATTCCCCCCTCTGGACACCCAAAACCCCCAAAATGCCTCAAAAATCCCCCAAATTCCCTCCAAAATCCTTCAAATTGCCCCAAAATTCCCCAAATTTGCCCTTCAGGGCACTCAACTTCCTCCAAGTTCTTTCCCCCAAATTCCCTCGAAATCCCCCCTCAGGACACCCAAAATCCTCCAAATTTCCCCCAAATCCCCCAATTTCCCCCCTCAGGACACCCAAATACTCCAAAATCCCCCAAAATTTCACCTCAGATGACCCAAAATCCCCCAAATTCCTCCCAAACTTCCACAAATTCCCTCAAAATCCTCGAAATTTCTCCCCAGATCCCCCAAATTCCTCAAAATTCCCCCAAATTCCCCCCTCAGGACACCCAAATTCCCCCAAAATTCCCCCTCAGGAAACCCAAAATCCCCACAATTCCCCAAAATAACCCAAATTCCCCCATCAGGACAACAAAAATCCTCCAAATTCCTCTCAAATCCCCCAAAATTCCCTCTCAGAACCCCCAAATTCTCCCAAATCCCCCCCTCAGGACAATCCCTCAAAATCTCCAAAGTCCCCAAATTCCCCCCAAACTCCCCCTCAGAACACCCCAAATCGCCCAAATTCTCCCTCAGAACACCCAAACTCCCCAAAAATGCCCCAAATTTCCCCCTCAGGATGCCCAAATTCCCCCCAAAATCCCCCAAATTCCCATAAATGAACTCCACCAAATTTCCCTAAAATTCCCCCAATTTCCCCAAAATTTATCAAATTCCCTCCTCAGGACAACCTGAATCCCACTAAAAAACCCCTTAGGACACCCAAATTCCCCCCAAAATTCCCCCTCAGGATGCCCCAAATCCCCCAAGTTCTCCCAAAATGCCCCAAATTCTTCCCCAAATTCCCCCCTCAAGACATACAAATTCCCCTAAAATCCCCCTCAGGACACCCCAAAACCCCTCAAAATCCTCCAAAACCCTCCCAAATTCCCTCAAATTCCCCAAAATCCCCCGAATTATCCCTCAGGACACCCCAAATCCCCCCCAAAATCCTCCAAATTTCCTCCTCAGGACACCCAAATTCCCATGAATTCCCCCCAAAATTCCTCCAAAATTCCCCTCTCAGGAAACCCAAACTTCCCCAAAATGCCTCAAACTCCCCCAAATCCCCCCTCAGGACACCCCAAATCCCCCAAATTCTCCAAAATCCCCCAAATTCCCCCCTTGGGACACCCAAAATCCCCCAAATTCCCATTTTTGACCCCAAACTTCCCACCTGAGCACCCAAATTCCCATTTTTAGTCCCAAACTTTCCCTTCCTTGACACAAATTCTCCTTTTTCAGTCCCCAATTTTCCTTTTTGGCCCCAAATTCCCCTTCTTTGGTCCAATTTTCCCCTTTTTTAGACTAAAATTCCCCTTTTTTAGATCCAGACTTCTCACCTGAGCACCCAAATTCCCCTTTTAGACCCAAATTCTCTTTTTGAGCCTAAAATTTCCCTTTTTTCAGCCCAAATTTCCCTTTTGGAGCCCAATCTTCCCACCTGAGCACCCAAATTCCCCTTTTAGACCTGAATTCTCCTTTTTTGGTACAAATTTCCCTTTTTTGTACCCAAATTCTCCCATTTTCAGCCCAAATTCTCCATTCTTGGCCCCAAATCCTCGATTTTGGAACCCAAATTTCCCTTTTTAGTCCCAAATTTCCCTTTTTTGGACCCAAATTCCCCTTTTTTTTTTTTTTTTTTGTTACAAATTTCTCATTTTTGGACCCAAAACACTTGATCCCAGTTGGTGGGAGAACCCGGGGATTTTCAAAAAGGATGTGTGGGAAAGAGTAGTTTTCCTCACTGTACGTGTACTTGGAGGATTGCTCTTTTTACTGTGCTTATTTATCTGTTTCACTAAAACAGCATTTGCCGTGCAGACCAACCTAAAGAAACCAAGGAAAGTGACAAAGTTAAGTAACCGTGATTACCAAAGTGCACAAGAAATTTACAGTCAATTCAAGAAATTAAATATGAAACCCACGAATCAAAAATTGTAAGTTGATGCGAGCTTAAAATTTAAGCCCGATCAAAAAGAAAGAGGGGGGACTGTTAAGAACAAAAATTCTGTTGATTTTTTCTGTGAGAAAAAGGTTACCACTGTTGCTGCTGGGGTTCTGCCTGTGTTATGGTAGTTACGGGTCGCTGTTGTTAATGGTTGTTTTTGTATCAGTGAAAGCCCTGGCTGGGGCGAGGTAATGGCCCTGCTCTGAGACAGCGAAGGGTGGGGACCTCCCGAACAGCGAGGAGAAGAGACTTTGGAGGGGAGAGATGTGCAAAATACTCCAAGGACCAGCATGCTGTGTGGGACCCCTGCTCCGAATGCGCTGAGAAAACCCCAAAAACAACGAGCCAGCTAAGAGTTGAGAGATTGGAGTGATGTCCGGATGAGAGGAGCGGAGTGCTGGACCTTCAGAGATGCTGAAAACCTTTGTTGTTCCTCACCCTGCGATCGAGAGCCCCCGGGCCGGGTCTGGGAGGAAGTGAGACTGAGACCAATCCAGCATCGGAGGGTGTTGATGCCCTAAAGGCTCCCACGAGGACCGGACCCCCAGCTCTGCCCCGGTGGACAAAGCTGCGCATGTCGTCCTCCTCCTCTGAGTCACCCTGGGAGAGATGACGGGGACTGCAGCCCCGCCGAGCTGCCCAATCCTGAGCTGATCACTTTTAATAAAGGCATTAAAAAGAGAAGAAGTCTCCTGGCCCTGTTTATTTCAAGCAGCACAAAGTTCCTTGGCAAGAGTCACTCTGCTCCTGAGGGGACATTTCAGGCACACCAAGGCAACAAAGCAACAACAAAACCAAACCAAATCCAGGAAATCAAACCAGAAATGAACCGAGAACAGTCCCTGTGTGTGTGTGAGACACAAGGACAGTGAGAGCAAGGATAAAAGGAATATGGCCTAAAAGCTTAACAGAGCTCAAACTTAACAGGACTTATCTCATACCTCAATTTTAACTGATACAGTCAACTACACAATTTAGCAAAAGAACAGCACTTAACAGTATTTAACCTAACTTAAAACCTATGTTATCAATTTAACAGAGGAATAACACTTTACAATATTCAACTTAGCTTATAAGTTATATTTAACATAATGTAGCAAACGAACAACTCTTAGAAGCATTTGACTTAGCTTAGACCTCATGACTTAACCTCACTTACAGGCCTGACTGACTCAGCTATCCAAGGCACTCCAACCCCTCAGAGAGCAGCATTTCTGCCACATTTCCCCAGCAAAGGCACTCCTGTGTGCACACAGACACAAAGAGTCAGTGCAAGGCACCTGTGAGCAACTCCCCTGAGGGCAGGAATTGCTCACTGTGGATTCTTTGGTATCTCCCCAGCGGGCAAAGGGCTGAGCCTGGAGGAGTGGGGGGATCGGCCCAGGCTCCATTGTTGTTCAGGATCCCCGAGTGCAGCAAACGGGAGAGTTCCCGGCTGGGAGAGGCCCCACTCAGAGGGAGTCGCTGGCCCAGGAGAGCTCCAAGGGCTCCTTTTAGAGCACTGTGTGCAGGGCCGCAAGAGAGGGGCTTCAGTCCCAGCAATGGTTCAACCTGACCACACTTGGCACCAACAGCTTTCTTTGGCAGTGTGAGAACAGGGATGTTGTGCCATGGAGGGAACAGAAACAGTTCCCAGGGCTGCTGGTAAAGGAACCAGGAGCTGGTTGGGCAGCAGCAGTGCCTGGAGCAGACAGTGTTTGTGATGAGCTGCAGAGGAGCTGAGCCCAGGGGCTGTTGGCCAAGGCCGAGGCCCAAGGAGCATTTCTCAGCTGGCAGGGCGGCCTGAGAAGGGGAGGGGGGAATGCAGCAGCACAGGGCCCATGGAACCAAGGGACCATTGTTACACTGTGGGGCCCTGTGAGACCAAGGGACCATTGTGACACCAAAGGGCCCTGTGAGACCAAGGGACCACTGTGACGCTGTGGGTACTCATGGAATCATGGGCACCTTTGTGACACTATGAGGCCTCATGGAATGAGGAAAGCATTGTGACACTGTGAGGCCTCACGGAACCAGTGAGACCATTGTGACCTTGGGGGTCCCCACAGAACCAAGAGCACCATTATGATACTGTGGGGCCTCATGAAACCAAGAGGCCTTTGTGGCACTGCAGGGCTGCATGGAACCAAACGTCCATTGTGACACTGTGGGGCCTCGTGTCATCAGTGCTCCATTGTGACACTGCTCAACCAAAGGAGGCCATTGTGGCACTGCAGGGATGCATGGAACCTTGGGGCCATGGTGACATTGTTGAACCCCATTGAACCAAGGGTTCATTGGGACACTGCAGGGCTGCATGGAACCAAAGCTCCAGGGTGACACAGAGGGGCCTCCTGTCATCAATCCTCCATTGTGACACTGTGGAGCCAAAGGAGACCATGTGACTCCGCAAACCCCCAAGGTCCAAAGGTCCATTGTGACATTCAGGGCTCATGGAACAGAAGAGTCACATGTTATTGTTGGGCCTGGGGAACCACAGAGACCATTGTGACACTGCGAGGCCTCATGGAATCATTTGGACCATTCTGACGCTTGGGGCCCTCTGGAACCTGGGGGCCTCTTTGACATTGTGCAACTCCACTGAACCAAGGGTCCATTATGACACTGCTGGACCCCATGGAATCAAGGCACCATTGTGACATTATGGGGCCTCTTAAAAACAAGGAGACACAGAGCATGTCTGACTGGTTTGGCCTCCCAAGGACTGCTTGATTGGTCCAACTGACCTTGGCATGTTGAGGGTCGCTTCTCATCTGCTAATGAAACACTGGGGCTCCATGCTTTCCTTCCCAATGGAAAAGAACTGTCCTTCTCCTCCAGGCACCCATGGCCAGAATTGGGATTTCACCTCCAAATTTCCTTATATCCAGGAATTGTTCCCATAGGAATATTGCCAGGACAAGTCTATCTTGCATTGGTTTTACAAGGGTCACCTCCCATCTGTCTCCAAAACATTGGGGAAGGCTCTGCACTTTCCTTCCCATGGGAAAGAATTGTCCTGCTTCTCCAGGTGCCCATGGCTGAGATTGGACTTCCACCTCCAAAATTCCCTACACCCAAAGATAGCTCCCAGACAAAATATGTCATTTCTGAAAAGTCTGGATGGCCTTGGCCTACTGAGGCTCTCACCTGCCTTCCAAACACTGGGGCTCTGTGCTTTCCTTCCTATGGAAAAGAATTTTCCTTCTCATCCAGATGCCCATGGCATGACTTGGGATTTCCACTCCAATATTGCCTTACTCTGAGAGACTGGAGGAGATTCTTGGCCTGAAACATTTCATGTTGGGGGGAGGAAGAAGCAGGTCCAGCCTTGCCCTGCCCTGGAACCCTAGCACTGCCCTGCCCTGGAACCCCAATCCCCCCAGAGCCTCTATCCCAGCCCAGCAGTGGCTGCCAGTCCCTGGCACAGCACAGGCAATGCTCCACAGCCACCTCCGCAGCCCCAGCCCAGCTCCTGAGGCACCAAATGAGCCCAAGTCCCATCTGGGGGAAGGGCCCAGGAAGATCAAGGGATATTGGTGCCTGGCCACAAGGCAAGCACACATCTTGACCCTACCTCTTCTTGGAATTTCCATCTGAACACCACCGGAATCCAGGAGTTGGTAGCTCTGTGTGTGCCTCTCTGTATCTTTTTTGTCTTTCTGTGTCTTCTTCTTCTGTTTCTCTTGCAAATTTTGATTAACATTAAATTGAACAGGCATAGAGTTTGTGAAGTTGAATGGGCCAAGTCAATGATTTGAGAAGAGTTTTTTGTTGGTTGAATGTCTGTTGTAGTTTGACATGAGAAGAATTTTAAAAAGTAATACAAAATTTTTCTGTAACTGAAAATCTGTTAAACCACTGAGATACTGAACACGCCTCTGTGAAACACCAATGTTAAAGACGAAAAAAGCCAGGAACCTCCTCTTTTTTTCCCAGTCAACAAAGAAGCAGCAGGCCCTGGCCCCAGCCCCCATCTCAACCAAACCAAACCAAACCAAACCAAACCAAACCAAACCAAACCAAACCAACCCAAACCAAACCAAACCAAACCAAACCAAACCAAACCAAACCAAATCAAGCAACTCTGCCACGGGGTGAGCCCCTTCCCACCTCCCCAGGCTGCCCCCTGCCCCCCCCCATTGGCCCCATTCTAACCAAACCAAACGTCAACAACTACTAAACAGGAAAACAAGAGAGGCTACAAACCCCCAACCAGAACAAAGCCAGCCACAGCTATTAAAATCTTACCATCAAGTCTGCTCCCCCCAAGACAATTAAAACAAAAAACTCCTACAACCTACAACACACACAAATTCAACCCTAGAACTAAAGTTAAACAAAAAACCCCACAAAAATGAACCATAAAACCAATCCTAACCCAACCACAACTTCAACCACAAGCTACTGGCAGGTCAGGTGTTAATCCTTTCAATACTTCAGTCCTCCCTCGAGTAAAAGAAAAACAAAATACAAGCATATAAAAAACAAACATAAAACCATCAAAGTCAGTAAAGAAGAAATTAAATCCCAAAAAACCTATTTTTCATTAAAATACATAAAACTAATAAAAAATTCAAATTAATATCAAAGAAAAACCTCCAGGCTAAAAGAAAAGAATTGTTAAAATAACTGTAATTACATAAAAAGTTTAAACAGGGGAAAAAAAAGTAATCCAGTATTCCCAAGAGAAGATCTGTATTCCAAGAGATAAAAATAATTTTAAAAGTAAATTATGAACACTTTTACCTTTAAAGAACTATTTTTAAAACAATACCCCATAAGTCAACATGGCCCATCAAAAAGCTGTAAAAAACCTTCTGGCAATAAAAAAAACTTCACAATAACAAAGTCCCCCAGACCACTGTTATCCATGACAAAATTAAGAACCAGAAAAAAAGCTATTTTTTCCTCTTGTAAAAGAATCTCCATAACCTTAACAAGAAAAACTTCTCTCCCAAAGTAAACGAAAAAAAGAATATTCTAGAAATAGTAAATAACTAGAAATTTTAAGTTTAGTTTCTTTACATTGTCAGTAAAAATAAAGTTGTAAAAAAAAGTGTTCTAAAGAGCTTATTTTAATTATTACTACATTTTTTCTTTTAGTTACTTTTAATAACATTTTCTTTCTACCATTTAAAAATTTTAAGCCTACTTTACTTTTCTCGCAATCCTATCTCACAACAAAAAATAATACATAAATAATTAATTGACAATAAAACCCAACACACTCATCAATACGCTAATTAAGAAATCTCAAGATTAGAAACATTTTGAATAAACAAACCAACAACAATGTCATAATAAACATTTTGCCAAATTTTCTCTGATTTTGTCAAGTTCCCAGTAAAGGCTGTTTTATAGTTTTGAGCTCCTAAGAATCTCTTGATGGTACTTCTCCAGTGAGTTCAACTCCGAGCACATAACTGTAATTCCTTTAGAATGTCTCCTTAAAAGAGTTTTTTAGTGGATGGGAGTCAGGGCTTGTGTGTCCTGCTTGGCACAGCCCAGGCAGGGCTTTCCCAGCCACATTCCACACTCCATTTCCCAGCTGGAGCCACTGCTGCCTCTGAGTTGTGCTGCCCCAGCCCCAGGGACGCTCTCCTTGTCTGCCCATTCCCCCACGGTCTCTGGGCAGGGATGGCCTCAGTGGGGGCTGCTGACATCCTCAGCACCTTGGAGGCTGCTGCTGAATTTTCCTGCTCCAGAGGTTTGTTCAGCCTTCACATCCTGAGCGCAGGAATTCAGTGTCCCAGGGCTCACTGACATTCAGAACACCTGAACAAGCCAAGCCTCTGGGAATAATCTGATTTCAGTTTTCAAATCATTTATGGTTAATTCAACAGATCTCAGTAGTATATCCAAACTGAATGCAATATATTTTAAAATGAGTGACAAAACATATGTTTTAGGTCTTGTAATATTTTTTACTGTTCATTCATTAAAATGTGCAATCTCCAATTGACACTGACTCCAAGTACTGCTCCAGAGTCTTGTTCAGCCTTCAGCTCTTCAGTGCAGGAATTCAGTGTCCCAGGGCTCATTAACATTCAGAACACCTTAACAACCAAAGCCTCTGGGGATAATTTTGTTTCAGTTTCCAAATCTTCCATGGTTAACAAAGAGAGATTTCAGAAGTGCATTCAACTGAATATGTTCTATTTAAAAAGACAGTGAGAAAAGAATTTTTAGGTCCTATTTACTTTTTGGGTTTTTTTCCCTGTTAATAGCAATCTCCAATTGACTTTGAATCCAAGTACCTCCTCATATAGTTGGAACAGATATGAAAATCAAGACTGTGACTTTTTTCACAGGGGTTCTTGGATGAGGGAAGAGATGAGGATCTGACTCCATGTTTCAGAAGGCTTGATTTATTATATTATGATATATAATTCATTAAAACTATACTAAAAGAATAGCAGAAAACGTTTCATCAGAAGGCTTAGGTAAGAAGAGAAAAGAAAGAAATTATAACAAAGGTTTGTGGCTCGAGCTCTGTGTCCAAGCCAGCAGGGCTGTGATTGGCCATTAATTACAAACAACTACATAAGACTAATCACACATCTACATGTTGCCTTCCACAGCAGCAGATAATCATTGTTTACATTTGGTTCCTGAGGTCTCTCAGCTTCTTAGGAGGAAAAATCTTAAAGAAAGGATTTTTCATAAAACTTCTCTGCGACATAAGACCCTTCATGGCTGACAATCAATCAGACTCTGTCCCTACCCCCACCCCACCATTTCCCCATCCAAGCCCTGGCACTCAGAGCCGCCTTGTTCAAATCTGAGCTCCCTCCACCCCAGGCTGCACCTGCAGCTTTCAGCTCCTTGGCTCCAACTCCCACCTGCTTTCCTTGGAGAAGGAGCTACCCAAGACACAGAAGGATGTTCATTTCTTGTCAGCCAACAAAGCCAAGGGAATGCACAGCTCCATCATATGCCAAAATCGTTCCTCTGCAAGGTATTAAATCCACTTTGCACATCAGACATCTCAGAGCAATGGAAAACACCTTCTGTGCCCAGCACAGATTCCAACAGATCCTCCCGTGCAAACCCTCCCTGCCCCAATTCTGCCCAGATTTGCTCTTTGCACACATGAGTCGCACACTGAAGTGAGGAGCTCCCTCCATACCCAGAGGGAGGAAAAGAGAGAAAGGAGATGAAGAGCTCTCCTGCACAGAGCCAAGGTCCAAGTGCAACTGCACTGGGAGCCACAACTCATCAGGTTTGTGTCCTTTGGGCTCAGGGCCTGGTGATACTCAGAGACACAGAAAGGTTTCTTGCCAAAAAACAGAAGTTGAACATTTGAACAGTTTAATAACCATCACAGCTCTTCCCACGGCTCTCTGGGATGTCCCAGCACCATGTGACATGTCCACCATTCCCCATGGATTGTCGTATAGCAAGAGTTTTGGACAAAGACATAAGAAATGGTAATTCCATGATAGATATAAACACAATTAGGATGCTGTCTAATGTGATATTTATTTGAACTTCAGAAAGATTTGACAACTCCCTGATGTTCAATGCATGAAACGAGTCAGTTGAGAGGTACTTGAATGACCAGAGAGCATGTGGATGAGAAAATCAGGGAGCGATGGAAAGGACATAGATGCAGCTGCTCTAAATGAAGAGATGTTCTTAGACAGGGCCATTTCAACAGGAGAGCTGGAAATACCTGAAGGAAAGGGGTCATTAAATATTAGAGTGAATGTTGGTGGCAAAGGCAGAGGGGAAGATGAGTATTTCTTCTCCTGCCATCAGAAGAAGAATCCAGCACATCCAGGGAATTCCTGTTCCAGGAGAGAAAACGTTTACATTTCTCAAAAGTTTTCAAAAGACCCAGAAAATAAAGATTTGCTTGTATATTATGAAACAAACAGGTATTAACACCTGTGCCCCTTTCCAGACATCAGCTGTGTGCCCATGAACAGGCAGTGCCACTTGTGCCCTGAGGTGCCCAGCTGGGATTGGATCTCTCCCAGAGCACCTGAGGAAGAGCAGAGCACTTTGCAAGCTGCAGGTCCCTGACAGCCTCGCAGGGCTCCTGTCCCATCAACATCTGCTCTGCTCCAGTCTGAAACAGGGCCCAGCACGGTGCTGGGATCATCAGAGAGCTGAGGTGTGTGCTGGAATTCAATGTCCTCCCCATTCTGCAGCAGCCCTGCATTTCCCTCCTGCAGCCTTGGTCTCCAGCACAGCCATGGAGGCTCTTTGGGCTCTGGACTGTTCCTGCAGCCCCCAGGGCAGCTGAGCTCTGCCTTTGGCACAGTCAGGCCTGGCCAGCGCAGGCCATGCTCAGCAATTGCTTGTGTGTGCCTGGCCTTGCTGTCAGCCCCGGCAGCGGCTGCGTGGCCCCTTTGCTGGCCCTGTGCTGGCCCAGCCATGGTGGCCCAGCCCCTGTGCAGGCCCAGCCCAGGCCAGGAGCATTGCGGCTGGGAATGGCCCCTGTGCCGTGGTGCCCACAGCAGCCTTGGGGCTCTGTGCGCCATGGCCTCCCTGCTGGGCAGCCTCTGCCAGCTCCTGCAGAGCCCGTGGCACCTGTGGGGCTGCACAGACAGCCCTGCCACGGGCTCTGCCGGCCTCTGGGCCAGCAGAGAGGCAGCCAGGGCTAGCCATGGCTGGGAACAGGCCCTGAGCCCTGCAGGAGGATGGAGCTGGGCCACAGCCAAACTCAGCCCAGGCCAAAGCTGGGCTCAGCAGCCAGGGCTGCCAATGCATGGGCACAGAGACTGGTGCTGGCAAATGTCCTGGGCCCCCTCCCTGCTCTGTCCATGCCACCAAGGGCACACAGCAGCCTCCTCTCTGGGCCACTTGCCTGTTTGCAATGCCTTGCACAGGTGCTGGCCCTGCCCCACAAGGCCTGGCCTGAGTCCTGCCCCTGCACGCTCAGCCAGGCTGAGATGGACACTGATGGTTTCTGGGCCAGGCTCTCTGAGCCCAGCCCAGCTCCCTGCAAGCTCTGCCAGCTGCCCTGAGCTCTGGGCAGCACCAAGGGCCTCTCCCCAGCCCAGCCGGCTCTGGCCCCACAGCTCTGCTCAGGCCAGGCTGCTCTGGGCACTGCCCCACGGCCTCAGCCCCTGGCAAGGGCACAGCAGCAGCTGCAGCTGCCACAGGACTCAGCCCCAGCCATGGGGGAAGGTGCTTGGCCAAAGCCAGAGGAGGCTCCCTGGCTGCCCTGCTCCCCTCTGGCTGAGGTGCTGAGAGCTCTGCAGCCCCTGCTGCCATCCCATCTGCCCAGGGCAGCACAAGAGCCGCGGCCTTGGGGCCCTCAAGAGCTGCTCCTGCTCCAGGCCCAGGGCCCATGCCAAAGCTGGAGCAGCCACAAAGCTGTGCCCATTTCTGTTCATTGCTGCTCGGATGGGGATGGATCCTCAGCCACTTGGATTTTACTCCTCTAGAGGCTTCTTCTTTCTTCAGCACTTCATTTTAGGAATTCAGTGAGAAAAGCTCATAAACATTTGCTCAAAACACTAGAATAATACAAGCCCCACGGAAAAAATCTAAGTTTTCAATATTTCTGTTGTTAATTCACAAGTGTATTAAAAGTGAAACTGCTATATTGAGAAAAAAAAAAAAAAAAAAAAAAACCAACAAAAAACAGAACTGTTTTGTCCTGTTTTCTTTTCCTGTTTATGGATTTATGGATTGATATCAGCAATGTCCAGTTGGTATTAACCCCCAGAACCTTCTAATGCATCCTGAACATGTATGAAAATCAAGACCCTTCATGGCTGACAGTCAAACAGACTTTTTCCACACCTCCTCCCCACCATTTCCCTCATCCCATGCCTGTAACTCCTATGGATCAGGAATGGTGTGGCCAGCAGGAGCAGGCCAGGGATTCTTCCCCTGTGCTCAGCACTGGTTGGGCAGCCCCTTAAATGCTGTGTCCAGTTCTGGCCCCCAATTTAGGAAGGACATGGAGGGGCTGGAGCATTTCCAGAGAAGGCCAACAAGGTTGGGGAGGGGTCTGGAACACAAGAGTTTTGAGGAGTGGCTGAGGGAGCTGGGGTTGTTTATCCCTGAGAAGAGGAGGCCCAGGGGCGACAAGGAAGTGTCGGGGCACAGGTTGGACTTGATGATCTCCAAGGTCTTTTCCCACCTTGCTGACTCTGGGATTCTCTGAAACCACCCTTGGAGCATGAACTGGGATGAGCCCTGGGCCTCATCTTGAGAAGCTCCAGCAGCCCAGGTCCCTCAGCTTCTCCTGCCAGACCCAAAGCCCATCCTGTCAGTCCTGCAGAGTCTCTGCAGCTCCTCCTCACTGCCCAGAACAGGGAGCCCCAGAGGCAGACACCGCAGCCCAGATGTGCCCCCCTGGCCTGGGGTGCCTCTGGCAAGGGAGCAGCACCAGGCAGTGCAGGAGCCTGCAGACAATTCCTGCAGCACTTATAGGGTGATCCTGCTGCCCAAGGGACGTTCCCATGGTGCCAAGTCAGGAACTGCAATGGGGAGTGGGGCCAGAGAGGAAAGGGCAAAGAGGGATGGGATGTTTGCAGGGGAGGGAACAGGGGTGGGCAATGGGAAGAATTCTGGACCAAGGAAGAGTAAAAAAAAGCAAAGATGAAGCCAAGGAAATGCTCAGGGCAGTTTGGGAGTGGCTGCCAGGCAGCCCTGGCTCTGAGCAACAGCGTCTGCAGTGGGACAGCAAACTCCCAGCTGATGGGAACAAACTTTCTGGCTGACTGCAGAGGCCAGGACAAAGCTGAGTGGTTTCCCTGGTGTCCCCCAGCCCTTGCTGGCCCCAGAGGCTGATGGCATTTGTGCTTCTGGATCATGTCTCCACACCAACAGCAATGGGCTGCTCATGGGACTTTTATGTGCTGAGCATTGGCCTGGGTGTGTTCTTGAGACAGCCTGGGCAAGGAGCCTGGAGCCCCTAGGCCCTGGCCTGAGGCGTCAGTGCTGCCCCAGCAGTGCCCATGGCCTGTCCCTGCTGCAGCCCCGGCACTGCCAACCCCAGGACTGTGCCCAGCCTCGAGAACACTCAGGCCCTACAGCAACACCAGGGCCAGGAGGGCAGTGGGGCAGGGCCACGGCAGCAGCACTGGCAACACCAAGTGCTGCTGCTGCTGCTGGGCACAGCTGCTGGGCCAGCACTGATCTGCCCCCAGCTCTGCACACAGACATTGCTGCTGCTGCTCCAGAGAAGGAAATATAAGGGGATCTCCCATGAAAACTCTACTGGGAGATCCTTTATCTCCTTTAAAGCCACCAAGAGACCAGCTCCTTATTGACACAGTCTGAGGCCACAGTGAATTTTGGAGAAGCAAAATAAGAAATTGCAGAAAAAATGGCCTTGGTTTAGGGAGAATATTAATAAATGAAAACAGAACAAAAAAAATAACCAATCCAACAAGAAGTATCAAACATTACTTTTATTTCAAGACATATGCAGATATTGGCAACCAGTTTAATGTTTCCTAAATGGTCCACTCATCAGTGTCCACACTGCAGCCTTGAGCTCCTGGTTTCTCAGGCTGTAGATGAGGGGGTTAAGTACTGGAGGCACCACCGAGTACAGAACTGACAGGGCCAGATCCAGGGATGGGGAGGAGATAGAGAGGGGCTTCAGGTAGGCAAACGCTGTAGTGCTGAGGAACAGGGAGAGCACAGCCAGGTGAGGGAGGCAGGTGGAAAAGGCTTTGTGCCGTCCCTGCTCAGAGGGGATCCTCAGCACAGCCCTGAAGATCTGCACGTAGGAGAAAACAATGAACACAAAACAGCCAAATGCTGAACAGGCACTAACTGCACTGAGTCCCAGCTTTCGGAGGGCGCTGGTGTGTGAGCAGGAGAGCTTGAGGACTGGGGGCACATCACAGAAGAACTGGCCCAGGGCATTGCCATGGCACAGGGGCAGGGAAAATGTATTGGCCGTGTGCATGAGAGCATTGAGAAAGGCACTGGCCCAGGCAGCTGCTGCCATGTGGGCACAAGCTCTACTGCCCACAAGGGTCCCATAGTGCAGGGGTTTGCAGATGGACACGTAGCGGTCATAGCACATGATGGTCAGGAGGAAATACTCTGCTCCAAAGAAGAAGATGAGCAGAAATACTTGGGCAGCGCATCCTGTGTAGGACACATCCCTGGTGTCCCAGAGGGAATTGTGCATGGCTTTGGGGAGAGTGGTGAAGATGGAGCCCAGGTCGCTGAGGGCCAGGTTGAGCAGGAAGAAGAACATGGGCGTGTGCAGGTGGTGGCCGCAGGCTATGGCGCTGATGATGAGGCCGTTGCCCAGGAGGGCGGCCAGGGAGATGCCCAGCAAGAGGCAGAAATGCAGGAGCTGCAGCTGCCGCGTGTCTGCCAATGCCAGCAGGAGGAAGTGCCTGATGGAGCTGCTGTTGGACATTTCTTGATTCTGGACATTTTGAGCTAGTCAAAGACAATATTGACAATTTGGACAAAATACCTTCACTCAATGCTATGCTATTTTCTTACACAACCACTAAAAATTGGTTCTCTTTCTCTGGGGAAATTTCATCTACCTTTTTATTTTTTTTTTTCAGTGAGCTTTGGGCTACAAAGTAACTGTGTGTTTTTTAGAAGGGACAGAAGTCCTGTTCTTAGCATTGCTCTCAGGCTGAACACTGGGGAGCCCAGAGGGAAAACAGGGCTCCCTGTGCCCCAGCGCACTCAAAACTGCTGGTCCAACACAGGTGCCCTTTGCTCATTTCCCCTCACTCTGGTACAGGATCTACCATTTAAAACTGCACTTAAAAATAACGAGGCATTTTTTGAAGACTCCAGTTTCAAAATCAATCTTTCCAACTCTTCTCTCTCTCCCTGTGCAGCTGGACATTGAGGGATACCAAGGGCTGACCTGGCTCTCTGCTGCCTGGAGTTGTGCCTACTTGGAGCTGTTTCTCTCTATCCAAGCCCTGTCCCTGCCAGTGCTGCCAGAGCCCAGCCCAGCCCTGGGGGCTCAGCTCTGCCCTGCAGACCCCTCCCAGCACAGGGCACTGCCCAGGGGCATCTCCCTGGCAGCAGGGTCTTAAGGGCAGGGCAGACAAACAGAGATGCTGCAAGCCAAGGAGCTGCTGCTGCTGTCTGTGGGGAGAGGAGGCTGAGGAGGCACTTTCTGAGGGAGATCTGAGGCCCATCTGCTGATGCCCAGGGTGACAGTGCAGGAGTCTCAGTGACACAGCCAAAGATGACAGCCCCTTTCCCTTCCCTTCAGGAGAAAGCTGAGAGCATCCCTGGCCATGCAGCACCATCTCCACAGCAGGAGGAATCTGCCCTGATGGGGGTGGCTCCTTCAACCTCCAACTTCTCCCCTGCAGCATCCGCGGGGAGCTGCCAGGCAGGCTGAGAGCTGCCCCTGGCAGGTGGCACATGCCCTGGGCTGGCCAAGAGCCCTGAGGGCTGCAGGAGCTGCTCTGCAGGACAGCCCTGGGCAGCCCTGCCCTGGCTGCAGCCCCAGCTTCACCCCCTGCAGCCATCCCTGGCAGTAGGAGCCGTCCTGCCCTGTCCCTCTGACGGTGCCCAGGGCAGCCCCGCTCTGCAGCACATCCTCCTCCTGCTCCTGTGCCACAGAGAAACTGGGAGAGTCCTCCTGACACATCCCCGAGGCTCTGGGGTGTGCTGGCTTCAGGAGATCCCTCCAGGAGCACAGGGGAAATTGCCCTGTACCCACACACTCACCATGCCCAGGGCTGTGAAGATCTTTCCCCAAGTGAAGTCTCAGCTCAATGTCTTCCAAATCCTGATTGCCTTCAGCCTGTCTCTGCCTGGCTCCTGTCCCCTCAGTGCCTGCAGGGAGAGCCCTCAGCCCTGCTGGGCTGGGAGAGGAGCAGGCCCTGGGAAGAGCTGTTCCTTTAAGGCTCAGCAGCACAGACACAGCACAAGGACCTTAATGAGCCTCGTGGGGCTTGGGTGTTTTTTACATCAGACTCAGTCCCTGAGAGAGTGTTCAAAAAACTTCTCAAGAACTCAAAGTTAAATTGAAACACTGAACTTAAAAAAAGTTGTAATGGGTTCTGTGGAGAGACACGACTGGGAAAGTGTCCCCAGGTTCCAGTTAGAGCAGAACACTGGAGGCAGTGGTGACAGCTGGGGACAAACAAGGCAAAGGTGTTTCTGGTGCTGAGCAAAGCTGGATGTGTTTGAGGAATGCAAAGGGCCCAGGCCTGAGCCCCAGCCCCTGGCCAGGCAGATCCTGTCCCTCCCTCCTTGCTCAGGGCTCTTCCTGGGATGGTCACTGGCATGTGGGGATGTGCAATGCCAAGGGCAGGAGCATGGGGCGGCCCCTGCCAGGCTGCTGAGCAGGGACAAGGAGGCAATGAGGCCCCAGGCCTGCAAGGGTCACTTGTCTCCTGCTCCTGCCTCAGGCCCAGGCCCAGCAGCCACGGCCAAAGTGCTGCCCAAGTTGGCTCTGGCAGGGCTGTCTTGCAGCTGCTGCCCATCCCTGTGCCCTGGGCAGCCCATGCTGTCCCACGGTGTCCCTGCCCTGCGCCTCTGTCCCTGCAGGCTGTCGGCATCCCCCGGCTGCCCCACCTGGCTGGGCCCTTCCTTTGCTGACAGCTCTGCCTCCTGCCTGCCCACACAAAGCCTGGGGCTGACCTAGGCTCCTTCTGGAGGATGTGTTGCACCACAGACCTTCCCTGGGAGGGAAATTCTCATCTCCTCATGTCCAGTCTTGGTCTCCCCTTCTGCATTTGTGGTATAATTTCTCTATCTGGCTGCTTCCCATTATGAAGAAAAAGCTCAACCGTTTCCTAATCCACTCTTCCAGCCCTTCCAGGACACTGCTGTTCTCTCCTCAGTCTCTTCACAGGTGAGCCCTGGCATATCAGCCTCCATACATTAGTTATGTTCTTGAGGCCTGCAAATCCCAGCCTGCGAGATCTTTCCGCCCTCTCCAAGGTGTTTTCAGATGAAAACATTCTGCTCATAGTCTTAGAATATCACCAGAGGCCAAGACCAGGCAGAGCTGTCTATCCGGCCAGCTTTTGTCTGGGAGCAATCCCAGGATAGATGGAATTTTGGCAACCAAATTCCAATTTTTGCCATGGCCCCTGGACAAGGCCAGTTCTTTTCCATAGGAAGGCAGGCACAGAGTCCTGGTGCTTCCAAGGAAGATGAGATGTGACCACCAGAAGCCCAGGCCAGGCAGATCTGGCAGGTTTTTCTTCTGCAAATACCCTTGCATACAGGAAATTTTTAATGGGGAATACCAATTCTGTCCATGGGGTTCATAAAAGAGAGACAGTTCTTTCCATAGGAAGGAAAGCATTGAGCCCCAGTGTTTCATGGGCAGATGAGAGGCAGCCCTTGACATTCCAAGATCTGCCAGACCTGTCAGGTCCCCCCTGGGAGGCCAAATCAGACAGAGTTGTTCCATGTTCCCCTGGTTCTATGAGGCCCCAAAATGTCCCAGTGGCTCCGTTGCTTCCATGAGGCCCTGAGGTGTCACAATGGCCCCGTGGTTACATGAGGCCCTGAAGGGTCCTAATGGTCTCCATGGTTCCATGAGGCCCCACAGAGCCATGGTGGTCTCTTGGTTCCATGAGGCCCCACGGTGTCACCATGGTATCCCAAAGTGTCACAATGGTCTCCATGGTTCCACCAGGTCCTCACACTGTCCCAGTGGTGTCCATAGGAAGGAAACAACCAAGCCCCAGTGTTCCAGGGGCAGATGAGGGGAAGTCGCCCGAGGCCAAGGGCAGCCAGATTAGATGATGCTGGCAGATTTTGTCTGGGAGCAATCTCTGGATATAGGGAATTTTAGAGGTGGAATACCAGTTTTGGCCTGGAGAAGAAGGATGGTTTTTTTCCATAGGAAGGAAAGCACGGAACACTGGTGTTTCAGGGCCAGATGAAAGGCAGCCATCAGAGGCCAAGGCCAGCCAGAGCTCTCTGTCCTGGCAGCTTTGGTCTGAAAGCAGCCCTTGGATATAGGGAATTTTGCAGGTGGAATCCCAATTTTGGCCATTTCTGCACATATCTATGATATCTAGGATGGTTTTTTCCACAGGAAGGAAAGCACAGAGCCCAAGTGTTTCAGGGGCAGAAGCAGAGAGAGAAGGCTCCTGAGAGGCCAACTCAGCCAGACCTTTCTCTCCTGGTACCTTTCATCTCGGGGAAATCCTTCGATATAGGAAATTTTGAAGGTGGAATCTCAGATTTGGCCATGGGCACCAGGATAGGAAGAAGAGTTCTTTTCAGTAAGATGGAAAGTACAGAGCCCCAGTGTTTCAAAGGCAGATGAGAAACAGCTCTTCAGAAACGAAGGCCAGCCAGACCTGTCTCTCCTGGCAGCTTTTGTTTTGGAGAAATCCTTGGATATAGGGAATTCTGGAGGTGGATTCCCAACTTTGGTCATGGGTGTCTGGATGTGAAAGGTGCTTTTTTCCCATAAGAAAGAAAAGCACATTGACCCTGTTGCCTTCTCAAGGCGTGGCGACCTGGTTCTTAGTGCGGCAAGGTGGCCCTAACCCCAGGGTCACTCAGTCCATATGCTCCTGACACCAACGTGGTGGACAGCAAATGGCGTTTATTGAGGGGTCACAAGGGTTTTTATAGCTTGGGCAGTCAGTGTCATTTTCCTTCTGCTCACGTCCGGCTGGGTGCGGCCAGGTACGGAGCAAAAGTCTGACTGCAGGGTGGGGATGTCCTGACTGACCGTACAGCCCAATTTCTTCTGCACGCAGATCCCTAACTCTCCACATTTCCCCCCTCCCTCATGATTAGTAAAAATTGTATAAAGTTATAAAATGTAGAGGTTACAAAATTTCATGGGTTAGTAAAATTGGTATAAAATTGTGTGTTAGTAACTGGCACGCCTTAAAGTAATTGTCAGCGCTCGGCAAACATAATGTTAACCGTTTCTAAACGCATTTAACGAATAGCACCAGTTTGTTTAATATGCAGGGCCCGAAGATTAGGGTTAGTAAGATTATAGCGAGTGGGGCTATTAAGGTAGAAATCAGGGTGGTGAGCCATGGGGACCGGTTGAACCATGACTCAAACCAGCCCTGTTGAGCTTCTCTGTCCATTTTTCTTAGGTTTAGTCAGTTTCTCAGTTCGGCCATGGAGTCTCTCACGACTCCGGTGTGGTCCGCATAAAAGCAGCATTCCTCTTTCAAGGCGGCACACAGGCCTCCTTGCTGCATGAACAAAAGGTCCAGTCCTCGCCTGTTTTGGAGGACAACCTCTGAGAGTGAGGAAAGGGATTTTTCTAGGGAAGAAATGCATTTCTCGATCCTCTGCAAGTCCTCGTTGACAGTCATCTGCATTGTGCCAGTCCTTGATGTTGTGTTGCAAGGGCCGAGATGCCTGTGGCAGCGCTGGTAGCTCCTCAACTGAGGAGCATTGCGATGGTGATGCCTGTTACCACTTCTCGTTTGTGGAGCCGGTCGGGTTCCTTGAACAAGTGGTACAACTCTTCTTCCTGGTGATACAGGACTCTGGGGACAATTAAAACTTGGACACAAAAGTCAGTAGAATGATCGAATTTGTCAAGGGGTACACATGGGCTTACCCCGGATTGTTGACAGACCCACATTCCCAATGCAGCTGGGATCACCCACTGGAACTTCCATCCCTTAAGTTTGATGAATTCCCGGCAGACGTTGCCCATCTGCTTTGCCAAGGTTGCATTCCCAAAGCATTTGCCTAGGCCCGTAACCTGACTTAGGGTTATGCCTCTTCAGGGGGTGTCCCATCTGCATTGGCGTGGATTGTCTGACTTTGAGAAGATGAATGGGAGATTGAGGGCAACACCTTTGGAAAAAGGGGGTTGTGCATCATAGCATAACCAGCCTAACTCTGTGATGTTTGGGTTGGATTGGTTTAACGATAAGAAGATAGCATTTAACACGCTTAAGAATGGATTGGAGAGGGTTGGTTTGGCTAAGAGATCGGATGGGGAGGAGGTAAGTTTTAGCATCTGTGTTTTGTGGCTAGAACTACCGTTAGCTGCGATCCCCTTCCTGGGTCTACTCATTGCAAGAATCGGATTGGGTCCGACTGATTGGGATATTGGAGGTAGGAATCTGATAATTTGTATGTTCACCCAGATGTGGCGAGAGAGATAAACAAACACTGTCCACACTTTGCCCATGGCCCAGCCATCATGGCTCGGCTGCAGGATTGTCATTATATAGCCTGTGCAGGTGTGCTGTTTCCCGCCTTGGGGCAAAATCACGTACCCATCCATGTCAAATTTTGGTTCGAGACAGTCGTGGGAAGCATACTTAATTTGCAGGAACTTATCAGGCTGTTCTGGTTTCCATCTATTGCTTGTCACAATAGTTTCACACCCCCAATATCTACAATATCCATATCCTGGGTAATAACAGTAACTTTTTCCTGGGTTGGAAGCAGGGCACTAGTAGGTCTGAAATAATGTTGTCTTCTTCAAATTTGGGGTGCCCTGTATGCGAGGGAAAAATGTCTTTTAGCCTGAACTCAAAAGATGGGGTGTTGGCGGTGACAATTTCTTTGATGACCCCCTCACCTGAGAGATGGCATAGAACCCACCTGAATGGCTGGTGAGGGTAATGTTTTGTGTCTGCCTGTCCTCCGCCTGCTAGCCCTAGAAACAAGATCACACAGAGATACCGTTGCCGCTTTGATTTTGATGGTGCGAGCTTCTCAGGTGATGTCGGGTTGCTCGGGAGTCTCTCTCTCTTTTCTGGTAGTGGGGCGTATGGGTTGCGGGGGCGTCCGACTGGGGGCAGTTTACTGCCACGTGGCCTGCCTGGCCACACTTAAAGCATGCCATCACACTGGCTATTGCAGTGTGAACTGCTGCTTGGATGGGAGCTAGGTGTTCTTCCTTTGCAACATGGTTGATCATAGCAGCAACATTGGACCTGGGTGGCAGTGATCTTAAAATGTCCTTGGTGGCTGAGTTGCATTGCTGGCGTAGGCAGTCTGCTAGCACAGGACCCTTCACCTCTGAGGGTAATGCAGAGGAATCTAATGCTGCCTGAAGGCGGTCCACAAACTGAGTGAAGCTCTCACTCTCACTCTGCTTTTTAGTGGACCATGGCGATGGTCCCCTAAAAAGCTATTTCCACTATTACTTTGGAAACAACACGGCTGGCTTCTCGGGCAGCACAGGTTGTTGTCATAACCTCATGGGCCCACAGGCCCTCAGCCTGCGCCTGGGGTGTGATCATAGTGGGGTCTGTGCCCATTAGCCTCTGTATGCTGGAGCCGTGCAGTGGATGGTCTGCCCCTGTTACTAAGGCTAGCTGCTTTACACAATTGTACTCCCATTCCTGTTTAAAAACCATCATCCCCACCCCATCGAAAATCAGTCTGCAAGTCTGTTTGATATCAAAGGAAAGCATATCATCGCCTCCAAAAACGCTGTCAATGAGTGTGGAAACCATGGCAGAATTAATCCCCCTGTCTGCAACCGCTTTAACAATTGCCTGCATGTCTTTCGGGTTTACCGGGGAGTAGGTTCTTTGATTTCCGCCTGCCCCCCCCCCACGGACCGGGAACACCAGTGTGGCAGACAGAGCCCACTCCACGCAAGCCATTTTTATTTTCCGCCAGTCTGTAAGCGGGGTTTGATCTTTCTCTGATATCCCCTTAACCCATACAGAAGCACTGCAGCTAGTGGTCTTGTATGCTGCTGCTCCCTTTTTGTTACAGCCCGAGTCGGTGTTGGAATCCTCCGACCACCTTTCGAGCCCGTCCCTGCTCGAGTCAGAGTCCGAGCCAGAAGTCGACTGGCCGGACATTTCCGGGCTGCTCAGCCATTTTCTCGGGCTCCAACCCCACCCCTTCTTGTAGGGGGTCGGGCCGTTCCCTCCCCCTGGGCTGCCCCCACCTCCAGCTGGGGGAGGTCCTTGCCCTATAAGGACCTAATTTAAATTGAGCGCTTTGATTGGTCTTAGGCTCCTTCTCGGGGGCCGCCCCTCCTCCCCGCTCACCCACGCTTGCGCTGTTCAGCGAGCCTTCTGCATTTCCACTCCCCGTGTCTTCATTCCAGCCCTACAGAGGTCACGCCCTTCGGCGCCATTTTCAAACGCATATGGCGGGGGTGCATTTTTATCAACCGCTTCGGGGTCTGATATTATAGCACCATTCTGCGTCTCCTCTTCTAGCCCCTGCCAAAACGTCCGCGCGCGCTGCCCCCCCGCCAATGGTGAGTCTGTTCGCTGAGGGGGTACCGGAGTTCACACGTCCATGCGCCTGACCGGGTCAAAGTCCTCTGCGGTTTGCGTCGCTGCCCCTACCTCCCACTGCGGCGTGGCTAATAAACAAGTTTATGTGGCTTTCCAGGTTTCTTGCTCTTGCTGAGCTTTTTGCAGAGCCTGGATAATTCTGCCCCACGATTTGAGGGCTTTCCCTGAGCCTGAGGACATGGTTTCCTCGGCCAGAGCCTTCGTGCAATTATCTCAAATCTCCGGATGGAGAATTTCTACCAGGCTTTCTATAGCCCCAAGTTTAATCAGTCTCGGCACTGCGAGACATAAATGCTTAAGCTTACACTCGATACCCCACTGCATGTGGATCTGACTTATGACCTTCGCGATAGCGTCCATGCTCCTCGCTGGTCTGGGGGCATCCCTCCTGCTGCGCTAGGCCAGCTGTGCAGTGGCCAGTCCCTCGTCCAGGAGATCCCGAACCCCGGGCGGTGATTGTGTCCTGGGTTTTTGGCACCAGATGTTGCCTTCTCAAGGTGTGGCGACCTGGTTCTTAGTCCGGCATGGTGGCCCAAACCCCAGGGTCACTCAGTCCACATGCTCCTGACACCAACACGGTGGACAGCAAATGGTGTTTATTGAGGGGTCACAAGGGTTTTTATAGCTTGGGCAGTCAGTGTCATTTCCTTCTGCTCACATCCGGCTGGGTGCGGCCAGGTACGGAGCAAAGGTCTGACTGCAGGGGGGGGGGATGTGCTGACTGACCGTACAGCCCGATTTCTTCCGCACGCAGGTCCCTAACTGTTCACAGCATCCACACTGGAAAGAGGCCCTACGAGTGTCTCTACTGTGGGAAGACGTTTCACACCAGCTCAAATCTCCTCTGGCACCAGCGGATTCACACAGACGAGAGGCCCTCCCTATGCCCCAGCTGCAGGAAGGGATTCAGAGACAACTCCACCCTTGTAACCCACTGGCGCATCCACACTGGGGAGAGGCCCTACAAGTGTTCCCAGTGTGGGAAGAGCTTCACCCACAGCTCTCACTTGACCAAACACCAACAAAGGCACTGGTAAGGGAAGCCCTGGAAATGCTCCAATTGCAGGAAGAGCTTCATGTACCACTCCAGCTTCATCCCCCATGGGAGGATCCACGTTGGGCAGAGCCCTGCTGACCCACATTCAGTGATCTGTGCTGGGAGGACACCTGGCTGGTTATCCTTTTGGTTTGGTCCCATTTCCTCTTGATTTTTCTTTATCACTGAAAAAAACCTGGAATAGGACTAAAAAGAAAGAAATTTATCAAAGATGTCTAAAGTTCCATCAGTTAACAGATACTTGAGCAGCAATTTATCATTTTGGGACATATTCTGGAAGATTTGTGGGTTCTTGGGGGATTTCAGGAAGTGTTCTCCCTATCTTTGCACTCCAAAAGTCAAGATGGATTGATCCGTCACCTCAAAATGACTCAGTCGCACTGAAAACACCTCAATCTTAACCTCAATGGGCTCAATCTCATTATAAATTGCCTTGTTCCCACCTCAAAAAAACTCAGTCCCATGCTAAAATTACTCAATTCCACAGCCTCCAGGCTGAGATGGGATTGGATACAGACTGGGAGAAGTGGCACCCAAATTTGAGGGTGTGGGATCGGGATTGTGGGGGGGTGGATGTGTGGGATGTATTTTGATAGTAAATAAAATTTTCAGAACTATTAGTTTCTGTCCCATTCATTTTCCATCAGTTCCAGGTCTGTTTTTCAGAGTGTCACCTTCTCAGCTGATTGTGTTTGTGTTCTCCTTTCTCTCCTGCCTTTCTTTGCCTGCTCTGTTTCAATCTCAGTGTCTCCCTTGAGCCAGGGCAGCTCCCACCAAAGACCCTGCCCTGATTTAATTCCTTATCCATGAGCTTCAACAGCCATGGGTGAAGTTATGAAGGCTGGCAGTGAAATGTCACTGTAAGATCTTGCTCCACTTGGCCTTTGGCTCCTTCTTAAGAGCTTTGCCTTTGAGGGCAGGAACATCTTTTCCTGTCTGGGAACTGGAATTCCAGCCCCTGGGAGTGGGTGCCATGGATCCCAGAGGGGCATTCCCGAGGCTCCCAGGGTGCTGCTCCTGCCGTGCCTCCCAAGGAGCTATGCAGGGCCAGGGCACAAGGTCCAGCAGCTCTGTTGCTTCTGCAGTGCCACAAGGGCCCCTGGTTCCATGAGTTTCTGTACTGTCAACAGCAGTTCCTTGGTTCCCATGATGCCCTGCTGTGTCACCATGGATATTTGGTGCCATAAAGTTCTTCAGTGTCACATGGCCTCCCTCGCTCCATGAGCTTCCGCAGTGTCACAGTGGCTTCCTTGGATGGGCAATGTCACTATGCAGCCCTGCTGGGTCACCATGGACTCCTTGGTTCCAGGAAGTTTTGGGGGTGTCTCCATGGTCTCCTTGGATCCACAGTGTCACAATGGACCACTGGATCCACGTGGCCCTGCTGTGTCACCATGGCCCCTTGGTTCCATGGCAACTCAGTGTCACAATTGGCTCCTGGCTTCCATGTCACTTCCTCAGTGTCAAAACGGCACCTTCATTCCATGAGGAACACAAAAGTTTCATAGAAACATTGAGCAAATCCTGCCTAGTACAGCTGGAAACATCTGTTTGCATTCAAGAGAGATGTTAAAGGTGGAGGATGGCACCAGCAGCTTCCATCTGCAACAGAGATCCAGGGAAAGGACAGGGAAAGAGAATTCAGCTGGGAGACTCAGAGAATTCTGCTTCCAGAGATCATTTCTGCTCACACTGTCCCTTGGAGAAAGGTGACACCATTCCAGGCAGCTTGGCCTGAGCAGGTGGTTCCTGAATGGAGTTTGTTGTTTAGGAAACCTGCTCAGGCTTTTCCATGCTTTCCTTCCCAACAGGAAAACTTCTCCTGGGCCTGTGTGCAGGCAGAGCCCTGAGGAGAGCAGGTGGGACATGGCCCAGTGGGCTGGACATGGAGCTGCAGAGCTCAGGGGACAAGGTTCTGCTGCAGGGCAAAGGGATGTCTGTGCCAGGTGGGCCATGTCAGATATGGTGAGGCTGGGGTGAGGAGCAGCTTGTCCAAACAGGGTCAGCCCTCAAGGGGCTCATTCTTCTCTGAGCCCAGACCTCCTAAGGAGACATTCAGCATTAGGATCACCTGGAGAATACTTCTATCAGCTCTTCCCTGATCTGGAAAATAAAAAATACTCACTTGAATAAATAAAAGTATGAGGTGCATTCTGAAATCTTTCTCCTTAACAGAACTCCAAACAGCTGCCAAAGCCCTGGATGGATGGATGGATGGATGGATGGATGGAAGGAAGGAAGGAAGGAAGGAAGGAAGGAAGGAAGGAAGGAAGGAAGGAAGGAAGGAAGGAAGGAAAAGAGCTCCTGAGGGCTTTCTGTATTTTGATGATCCCCACAGTGGATTTGGGGCTGAGTCCAGGACCCTTAGGCACTGAGAGAAGGATGAAGAAGCTGCTCAAGAATTCAGAAGCAAAACTCCAAGTGCCTTGGAGCATGGCTGGGCCCCACTGAGGGCAGGGAGTGCCAAAGGTTCCCCAAGGACTGATGAGAGCAGATCCTTGAGGCCAGGATTGCAGGTAGCCAAAGGCTCTGAGCAGGGAACTGCAATGCTGAGCAAGGCCTGGCTTGGCTGGGGAAAGCAGAAAGGCCAAGCCCTGAGCCCAGCCTGGGCCAGCAGGGCCTGTCCCTCACGAGTGGCTCGGGGCTGTTTGTGGGCCAGGGGGATGTGAGGGACAGCAAGGACAAATGTCATAAACCTGTGTGACACTGCAGATCCCCATGGAACCAAGGGGCCAGTGGGACACTGTGAGGACTCATGGAAACAAGAGGCCATTGTCAGCCTGCAGGGCTGGAACACCCCAGAACACTGAAATGCTGGGGATAACCAAAGCTTCCTTTCCTTGAGTTTGGTGCACAGGAGAAACAACAACCAAATATTCTCAGCATGGGCAGATGCAAAGAACATTCTTGGTAGGAATGGACCCACGAGGACCATAAAGTCCAGCTCTTAAGTGAATGGCCCACACAGGGATTGAACCCACAGCCTTGGTGATACCAGGACCATGCTCTAATCAACTGAGCTAAGAGGTCAAAATGACACCAAATTTTACTGGCAAAATATGGACAGTCAAGGAAATTTGGCAAAGGGTTTAACCTAAAAACCTTTAACCCTTAAGATGCTTAGTTACCCAAAAATGTTCCAGGTAAGTAGGGTTAGAAGGAGAAGAAATAGAGAACATCAGAAAGACAGAAGATCTATAGAAAGAAACTCACATAGGTACCAACTGCTTGGGCTCCAGCGTCACCAATGGAAGAACCCCTGGAGAAGGCAGGATCCAGACCATGGGCTGGTCTTGTGCTCTGGCTTTTAACACCCTGGCCTTCATGGACCTGCCCCTGGGGTGGGACTTCCAGTTGCTTGTCCAATCAGAGTCAGGCTAGGCACCAGCTGTTACTGTATGATTGATTGACAGCTCAGCCAATCAGAGTGGGGTTGGCACAGCATCTGCTGTGTGATTGACAGCTCTGCCAGGCCAGGACAAGGGGCGGGGCTCTGTCCCACCACGAACCAAAGCCTGACCCGGCCCTGGCCACACACAGGTATTCCAAACATCCCAAGGTATCTCGGGACATCGATCTCATCCAGCCTATGACAGCGACCCGAGTGAGAATATGGAACCTCATGGAGCCATGAGTCACTTGTGACAATGTGGGTCTAAGGACACTATGGAACCTTATGGAATCAAGGAGATCATTGTGCAACTCAGGGGCCCTATGGGCGCAAGGGTCAGTAATCAAATGCTGGGGTCCATAGAAACAAGGAGCTGTTGTGACACAGCGGGGCCGCATGGAGCCAAGGGAACCCTGTGACTCTGTTGGGGCTCGTGAAACCAAGAAGCCATTGTGACACTGCAAGACTTCGTGGAATCAAGGAGACTGTTGTGACAGTGTGGGGAACCATTTAAAAAAAGGGAACATGGAACAGGTTTGCCTGATTTGGCCTCCTGGGGACTGTGTGACAGGTCCCACTGAATTTGACATGCCAAGGGCCACTTCCCATTTGACCGTGAAGCACTGGGGCTCTGTGCTTTTCTTCCTGTGGAAAAGGACTCTCTTTCTTGTCTAGGCTCACATGGCCAAAATTAGGATTCTACCTCTAAAATTCCCTATATTCAAGGGTTACTCTCCAAAAAAATCTACCAATACAGTCAAGTCTTGCCAGCCTTGGCCTCTGGTGACTGCCTCTCATCTGACCCTGCACCACTGGGGCTCACTTGTTTCCTTCCTATCGAGACCATTGTGACACTGCAGCGTGTTGTGGAGCCAAAGGGCATTGTTACACTGTAGGACCCTGTGGAACCAAGGGGATCATTGTGGCACTGTGAGTGCCATGGATCCAAGGGGCCACTGTGACACTGTGGGGTCTTGAGGAGCCATGGAGACCATTGTGACACTCGGGAGCCTTGTGAAATGCAGGGCATCATAGTGACACTGCAGAGTACCATGGATGCAATGAACCATTGTGACACTGTGGGGCCTCATGGAACCAAGGACATCATTGTGGGTCTGGTGGGCTTCATGGTCCCAAGGGGCCAGTGTGAAGCAGCGGGGCTTTGTGGAACCAAAGGGCCGTTGTGATCCTGCAGGGCACCGTGGATCGATGGAGAGCATTGCAAGGCCCCGTGGAATCACAGAGACCATTGTGACACTGTGGGGCCCCATGGAACCAAAGGGCCATTGCGATCCTGCAGGGGCTCATGGAAGGAAGGGGCCATTGTGACACTATAGGAACTTGTGGAACCAAGAGGATCATTGTTGCACTACTGAGCCCCAGTAGAACCAAGGGGCCATGGTGATAAAGAGGGGCTTCATGGCACCCAAAGACCATTAGGACACTGTGGGGCCTTGTGGAACCATATATACCATTAAGATCCTTAAGGACTTGTGTAACCAAGGGACCATTATGACACCTGAGGGCACCATGGAAGCAAGGAGCCATTGTGACACTGCAGAGCCCTCTGGAAGCAAGGGAACATGAAATAGGTATGACTGCCTTGGTCTCCCAGGGGTCACCTGAGAGGTCTTGCTGACCTTGGAATGTGGAAGGCCACTCCCATCTGCCACTGAAACACCAGGGCTCTGGGCTTTCCTTTTTATGGAAAAGAACTGTCCATTTTTTCCAGGCGTCCATGGTCAAAATTTGGATTCCACCTCCAAATTTCTGTGTATGCAAGGATTGGTGCCAGACAAAAGGTGCCAGGACAGACAGGTCTGGCTGGTCTTTAACTCCTTAGTGCCAGCATTCACCTATTTTCCGAATACTGGAATGGGCTCTGTGCTTTTCTTTGTATGGAAAAAATCATCCTTCTCCAGGTACAAATGTCTGAAATTAGGATTCCATATTCATAATTTTGAATATCCAAGGGCTGCTCCAAGCAAAACTGCCAGGACAGACAGGTCAGGCTTGCCTTGGCCTCTGGTGGTTGCCGTTCATCAGCTGCTGAAACATGGGGGCTCCATGGCTTTCTTCCTATGGAGACCAATGTGACATTTGGGAGCCTTGTGAAATGAAGGAGCCATTGGAACACTGCAAAGCACCATGGATCCAAGGGACCATTGTGACACTGTGGAGCCTTGTGGAACCATGACATCATTGTGGCTCTGTTGGGCTGCATGGTCCCAAGGGGCCAGTGCAAACCAGCAATGTGGGAGTTAGCCCGGCTGTAACTCAGAGTCAGACATATTTTACCCCAAAAAAACTGGACGTGAGTTTCAAGTCCTAGGAATCATTCTTTTACCTTAGAGTGAGCTTGAGAAATCCCCCATAAGCCTTTAGTGTTGTTATGCTAAGTTGTCCAAGTTCTACTCCCCTATTGGTTTATTGGTTACTTATTTCTTCTATATGATTATTGTTCTAGTTTTCTAGCCTCAAGTTGTTGCTGCTTCCCCTTTGTCTCAGGTTTTAGGATCCTGCCCCTTGTAGTGTGCTGGATTTCTCCATGTTTATTATTTTTCACCCTGTTATTAAAGTTCCTTTTAAACAAGTCCATTGATCCTGCTCCTTTTCATTTTCGCCACACTCACCCTGAACTCAGGAAGCCAGAGATGTTTGTCACAGCCACCCTCATTGGGACATTTGGTGCCCAAACAGGGACCATGACATTCAGGGATCCCTGTGTCAGTCACGTCAGCTGGGGTTAGCTGATGGATAGGCCAGTGCTCCCTGGGATTTTAGATTGTTCCGGGCCTGGTGGATTCATTGCTGCTTCAAGGGACCTTGCCCAGGATCGGCAGGGGCAATGATGGTTTCACCTGCATAGGATTGCAGGTGGGTTTGGGGAAATGCAAGATATTTATTGCCCATTTTGCCATTGTGTTTTTACAGTATGCACCCATGTCCCATAATTAATTTGAGGTGTTGCGGTGGCTCTTCTCCATAAGGCAAAGAAAGAAAAATGGTCAGCCATATGTCCACAGTAGAAAGGAGTGTATATGGATGCTTTAATTCTCACTGGTCATGATGAAATATTTTCAAAGAACGAATAAAAATCAATCACGAGGTGGATCATTAAAAAATTTCCAGACACCTCTGGTGTCGAAATCCATACCACTGAATTTTGAGACTAAGTGGAAGTTAAATTGTACAACCTTTTGATCAAAAGGGACTCCATAGCATCCCACATACTCCCCATCATCCACACCACCCTTGAGACCCTTCACCAGCCAGCAGTGTGTTGAAAACTCAATCCATTGGTCACTCCTAACTCGGGACCTCGCCCCAAACCTGCCTTTATCAGACCTTCTACGATGGTCCAAGATGGTGATGGCCATGCTCTCTTGGAGTATCATGCCCTGGAGAGTTAAGATGGAAGGAGCCTGAACGTGGCTCAAGAGCCCGATCATCCTCCCTCCATCCTGGCTTCTCCATTTCCTGCTACCACAGCCTTCTCTTCCGCCTGAACGAACCTCCAGACTCCACCCCCACAACTGTGGGTCACATCCCCACTGTCAATCATTCCACCTCCACCCTGGGCCATGCCTCCAGAATGCCAGCCCAGTTGTTTGCCATCCTAAATCAAGGCCCTTCCTCCCCAACACCTGACAAAATGACAGTGCCCTTTGCCTCACCCTCCGGCAACAATATGACCCCATGGTCAAAGATACTAAGCCCAACTGTCACACTATTTCTAATCCAAATGTTTCTCCTCCAAGTTATTCTTCCTCCTTAGAAAACAGTTTGGATTCCCCAGAGCCACCTCACCCCTTTAACCCCAGAAGATCCCTGGGAAATGATCTGGAAATAAGCAGTTAAGGAAGGAGACTGGCAAACAGTCTCAAAACCCCTCATTGCCCCCCGTATGTTATGAAAGAAGGGGTCAGAATCCCAGGTATCAGCCATTGGTTTGAGGGGAAATCAAGGATCTGTGTAGGGCAGCTAAAGACCATAGGAGGGACTTCCCTTGTTTTAATGGCCTAATGAGGCCCATGTTTACAGCACATGTCTTAACTCCCTATGATTTAAAATATATTATGACCATGTTGGTGTCACCTACAGAATACAGAATACTGTGAAAAGGGGGATGGAAGTGTTTACTAAATCGATTAATAGCGACTATGCTAATAATGAGGCAAGAGCGAAATCAACCATCTAGCTGGAGAAGGACAACACAGCCTACCAGATGACCAAGCACCAGGTATCCCTAGAGAAGTATTGGATGATATCAAAGAGATGGCTTTGCAAGCTTTAATCCAGGTATTGGATGGTAGCATCCCCAATGTGGACTAACTTGGGTGGCTGCAGCTAAAACTTTAGGGCAATTAGACCATCTTGGGTGCCTGTCAAGTAAGCAAACCAATGCTACCTCCCTCACACTGAGTGGCCTGCTCTCAGACATAGAGACCATCAGACATGCTACCTTGCAGAATAGCAATAGAGTTTTTACTCTGGGCACATGGGCATGGCTGTGTAGACTCCGAGGGTATTTGTTGCATGAACCTTTCCATCCACAGTGAGTCAATCCACAAGAGCATTCAGGTACTTGAAGGATTCAAGAAGCTTCAAGTGGAAAAAAAAGACTGGTTCAATAAACTCTTCCAGTCCAAGGGACTAAAGGGTTGGTTGATGTCTAGCTAAAACAAGACTATTAATTCTCTTAGTGGTTGTTGTTGTATTGTTAATTTTCCCATGATTGTTTGAATGCTTTTAGAAAGTCTTACAAAATTCTTTCAGTTCCATCTTTGTTGTAAAACCGAAAGGGGAAAGATACCCAACACAGGCTCCTCATGGACTCCTTGGAGGAGAGAATTGGAGGCCAGGATGGCACAAAAACCGCTCAGAGACTCAGTGAGGAAAGGAAAATCCTTAAAAGTACCTAAAAGTATTCTTAAATCCATACAGTACCTTAAAAACCTTGAGTATCTCAAAGCATTAATGAGCCCTTCTAAGTTTCAGTACAAAGCTCTCAAGGGACTTGTTAAAGCAGATAATTGGGGCCATGATTGCACAAACCTCTCACAGAGTCTGTATCAAAAGGGAAACATCAAGTACTTTGAAAAAACTGAAGTACCCTGAAGCATTAATGAGCCCCACTGAGTGTTGTTACTAACAAAGCCTCTTCAGGGACTAATTACAGCAGTAATTGTAGGCCATGACTGCACAAACCTTTCACAGACTCCAGGGCAAAAGCCAAACGCAAAGTCCTTTGAAAAACCTGCACAGAGGCTCCTGGCACAGAGGCAGCTCCTGGCAAGGGCAGCGCTGCAGAGAGACAGCTCTGGCCAGGAGCAGCTCCTGTGCACAGCCCAGCAGGGCTGGGGCACTGCCTGCAGCCACCCTGGGCACAGCACAGGGGCACAGAGGGGTTAAACTCAGCCTGGGCTGGGAGCACAGAGCAGAGCTCACTCAGGGCTCACTAGAGCAGAAATCAGCCCAGGTTTGAAGCAGTCATTCCCTGGCTGTGGGAAGAGAAGCTGCCGTTCCTGCAGGGATCTCCTGGAGCTGGCACATCCCACAGCTCTGAGGACCTTTCAGGAGGACTCTCAGAGCTGCTCCAGGGCAGGGCTGTGGCCCCAGGGCAAGGCTGGCTTTCCCTGCTGCCCCAGCCCAGGCACAGCCCAAGGCAGCTCCTGTTGCCAGGCTCTGCTGCAGGGCTGAGCAGCCGGGGCTGCAGCCAGGGGTGCCCAGGGCTGTCCTGCAGAGCAGGGTCCTGCAGCCCAGGGCGCTGTGCTGGGGCAGGGACTCTGCTGCCTGCCAGGGACAGCTCTCAGCCAGCCCTGGCAGCTGCTCCCGGCACGGTGGGGAAGCTGTGGGGGGAAGAAGCCACCCTGAGCAGGGCAGGGGCTGCTGCTGAGAGGGGCTGGGTGGCTCAGGGCTGCTCCCAGCTCCAGACCAGCCTGGGCACAGCTCCGGAGGACACTTCCCAAAGAAGGTAAGCCAGGGATTGCTGGAAAGGTCAGGAGCTTTCCTGAGAGTGTTTTCAATTTCCTACTTAGAGAAAGATAGGAATGTTGGGGTGGTGACAAAAAGTTTTTTTGTATTTTTTACATTTTTATATATTCATAGCTCTCTAAATTACTATTATATAGTTACAATCCTATAATCCTTACTTAACTCTACTAAACTCTTAACTGTATTAAACCACTATTATATTCTTATGTAGCTTTAATCCTGAATTAAATCTAGTATGTTTCCTTACCTTTCTCTTAATAACCTGACTGTCTAAATATATTTCTAAAATGCTGTATAGTCCTATTCTTTTATATAGTCCTGAAATACTATATAGTCTTCTAGGAACTGGACATATAGGAGCATTTTGGGTTTTGAGAATGAGCAGAATATGAGCAGTCATTATAAAAAGTGAAGGCAAAGAAGCCTTTGGACCTACTCCAATGGGATGACCCAGGGGTGTGTAACTAGGGAAACTGAATCTCCTTTTGGATGCTCCTGTTAAATATCCTAATTATCAACCTTAATAAATTGTTGAAATCAGGAGGTGGGTGTGCCCTTTCCCACTGGGACACCTGGAAGCTTCCAATAAGTGTCTGGCTTTTACTTTACTTTACTGTTCTAACACTGCTGCAAGGGTTTATTTTTTCTCTTTGGATTATAGACAACAGGGGAATGAGAGAAGCAGAACAGGAATTGTAATCCCAGAATCACAGAACATTCTGAGTTGAAAGGGACACACAGGATCATCAAAGGAATGTTCAAACATTTACACAGACTCCAGAACTGTGACTTAAGCTGGTCAGTATCTCTGCTGGGAGCCTCCCAAAGGCCCTCAGCCACTCCTCAGCCCTGGACAGCAGCAGCATCACCTCTGCAGGGCCCAGCAGGGCTCTCCTGAGCTGCCCTTGCCCAGTTGCACACAGAGCCTGCCCCAGCCAGGGCCCTGCACACAGGCAGGTTTCTGTAGGGCCCCGGCCAGGGCACACAGGCTGGGATGGGCTCTGTGAGCGCTGGCAGGGACAAGGCTCCTCTCAGGAGGGAATGTGCAGGCCCAGGGAGATGCTCAGGGAAGGAGAGGGGGCTGAAGAGAGCAGAGCTGGGGGCAGGATGAGGGCACGGTTGGTGTGTGGGAGGTACCAGGCACAGGTGGGCATGGGAACACTTTCCTGAGTGCCCGGCTGTCTCTGCCCTGCCCTCTCAGGCACAGCACCACAACATCTTCTCTTGGTTCTGCCCTGCCCTGATATTGTCACTGTTATCTGCTGCTCTCAGAGAGGCTCTGGGATTTGCAGCAGCTGAGTCAGGCACTGCCCTTGGCATTCCTGCCAGGCAGGGCTGTCCATGGGAATGGGGTGTCCCAGCTTCCCTGGCACCTGTGGGGCCATGGGCAAAGCAGTCCATGGAAAAGGGGAATGAGCTGAGCCCCTCCCTGAGATCCCATCATGGGCACAGCCAGGGATCTCCTTGCTGTGCCCTTCCAAGCTCTGAGCTGCCCTCCTGGGTGCAAATCTGTGCCAGAGCCTCTGGGAGCTCCCTGAATGTCCCATGGGGAAGGGTAGAGCTACCAGAGCTGAGGAAATGCTGTTGGGTTTGCCCAGGGAGCCGTGAGTGTCCTTGGCACAAGGGGGTTCTGAGACCTTGCCCAGAGACCTTGAGAGAGTGAGAAATTCAGGGATCCCTCTGCTCTGGGCAGGGTCTGGTTTATCCCAGGCTGACCCAGGAGTGTGATTGTGCTCTGATTGCAGCCTAAGGTGCAAAGCCAGGGCAGTTGGGAACAAGCCATCCAGCCCCTCACCTTCCTTTAGCCACAGGGAATACTTTCCCTCTCACATCTCTAAGTGGGAAACTCTGAGTGCAGCTGAAATGCTGGGGATTTCTGACCTCAGAGAGCCAGGAATGATGTGTGGTGAGGAAAACAATTCCTGAAACCAACTCCTGCCCTCTATTTCTTTTAGAAATGGAGTGCAGACACTACCAAGCCTTTGTGCATTAGGAGTGGTTCCTCTGACAAATCCTGAATATCCAGCCTTGTCCCTCTGCCCCATGGCCACAAACCCAGGGCAGTGGGGCAGGGATGGCTCCTTGAGGGCCCCCATGCACAAGCCTGGCTGCTCCTGGCAAACTCAGCCTGCACAACTGGAGCTCAGGCAGGGGACCCAGGTGAAGGTTTTCCCAGAGAAGGAACAAGGGTGAGTGAGTCCCAGCAAGACAGTCTGCAGGGAATGGCCCAGGTTTGGCTCAAAGCAGCTTCTCCTGACTTGTCACTGTCCTTTCTCTATGAACAGGTCCCCATGTGCAGCCCCAGCAGATGTCCAACAGCAGCTCCATCAGCCACTTCCTCCTGCTGGCATTGGCAGACACACGGAAGCTGCAGCTCCTGCACTTCTGCCTCTTGCTGGGCATCTCCCTGGCTGCCCTCCTGGGCAACGGCCTCATCATCAGCGCTGTAGCCTGCAGCCACCACCTGCACACGCCCATGTTCTTCTTCCTGCTCAACCTGGCCCTCAGCGACCTGGGCTCCATCTGCACCACTGTCCCCAAAGCCATGCACAATTCCCTCTGGAACACCAGGGACATCTCCTACACTGGATGTGCCACACAGCTCTTTTTCTTTCTGTTCTTCATTGGAGCAGAGTTTTATCTGCTGACCATCATGTGCTACGACCGCTACGTGTCCATCTGCAAATCCCTGCACTACAGGACCCTCCTGGGCAGCAGAGCTTGTGCCCACATGGCAGCAGCTGCCTGGGCCAGTGCCTTTCTCCTTGCTCTGCTGCATAAAGCCAATACATTTTCCTTGCCCCAGTGCCATGGGAATGCCCTGGGCCAGTTCTTCTGTGAAATCCCACATATCCTAAAGCTCTCCTGCTCACACTCTAATCTCAGGGAACTTGGTCTTCTTGCTGTTACTGTCTTTTTACTATTTGGTTGTTTTGTGTTCATTGTTTTCTCCTATGTGCAGATCTTCAGGGTTGTGCTGAGGATCCCCTCTGAGCAGGGACGGCACAAAGCCTTTTCCACCTGCCTCCCTCACCTGGCTGTGGTCTCCCTCTTTGTCAGCACTGGCATTTTTGCCTACCTGAAGCCCCCCTCCATGTCCTCCCCATCCCTGGATGTGGCAGTGACAGTTCTGTACTCGGTGGTGCCTCCAGCCCTGAACCCTCTCATCTACAGCCTGAGGAACCAGGAGCTGAAGGCTGCAGTCTGGAGACTGATGACTAGACAATGTATGAAACATTAAACTGCTGGACAGTTTCTGAAAATAATTTGTAATAAATGTTGTCTTTGATACTTCTTGTTGGTTTCATTTTGGAGCTTCTTTTTCGTTGTTTACCTTTTTTAATGTTGTCCCTAAATGAAAGCAATCAATTTTGCCGTATCTCATTTTGTATCTCCACAGGTCCACTGTGACCTGTAGACTGTGTCAGTGAGGAGCTGTGCTCTTGATACCTTTAAATGAAATAAAGGATTTATTTCATATGAAGCAATCAAGAACATAGCTCCTCACTGCCACAGTCCAGCAAAGATTTCCCTGGAGATCCCACTTTTGTTGCCTTCTCTGGAGCTGCAGCAGCAATGTCTGTGTGCAGAGCTGGGGCAGATCAGTGCTGGCACAGCAGCTGTGCCCAGCAGCAGCAGCACTTGGTGTTGCCAGTGCTGCTGCCATGGCCCTGCCCCGCTGCCCTGGTGGCCCTGGTGTTGCTGCAGGGCCTGAGTGCTCTCGGGGCCAGGCACAGCCCCTGGGGCCAGCAAGGGCTGGGGGGACACCAAGGAAACCACTCAGCTTTGTCCTGGCCTCTGCAGTCAGCCAGAAAGTTTGTTCCCATCAGCTGGGAGTTTGCTGTCCCACTGCAGACGCTGTTGCTCAGAGCCAGGACTGCCTAGCAGCCACCCCCAAACTGCCCTGAGAATTTCCTTGGCTTCATCTTGGCTTTCTTTACTCTGTCTGGCACAAATTTCTTCTTGTTGCCCAGCCCTGTTCCCCGCCCTGCAAACATCCCATCTCTGTTTGCCCTTTCCTCTCTGGCCTCACTCCCCATTGCAGTTCCTGACTTGGCACCATGGGAACATCCCTTGGGCAGCAGGATCATCCTAAAAGTGCTGCAGGAATTGTCTGCAGGCTCCTGCACTGCCTGGTGCTGCTCCCTTGCCAGAGGCACCCCAGGCCAGGGGGGCACATCTGGGCTGCGGTGTCTGCCTCTGGGGCTCCCTGTTCTGGGCAGTGAGGAGGAGCTGCAGAGGCTCTGCAGGACTGACAGGATGGGCTTTGGGTCTGGCAGGAGAAGCTGAGGGACCTGGGCTGCTGGAGCTGCTGAAGAGGAGGCCCAGGGCTCCTCCTGCAACTGCTCCAAGTGTGGTTTCAGAGAATCCCAGAGTCAGCAAGGTGAGAAAAGACCTTGGAGATCATCAAGTCCAACCTGTGCCTTGACACTGCCTTGTCTCCCCTGAACCTCCTCTTCTCCATGACAACCCCAGCTCCCTTAGCCACTCCTCAAAGCTCATGTGTTCCAGACCCATCCCCAACCTTGTTGGCCTTCTCTGGAAATGCTCCAGCCCCTCCATGTCCATCCTAAACTGGGGAGCCCAGAATTGGACACAGCATTTAAGGAGCTGCTCAACCAGCATTGAGCACAGGGGAAGAATCCCTGCCCTGCTCCTGCTGGCCACACCATTCTGGAGCCAGCCCAGGAGCCATTGGCCTTCTTGCCCACCTGGGCACTCTGCTGGCTCATGTCCAGCCTGCTGTCCATCAGTCCCTGCAGGTCCCTTTCTTGCCTGGCTGCTCTCCAGCCACTCTGTCCCCAGCCTGCAGCACTGCAGCGGTTGTTGTGGCCAAAGTGCAGGACTTGGACTTCTTAAACCTCACCTTGTTGGATTTGGGCCCTGGATCCAGCCTGTCCAGGGCCCTGTGCAGAGCCTTCCTACTCTCCAGCAGATCAGCACTCCCAGACAACTTGGTGTCACCACAGTTCCATGAGGCCCCAGAGAGTCCCAATGGTGTCCATGATTCCATGAGGCCTCCCAGTGTCACAATGTTCCTTTTGGTTCCCTGGCATCCCTTGGTGTCACAATCTCACCATGTCCCCCAAGGCCCTGTAGTGTCACAATGGATCCTTGGTTCCATGAGGTCTGGCAGTGCAGCAATGCTCTCCTTGGTTCCATAGTGTCACAATGGCCTCTTGGTCCCAAGGGCCACCATGGTGTCAAACATGTTTCCTTCATTCCAGGAGTTCCTGAGGAGCTGAACTGGCCCCTTGCTTCCATGGGGCCCGGCAGTGTCACAATGGCCCCATCATGACACCAGGTCCAGCTCCGTCACAATGCTCTGCATGGTTCCACAAGGCCCTGCAGGGTCACGGTGGCCTCTTGGTTCCATGAGGCCTCAGATTGCCACAATGAATTCCTTGGTGCTGCAGTGTCACAATGGAGCCCTGGCGACACAAGATCCTGCCGTGTCACCAGGGACGCTTTCGTTCCACGGGGCACCACAGTGTCACAATTGTTCCCTCAGTTCCCAGAGTCCTTGCAATGCTGCAATGCCCACTTGATTCCATTGTCGCCACGCTCTCCCAAGGGTCTCCTTGGTTCCACACAGGCACAATGGCCCCTTGGTTCCACAAGGCCATGCAGGGTCACAGTGGCCTCTGTGGTTCCTGGAGGACCCAGACTGTCACCATGGACTCCTTGCTTCCATTCAGCCCCACAGTGTCACAATGGTCCCTTGGCTGTGTGCTGCCATGTCGTACACAGTATCACCATTGTTCCCTTAGTGCCACCAATGGCCCCTTGCATACCCAGGGTCCTGCAGTGTCACAATCATCAGAGAATCAACCAGGCTGCAAAAGAACTTGGAGAGCATCAAATCCAACCTGGGACCCAACACCACTTTTTCACCCAGACCATGGCACAGCGTGCTACATCCAGCCTTTGCCTAAACACTACCAGGGACAGCGAGTCCCTTGTTCCTGATGCATAGGAGTCCAAGGGGTTGGATGAGGAAAATGGTCAGGAGGTGGTGGGGACAAAGAACTATTGATTGTCAGCCTTAAAGAGACTTGATTTTCATATCTATTGAGACTGAATTAGAAGGTGCTGGGTGTCAATATATATTGGAAATTGTTGATATCAAACTATAAACAGGAAAAAAAAACTGGATCAAACAGTTCTCTCTGGTTTTCTCTGTTTTCAGTACAGTGCATTAATTTTGAATACATTTCTGAAATAATCAATTACCCACAGAGGAATTGAAAAATTACATAATTGCCAGAGCCTTTTGTTGCTTGAGTGCTTTGAACAAATGTTTATGAGCTTTTCTCTCTGAATTAATGAACTGAAGAGCTCAACAAAGAAGAGACCTCCCGAGGATTAAAATTCATCAGCAACCTCCAAGTGGCTGAGGATCCATCCCCATCAGAGCAGCAATGAACAGAAATGGGCACAGCTTTGTGGCTGCCCCAGCTTTGGCATGGGCCCTGGGCCTGGAGCAGGAGCAGCTCTTGAGGGCCCCAAGGCTGCGGCTCTTGTGCTGCCCTGGGCACATGGGATGGCAGCAGGGGCTGCAGAGCTCTCAGCACCTCAGCCAGAGGGGAGCAGGGCAGCCAGGGAGCCTCCTCTGGCTTTGGCCAAGCACCTTCCCCCATGGCTGGGGCTGAGTCCTGTGGCAGCTGCAGCTGCTGCTGTGCCCTTGCCAGGGGCTGAGGCCGTGGGGCAGTGCCCAGAGCAGCCTGGCCTGAGCCGAGCTGTGGGGCCAGAGCCGGCTGGGCTGGGCTGGGGAGAGGCCCTTGGTGCTGCCCAGAGCTCAGGGCAGCTGGCTGGGCTTGCAGGGAGCTGGGCTGGGCTCAGAGAGCCTGGCCCGGAAACCATCAGTGTCCATCTCAGCCTGGCTGAGCGTGCAGGGGCAGGACTCAGGCCAGGCCTTGTGGGGCAGGGCCAGCACCTGTGCAAGGCATTGCAAACAGGCAAGTGGCCCAGAGAGGAGGCTGCTGTGTGCTCTTGGTGGCATGGACAGAGCAGGGAGGGGACCCAGGACACTTGTCAGCACCAGACTGTGTCCCCATGCATTGGCAGCCCTGGCTGCTGAGCCCAGCTTTGGCCTGGGCTGAGTTTGGCTGTGGCCCAGCTCCATCCTCCTGCTGGGTTCAGGGCCTGTTCCCAGCCATGGCCGGCCCTGGCTGCCTCTCTGCTGGCCCAGAGGGTGGCAGAGCGCGGGCAGGGCTGTCTGTGCAGCCCCACAGGTGCCACGGGTTCTGCAGGAGCTGGCAGAGGCTGCCCAGCAGGGAGGCCATGGGGCACAGAGCCCCAAGGCTGCTGTGGGCACCACGGCACAGGGGCCGTTCCCAGCCGCATTGCTCCTGGCCTGGGCTGGGCCTGAACAGGGGCTGGGCCACCATGGCTGGGCCAGCACAGGGCCACAAAGGGGCCACACAGCCGCTACTGGGGCTGACAGCAAGGCCAGGCACACACAGGGAATTGCTGAGCATGGCCTGTGCTGACCAGGCCTGCCAAAGGCACAGCTCAGCTGCCCTTGGGGGCTGCAGGAACAGTCCATAGCCCAAAGAGCCTCCATGGCTGTGCTGGAGACCAAGGCTGCAGGAGGGAAATGCAGGGCTGCTGTGGGATTGGGAGGACATTGAATTCCAGCACACACCTCAGCTCTCTGATGATCCCGGCACCATGCTGGGCCATGTTTCAGACTGGAGCAGAGCAGATGTTGATGGGACAGGAGCCCTGTGGGGCTGTGAGGGACCTGCAGCTTGCAAGGTGCTCTGCTCTCCCTCAGGTGCTCTGGGAGAGATCCAATCCCAGCTGGGCACCTCAGGGCACAAGTGGCACTGCCTGCTCTTGGACACACAACTGATATCTGCCTGGAAAGGTGCATGGGTGTTATTGACTCTTAGTTTAATAACATACAATCGCATTTTTATTATCTGGGTAATTTGAGTCCTTGTAAGAAATTACAAAGTTTTCCCATCAGGAACAGGAATTTTCTGCAAGTGTGCTGTTGCCTGGAGAAGAAATACTGATCTTCCCCTCTACTTTTGTCACCACTATTCAATTTATTATTTAAACTCCCTTTTCCATCAGTGTTTCCAGCTCTTCTGTTTAAATGGCCATGTCAAAACATCTCTTCATCTAGGCTTGGTGCATCTACGTACTTCCTGATGCTCACAGATTTGCTCCTCTAGGTCCTCTCTGGTCATTCATGTACCTCTCAACAGACTGGTTTAATGCTTTGAGCTGCAAGAAGTTGCCCAATATTTCCGAACTTCAAATAAATATGTCATAAACATATTTTAAAGTGCATTTATATCTATCAAATCTTTTGTCTCTGTCTAAAACTGTTCCTGTAGAGAAATCCCTCGGGGATGGGGCACAGGTCAGATGCTGCTGGGACATCACAGAGAGCTGAGGGAAGAGCTGTGATGGTTATTAAACTGTTCAAATGTTCAATTTGTGTTTGTTGGCAAGGAATCTTTCTGTGCCTCTGAGTGTCACCAGGCCCTGAGCCCAAAGGACACAAACCTGCTGAGTTGTGGTTCCCACTGCAGGGGCTGCACTTGGACCTTGGCTCTGCACAGGAGAGCTCTTCGTCCCCTTTCTCTCTTTTCCTCCCTCTGGGCATGGAGGGAGCTCCTGGCTTCAGTCTGTGACTCGTTTGTGCAAAGAGCAAATCTGGGCAGAATTGGGGCAGGGAGGGTTTGGGGGGACCTTGGGATCTGTGCTGGGCACAGAAGGTATTTTCCATTGCTCTGAGACTGTCTGCTGTGGAAAGTGGATTTAATATCCAGCAGAGGAATGACTTTTGCATTTGATGGAGCTGTGCCTTCCCTTGGCTTTGTTGGCTGACAACAAATGAACATCCCTCTGTGTCTCGGGCAGCTCCTTCTCCAAGGAAAGCGGGTGGGAGTTGGAGCCAGGGAGCTGAAAGCTGCAGGTGCAGCCTGGGCTGGAGGGAGCTCAGATTTGCACAAGGCTGCTCTGAGTGCCAGGCCTTGGATGGGGAAAATGGTAGGGACGGAGTCTGATTGATTGTCAGCCATGAAGGGTCTTGTTGTTCATATCTATTCAAACTGCATGAGGAGGTTCTTGGATTCAGTGTCAATTGGAGATGGCAAATATCAATGAATTAACAGGAAAAAAAACTAAACAGGACCTGAAAAATCCTTTCTCACTGTCTTTTTAAATATATTGTATTCACTGCAGATATACTACTGAGATCTGTCAAATTAACCAGAAATGATTTGAAAATTAAAATCAAATTATTCCCAGAGGCTTGGCTTGTTAAGGTGTTCTGAATGTTAATGAGCCCTGGGACACCGAAATCCTGCACTGAAGAGCTGAAGGCTGAACAAGCCTCTGGAGCAGTGAAATTCAGCAGCAGCCTCCAAGTTGCTGAGGATGTCAGCAGCCCCCACTGAGGCCATCCCTGCCCAGAGACCGTGGGGGAATGGGCAGACAAGGAGAGCGTCCCTGGGGCTGGGGCAGCACAACTCAGAGGCAGCAGCGGCTCCAGCTGGGAAATGGAGTGTGGAATGTGGCTGGGAAAGCCCTGCCTGGGCTGTGCCAAGCAGGACACACAAGCCCTGACTCCCATTCCTCAAACAACTCTCCCAAGGAGACATTTAAAAGGAGTTACAATTTTTTGTGTACTCGGAGTTCGACTCACAGGAGAAATACCAGCAAGAGATTCTCAGGAGCTCAAAACAACAAAACAGCCTTTACTGGCAACTTTAGAAAATCAGAGAAACTTTGGCAAAAGGTTTATTATGACACTGTAGTGGTTTTGGTTTGTTAATTCAAGATTTTTCTAATCTTGAGATTTCTTAATTAACGTATTGATGAATGTGGTGGGTTTTATTGTCAATTATTTATTTATGTATTTTTTTTGTTGTGAGATAGGAGTGTGAGAAAGATACAGTAGGCTTAAAATATTTAAAGGGTAGGAAGAAAATTTTATTAAAAGTAACTACAAGGAAAAAGATAGTAAGAATTAAAATAAACTCTTAGAACACTTGTTTTTTACAACGTTATTTTTACTGGCAATGTAAAGAAATGAAACCTAAAATTTCTAGTTATTTACTATTTTTGAAATAGTCTTGTTTTAGTTTACTTTGGGAGAGAAGTTTTTCTCTTTAAGGTTCTGGAGATTCTTTTACAAGAGGAAAAAATTGCGGTTTTGTGGTTATTAATTTTGTCATGGATAACAGTGGTCTGGAGGACTTTGTTATTGTTGTGATAAATAGGTATGATTCGTGCTGATAAAAATTGAAACAGTAATCAATATTGATACAGTAATTAATATCTGGGAATAATAAAACAGTTAAAAGTAGTAATGCCAAAGAAGAGGGGGAGAGGAGGGGTCCCACCACCCCCCTCTCCCGGCAGATGTTCACAATAACAGGAGGAAAGAAGCTGGAGATACAGTTGCTAAAAATGAGCAGAAAGGAAGCAAAATCTGGTTGGGTCCCAGAAAATGCTAATTATAAGGGATTTATTGCCTTGATATTTAGATGCAGTGATATGTTATTCTTGGCTTACATTGTACTGGCTTGGTGCGCATGTGTAACCCAAAGGTGAACTAAAGGACAACGAAGAAGACTACAGGGCCTTCATCAGCGACGACCCCCAAAGACTTGTGCGACCACCAAACCGAGTGGTGGCACATGCGTGATAAAGGTGGTAGTGAAGGCGGAGATAGAGATATGACGAACAGAAAATAGGAGGAGATGGCATTGACACATCGCATATAAGGGGTGACTTTCACTTGGCAAGCTTGTACATGATGTGGCAAGGGTCCCAAAACCCTGTCCTCCGTACTCCGCGGTTATCTTTTGCTTATGTGCTATTATTGGAACCAAATTACCCCTTATTTTAATCAAATTATATTGTATCCAATTTTATTTTTTTTTAATTTTAACTATTCAATTAAAATTGCTACTACTGTTAATATTGTTTGGTTTTTTTACGATGGGATAATTGGGCAAACATAACACTGTGAAGTTGTTTTTATTGCCAGAAGCTTTTTTACAGCTTGTTGATGGGCCATGTTGACTTATGGGGTATTGTTTTAAAGATTAATACTTTAAAGGTAAAAATCTTTTTTATATAATTTTAATTTTTTTTTTTTATCTCTGGGAATAGAGATCTTCTCTTGGCAGTACTGGATTACATTTTAATTTCTGTATGAACTTTCGATGAAATTACAGTTATTTTAACATTTCCTTATTCCAGTATGGAGGTTTTTGTATTATATTAATTTCAATTTTTTTTATATCTTAATAGTTTTATGTGTTATAATGAAAAAGAGTTTTTTCTTTATAGTTTATAAGAGGATTTTAGTTTTAAGATTAACGTATTTTTTCTTTGGTTTTTTTTGGGGGGGAGTTCATTTCTCCTCTATTGACTTTCATGATTTTATGTTGCTTTTTGAAATGCTTGTATTATCTTTTCCTTTTACTTGAGAGAGGATTGAAGTATAGAAAGGGTTAGCACCTGACCTGCCAGTAACTTCTGGTGGAAATTGTGGTTGGGTTGTGTTAGAATTGGTTTTATTGATAGTTTTGGGGTTTTTTTGTGTTTAATTTTAGTTGTTGGGTGATTTTTTACAGGTTGTAGGTTCTAGGGGTTTGTGTTTTAGTTGTTTTGGGGGGAGGGGACTTGGTAAGATTTTAATAGCTGTTCCTGGCTTTGTTCTGGTTGGGGTTTTGTAGCCTCTTGTTTTTCTGTTTGGTAGTTGTTGGGGTTTGGTTTGGTTAGAATGGGGCCAATGTGAAGGGGGGCAGCCTGGGGAGGAGGGAAGGGGCTCAGCCCACAGCAGGGCTGCTTGGTTTGGTTGAGATGGGGGGCAGGGCCAGGGCCTGCTGCTTCTTTTTTGACTGGAAAAGAAAGAGGAAGTTCCTGGGCTTTTTCATCTTTAACATTTGTGTTTCACAGAGACATGTTCAGTATCTCAGTGGTTTAACAGATTGTCACTCACACGAAAAAGTTTTACTTTTTAAAATTTTTCTCATCTCAAATTACAACAGACATTCAATCAACAAAAAACACATCTCAAAGCATTGAGTTGAGCCATTCAACTTCACAAATTCTAAGCCTTTTCCATTTAATATTAATCAAAATTTGCAGGAGCACAGAAACAGAAGAAGACACAGAAAGATAGAAAGGCAAAAAGATGCAGAGAAGCACACACACAGTTACCAACTCCTGGATTCCAGCACTCTTCAGGTGGAAATTCCAAGAGGAGGTAGGGTCAAGATGTGTGCTTGCCTTGTGGTCAGCCTTCAGTACCCCTTGGTCTTCCTGGGCCCTTCCCCCAGGTGGGTCTTGGGCTCATTTGGTCCCTCAAGCGCCGGGCTGGGGCTGCAGAGGTGGCTATGGAGCATTGCCTGTGCTGTGCCAGGGACTGGCAGAAACTGCTGGGCTGGGATAGAGGCTCTGGGGGAATTGGGGCTTCAGGGCAGGGCAGGGCTGGACCTGCCTTTTCATCCCCCACACATGAAATGTTTTGAGCCAACAGTGTCCTCCAGTCTCTCACAAAAGGCAATGATGAAGGTGAAATCCCAATTCTGTCCATGGGTGCCTGGAGGACAAGGACAGATCTTTTCCATAGCAAGGAAAGCACAGAGCCCCAGTGTTTCAGCAGCAGATGAGAAGAGACCCTCAACATGCCATGGTCAGCTGGACCAGTAAGGGGGCCCAGGAGGCCAAAGCAGCCAGACCTGTTCCACATTCCCTTAGTTTTATGGTGCCCTATAGTGTCACAATGACACCTTGGTTCCATGAGGCCTTGCAGTGTCACAATGGTCTCTGTTGTGCCCCAGGCCCCACAATGTCATGCAGCTCCTCTGTTACATTAGGCCTGCAATGTCACAATGGACCGTTGGACCCTGGAGGTTTGCAGTGTTACAATGGTCTCTTTTGGCTCCACAGTGTCACAAAGGACCATTGATGACAGGAAGCCCCTGTGTGTCACAAGGGACCATGAAGTCCTGCAGTGTCACAAAGGCCTCTTGGTTTCACAAGGCCCCACAGTATCACAGTGGTCCTCTTGGTTCTGTGGGGACCCCCAGGGTCACAATGTTATCACTGGTTCCATGAGGCCTCACAGTGTCACAATGGTTTGCTTATTCCATGGGGCCTCACAGTGTCACAATGGTCTCCATTTACCCCAAGTCCCCTCAGTGTCACAATGGCCCCTTTGTACCATGAGGCTGTGAAGTCTCTTAGTGATGTCTCCATGGTTCCATGAGGCCTTGAGATGTCACAACGGACCTTTTGCTCCATGGGGCCTTGCAGTGTCGCAACGGCCCCTTATTACCATGACACTCCAAAGTGTCACAAAGGTCTCCAGAGTTCCATGAGGCCTCACAGTGTCACAACGGACCCTTGGTTTGATGGGGCCTCACAGTGTCACAATGATCCCTACATTCCATGGAGTCACACAATGTCGGTATGTCCCCCCTGGTCCTATGAGACCCCAGAGTGTCACAATGGTCCCTTGATCTCACAGGGCCCCACAGTGTCACAATGGTCCCTTGCTTCCATGGGCCCTGTGCTGCTGCATTCCCCCCTCCCCTTCTCAGGCCGCCCTGCCAGCTGAGAAATGCTCCTTGGGCCTCAACCTTGGTCAACAGCCCCTGGGCTCAGCTCCTCTGCAGCTCATCACAAGCACTGTCTGCTCCAGGCAGTGCTGCTGCCCAACCAACTCCTGCTTTCTGTAGGAGCAGCCCTGGGAACTGTTTTGGTTTGGTTTTGTTGATGCTTTGTTTCCTTGGTGTGTGTGAAGAGTCCAGTCAGGAGTAGAGTGACTCTTGCCAAGGAACTTTGTACTGCTGTCCCTTAATATTAAATCTGGTTTTTGCTGATCCCTTGCCGGGGATTTTTTCAACGCTCTCAAGCCCTCGTTCGTACCAGGGTGAAGGAGCCCTGGCCCAGGCTCTGGCCCTGGGGGACACGGGGACGCTGCCGGGGGGTCCCTGTCCCCCTGTCCCACCCTCAGGGCCCCAGCCCCCCGTCCCCGTGTCAGGCCCTGGGGTCAAACTCATGGAACATCCTCTGGGGGAGGCTGCGTGGCCGGGGGAGACCCCGGGAGACAAGGGACCCCGCTGTGCTGGAGCAGTGTTGGACTGCTCCGGGGGGAACTGTGAGGGGGGCCAGGGAAGAGTGACCTCCCCAGGGACCTCACACAGCCCCTCTGATGTCACACAGCCCCTTGTGATGTCACACACCCCCTGGGATGTAACACAGCGATCTCTGTGACCTCTCACAGCCCCTGTGATGTCACACAGTCCCTGTGATGTCACAGAAGACTTGGTGATGTCAGAAAGTCACCCTGTGATGTCACTACCTGTTCTGTGATATCACAGCCGCGCCTATGATATTTCACACCCAGCCACTGATGTCAAAATCCTCTCTCTGATGACACAGAACCACCCTGTATGATTGCAGGATCTGCTCTATGGCCAGACACCCTACTCTATGATGTCACAGACAGCTGTGTGATGTCACAACCCCCTCTGTGATGTCACAAAACCCTCTCTGCGATGTCATACTGCCACTCTGTAATGCCACAGCACACGCTTTGACCTCACAGCCTGCTCTATGATGTCACACAGTCATGCCATAATGTCACAGTCTGCTCTGTGATGTCACAGAATCCCCTCTATGATGCTGTAGCTGCTCAATGACCTCTCACAACAAACTCTGTGATGTCATAGCCCAATCTGTGACCTCACACAGCCCACTCTGCGCTGTCACACAGCCCCTTGCTGACATCCCAGCTTCTCAGGGTGTTGCTTTCTGGATCAAGGCAGGCGACCTGGTTCTGAGGTACAGCTCGACAGCCCACTCTCCAGGGCCGTTCGGGCCAATGACACACGCAGACACCAATGTGGTGGACGGTCAAATGGCGTTTATTACTTCTTCTCCTGGGGTCTTATAGTCTAAGGGGTCTCTACGTCAAAAGGGGTTTGTCCTTCTTATCTATGGTTAGTAGGGAATGGAAAAGTACTGGGTTAGGAGTGGAAAGTTGCTGACTTTAGTGGGGCAACACTCCTATTGTTAGTGGGGCCACATTCCTATGTTAGTTTCTTATCTATGAGTAACAGAGGGTCTTATCTACGGGAAACAGAGGGTCCTGGCTTTCCGTGACATCGCGACAACTTCCGCAGCGCCTTTTCCCTATCTACCACATCTCCCCCCCCCTTTTCACAAATGAATGAGGTAGTCATGTACATAGATACTAAAATGAGGTATGAGGTTGTAACTTGACAAGGGAAAGGGGTTTTGAGAAACCTGAGTAAGCTTTTGCCAGACAAGTTTGGAAAATCTTGTGACTGGCAGTGTTCTTTGGTTGAATTCCCTGGTTGAATTTACAGCAATTGTTGTCGCCCTATGAACAGGATGTTGGCCCGTTCCAGGCAGCTCTGAACGAACGAGACCAGCTTGTTCAGCAGGCATGGTCCGAAGGTGACTGTTAGAAACAGCATCGCCAATGGACCTATCAGGGCAGAAATCAGAGTGGTTAGCCAAGGTGATGATTGAACCAGGACTCGTACCAGCCCTGTTGGGCTTCCCTGTCTTTCTGCCTCTGAGCCAGTCGGTTCCGGAGTTCTGCCATGGAGTCTCTCATGACTCCCATTTGGTCTGCATAGAAACCCTTTGAAGGCGGCACACAGGCCCCCTTGCTGCATGAACAGGAGTCCAGGCCTCGCCTGTTCTGCAAGACCTCTTCTGAGAGTGAGGAGACCGACTTCTCTAGAAAGGAGATGGATTTCTCGATCCTTTGCAGGTCCTTGTCGATCGTTGCCTGCAGCTGTGACAGTCCTTGGTGCTGGGTCGCTAGGACTGAGACACCCGTGGCCGTTCCGGCTGCTCCCAGGCCGAGCAGCATTGCGATAGTTATACCCGTCATCATTTCTCTTTTGTGGATCTGGCTGGGTCCCTCAAGAAGATGGTACATTTCCTCGTCTGAGTGGTACAGGACCCTAGGAACAACCAGAACTTGGACACAGAAGTCGTTAGAGTCATTGAATTTGGGAAGGAACACACAAGGACTCACTCCGGATCGCTGGCAAACCCACATCCCCACAACCCATGTGGATGGGACTACCCACTTATTGTTTTTCCCGTTGGGTTTGACAACTTTGGTGCAGACGTTGCCTTTCTGCCTAGCTAGGGTTGCATTGCCAAAGCATTTGCCTCGGCCTGTGACTTGACTCAGGGTGATTACTTTGCGAGGGGTATCCCATCTGCACTGGTGAGGGGCTTTGGCTGAGGAATAACTGAAGGGAGTGTTTAGAGTGACTCCTTTGTAAAAAGGGGGGTTTGACATCGTACCAAAGACAGCAGGATTCGGTTAGGTTAGGGTTGAATTCGTTCAGGGATACAAAGGTAGCTTCTAACATACGAAGGATTGGGTCTGAGTCTGACTTTGTTAAGCGGCTCATCTGAAAGGTTTCCGCTTGACCGGTCGGGACATTGCTGACCCCTGTGGGTAAGGTTTTGGGGTAGGTTACGTTTCTCTCTTTCGGCACGCTTTTAATTGCTTTGTTGGGTCTGACCACTCAGGCCCACAGTTGGAGCCTGATAATTTGCATGTTCACCCTCTCTTTTGATCCTTGAAGGACTACTGTCCACGTTTTGCCTGTGGCCCAGCTAGGGTGATCTGGCTGCAAGACCATCGTGTTGTAATCAGTGCATGCCCGAAATCTAGGGATTTTATGTTGGTTTCGATGGAAGTTTTCGTGAAAGAAGAAGGGTGTTTTGCAGCCAAAGGGTGCCCAGGTGAACTGTGTGGATCCCACCCAGGCCCCGACGGTCTGGCATCTGTAACTATGGTTTCGCAGCCCCAGTGCCCACAATATCCCAACCCTGGGTGATTGCAGTAGCTTTTCCCAGGGTTTGAAGCTGGGCACCAGTAGGATAGGTACGAGTGTGTGACATGTGGGGAATAGGGGTTTACCCTTGGCTGTCCTGGAAACTGGTCGGTGATGCGGTGATGCGAAGCATGAAGGATGGGGTGTTCGGTGTGGTGATTTCTCTGAGTACTTTGCCACTACTAAGGTGTCGCATGACCCACCTGAAGGGCCGATGGGGGTAGTGGTCTGGGCTGGCTTGCCCTCTGGCGACAAGCCCCAACAGCAAAATCACACAGAAGCACCCTTGGTGCTTGGGTCTCACCCGTGCGGGTCTCTCGGGTGCTGCCTGACGGCTTGGTGGTCTGTCGCTTTCGTCTGGAACCGGGATGTACGTGTCACGAGGACGTCCCACGAGCAGGTCCTGTAAACAGAGACTCGCAATTCTCGTCAGTCTCATTCTGCTCGCTATGAAGGTCCAGTTTAATCGACTTAAGTGGACACCACCTGATTTTGCCGTCCTTTTTGACAGCCGCGTACCCTCGCCCTGTGAGCATCAGCCTCCAACCCCATTCCCACTCGCCTAGCTCGGTTCTGATTACCACCTGTGGGCCCTCTTCTAGCGTTCGAGTGCCCCAGTGTTTTTGGACGGGACTGTTTGTTTCATCCCCCCTAGGGAATCGATTCAGTGCCAGCAAAGCGGTTGCCAGCATGCGTGCCTGATCTCCTGGGGGAATGGCATTGGCACAGCCCTTTGCTTTTGCCAACACTTCTAGCTTGGTTTTCAGGGCCTGGTTTGCTCTCTCAACTATGGCCTGCCCGGTACTGTTATATGGGATGCCTTGCACTAACGTGATGCCTCATTTCGAGGCGAATTCCTGTACTTGTTTGGAGGTGAAATTGGAGTCGTTTTCCGTTTTGATCTGCTTGGGGATACCAAGCCAAGCCATGGCTGTCAGCCAGTGCTGAATTGTGGCTTTGGAGTTAGTTTTGGGGTGCTGTGTGGCTATGATCGTTCCGCTATAAGTGTCCACTGTCACTGCAAGCCATGCTCGGGGCTTCAGCAGTTGACATAAGGTTCAGTCTGACTGCCAGATTTCTGAGGGCTTGAGACCTCTCGGGTTGACCCCGCAGGTCCAAAGGGGTGACTTCTGGCAGGCAGTAAGGGCAGGTGGCTACCACATGTTTTGCGTCCGCCGTCAAGATTCCGCATCTCTTCGCCAGTGCTTTGACTCCGATGTGGAGTGACTCGTGCAGTTGACGAGCTCTTTGCAAGGTCCAAACGCCTTTTGCTGCGGCGTCCGCTTTGTCGTTGCCGATCTGGAAGTAACCTTTGACTGGGTCATGGCTGTTGATGTGAATGACTGACACGGTGCCCTGTCGCGAGGAGACTGCTTCTTCCAGCATTAGGGCTGCTGCTGATGTTGACACTCCTGGTCCTGCCATGGCTAGGCAGAGCCTTGCCACGAATATAGAGTCCGTTACGATGTTGAGGTGTTCGTCTTGGAAGAGTCCGCACGCCAAAACACTGCTGCTGCCTCCAGTTGTTGCACTGACAGTGTGGGGTCACACGCTTTGACGCAGTGCCATTGTTCTCCTGCCTGCCACACTGCTGTTGCGGTTGAAGTCGTGGAGGAAGCATCTGTGAAGACCGTTGGTCCCGGCTGCGGTCTGTCCTTGACCTTTGGCGGCATGTCCATGTCGACTACGGTCAGCAGCTGAGTCCAGAGTGGTCTGGAGGAGTAGGAGATTTTTCCTCCAAAGCTGAAGAGAGCAAGGGCCAGGTACTCCGATATTGTGGCTGACTCCGAGGTCGGCTGCTTGCAAAACAGAAGGTGGATGCTTGTCAGCTCTGTCCCTAGGTGTTTCAAGGTGAGTCTCCTGCCTTTCATGATGAGGCTGGTGATGCATTCAATTCCTGGGGAAAATGCACGAGCGGATCTTCCGAGGACCACCCATTGGATCAGTCGGGCCTTTTCAGCGAGTCCTTGGGTCAGTGCTCCCACTCCCCCCTTCGGTGTAAAGTGGACGTACAGGTCCAGTGGCATGGCTGGGTTCCACCTGGCAAGCTTGCCAGTGGACATCTGGTTTTCGATGAAGTTGAGGGAGCTCGTTGCTTGCAGTGTCAGCTCCTTGGGATCCCAGGGGTTCTTTCCTTTCAGGAGGTCGTACAGAAGGTCCATGACCTCGGGAGGAATCAGGACGATGTTGCGAAGCCACTGCAGCGATCCCACCAGGCGTTGCACGTCGTGGAGTGTCTTGACAGCTCGATTGATCTTTATCTCGGGGGGTGTCATGTAGGAGCTTGTGATTCCTACTCCCAGGAAGGTCACACAGGGTCGTCTCTTGATTTTTGCGCTCGCGATCTCGAAGCCGTTGGCCTGAAGGGTCTCTGTGATTGTGGACACCAGGTGATCTACTTGGCTTGTCGATGGTGCTGCGACCAGGATGTCGTCCATGTACTGGATGATGGTTGCGGTGGGATTGGAGTGTCGGACTGGCATCAGTGCTTTGTCCACGGTGATCTGGCATATGGTCGGGCTGTCGACCAGGCCTTGTGGAAGCAGTCTCCATTGGAAGCGAAGGTTGGGCCTCTCGCCGTTCCGAAACGCCACGGAAAAGGCGAATCGTTCTCTGTCCTCAGGGTGCAGGGGTATTGAAAAGAAACTGTCCTTGATATCCAGTACTGTGCACGGCTGCCCTGTGGGGATGGCTGAGTTCGTGGGTAGCAGTGTCTGGACTGGACCCAGGGGTCGGATCGTCCTGTTCACTTCTCTCAGGTCGTGGACGAGACGATAGCCTTCTCCGGACCTTTTGGGGATCACAAATACAGGGGTGTTCCATGGGCTGATGGAGGGTTCTATGTGACCCTTTTGCAGTTCGCGGTCGACCAGTTCCAGCAAGGCTGCCATTCGAGGCTCTGTCAGGGGCCACTGCTCAACCCATACAGGGTCTGATGACTTCCAAGTCAATTTGATTGGCAGCGGGGGCTGTATGGCAGTGGCCCTCATAATAGATTTGTAATCCGAAATCCGAGCATGGAAAGGATGTCCTGTTTCCCCGGGGCCGGGATGCTTGGAGTGAAGGTGCTGCCAGGGAAAGCTGTGCCGGCTGGGGACAGCTCGCTGAGTTGTTGCCCTTCCCCGGAAGTCTGGGCTAACGCGGTCGCCCTGCCATTCCTGCTTAGATACAGTCCGCCCCGCCCCATCAAAAAGCATGCGGCTTATTTGCGTAATATCAAAAGTGAGCAGATCGTTATTGCTAGAAAGGTCGTCCTCAAGAGTGGGTACTACAGCTAAGTTGATCCCTATTTCTGAAATCGCTTTGGCTTCTTTTGGGTTAACTGGGGTATATGCCCTTTGTTGGTTCCCCCGCGCTCCGGCAACCCCCCCTGGGAAAGCGTGCATGGAGGCTGCCGGTGCCCGGTCCCCACAGGCTCCTTTTATTTTTCCCCAATCGGTGAACTTGTGTTGTGATTGTTTCCCGATATTGTTTAAAGCTTTATTTGGTTTCGCTCGAAACCACATTAATTTTGCTCTCTTGGTTTCCGAGTCCCAGCTGGACTCGGTCGGCTCTTCCAAGCTGTCTGAGCAGCTGTTACTTGACTCTGAGCTGGAAGCTGACTGCCGGTACACTTCCGGCGCTCCGTACCATTTTGTTCGGCTTCGACCTCACTCCTCCCTTTGGTGGTGGTACCGCTCCCTCCCCCTGGGGTCCCCCCGCCTCCTGCCGCGGGAGGTCCTTACCCTATAAGGACCTAATTTGAATAGAGCACTCTGATTGGTCTTACGCTCCACCGCGGGGGCTGCCCCGTCTCCCCGCTCACCCGCGCATGCGATGTTAAGCAGGCTGACTGTATTTCTGCCCCCCGCCTCCTCCCTTCCGCCCTCGCCATGTGGTTCGGCGCCATTTTTAAACGCACATGGCGGGGGCAAGTTTTTACTTGATTTACAAGATTCCAGCGGGGTCCGACAATCCAGCCTCGTTCCGCGCCTCCTCCACGAGTCCCTGCCAGAAGCATCGCGTGCGCTGCTTTGCTTCCTGCGCCGCACCGGCGGCCGGCGGGGAAGAGACGGATAGAGAAACCGCGGATTTTTCGGACGGTTCCGCGGGGGGGGGCAGGACCCGGCGGGCTCCGCGGGAAGGTCGGGGGGTCCCCTGGGGGTTCCGGGGGGTCTCCTGGGGGCTCCGGGGGGTCTGGGCTTGGGCTCGGGAAGGGGTGGAATGCGCCTGGCCCCCGCATATTCCCACCTTCAATCCGATTGCTCTCAGAGGTGGTCTGCGTTGCAGCCCCCACCCCCGGCTTTGGTGGAGCTAATAAATGTGTACGTGCGGCTTCTCGCGTCTCCTGTTCTTCTAACATCTTGCGTAGGGCCTCTTCTACTTTCCCCCACCTTTTGAGGTTTTTACCACTGCCTGCGGACTTAGAGTCCTCTGCTGAGGCGGCAGTGCACTTCTCCCACGCTTCCGAATATAATATATTTACTGGATGTTCGATCGTCCCCAGGTCTAGGAGCCTTGCAATAGCAAGATTAGAGTTCCTGAGCTCACCTTTAATTCCCCATTGCTCATGAGCCTGACTTACAACCTTCGCTGTGGATTCCATGGTCCACGCGGGTCCAGAGGCGTCCCTCCCACTGCGGTCAGACCTGCTGCCGCAGTCGCCGTCCTCTTTCTAGGAGAATCCCCGTTCGCCGGGCGCAAGTTGCTTTCCCGGGTTTCCGGCACCAAAATGTTGCCTCTGGATCAAGGCAGGCGACCTGGTTCTGAGGTACAGCTCGACGGCCCACTCTCCAGGGCCGTTCGGGCCAATGACATACGCAGACACCAATGTGGTGGACGGTCAAATGGCGTTTATTACTTCTTCTCCTGGGGTCTTATAGTCTAAGGGGTCTCTACGTCAAAAGGGGTTTGTCCTTCTTATCTATGGTTAGTAGGGAATGGAAAAGTACTGGGTTAGGAGTGGAAAGTTGCTGACTTTAGTGGGGCAACACTCCTATTGTTAGTGGGGCCACATTCCTATTGTTAGTGGGGCCACATTCCTATGTTAGTTTCTTATCTATGAGTAACAGAGGGTCTTATCTACGGGAAACAGAGGGTCCTGGCTTTCCGTGACATCGCGACAACTTCCGCAGCGCCTTTTCCCTATCTACCACATCAGGGGCTCAGTAACACACCCACAGAGGTGCTGCTGTGACACAGCCCCCTCTGGGCCATCCCACAGCCCCTGCCAGTGCTGAGCCCCTGTGAGCTCTGTCTGTGCCCTGCTGGTGTCCCTGAGGGGCCCTGGCAGTGCTCCAGCCCTGCTGGGCTGTGCACAGGAGCTGCTCCTGGCCAGAGCTGTCTCTCTGCAGCACTGTCCTTGCCAGGAGCTGCCTCCGGGCCAGGAGCCCGGCCCAGCTCAGCAGCACAGACAGAGCACAGGGACTTCAATGACTCTGTGGGACTTTGGTGCTCTTTGCCTGCCATGGCCAAAGTGCTGCCCAAGTTGGCTCTGTCAGGGCCTTGCAGCTGGTGCCCATCCCTGTGCCCTGTGCAGCCCAGGCTGTCCCACGGTGTCCCTGCCCTGCGCCTCTGTCCCTGCAGGCTGTCGTCATCCCCCGGCTGCCCCACCTGGCTTGGCCCTTCCTTTGCTGACAGCTCTGCCTCTTGCCTGCCTCTGCCTGCCCACACAAAGCCTTGGCCTTGATACCAAAAGGGTTCATTACATTTTTACTGTGCTTGTGAACTTTTAGCACAGGAACAAGGCATGCCGGGGCTGCTTTCCCAGCAGGAATGGTTGGAAGAGAAGAAGACCTCTGGCTCAAGATTGCAGTGGCAGAAAAATGAAGGACTGAAACTAGGAACTTGGGGTGTGTTTTGTGGTAATGGGTAAATAGTAATACACATTTAGTGACACTGGTAGAATACATGCCCACATAAGGTTAGGAGTTATCCCTCGCTAGACCTCAGGCCTGAATCAATGATACCCTCTTGAATAGCAATTTAGTGTTTATGAGTCTTATTGTGATATTCTGGAGATTTGGTGACAGCAAGGCCTCACAGAACCAAGGATCCAGCTGTGACACTGAGAAACCTCATGGAAGATCGTGACCCAGCGGAACCCCATGGAACCAAAATCCATTTTGGCATATTGGGGCCACATTGAACCAATGTTCCATTGTGATACTGCGGATCCAAGGAGACTGTTGTGACTCTGAGAAACCTCTTGGAACCAAGGGGCCATTCTGACACACAAGGCCCTGTGGAACCATGCATCCATTGTGACACTGCAGAACCTCATGGAACAAAGGTGACCATGTTCTACTGTGGAACCTCATGGAACAAAGGGTCCATGGTGACACTGCAGACTCAAGGAGACTGCTGTTGGCAGTATGAACATTCATGGATCCAGAACTCCATTGTGACAGAGCATAGCCACATGGAGCCAAGGGACCATTGTGACACTAGAAGGCCTCATGGAAGCAAGGAACCATTGTGACACTATGAAATGTTGGCAGGCCAAGGGGCAGTTGTCACACTGTGTGGCACCATGGAACCAAGGAGTCTATTGTGACAGCATAGGGCCACATAAAATTGAGGATTCATGGAACAGTGCTGGACCCCATGGAACCAAAAGTCCATTGTGGCATTGCAGGACCTCGTGGAACCAAGGAGACCCTTCTGACAATGTGCGTCCCCATGGAACCAAGGGGCCATTGCGATACTTCGGCACCCAGGAGACTCCTGTGACACTGCCAGGCCTCATGGAAGCAAGGAGCCATTGTGACACTATGGGGTCCCATGGAAACAAGGGGCCAATGTGACATATCTGGGCCTCATGGAAACAAGGATCCAATATGACACCACCACCATGACACTGCAGGGCTCCATAAATCCAAGGGAACAGTGAACAGGTCTGGTGTGCTTGGCCTGACTGGTCCAAGTGCCCTTGGCATGTCAAGGGTCTCTTCTCATGTACCCCTGAAACCCTAGGGCTCTGGGCTTTCCTTCAAATGAAAAAGAACTGCCCTACTCGTTTGAGCATCCATGGCCAAAATAGGATTCCCCATCCAAAATTCTCAATATCCAGGGATTGCTCCCAGACCAAAAACTGCCATTACCAACAAGCCTGGCTGACTTTGATTTCCTGAGAACTGGCTCTCACTTGCCTTCAAACATTGGGGCTCTGTGCTTTCCTTCCTATGGAAAAGGACCCTCGCTCCTGCACAGGCACCCATGGCCAAAACTGGCACTTTTCCTCCAAAATTCCCTATATGCAAGGGCTTCTCCCAGACAAAAGCAGCTAGGACAGACTGCTGTGTCTGGCCTTGGCCTCTGGTGGTCACCGCTGTTCTGCCCTGAAACACTGGGGCCCTTTCCTTCCCATGGAAAAGAACCATTCTTCTTCTCCAGGTGCCCATGGCCAAATTTGGGGTTCCACCTCCAGAAGTCCTATATCCAATGATTGCTCCTACACAAAAGCTGCCATTACAGACGGGTCTGGCTGGCCTTGGCCTCCTGAGGGCTGTCTCTCACCTGCCTTCCAAACACAGGGTCTGTATGCTTTCCTTTCTATGGAGACATTGGTGACACTGTGGGGTCTCGTGGAATGAACAACATCTTTGTGGCTCTGTTTGGCAGCATGGTCCCAAGGGGCCAGTGTGAAGCAGCAGGACTTTGTGGAACCAAGAGGCCATTGCTGCATTTCAAGGCCTTGTGGAGCCAAAGGGACGTTGCGATCCTGCAGGGCAGCGTGGATCCATGGAGAGCATTGTGGCATTGCAAGGCCCCATGGAATCATGGAGACAGACCATTGTGACACTGTGGGGCCCCATGGAACCAAAGGGCCACTGTGACCCTGCAGGGTGTCTTGGAAGCACAGGGACATTGTGAAACTGCAGAAACAAGGAGAGCATTGTGACACTGGAGAGTGCCATGTAACCAAGGCAATATGGAATACATCTGGCTGGCTTGGCCTCTCAGGGGCCACCTGACAGGCCCAGCTGATCTTGGAATGTTGAGGGCTGCCTCTCAACAGGCCCTGGAGAACTGGGGCTCCATGCTTTCCTTCCTATGAAAAAGAACCATCCCTCTTTCCAGGTGCCCGCAGCCAAAACTGATACTCCCCCTGAAAAATTCCCTATATGCAAGGGTTGACCCAGACAAAAGCTGCCAGGACAGAGAGCTCTGGCTGGCCTTAGTCTTAGCTCACCTCTCATCTCAAGGATGCCCTGAGGAAAGTATTTGAACAGGCTTGACTGCCGGAACATCAATGAGTTTCACACTCTTAGATGCTCTTTTTATCATATGTATCTTTTATTTCTCATTGTGTATTATGCTAGAAATGTTATTTTCAGCTAAAAAATATTCTTACTACTTTACCGGTGTTATCTGACACAAAACAACCCTTCTGCATATGTATCCTGGTCACCTGTATAAGCAAACACAAGAAATAATCCAGCAGGAATTATTTGTCCCTGTTCCCATCTGTCACATCTCCTCTGGAGCTGGAGGTGCAGCCCCAGCACTTGGGAGGGCTCAGGAGGTCAAAAGCTCAGCTCCCACACAGACAACTTGCAGACCTGGAGGTGCTTTTCTTGGCCCCTGCACGCTCAGCCAGGCTGAGATGGACACTGATGGTTTCTTGGCCAGGTTCTCTGAGCCCAGCCCAGCTCCCTGCAAGCTCTGCCAGCTGCCCTGAGCTCTGGACAGCACCAAGGGCCTCTCCCCAGCCCAGCCCAGCTGACTCTGGCCCCACAGCTCTGCTCAGGCCAGGCTGCTCTGGGCATTGGCCCCATGGCCTCAGCCCCTGGCAAGGGCACAGCAGCAGCTGCAGCTGCCACAGGACTCGGCCCCAGCCATGAGGGAAGGAGCTTGGCCAAGCCCAATGGAGGCTCCCTGGCTGTCCTGCAATGTCACAATGAACTTTTGGTTCCATGAGTCCCCCATTGTTTTATGAATCCTTAGTTCCATGGGGCCCTGTAGTGTCAAAATAGTCTCCTTGGTTTCAGGGTGCCACAAAGTGCCACAATTGCCCTTTAACCCAAGGTCACTATGTGACTTTGGGGCCACATAGTATCACAATGGACTCCTTGGTTCCATGAGGTCTTGTAGTGTCACAATGGGCTCCTTGGTTCCATGGGGATGCAAAATGCCACAATGGCCCTTTGGCTTCACAAAGTCTCAAAGTGTAAAAATGGCCTCCATGGTTTCCCAAGGCCATGCTGTTTCACAATGGACCTATGACTCCATGATGCCCCAGAATGTCACGACATGCTCCTTGGTTCTGCCCTTTAAGAATGCCCCCTTGGTCCCTTGGAGCCCCACAGTTACACTATTGTGCCCTTGGTTCCATGAGGCCCCGCAGTGGCACAATGGTCCTTTGGTTCCACGTGGCCCCATGTGTCACAATGATCTCCTTGGTTCCATGATACCCCATAGCACACCAATTCCACAGTGCCAGAATGGCCCCTTTGTCCCATGGAGCCCCACAGTGTCAATATGGTCCCCTTGATTCCATGAGGTCCTGCTGTGCAACAATGGCCCCTTCGTTACAATGGGTTCCAAAGGCTCATAATGGTCTCTGTGGTTCCTTGATGCCCTGCAATATCCCAATGGACCCTCGGTTCCAAGGTGGCCCACAGTGTCACAAGGCTGCCTGAGTGCAACAAGGCCCTGCAGTGCTGTAGTGGCCCCCTGGTTCCATGAGGCAAAGCAGAATCAGAATGGTCCCATTGGTTCCATGGAGGACCACAGTGTAACAATGGACCTTTGGTTCCGTGAGGTTCCACTTCATCTCAATAGACTTTGGTTCCATGAGGTTCCTCAGTGTCTCAATGTCCCCTTGGCCCTGCTGTGTCACAGTGGTCGGTGGTTCCATGAGGCTCCACATGTCCAAATGGTCTCCTTGCTTCTGTGTAACCCTACAGAACCACAATGGACCCTTGGTTCCATGAAGCCCTACTATGTCACAATCAAAATTTGGTTCCATGAGTTTCTACTCTGTCAACAACAGTCTGAGTTCTACAGTGTCACCATGGATTCTTTGTTCCATGAGGTTCTATAGCACAACATGATTATCTTGATTACAGAAAGTTCTGCAGTGTCATAGTGGATCCTTGGTTCCATGCAGCCCCAAACTCTCACAATGACCTCATGGTTTCAGGAGCTTCCATACTGTCATCAATGGTCTCCTGGGTTCCACAAGGCCTTGCTCTGATGCAATGGACTTCTGTTTCCATGGGGTTCCACTGCATCACAATGGACCCTTTGTTCTATGAGGTTCCAAGTGTCACAGCTGGATCCTTGGTTCTGTGAGCCTCTGCTGCCACCAAATGGTCAAAATATCAGAATAAGTCTCCTTAACACTAATTTGGTGTCTAAGAGAGCAGCATTTATTCAGGCCTGAGGTGCAGTGGGTGATAACTACTTACATGGACACGTGATTCTACCAGGGTATCACTTATATACAGCCACTATGTGCATATTAATATTTATCCATTTCCATAAAACCCACTCCAAGTTCCAAGATTCAGTCCTTGCTTTTTCTATCACTGCATTCTTGAGCCAGATGTCTTCATCTTCTCTTCCACCCATTCCTGCTGGGAAAGCAGGCCCTGAATGCCTTGTTTCTGTGCTGAAAGTTCACAGGCACAGTAAAAATTGAATTAACCCTTTTGGTATTAATGCCAAGGCTTTGTGTGGGCAGGCAGAGGCAGGCAAGAGGCAGAGCTGTCAGCAAAGGAAGGGCCCAGCCAGGTGGGGCAGCTGGGGGATGCCGACAGCCTGCAGGGACAGAGGCACACGTTTGCCCAGCATCAGAGACACCTTTCCCTTGCTTGTCCCTGTGTCCTGTCATCACTGCCACCATAGTAATGTAGTGTTCTACTCTACCTGAAACCTGGGGACACTTTCTCAGTCTTGTCCTTCAATGGGACCCATTACCCCTTCAAGAAAACTTCACTGTTTCAATCACTTTTTGAGTTCTTGAGAAGTTTTTTAAACACGCTCTGAGGGACTGAGTCCAATGCAAAGAGCACCAAAGCCCCAGAGAGTCATTGAAGTCCCTGTGCTGTGTCTGTGCTACTGAGCTGGGCCGGGATCCTGGCCCAGAGGCAGCTCCTGGCAAGGGCAGCACTGCAGAGAGACAGCTCTGGCCAGGAGCAGCTCCTGTGCACAGCCCAGCAGGGCTGGGGCACTGCCAGGGCCCCTCAGGGACACCAGCAGGGCACAGACAGAGCTCACAGGGGCTCAGCACTGGCAGGGGCTGTGGGATGGCCCAGAGGGGGCTGTGTCACAGCAGCACCTCTGTGGCTGTGTCATAGAGGTACAGAGCAGCTGTGATGTCAGCAAGGGGCTATGTGACTGGCCAGAGTGGGCTGTGTGAGGTCACAGATTGGGCTATGACATCACAGAGTTTGTTGTGTGAGGTCATTGAGCAGCTATGACATCATAGAGGGAACTGTGTGACAGCACAGAGGAGGCTGTGAGGTCAGAGTGTGTGCTGTGACATTACAGAGTGGCAGTATCACATCGTAGGGTTTGTGACATCACTGAGGGGATTGTGACAGCACAGAGCTGCCTGTGATGTCATAGAGTAGGGTATGAGGCCATAGAGCAAATTCTGCCATCAAAGAGGGTGGAACTGGGGCATCAGAGAGTGGGCTGTGACATCCCTGGGTGACTGAGTAACATCATAGAGCAGGTGGTGAAATCACAGTACAGATTGTGAAGTCATAAGGTGACTAGGTGACATCACAGAGACTTCTGTGACATCACAGAGCAGCTGTATCACATCAGAGGGTGGCATCTCAGAGTTGGCTCTGTGACATCACAGGGGCTGTGTGACATCACAGGAAGGCTGTGTGAAATCACAGGATGCTCTGTGATATCACAGGGGCTGTGTGACATCACAGGGGCAGTGTGAGGTCCCTGGGGAGGTCACTCTGTCCCGGCCCCCCCTCACAGTTCCCCCCAGAGCAGTCCAACCCTGCTCGTGCACAGTGGGGTCCCCTGTCCCCCCGGGTCCCCCCGCCCCCAGCCCCGCAGCCTCCCCCAGAGGATGTTCCACGAGATCGACCCCAGGGCCTGACACAGGGACGGGGGGCTGGGGCCCTGGGGGTGGCACAGGGGGACAGGGACCCCCCGGCAGCGTCCCCGTGTCCCCCAGGGCCAGAGCCTGGGCCAGGGCTCCTTCACCCTGTTACAAACGAGGCCTTGAGTGCGCTGAAGTTCCCCAGCAAGGGATCAGCAAAAACCACATTTAATATTAAGGGACAGCAGCACAAAGTTCCTTGGCAAGAGTCACTCTGCTCCTGACTGGAAACTTCAGGCACACCAAGGAAACAAAGCAACAACAAAACCAAACCAAATCCAGTCAATCAAACCAGAAATCAGGCAAGAACTCTTCCTGGGTATGTGTGAGACACAAGGACAGTGAGGGCAAAGATAAAAGGAATATGGGCCAAAAGCTTAAAAGAGGTCAAACCTAACAGGACTGTACTTAAACCTTAACTTTAACTGGTACCTTCAACTCCCCAATTTAGCAAAAGAACAGCACTTAACACTATTTAATCTAACTTAAAACCTATGAGTTAGAAATTTAAGAGAGGAATTGCACTTAACAATCCTTAACTTAGCTAATAAATTAAATGTAACAACTTAGAAAAAGAGCAACTCTTAGCAGCATTTAACTTGGTTTAGACCTCGTGACTTATACTTACTTACTGATACCTGGATATCTGAGTGACTCAGCTATCCAAGGCACTTCAACCCCTCAGAGAGCAGCATTTCTGCCACATTTCAGGCATTCCTGTGTGCATACAGACACCAAGAGTCAGCGCAAGGCACCTGTGAGCAATTCCCCTGAGGGCAGGAAATGCTCAGTGCTGATTCTTTGGCATCTCCCCAGCAGACAAAGGGTTGAGCCTGGAGGAGTGGGGGGATCGGCCTAGGTTCCGTCGTTGTTCAGGATCCCCGAGTGCAGCAAACGGGAGAGTTCCCGGCTGGGAGAGGCCCCACTCAGAGGGAGTCGCTGGCCCAGGAGAGCTCCAAGGGCTCCTTTTGGAGCGCTGTTTGCAGGGCCCCAAGAGAGGGGCTGCAGTCCCAGAAATGGTTCATCCTGGCCACACTTGGCACCAACAGCTTTCTCTGGCAGTGTGAGAACAGGGATGTTGTGCCACGGAGGGAACAAAAGCAGTTCCCAGGGCTGCTCCTTCAGAAAGCAGGAGCTGGTTGGGCAGCAGCAGTGCCTGGAGCAGACAGTGTTTGTGATGAGCTGCAGAGGAGCTGAGCCCAGGGGCTGTGGGCCAAGGCTGAGCCCCAAGGAGCATTTCTCAGCTGGCAGGGTGGCCTGAGAAGGGGAGGGGGGAATGCAGCAGCACAGGCCCATGGAAGCAAGGGATCATTGTGACACTGTGGGGCCTTGTGAGACCAAGGGACCATTGTGACACTGTGGGGCCTTGTGAGACCAAGGCACCATTGTGACACTGTGGGGCCCTATGAGACCAAGGGACCATTTTGACTCTCTGGGGCCTCATGGAATCATAGAGAGCACTGCGACATTGCTGAGCCTCATGGAACCAAAGGGACAGTACTGACACTGTGTGGCTCCATGATGTAGGGATCATTGTGACACTGACACAATGGCCCCATCAAACCAAGGGACCATTGTGACACTGCAAGACCCCATGGAGCCAAAGGTCCCTTGTGACATTGCAAGACCTAATAGAACCTAATGGAGAGACCATTTGGGCACTGCAGAGCCTCATGGAACCAAGGTCCATTTTGACACTGAGGGAATTCATAGAATCATTGGGACACTGTGAGGCTCTATGGAATAAGGAAAGCACTGTGACACTCTGAAGCCTCATGGAACCAGTGAGACCATTGTGACCCTGGGGATCCTCACAGAACCAAGAAGACTATTGTGATACTGTGGGGCCTTGTGAAAACAAGAGGCTTTTGTGACACTTCAGGGCTGCATGGAACCAAAGGTCCAGGGTGATATTGCAAGGCCTCATGACCTCAGTGGTCCATTGTGACACTGGGCCACCAAAGGAGACCATTGTGACACTGCAGGCTGCATAGAACCGAGGGGCCATGGTGACATTGTGGAACTCCATTGAACCAAGGGTTCATTGTGACACTGCAGGCTTCATGGAACCAAAGCTCCCGGGTGACACACAGTGGCCTCCTGTTATCAATTGTCCATTGTGACACTGTGCAGCCAAAGGGAGACCATTGTGACACCACAAACCCCCAGGATCCAAAAGTCCATTGTAACATTGCAGGCTGCTTGGAACAGAGGAGTCACATGTCATTGTGGGGCCTGGGGAACTGTCGGGATCATTAGCTTTTCAGAGTGACCCTGAGAAAAGTTCCAAAGTCTCTTTTCCCAGCCTGGTGCTTGAAGAAGGAGTCAGGGCTCTTTATTTCTCGGTCTCAAGTTTGTTTATTTTATCTTATCTATTAAAAATTTTCTAGTGCCCTGCCGAGGTCAGCTCACAAAGACAGTCCGAGGCATTCTGCCTGCCCACAGGGCTGTGTTATGTCTTTATACAAAAACTATGTATACAATGTTTACAATTTCCAAAACCTATTACCTATGTTAGACCTTGAGCTTCTACTCTAAACCAATCTGTAAGTGCCAACACCACAGCAGAAGATGGAGGCCAAGAAGAAGGAGAAAGGCTGGACACACTTAGTTCCTTCCATCTTGCCCCCATACCAAAAACGCAAAAATCTACTTTTCCACCCTGTGAAAACTTCACTAATATTCTATTTAAACTGTTGTGGCTTGCTGATCTTCATACAAGGTTGGTAATTTGCTCCACGGGTCATAATCAAAACCACAGGGGCATTTTGGGCTCTGTGCCAGGGTCTCTGAGACCCCTGACAGGGGTCGTGGCTGCTCAGGACAGCCAGAGGGATGTCCTGGGTCCTGACAGGGAACCACAGAGACCATTGTGACACTGCAGGGACTCATGGAATCATTGGGACCATTGTGACACTGTGGGGCCTTATGGAACCAAGGCGCCAGTGTGACACTGCTGGACACTGTGGAATCAAGGCGCCATTGTGACACTATGGAGCACCATAAAGCCAAGGGAACACAGAACAGCTCTGGCTGGTTTTGCCTCCCATGGACTGCCTGACTGGTCCAACTGAGCTTGGCCCGTTGAAGGTCGCTTCTCATCTGCTGCTGAAATACTGGGGCTCTGTGCTTTCCTTCTGATGGAAAAGAGCTGTCCTTCTTCTCCAGGCACCCATGGCCTGAATTGAGATTTCACCTCCAAACTTCCTTTTATCCAGGGATTGTTCCCTGGAATATTGCCAGGACAAGTTTTTCTGGCAGTGGTTTTGCAAGGGTCACCTCTCATCTTTCCCCAAAACACTGGGGAAGGCTCTGTGTTTTCCTTTCTATGGGAAACAATTGTGCTGCTTCTCCAGGTGTCCATGGGTGAGATTGGTGCTCCACCTCCACAACTCCCTAGATCCAAAGACTGCTTCCCCACAAAATCTGCCATTCCTGACAAGTCTGGCTGGCCTTGGCCTAGTGAGCCTTTCAGCTGCTTTCCAAACACTGGGTCTCTGTGCTTTCCTACCTATGGAACTGTCCTTCTCAGCCAGGTGCCCATGGCCAGAATTGGGGTTCCCCCTCTAAAATTTACTGTTGTGAAAGGCTGGAGGAGATTGTTGGATCAAAACTTCTCATGTGTGAGGGGAGGAAGGGGCAGGTCCAGCCTTGCCATGCCCTGGAGCCCCAATCCCCCCAGAGCCTCTATCCCAGCCCAGCAGTGGCTGCCAGTCCCTGGCACAGCACAGGCAATGCTCCACAGCCACCTCTGCAGCCTCAGTCCACTCCTGAGAGACCAAATGAGCCCAAGTCCCACCTGGGGGAAGGGCCCAGGAAGACCAAGGGGTATTTGAGGATGACCACAAGGCAAGCACACATCTTGACCCTGCCTCCTCTTGGAATTTCCATCTGAACACTCCTGGAATCCAGGAGTTGGAAGCTCTGTGTGTGCTTCTCTAAATCTTTTTTGTATTTCTCTCTTTCCATGTCTTCTTATGTTTCTTTGCTTCTGCAGATATTGAATAACATGAAATTGAACAGGCTTAGAGTTTGTGAAGTCAAATGGGCCAAGTCAATGCTTTGAGATGTGTTTTTTGTTGATTGAATGTCTGTTGTAGTTTGACATGAGAAGAATTTTAAAAAGTAATACAAAAATTTTGTGTAACTGACAATCTGTTAAACCACAAAGACACTGAACACGCCTCTGTGAAACACAAATGTTAAAGATGAAATAAACCAGGAACCTCCTCTTTCTTTTCCAGTCAGCAAAGAAGCAGCAGGCCCTGGCCCCAGCTCCCATCTCAACCAAACCAAACCAAACCAAACCAAACCAAACCAAGCAACCCTGCCGTGGGCTGAGCCCCTTTCCCCCTCCCCAGACCGCCCCCCTCCATTGGCCCTATTCTAACCAAACCAAACCCCAACAATTCCCAAACAGGAAAACAAAAGAGGCTACAAAACCCCAACCAGAACAAAGCTGGCCACAGCAATTAAAATCTTACTATCAAGTCACCACCCCCAAGACAATTAAAACTAAAAACTCCTACAACCTACAACCCATAAAAAATAACCCTACAACTAATATTAAACACAATAAAAAGCCCCAAACCAGTCATAAAAGCAATCCTAATACAACTCAACCACAACTTCCCCCACAAGTTATCAGCGGGTCACGGGTAAATCCTTTCAATAATTCAATCCTCCCTCAACTGAAAAAAAAAAATAAAAACCAAACAAAAAACCTTAAAACCATAAAAGTCAGTAAAAAGTTAAATTCCTCCCCCCAAAAAGAAGAAAAAATACCTTTATCTTAAAACTAAAATCTTCTTATAAACTATAAAGAAAAAACTCTTTTTCTTAATAACACATGAAACTATAAAAAAAATTCAAATTAATCAAAATATTTCAAATTAATCAAAGAAAAACCTGCATGTTAAATAAATAAATGTTAAAATAACTGTAATTTTACAAAAAGTTTAAACAGGGGGAAAAAGAAGTAATCCAGTATCCCCAAGAGAAGATCTCTATTGTCAGAGATAAAAATAATTTTAAAAGAAAGTAATAAAAACTTTTACCTTTAAACAGCTCATCTTTAAAACAATACCCCTTAAGCTGACATGACCCATCAACAAGCTGTAAAAAAGCTTGTAGCAATAAAAACATCACAATAACAAAGATCCCCAGACAACTGTTATCCATGACAAAACTAAGAACAAAAAGCAACCTATTTTTTCCTCTTGTAAAAAAATCTCCATAACCTTAACAAGAAAAACTTCTCCCCACAGTAAACTAAACAAATTCATTCTAGAAATAGTGTACTGACTAGCAATTTCTAGTTTAGTTTCTTTACATTTTCAGAAAAATGAAAAAGATGTGAAGAAAAAAAAGTATTCTAAAAGATTATTTTAATTCTTACTACATTTTATTTAATTTTACTTTTAATAAATTTTTATTTATACCCTTTTAAAATTTTAAGCCTACTATACCTTTCTTGTAATCCTATCTCACAACAAGATAAATACATAAATAATTAACCAGCACTAAAACACAACATACTCATCAGTACATTAATTAGGAAATCTCAAGATTAGAAAGATCTATAATTAACAAACAAAAAGCACTACAGTGTCATAACAAACATTTTTATGTTTTTTACGCCAAAGTTTCTCTGATTTTCCAAAGTTGCCAGTAAAGGCTGTTTTGTTATTTTGAATTACTGAGAATCTCCAGTTCGTATATCTCTAGGGAGTCCAACTCACAGTACACAAGCAATTGTAATTCTTTTCAAATGTCTCCTTGAGAGAATTGTTTGGCGTTTAGGGGTCAGGGCTTGTGTGTCCTGCTTGGCACAGCCCAGGCAGGGCTTTCCCAGCCACATTCCACACTCCATTTCCCAGCTGGAGCCGCTGCTGCCTCTGAGTTGTGCTGCCCCAGCCCCAGGGACGCTCTCCTTGTCTGCCCATTCCCCCACGGTCTCTGGGCAGGGATGGCCTCAGTGGGGGCTGCTGACATCCTCAGCACCTTGGAGGCTGCTGCTGAATTTTCCTGCTGCAGAGGCTTGTTCAGCCTTCAGCTCTTCAGTGCAGGAATTCAGTGTCCCAGGGCTCATTAACATTCAGAACACCTTAACAACCAAAGCCTCTGGGAATAATTTGATTTCAGTTACCAAATCTTGTGTGGTTAAAAAGAGAGATTTCAGAAGTGCATTCAACTGAATATGTTCTATTTAAAAATACTATGAGAAAACAGTTTTTTGGACCTGTTTAGGTTTTTTTTTTTTTTCCCTGTTAATAGCAATCTCCACTTGACATTGAAACCAAGTACCTCCTCATGCAGTTTGAAGATATAAAAATCAACACTATTCATGGCTGACAATCAATCAGACTCTGTCCCTACCCCCACCCCACCATTTTCCCCATCCCAGCCCTGGCACTCAGAGCAGCCTTGTGCAAATCTGAGCTCCCTCCAGCCCAGGCTGCACCTGCAGCTTTCAGCTCCTTGGCTCCAACTCCCACCTGCTTTCCTTGGAGAAGGAGCTGCCTGAGACACAGAGATATGTTCATTTCTTGTCAGCCATCAAAGCCAAGGGAAGGCACAGCTCCATCAAATGCAAAAGTCATTCTTCTCCCTGTCTCTGCCCTGCCCCTGATCCCCACAGCCTCTCCTGTTTCCTTCATCCCTGCATTGCCAGGGACTTTCTGGGACAAGGGAGCTCTGCTCTGGCTATGGAGGGAGGTGCCAGTGCAGCCACTGGAGTGGGAACCACAACTCATCAGCTTTGTGTCCTTTGAGGGACCAGGAACTGGTGAGACTCAGAGGCACAGAAAGTTTCTTTTCATGGCCAACAGACCATAGTTGTACAGGACACAATTTAATAACAATCACGCTCTTCCCTGAGCCATGCGCAACATCCCAGCAGCATCTGATGAGTCCATCATACACAAGTGATTTCCATAATAAAATTACTTTCAGACAAATGTGGTTCTGTGATTGATATAAACACAATTAAGTTCTTGTATCAGGATGATTTTCCTGGAGTTGGGGAAAAACCGCTCAAACAATTCCTTATTTGCAAAGCTGTCAGTGGTGGATGGAGAAGGGAGGTCAGGCTGCTCTTGGTGTTGAGGAAATGCTGAAACCAGCCTGACTCATTTCATCTCCTCATGTCCTGGCTGATCTCTCCTCTTTCCCCTTCCACCCATTGGCTTTTGTCTCCCCTCAGCCCTGTGTGAAGAGCCTGGCTCTGTGTTCTCCATCCCCTCCTCGCTGGCACTGCCAGGCTGGCATGAGGAGCCCCTCAGCCTTCCCTGCTCCGGGCTGGACAAGCCCAGCTCCCTCAGCCTCTGCTCACAGCCCAAGGGCTCCAGCCCCACCTTGGAGGCCCTTCCCAGACCCTGCTCCAGCTGCCAGACATCTTTCCTTCCCTGGCCAACCCAACCCAGGCCACAGTGACCTGGTGTCATGATCCATCTTTATGAACAGGTTTCATGATGGTTCATGATCTCAGAGTGCATAAGAACCGACATGGTACAAGGGGGTTTGCAGTGACAATCAAAACAAATGCACCTCTATTGAAATAACCCCAGCAAAAATGCGTTGGGGAGGAATCGGGGAAAAATGGAAAAAATAAGGGAAAAGAGGGAGGAAAAAGAATGGGTATATGGCTACCAAACGCAGAATGGCGAAGTCCCTCGATGTTCAGCCAATGGAGTTCACCAGGTCACGTCCCGGTAAATCTCAGACGTGCAGTCCATTTGGACTCTAGTTACACTCTTTTTTGATGGGGGAAGGGGAATAGAACTTTAAACTGGATCAAAGGTAGTCTATTGTATCTTTGGGGGAAAGAATGGTATTTAGAGAAAGGTACACACAGTCCATGTTCTCAGCAGTGGGCGAGAGTCATTGTCTTTGTGGTCCAGTGCTCACACCTGCAATATCCATCTTGCTTTGGTTAGCTTGCCTCTCCCACACACCTCCCCTGGGTTAGGGGTCTCAGTCCCAGTCCTTGAAAAGTGTGAGAGGGGGGCTTCTCACATAGGCATTTCTCTGGTGAAGAGGCTTCTTACATCTCAGTTTGTCTTTCACGGTGATTGCAAATGCATGAGAGGACCACCCAAAACTCAGGAGAAGTCTGGCCAGGCCAAGTGGTGGGGGAAAAATCCCAGAGCTATTGTTGCAAAAAGGGCAGAATGTCTTTCTCTTCTTTTCATTGAGCTCAGTGTAGCATACAGTAAACACACCTGTGAAACAATAGCTTAGCAACGCTCTCAGGTCTCCGGGCCCTTAGCATGTGACTTTCTCCTACAGGGCCAGAGATTTAAGACAGGGGAGTCTTTTCTTCAGTGGTCCCCAATGACAATCATGAGGCAGATGAGGGAAATTTTGGACCGAGTCTCACACCCAGTTGCACCAGTTGTGTCCTTAGTCCCTTTAGCATGGTTCCATTACCTTCCAGTTGATCCCAGTTGCTCCCAATGTGCCACATTTTCTTCTCAACATGGGCCCAGTAGCTTCCAGTACCCCCTAATCAGGATCCATTCACAAGCATTGCAATCCCAGTGGCTCCCAGGATGATCCCAGTTGCACCCAGTCACTCCCAGTATGGTTACAACCACCCCCAGTATGATCCCAGTCACTCCCAGATCCTCCCAGTATGATTCCAGTCATGCTCAGAGTGACTCCCTGTCACTCCCTGTGTGGGCCCAGTTGCTCCCAGTCACCTCCAGCATGGTTCCAGTCAGAGCCAGCGCCTTTCCAGTCACTCCCAGTCTGGTTCCAGTAGGATCCCAGTCACTCTCAGATACTCCTAATGCTCTTCAAGTCACTCCCAGTATGGTGCCTGTCAGTTCCAGTATGACTCCAGCATGGGCACAGCTGCTCCCATTATCATCCAGTGGGGTTCCAGTTGCCCCCATTTACCCCCACTGTGGTTTCAATCACTCCCAACATATCCCAGTTACTCCCAGGAGGTTCCCAGTTAGTCCCAGTTGTCCTCAGTTGCTTCCAGCCTGATGCCAGTTGCTCACAGCCACTCCCAGTCACCCTCAGTGCAGTCCCAGTTGCTCCAAGTATGATCCAGTATGATCGCACTTGCCCCCAGCATGGTTCCAGTTGCTCCCTGTTCCTCCCAGTGTGATCCCAGTTGAACCCTGTTGTCCCTTCTATAGTCCCAGTCACTCCCCATGTGATCCCAGTCCCTGCCAGCAGGATCCCAGTCATGCCCAGTTGCCCCCAGTGTAGACCCAGTCACTCCCACTCACTCCGAGTTGCCCCTACCATGGTCCCAGTTCTCCCCAGCATGGTCCCTCTTGTTCCCAGTCATTCCCAGTATGATTACAAACACTCCCAGTACATCCCAGTTTCCCTCAGCATGTCCATGGTTCTTGCCAGACACTCACAGTGATCCCAGTAAGGTGCTTGTTATCCCAGTATGTTCTCAGTCATGCCCAGCATATCCCAGTTGCCTCCAGCCTGCATCCAGTAATTCCCAGTTCCTCCAGTTTGCTTGCAGCATGATCCCAGTTTCTCTCAGTTGCTCCCAGTGGCCCAAAGTGTGATCCCAGTTGTTCCCTTTCAATACCAATAAGAGCCTAGGAAGCTCCAGTTTGATCCTTGTCACATGCCAGCACTCCCAGTATGGTCCCAGTATAATCCCAGTAACTTTCAATCGCTCCCAGTAGGGTCACAGTTGCCTCCAGCTAGATCAACCCAGTCAGTCCCAGTATGATGCCATTTGCTGCCAGCGTGCTCCCAGTTGCTCCCAGTCACCCCTAGTATGGGGGATGATGTGCAGGGTGTGTTCCCAGTCACTCTCAGACACTCCCAGTATTAGTCCAGTCCCTCCCAGTAGGATCCAGAGATGATCCCAGTGTGCCCCCAGTCCCTGCCAGTATGAACCAGTTGTGCTCCACATGGTTCCAGTTGTTCCCTTTCACCCTCACTTTTGTTCCAGTCTCTCCCAGTCTCTCCCAGTGTACCCCAGTTCCTTCCAGCACATTCCCAGTCACTCCCAGTTCCATCCAGCATGTTCCCATTTGCTCACAACCACTCCCAGTCAGCCTCAGTGTAGTGGCACTCACTGCCAGTATGATCCCAGTCACCTCCAGCATGACCCCAGTTCATCCCAGTATAAGCCCAGTGGCTTCCAATCATGCCCATCATGTACCCGGTCACTACCAGTTCCTCCCAGTTGCTCCTTGCATGATCCCAGTTGCTCAGAGCTGCTCCTGGTCACCCTCAGAATGATCCCAGTCACTCCCAGTATATCCCATCTGTCCCCAATATGGTCTCAATTGCCCCTTGCAGGCTCCAACTCCATCCCAGTATGATCCCAGTATGATCCCAGTATGATCCCAGTATGATCCCAGTATGATCCCAGTCTCCCTCAGTGTGATCGTAGTCTACCACGGCATGGGCCCAGCTGCTCCCAGTATGAACCCCATAGTATCCCAGTACAATCTCAGTCATTGGAGATGTTGATCTTTGACATCCCTGAATGATCCCTTTTGGTCCTGAAACAGTCTTGCAGAATCCTGAAACAAAGAACTGCTAAAGAAAAATCACTAATAACTATTTTTAAAAATCCATTGATAATTATCAAACAATACTGAGAAAATTTCTGGAATGCTCTGGCCACTGTCCTTAATTGAATCACTTGGGCTGAGTCTGACTTGTGGCTTTCCAGTACTTTGAGCTGGTAGCTCTGGCCACCATTTTTTTTTTTTTACCTGCACCACTGGGTGGGACAGAGTCCCTGGCCCCAGTCCGAGTGGGCGGACCAAGGACCCCAGACCAGGCCCACAGAACAGAGCCCCAGGCCTGAGTAGGGGGATCAAAGCCCCCAAACCCGGCGGTGGGCAGGCCAAACAGCCCAGACATGGCCTGCAGGGCAGGGTCTTTGTTCTCACAGCCCACCCCCACCGTGCTGCCAGTGCCTCGGCAGCAGGAGTGACCAAACGCTTTTTCCCTCTCCCCCCAGAACCACCAGTGCACACTGGTGGCTGGGAAGGAGAAGCTTTCCCTGGGATCTCCATCCCGGATCTGTAGGTCTTCTTTCCCCAGAAAAAGTCAGCGATGCTCGCTGTACAACACCCCCACCGAACCCCACAATTCAAATTCCAGTGTTCCTGTTTTCTGTTCCTCAACATCACCCCCATCCCCTCCGGGCTTGTGGCCAGAGGCAGCACCTCTGGGAGCCCTATCCCCCACGCCACTGGCGCCCATGAGGGGAGTCAGGCACCCCAAATCCCAGCGAGAAGCCCCTGACCAAACGTGAATAAGCCTGTGAAAAATGTTGTGTCCCAGAAAAACACTTGAGTTTGAAAGTTTTCAGCTGGGAGGCACGGGCAGTTAGCAAATGAGCTGCGCCTCCCCTGAGGGACAGGCCAGCGTCCCCTTCTTCTCTCCCAGCTTCCACCACAGGGGTGTTATAAATGAGAACCTTGACAAGGCCAATATTCAAGCAGCAATTAATTAATTAATTAATTATTATGGTAAAGTAAGAGCAATACAGTGCTAGGTACAGTGGGGGATGTTTTCCCTCCAACTGCACACCGATAGTTGAGGCATACAGGTATTTATAGGGGTACTCAGCTTTCTCAGCAGTTTCTATTCCCAATTTTTAAGTCACAATTCTATACCTATTGTGATCTAGTTTTTCTCAGGATGTTTCCCAGAAAGGAGTATCCCCAGATGGTGGTGGTTCGGTTTCCGAAAGAAGGAATTAATCTCCCAGATGGTGTGGTCCAGATTCCCGATGTGGATACACCTTTTAATTGCAGAGACTATAAATCTCAAAACAGTGATGGCCAGCTTCCCTTGGTCAAAACTATTATTCCTTAAGTTGATGTTCATCTTCCTTTCTCAAGCTGCTTTTCACTGTTTTGTTAGGATTTGAGATAAGCATGTTTCCTTTCATATATTCTAAAGCTATAGTTTCAAACACCCTTACTACAAGCAATATTCTAAAATTATACTTCAAAAGGTTATTACTGCAAAACTCTTTAAGGCTTAGCTACAAGCAGAAAGTTCCTGTCAAAAAGCAACATCTTTAACGCTTTAATTCAAATGCTCCTAAGTCAACTTAAGACTTATAAAGGCTAATTACGAACAAAAGGTAGGTTCAAAGGCCTTCTTTCATGCTTTACTTGCCTCAGTAATTATTAAAATTTGTCTTTATAACTGTCCCATGGTTGGTTTCCACCCATATTACAATCACAAATACCATGTTGCCTGTATGTACCTGACACGAAACACAGCTTTGTATTTCACAGGGGGGCACAGGGACGGCTCCTGTGAGAAGCTGCTGGAAGCTTCCACCATGTCTGGCACAGCCAATTCCTGGTGGCTTCAAAGAGGGACCTGCTTCTGGCAAAGGCTGGGCCAGTTACAAATGGTGGCAATGCCTCTGTGATAACAGATTGGAAAAGAAATCAAAATAGAGATTGTGGCACAGATTTAACTCCAGCCATAGGAGAGCAGAGGGAGAACATGTGAGAAGAACAACTGTGCAGACATCAAGGTCAGTGCAGAAGGAGGGGCAGGAGGTGCTCCAGGCCCTGGAGACCCAGGCACCCTGTAGGAGAGCCATGGAGAGAGGGGCCCTGCTCCCAGGCTGGAGCAGCCTGTCCTTGGAGGAATGCACTCCCTGGAACAGTGACCCATGCTGCAGCAGTTTGGGAAGGACTGTTGTCCCTGGCATGGACTCACACTGCAGCAGTTTGCAGAGGGCTGCTGCCCCTGAAATGGACTCACATGGGAGAAACTCCTGCAGAACTGTCTCCCTTGGGAGGGACCCACGGTGCAGCAGGGGAACCACTCCTCTCCTTGAGCAGGGCCAGAAGCCATGGGTGATGAACTGACCATAACCCCCATTCCCTGTCTCCCTGCACTGCTGGGGTGGGAGGTAGAGCTGGAGGGAGGTGAGTGGCTAATTTTATTTCCCCTTTTCCTGCTCTGACTTTGTTAGTAACAAATGAATTTCACATCTCTAAGCTAAGCCTGTTTCTCCCAGGACAGTATTTGATGAGTGATCTCGCCCAGTCCTTATCTCAGCCCACAAACCCTTTATTAAATTTTCTTTGTCCAGCTGCAGAGGGGAGTGAGTGAGCAGCCCACATGGATGCCTGGCATTTGGCCTGGGTCAACCCACGACACCTTGGTACCACAGGGTCACAATGGACCCTTGGTTCTATGGGGTCTCATTGGTTCCATCAGGCCCTGCAGGGACACTTCATTCAACAATGCCCCAAAGTTTCACAGTGGTCTCCAGGATTCCATGGAGCCTTGCAATGTCAAAATATACATTTGGATCCAGGGGGGCCCAGAGTGTCACAATGGGCTCTTTTGGTTCTACAGCTTCACAATGGCCCCTCAGTTCCATGTGTCCTGCACTGTTCCATGAATCCTTAGTTCCATGGGGTCCTGTAGGGTCACAATGGTCTCCTTGGTTTCATGGTGCCACAGTTGCCATAATTTCCATGGTATCACATCTGCCCTTGGATCCCAAGAGGCCCCAGAGTGTGACAATGGCCCCTTGCTTCCATGACGCCCTGTAGTGTCACAATGGTGCCCATGATTCCATCAGGCCCTGCAGTGTCACCATGGGCAGTTGGTTCAATGACACTCCACAATGTCACCACGGCCCCATGGTTCCACAGAGCCCCACTGTGTCACTGTGGTCCCTTTGCTTCCAAGGCTCAGAAGTGCCAGAAGGACCCTTTGGTTCCACCAAGCCTTGAAGTTTCAAAATGGTCTCCATGGTTTCATGAGTACCCCCTGTGTCACAAGAGACTCTTGGTTCCCTGAAGTTCTCCATTGTCACAATGGGCCCTTGCTTCCATGAGGTTTGGTAGAGTCCCAATTGACTCCCTGGTTCCATGAAGCCCTGCAGTGTCACAATTTCCATGGTGTCACCATGGTCTCCTTGGATCCCCAGTATCACCATGGTCTCCTTGGTCCCATCCAGGCCTTGTAACAAGAGACAGGGAGCCATTTTGTGCCTTAGATGAAAGGCTGCAGAACTCACTGTTGTAGGCTGTGTCACTGATAAGAAACAAAAGCCACCTGAATCTGAATGCCAAATATCATCTCAAGTACCTTCAATCCCACCTCAACAGAGGTAGAAAATACAACCAGGGATTCCACAGTAAAGCAAAAACAGGGACCTTATTTGGAATGCAGGCAAAATGCATTCAAGTGCATTCAAATGCACTCGCTATGATGGGGAGGTGATGATCCCCTATTCCAAGAGTGAACTTAGGAAGGGCTGACTATTGAAGGAACTACAGAGATCCCCAATATAAGAAAAGCAGGTGGCACAGGTAATTCTGGGATAGGGAGACCAGAAAGCAAGAGCAGATGAACCAGTGCAGTCGCCACCAAGAAGATCACGTTCACATGCTGTGGGCAGCCACCCCATCAGGCCGTGCCACCATCCCCTGGTACAAGGGGGGTCACGATGGTTCATTTCACTGATCTCAGGGTGCAAAGACACACAGCAGGGGACTGTCAGTATTACCAAAACAAATGCACATTTTATGGAGTGCCCACAGCAGACGCAACAGAAGGATTAGAATGGGGATAAAGGATAGAGAGACAGAGAAAAGGAGGGGGGGAATGGCTGCCAACAGAGAGATGAAATCCTCGTGGTCTGGCCAATAGATCCGTCTGGTCACATCAGAGAGAGTCTCAAAGCCTTTGGTGAACTCAGGGCTCTTTTATAATCTACTGCCGGGAGGGGAACAGGACGGCACATCCAAGGAACAGTGGAGAATAAATCCATTGGGAACAGGTACAGACAGCCCAGTTCTGAACAGCACAAACCGGTGCCAGCAGTGAGCAGGGCCCATTGTTTCAGGACTGGTTCCTATTGGAAACATCCCGCTTCCCATGGCAGACATCCAGCTCCAGTCAGGCCAGCACCCCGGGGTTAGAATTTGAAGGGTCTCAGTCCTTGGGGAGGGCCTCAATCTCTGTCCTTGAAGGCAGCTGTGAGGCAGATGAGGGATCTTTGGACCGTTTCCTACAGACTGACATCCCAAAACATAAAATAATTATGTATTGCTCCTTAAAAAAATTTACTGAATTAATAAAACTATAATTATTTTTATTCTTTATAAAAGAATTATTCTATATTTGTATTACCAAATTTTAATATCATATGAAAAAATCCATACCTTTTCAGCAAGCAAAAAATTTATTGGTCATTGTTTCTAAGTAACACAATTCCCTTCATTAATTCATTGAGAAGTGTGGCTACTGATTTCTCCTTCTTTCTGCTAATCAGTCCTATTTTAAATCCTTTTGTCATCATTTTATCATTTTCACAGGGCAAAAGGGGCTACTTTGGGGTCCATGGAGACGTTTCTGCGGCACATTAGGGGCAGTTTTGGGTCTGGGGAAGGAATTCAGAGAGAACTTGAGGGTCTGGAGGACACTTGGGGGAGTCGGGTGGGCACTTGGAGGGGCACTCAGGGATTCCGAGGGACAGTTCGGGGTCCGGGGCAGCACTTGGGGGTCCAGGGGGGCCCTTGGAGATCAGGGAGGGGAATTTGCGGCCCTTCGGGGTCCGGGCGAGCCCTTGGGGGAGGGGGTCTGACGGGTCTCTCTGGGGCGCGGGGGATGATGGGAGTTGTAGGCGCTGGTCAAATACGGTTAAACGGGGCCGAGGAGCATCACGGGAGTCTTAGGCGCAGCTACAATGGCTCTCAGGGGCGGCGCGGGCCATGACGGGAGATGAAGTTCCGGCTAGAACACGACTGGGCATGCACCCCGGAGCATGATGGGAGCCGTAGTCCCGGAAGTGGCTCCAAGGCTTTGTTTGGGGGTCCGGGAAGGCTCCTGGCGGACACTTCTGCGTCCGAGCCGCGACTTGAGATCCTCGGGGGAACGTAAACGGTTCGGGCGCACTTGCGGGGAACTCGGCGATCTCTAACCGGGCTCCGTAGGGCGCGGGTCACGGCAGGAGTTTTAGGCGCAGGACTGTGTTCTGAGGTGCTCTGGGGCTGCGGGGGATGAGAGGAGATGAATTCCCAGAAGTGGCTGTACCGGGCATCTGTGGGGTTGGGAGCACTCAGGGGGTCCGGGGACGCTTTTAGGGGGTCCCGAATGGGCACTGAGGGGGCACTGAGGGATCCTGGAGGGTCTGGGGGACACTTAAGGCGCAAAGGGGTGGCGGATCCCGGGGCTCTTTCGAGTGCGGGGCATGACGGGCGTTGTAGTCCCGGCTGCAATGGGGCTCATTCGGGCCGCGGGGCATGGCGGGAGTTGTGGCTACCGTAGGCACCGTCCTCGAGTCTCCGATCTCTGGCACTGATTGGCTTCGGGCGGTGATGGGCGGGAGTCTCGGCAAATGGGATGGGGTGGAGGCGGGAACAACCTATTAAACCTCTCCAGTCCCTCCCAGTACAGCCCAGTTAATCCCCAGTACAGACCAGTACAACCCCAGTACAGCCCAGTTCATCCCAAGTAGAACCCAGTACAACCCCAGTGCCCCTCCAACCCCTCCAGTACAGTCCAGTCCCTCCCAATACTCATGGATTTATTCCCAGTCCCTTCCAGTTGTCCCCAATGTCATCCACAGGATGCCCCAGTGTCCCCAGTCTTCCCCACAATGGCCCCAGTGTTCCACAGTTTGGCCCAGTATCCCCCAGTGTCACTCCCCGTATGTCCCAGTGTCTCCCACAGCGTTCCCAGTATTCCCCAGTATGTCCCAGTCCTCCCCAGTGTTTCCAAGCACAGTTTCATTTCTCACGGTGGCCGTGGCAGCCAAACCCAGCAGTGGGGTCAGTGCAGTGCCCATGGCCATAGCCCCTTGCAGGGCCCAGTGCAGCTTGGGCTGATGATCCACCCTCACAGCTGGCCCAGGGCAGCTCTGCAGTGCCTTTGGTGGCACCTGGGGCTGGCACACACCTGAGCAGTGTGTCTGTTTGCACTGGGGAAACTCAGCAGTTTCAGATTGCTTCAAAAAACCCCAAAAAGTGAAAACCCCTCTGAGGCTGAGTGCAGCCAGCTCTGCAAGCACAGCAGCGCCCAGGGCAGTGAGGACAGACAGGATGTGGCTGGGCAATGTGGAGCAAGGTTGTCCACACTGGGTCAGAGCTCCAGGCACAGCTTCTGTGAGCAGGCCAGAGCTGCTGAGGAGAGACCCTGGGTCAATATCAATCACAGAATGCTGCAACCACCTCTGCTCTAAAGAGAAATTTAATCAAAGACACCCTTTAAAATAGGAATGTATATTTTATTGCTGCTCTTTGAAATCTTTCTCCATAACTGGACTAGGAAAACTTAAATGATCCTCTCAGGGCTTTGCTGTTGTTTACATCAGACTCAGTCCTTGAGAGTGTCTTCAAAACACTTCTCAAGAACTCAAAGTTAAATTTAGTCTCCAAATTTTCTTGAAGTTTTAATGGCTCCTACTGAGGGACACGACTGCCTGCCTCTGCCTGCCCACACAAAGGCTCCTTCTGGGGATCCTGCTGCACTACAGCCCTGCCCTGGCAGGGAAATTCCTTTCTGTTTGGGTCCTGTCTGTTTTCCCTATCTGCCCTTTGCATTAATTCTTTCTTTCTCTGGCTGTTCTCTATTGTGGCAAAAGGATCCAGCATCTCTGAAACCTCCCTTCAATCCCTCCCAGGTCTCCTCTGCTGTCCTCAGTCTCCACTCCACTGAGCACAGAGCTGCTTTGTGCCTGTACATGAATTTGCTGTTTCAAAGGGTGTCATTTATTCAGGCCTGAGCTCTAGTGAGGGATAACTCCCAACCTCACATGAACATGTAATTCTACAAGTGTGTTGCTTATATACAGTCACTAAATGTGAATTACAATTTACCCATTTCCATAAAATCCACCCCAAGTTCCCAGTTTCAGTCCTTGTTTTCTCTGTCCCTGCACCCTTTTGCCCGATGTCTTGTTCTTCTCTTCCACCCATTCCTGCTGGGAAAGCAGCCCCTGAATGCCTTGTTCCTGTGCTGAAAGTTCACAGGCACAGTAAAAATTGAATTCACCATTTTGGTATCAGCTCCAGGCTCTGTGTGGGCTGGCAGAGGCAGGCAGGAGGCAGAGCTGTCAGCAAAGGAAGGGCCCAGCCAGGTGGGGCAGCCGGGGGATGCCGACAGCCTGCAGGGACAGAGGCGCAGGGCAGGGACACCGTGGGACAGCCTGGGCTGCACAGGGCACAGGGATGGGCAGCAGCTGCAAGACAGCCCTGCCAGAGCCAACTTGGGCAGCACTTTGGCCATGGCTGCTGGGCCTGGGCCTGAGGCCACGAGGGGACAAGTGACCCTTGCAGGGCTGGGGCCTCATTGCCTCCTTGTCCCTGCTCAGCAGCCTGGCAGGGGCAGCCCCATGCTCCTGCCCTTGGCATTGCACATCCCCACATGCCAGTGCCCATCCCGGGAAGAGCCCTGAGCAAGGAGGGAGGGACAGCATCTGCCTGGCCAGGGGCTGGGGCTCAGGGCTCGGGCCTTTGCATTCCTCAAACACATCCAGCTTTGCTCAGCACCAGAGACACCTTTGCCTTGCTTGTCCACAGCTGCCATCACTGCCTCCAGTATCCTGCTCTAACTGGAACCTGGGGACACTTTCCCAGTGATGTCCCTCAGTGGGAGCCATTAAAACTTCAAGAAAATTTGGAGTTTAAATTTAACTTTGTGTTATTGACTCTCAAAGACTGAGTCTGATGTAAACAACAGCAAAGCCCTGAGAGGGTCATTAAAGTTTTCCTAGTCCAGTTACGGAGAAAGATTTCAAAGAGCAGTAATAAAATACACATTCCTGTTTTAAAGGTTGTCTTTGATTAAATTTCTCTGTAGAGCAGAGGTGATTGCAGCATTTTGTGATTGATATTGACCCAGGGTCTCTCCTCAGGAGCTCTGGCCTGCTCACAGAAGCTGTGCCTGGAGCTCTGACCCAGTGTGGACAACCTTGCTCCTCATTGTCCAGCCCCATCCTGTCTGTCCTCACTGCCCTGGGCCCTGCTGTGCTTGCAGAGTTGGCTGCACCCAGCCTAAGAGGGGTTTTCTAATTTTTGGGGTTTTTTGAAGCAATCTGAAACTGCTGAGTTTCCCCAGTGCAAACAGACACACTGCTCAGGTGTGTGCCAGCCCCAGGTGCCACCAAAGGCACTGCAGAGCTGCCCTGGGCCAGCTGTGAGGGTGGATCATCAGCCCAAGCTGCACTGGGCCCCTGCAAGGGGCTGTGGCCATGGGCACTGCACTGACCCCACTGCTGAGTTTGGCTGCCACGGCCACCGTGAGAAATGAAACCGTCCTTGGAAACACTGGGGAGGACTGGGACATACTGGGGACACTGGGAACGCTGTGGGAGACACTGGGACATACTGGGAGTGACACTGGGGAAGACTGGGACAACCTGAGGACACTGGCGGCATTGCGGGGAAGACTGGGGACACTGGGGCATCATATGGATCAGGTTGGGAGGAACTGGGAACGACTGGGAATGAACTCAGCTGTATTGGGACCAACAGGGCTGCACTGGGAGGGATTGGAGGGACACTGCGGTTGAACTGGGTTCTACTTGGAATGAAATGGGCTTTAGTGGGGTTATACTGGTCTGTACTGGAATGGACTGGACTGTCCCTGGAAGGACTGTAGGAGGGTGATTTGGCTGTTCCCGCCTCCACCACATTCCATTTGCCGAGGCTCCCCCCCATCACCGTTCCCAGCCAATCATCACTAGCAATCCGGGCCTAGGGGCGGTGCCCAAGAAGGCGCCATATTTTCTTCTTGCATACAACTCCCATCACACCCCGCGGCCCTATTAAGCCCCAATGGAGCCGGGACTACAACGCCCGTCATGCCCCGCGCTTTACAGTACTTCTTCTCCCCCCCCCCCCAGGATCCGCCTCCATCTGTCCCATCAGTGTTCCCCAGACCCTCCACGATCCCTCAATGCCCCCTCACCGCCCATTCGGGAGCCCCCGAAAGCGCCCCGGACCCTCTGAGTGCTCCCAACCCCACAGATGCTCGGTACAGCCACTTGTGGAAATTCATCTCCTCTCATCCCCTGCGGCCCCAGAGCCCCTCAGAACAGTCCCGCGCCTAAAACTCCTGCCGTGACCCGCGCCGCAAAGAGCACGGTTAGAGCTCCCCGCAAGGGCTCCCGAATTTTTTAAGTTCCCGTGAGGGTTTCAAGTCGCGGCTCAGACGCAAAAGTGTCCCCTAACAGCCGTCCCGGACCCCCAAACATCGTGATCGAGCCACTTCAGGGACTACAGCTCCCATCATGCTCCGCGCCCCACCGAGAGCCATTGCAGCTGCGCCTAGACTTCCCATCATGCTCCGCGGCCCTAATAAATCGTTTGATACCTGCGCCTACAACTCCCATCACCCCCCGCGCCCCAGAGACCCCCGTCAGCTTCCCCCAAGGGCCCGCCCGGACCCCGAAGGGCCCCAAATTCCCCTCCCTGACCTCCAAGGGCCCCCCTGGACCCCCAAGTGCTGCCCCGGAACCCGAACTGTCCCTCAGAATCCCTGAGTGCCCCTCCAAGTGCCCACCCGGCTTCCCCACGTGTCCTCCAGACCCTCACATTCTCTCTTAATTCTCTCTTCAGACCCAAAACTGCTCCAAATGTGCCCCAGAAATGTCTCCAGGGACTCCAAAGTGCCGCCCCTTGACCCTTTTAGAGAAAAAGTTTATAAAAATGGTGCCAAAAGGACTACAAATATTATTAGTTACCATAAAGAGTAAGAAATAAATAGTCCATAAATCTTAATTAATTAATGAATGGTATTGTGTTTACTTTGAACTAATGAGAAATAATTTTTTGGTTGCTAAAATAGTATTGATTTTTAAAAATAAATATAAAAATTATGTAGTAAAATATTGAATAATACTATCACAGTTAGAATAATATAAATATAATTTTGTTAATTAATTAAATTTTATTTAGAAGGAAAAATGCTTAAATTTTTTTCATGTTTTGTGATGTGAGATATGGTGAGGTTTGGGGTGAGAAACAGCTTGTCCAAACAGGCTCAGCCTGCAAGGGGCTCATTCTTCTCCCTGCCCAGACCTCCTAAGGAGACATTCAGCATCAAGATCACCTGAGGAATGTTTCTGTCCCCTCTTCTCTGAAATAAAAATTAAAAAATATTTCCTTGACTAAAACCAAAAATCCTGATGTGCACTTTGGAATCTCCCTCCTGAAGAGAACTCCAAACTGACTCCAATCCCTGCACAAGCCCCGGAGACTGGATGACAATGGAAGGGAGACAAAGAGCTCCTGAGGGCTTTCTGTATTTTAATCAGCCCCACGCTGGATTTGGGGCTGGCTCCAGGAGCCTCAGGCATGGAGAGAAGGATGGAGAAGCTGCTCAAGGAGACAGCAGCAAAACTCCAAGTGCCTTGGAGCATGGCTGGGCCCCAGTGAGGGCAGGGAGTGCCAAAGGCTGCCCAGGGCCTGGTGAGAGCAGATCCTTGAGGCCAGGATTGCAGGGAGCCCAAGGCTCTGGGCAGGGAACTGCAATGCTGAGCAAGGCCTGGCTTGGCTGGGTTTTCTCTCCTTTCAAGAGTCTCTGGGTAGGCACTGCTGGTTTCAGGTCCATGGTCCCTCCACTGCTCTTGGCCTGTTCTGGTTAGGGTGACGAAGGCAAAAAGCTCTGACCATGGTTATGTTTTCTCTGGTTAGAGGTGTTATTTTAATTCTTCATTTGCATGGTGGCTTGTTGTTCTAGGGGTTTTCGTTAGGTCATTCTTTTCTGTTATGTCTAATGGGATTTTCATATTTGGTTATTATCTGACACAGTCCTCTTCTTCATGGTGTTGGGTGGTTCAACATCTTAGATGGGAGTGGGAATGATAGTAAAAGATTCTAAAATGGTAAAATTCGGGGAATTAGAAAGAAGCTAGACATAGTGGGGCCGTAGAAAAATGTTAAAAATAGACTCTGGAAATGTTAGGCTTTGTGTTTGCCAGATCATGTGAATTTGCACCTGTGTAAGCAGTATATGATAAAAGATATAATTGTTAGATGTGATGATTGTTTAGTAATTAAATACATTATTGTATAATCATAAGAAGAATCCTGAGAAACTATGTTAGATGTTTGAGGCGGGGGTCACGAGGAGCCCATGCTTGGCTGAAATCTATGTATACAATAGAACAATATAAGTTTAATAATTAACATGGAAGTTATATAATGATAGAATATAAAAACATGTTCATCCTGAACGCATGTCGGAGACAGATTTGGGTTTGTACCCCTGACACCCAGAGCTCTTCAATAAAAGCACCTGCATAGAATCATTCTTGTGATTATGTGCTTCTGAACACTAACAGGAGCAGTGGGGGGAACACCTGACAGTGAGGGGATTTACATAATTATAAATCCTTTAACTAGCATTGGAACTTGACATAACTATTAAACATTCAACAAACAATCTATAAATAACATTGGAACTTTATATTAACTCCTTTAACAATGAATTTTATATCAACTCCTTTAACAATTGATTCTCTACAATTTCCCCCTCTAATTGTTTGATTTGGCTCAAGCGTGCATCAATTAGCAATTACTTCTTCTTGAAAGTACAATTTTTAATATTGGTTGTAAATTTGCTTGGCATCTTCACGTTCTTGCTTATTCATTATCATGATTACTTTTACTTGTTTTTTATTAAGCTCTTTTGGTATCATTACACTTGCGTGTACAGCAGATGCTACAACTCGGATTATACAGGAGAGCATGCAAGGTAGGAGGATCAAATTAGCAATTTCACTTAAGATGAAAAAGGGTTTGTTTCCCACCAGTTTCCTTTAAATGACCAGAAAATGTCCCACCAGCTGGTATCGAATGTAGGGGTCCGCTCTTGTGTTCCAACATAAGCTAACTTCCAGATTTCCTTTGAGATATTTCTAATGACTTCTCTGCGGTCATCCATTTCTAAGCAGCACTCAGAGGAGTTAAATTTTCCACATGTGCTTCCATCATCAGCTAATAAATAATCTACTGCTAGTCTGATTTGATACACTACAGTTCTAGTCTGGGATAGTTGGTCATTTATGTGGTCTAAAGCTAGAGAGGTTCGGTTCGATACCAACTCAAGTACTGCCTGTAATCTCAGAATCCGATTTAACCCCGTATAAATTGGGGTCCGGTGTCCCCAGGACCCATCTTGAGCCCAGGTCGCCGGTCCATAAGCGCAAATTATTTCCTGGGTGTTCCATACTGTGTTTTTCCGTGTCTGTGTTCCTCCAATTTCAATTAAGTTTCTTTTTCATCAGCTAGATTTGTTGAAATAATCACATACTGGGACCCCTTGGTTCAATCCAGACTCTTGGGAGTAAGAAAAATGACGGTTTAATAATTCCGATAGTGCAAGTGCTGCTCCACTCCCCGGGTAATTCAGTGTAAGCCACATTCCCACATATCCAAACCAGGTTTTCTGGAGCTTTCCAGGAAGCATCACTGATAGTCATTGGAAATTCCCAGTACTTGGATATTTCTCTCACTCCCCAGAATGGGTTTATTCCTTTTATTCCTTTATTTATTTATTTATTTATTACTTTATTTATTCCTTTTCCAGTACACTCATGGAGTTTAGATCCTTCTCGGTAGATACACCCTTTTTATTTCTTCCCAATGGATTTTTAGTGTTAAATTTATTATTTTAAATTACTATTATTATTCTTATTATTATTACTATTATTATTATTATTATTATTATTATTATTATTATTATTATTATTATTATTATTATTATTATTATTATTATTATTATTATTATTATTAAAATATATAACTTATATTATATTATATTATATTATATTATATTATATTATATTATATTATTTTATTTTATATTATATTATATATAATGATTCTATATTTATTATTAAATAATATTATTATACATAACTTATATAAAAGTAATATATAATTAATGTTAATAATATTAATTTATATTATATATATTATATAATATATATAATTATAGATATAATATATATATAATATTATTTTATATAAAATATATATTATATAATACATAATATATTTTATATAATATATATTATATAATACATAATATATATTATATAATTATAATATATATATTAGTATATATATTATATATTATTATATATAATATAATATATATTATATACATATTATAATAATATATATTATATATATTATACATTAATCAATATTATTATATATAATTACATATTATAATATAATATATATTATAATATATAATATTAATATTATATATAACATTAATATATAATAATATTATTTTATGATTATTATGATAATATTAAAATAGTCTTTTAAAAATTAATATTGCTTCTTATTATTTAATAGATAATATTTTAATAAATTAATAATATTATTCATTATTTAATGAAAATTAAAATTAATAAATTAAAATTGTATTGTTTATTATTTAATAAATAACATTTATTTATCCAATATATAACTAATAAATAATACTTCCAGTATTTATTGGGTTCTCTAGGGACCTACCCAGCTACTGGATATTTTATTTTTTAATATCTCTTACAGGATATTTCTCCTACTGGGGTTTTATAAATTTATACATTTTATACATTTTCCCTTTCGTAGATATACACTACTCTTCTCCAATTATTTTAGACTTCAATTCCCACCATTCTTTTCCTCTTTGTCCAATAGCTGGTACCTTTTGTCTTGTTTGTGTCCATTTTAGGATATCTATTGGTCTTAAGCTGATCCCTTCCCAAGGCCAGACTTTGGCCATTTGTGTATTTCCACAGATCCAGCAATTAGTTAAATGGAACTCTTTCCTGATCTTTTCCACTAAATCTATGAACAAGTTTTTCCCATGAGATGTTTCTAGGTCTTCTTTCTCATTTACTGATGTTGTTACTTCTTTCTCTTTTATTAAGTTTGCTGTGCCTTTTTGATTGGACTTACGTTCAAAGCAAAGACAAGCATCTCCTATAGGACGCTTCCCAAGCAGTCATTGCAGTCATTCTATATTTTGTGAAATCCAGTAAGTCTTCCTGTGCCTTTGACAGGTTGCTAACAGAGAGAGATTGACACAGTTTAGGTTTAAATTTGTATGTACTCGTATTAAAGATCCGGTTTCTTCCCCTCTGTAAAGGGGGTAGTAACATTTAGCACATGGGCTCTTCTGACTTCCCAGCGTGATGTTAACCAGTAAGATCAGTAAGAGCATTCCCAGGAGTCTGGTATGAGGCATTCCCCTAAACTCTACAACTACTGAGCTGCACCCAGTGATTGGAGTGGCTGTTTTTAGGCAGACTGTAGACTCACCCAGCCTTGCCTCCTGGTTATGCTTTTCTCTTACAGAAGAGCTCGTTGGTTTTAGTACAGAGTTTTTATTCTCTCAGTGTCAACACATTTGACTTTTCTTTAGTAATTTATTTTTGTCCTGAGGGATGTTCTATAGGAGATTACTTTATACACTTAGATTGGAGTTCACTGGGGTATTTTAAATTTTTAACACAAAAACATTAATCTAAAAACCTTGAACTCAATGGTCAGATGACTTTAAGAATTTTCGGCATCCAAAATGACAGATAAAATACTCACACCAAACAAATAACAAGGTATTTACTCTTATGCCTAACCCTACAAAATAATAGTATGATTTTATGCTAATCCTACAAAATCATAATACACCTTATGCCTAATCCTACAAAATCATAATATACGCCGAAACAAACAAAGGCTCCAACGCAAACTAAAAATTCTTCATTCTTTAATAAACACTAACTAATAATACATGCAACAGGAAAGTATCTACTTTTCAAACTCAAAAGTAAAATATAAATAACATTAACTGCAATTTTTACCAGTTCTTAACAAGTTTTGATTATTTAAACAGTTCTTAACAAGTTTTTGACTATAGACAGTCTCTAATGGTCTTTAGGTCTCCTCTGGAGGGTTAGCTTTAGATCATCTGAGTGATTAGTCACAATCTATTCATTAGAAGACTTAGTAGGGGATGTGGTTGGTTTTGACTCTTCAGTGGGAGGTGGTACAGGTCCTTTAATCTGTGTTATATGTGTCCACCCCTTCTCTTGGGTCATATGGCTGTATTGGTGGTGAGTAGGACCTGAAAAGAGCCTTCAGACTTAGAGGTTAAAGGTGCAGAGCTCCATGATTTAACTAACGCCCAGTCCCCTGGATTGATGTTATGTCCCTTAGTGTCTAAGGGAGAGGTTTGAAGGACATAGCCCTTTTTCCTAAGATCTTTGAATCTCCTTCCTATGGCCTTTAGATATTTTTGAGTGGCTGTGTCTCCCTCTGGATAAATTTCCGTGCTATACGGGGTTGTCAAGAAGGGGAGTCCAAACATCATTTCATAAGGTGAGACTCTTATACCTGATCCAGGCCTTGCTCTAATTTGTAACAGTGCTAAGGGTAGACATTTAGGCCAATTCATCTGGGTTTCTGTAACTAATTTAGTTAACACGTTTTTGATGGTTTTAATCATTCTTTCTACTCTTCTGGAGCTCTGGGGATGCCAATGGGCTGTGCAACCTCCATTTCATTCCCAGGGCTTCAACACCTTGTTGTAAGACTTGGGTAGCAAATTGTGGACCTCGGTCGGAATCAATTTTATTTATCAACCCATATCAGGGAATGATGTTTTCTGTGATTGCTTTTGTGGCTATTTGGGCTGTCTCTGTTTTGGTTGGGAACACCTCTACCCAATGGGTGAGGTGATCCATGATCACTAGTAAGTGTCTGTATCCCTGAACAGGGGGCATTTCTGTGATGTCTACCTGTACATTTTGGAATGGCCACAAGGCCAGCTCTCTTCCCCCAGATCAGACAGTACTCTTCTCATTACTTTCTGATTAATTTGTTGGCAAGTTAAACTGCCTTTGCTATGGTATGTACTCCCATGCACATATGATCCCTTGGAAAGTGGTCACATAAGCCTTGTATTCCCCAATGGGTCAACTCATATAACTCTGTCATCACCTTTCGGGCCAGAGCTTTATTTAAAATTTGCTGTCCATCAGGGGTCCACCATTTTCCATTTTCTTTTTGCTGTCCTCTCATCTTTTCTAACTCTCTTAATTCTTTCTCATCAAAGATGGGTCTTTCCTCTTTTCTTTCTCTACTAGGTGTTCCCTCTATCTTAAGAATTTTAACTGGACTTTCCTGTTCCAAAGCTACTTCTTTCACTACTTGATCAGCTAAATGATTTCCCTTTATTTCAAGGGTGTCTCCTTTTTGATGTCCTTCTATGTGAACTTTGGCTATCTCTATTGGTTTCCTTAGGAACTCTAGTACTAATTTTCTTAACTCTTAATGTATTAAATTTTTGCCTTTGGAATTTAGGTACCCCCATTCTTCCCATATTTTTCCAAACGTATGGACAATTCCGAATGCATACTGGGAGTCGGTATAGATTGTTCCTTTATCTTTTTCTAGTAAATCTAGTCCTCTCTTCAGGGCATAGATTTCACAGCACTGGGCAGACCAATTTGAGGGTAGCTTTCCCATTTCTTCAGCTTGCAGATTCTGCCCATCTATGTTTTCATACCCTGAGATCCGTTTACTGGCTACCATTCATGATGATCCATCTGTAAATAAAATTCTCCCATATGGGAGGGGTTCATCTTCTAAATCTTCTCTCACTTTAGTCTGCATTTCAATAATTTCTAAACAATCATGCTCCAGGTCTGTTAAAGGCTCTCCCATGAGGAATTGGACTGGATTTGAACATTTTGAAGTGACTAATTCGAGGCCCTTGGTACTTATTAGGATTACTTCATATTTTTGTATTTGGGCATCGGTTAACCACTGAGGGGCCTTGTGACATAAAACAGCTTTTACATCGTGTGGGGTATGAACCCAGATCTTCCCCTTTCAGGTTAGTTTCTGTGTGTCTTCTATTGGGGTGGCTGTTGCCGCTATCACTTGCACACAGGCTGGCCACCCTCTGGCTACTGGATCTGGTAACTTGGACAGAGATGTGACCAACTTCCTGCATCCTCCCCAATCCTGTGTAAGGACTCTGCAAGCTATCCCCTCTTCTACGTTTACAAATATGTCAAAGTTCTTTTTAAGGTCTGGTAGGCTCAGTACAGGGACAGAGGACAATTTAGTTTTCAGATTCCTAAGCTGTTCCTCGTCATTTGAGGTCCAGGTTACAGGCTCTGAGTCTATCAATTTGTCATATGGAAATTTAACGCTTTTAGTGATTTAATACTGATCAAGCCATAATCTGCAATACTCAAACAAACCTAATAATTTTCTAACATCTCTTTTGGTCTTTGGGGCAGGGATGGACAGAATTCCCAAAATTCTCTTGAGGCTTGACCTTTTATACCCTTGGGTGATTATATGTCCTAGATATGTTACCTCTTGTTCCACAAATTGCAGGTTTTTGGTGATACTTTTAGACCATTTTTCCCTAAGAAATTTAGGAACCATATGCTAGAACATTTAACTTTGTCTTGTTATCCCCACTGATACAAGTAAATCATCAACATATTGTAAAATATGTACCCAATATTTAGTTTTAAACTGTTCTAGGAGTTCTTCTAGAGCTTGGCAAAGAGATTCAGGGATTCTCTAAACCCCTAGGGAAGATGTGTCCACCTTAGTTGCTGTTTTCTTTTCTTTTCAATGTCCTCCCATTCAAAGGCAAACCAGTTCTGACACTCTTCAGCCAGGGGACATGCCCAGAAGGCATCCTTTAAATCCATGACAGAGAACCATGCATGCTCCTCAGGTACTTGGCTTAAAAGGGTGCATGGGTTTTGTACTACTGGGTGCCTCGCAACCATTCTTTTATTAACTTCTCTTGAATCTTGTGCTAATCGATACCTTCCATCAGCTTTTCTCAATGCTAGTATGGGAGTATTATGTGGAGACATGCATGGTGCTAAAATCCTTCCTTTAATAGCTGGTCAATTACTGGGGCTGGTCCTTTCTTTCTCTCTGGGGAAATTGGATACTGCCTTACCCGAATGGGGGAGATGTCTTTCTGCAGCTCTGTTTTTATTCGTGGCATATTCAAACAACCAATTTTTCCCTCCCCCACCCACATGTTTGGGTTGATTTACTCTATGTCTCCCTTTGTTAAGACCATTATTTGTACTACCATTTTTCCTTCTTTTGGGAAAGATTTGTAATTTTATTTGTAAATCATGTCCTAATAAATTACAACCTCACTCGGGGGGATGTAAATGAACTTAGCTCTACACTCTCTTGAATATCCTCTAATTTCTACATCTTCTATAATCTGGGCCTCAAATGGTTCTCCTTTGGCCCCTCGTTCTTTGCAGACATTTTTACCGACTGTGATTCCTGTTGGTATTTTAGTCACACATGACTTGTCTCCTCCAGTATCAACTAAAAATTCAAATTCATCATTCTGAGGACCAATCTCGAAATTTACCAAGGGCTCTTCTGGATGGTTCATTAAATTCCCCAGGGCATAGAACCCTTGACACCCCTATTCCGCATACTTCTCGTCTCTTCTTAAGATGTTCTCTAGAGTTTCTTGCTCCCAGGCTATGGCTTCATCTAATTGGAGTTTCTTACAATTTCTCTTTAGGTGTCCTTTCTCTCCAGAGTAATAAACAATATTTCTCACTAGGTAGAGCCCTAGCCCCTTTTGGTCCAATAAAACCTTTGTCTCTTCTGAGTGGTTCTACTGGCTTGTCTTTGCTGGCTCCCACACTTTCTCTGGTTATGGCTACCATAATTTTAGCTTTTATTTTTGTCTTGTTTTCTTCTCTTCTTTGATATACTCTCACGGCTTTCTCTCAGCAGTTCAATAATACTTTTTTCCTGCCAGTCCTCTATTCTTTTTAGCTTTCATGTGATATCCAGCCAGGATTTTATTACAAATTGTTCCATGAAAAGGACTTGGCCTGTTGGAACCCAGGACACCCCTCTGGGTGCCCTGGATGACATGTGCCCCTGGCAGTGGGCTGGGGAGTCTTGGCAGAAAGCCAAAGATACCTGGGATTTCGATCTTAACCCATGGAGCAAATTACCACCCTTGTATGAAGAATTACAAACCACAAAAGTATAAGCAGAATGATAATGAATCTGTCACAGGATGTAAAGTGAAATTTTGGGGATTTTTTTATAGAGGTCTAGGAGGCAAGATAGAGGGACGTGGATGTTGTCCTGTTCTTCTTCCTTCTTCTTCTTTGTCTCCACTTTCTTGGTGATGGTGGCATTTTAGGATTGGTTTAGAGTAGAAGTAGACTGTCTAACATAGATGATAGGTACTGGGAAATAATGATAAATAAAGTACATGTAGTTCATAGTATAAAATGTAGACACCAGCCCGGGGACACGGAGTGTGCCTCTGTCTGACCTGCTGAAAAGATCTCGGCAGGCCAGAGAAAAAATGTTATAGAGAAGAAACAATAAAGAACCTTGGAAACCAGAGCCAAAGAATTCAGACTCCTTCTTTGGAACACCAGGCTGGGAAAAAAGGATTCTCGGGATCATCCCTGACTGCAGGGAACCCAAGACTGGCCTTCTGAGCTGTCTGGGTCAAAACCAGAGTAAATCTGGAAGTTTTGCTTTAGCCTATTAAGCCATAGTGCTGAGGTCTCATCTTTTTCCTGGGTACTGTCAAACGCTAACCTGGTATTACTCCCTCTAGGGACTGATTCTTTTATCCCTCTGGTCATCAGGGACCTGTAATCTCTCATGTTCCTTCTCCCCTCTTCTTGATTAGGGTCCCAGCTAGACTCCACTAAAGGCATTTTTTTGTCACCTGGGGGCCTGGGTTTGTTTTCTGCCTCCCAGATTTTCATTCCTGCAGTTCTTATGAATTGAGTCTCTTCTGGGGAAAATAGGATGTTAAAGGTGGAGTTCAGTTCTCCCCATGGACAAATATTAGGGCCTAAAACTTGATCAGTTAGACTTGCTATTCCTACTGGGTCTTCCACTAAATTTTGCAATTCTTTCTTAAACTGTCTAACATCAGACGCAGTCAAAGGAGCGTTTAAAATCCAATTTCACTGGCCACTCCACCCATGGGAACTTCTCTGAGGGGGAACAATTTTTCCACTTTAGCCACTTTGGTCCAGGTGTTACAACATCAGCTGTGGAGGCTGACTGGGTAACTCCACTCTTGGGCATGAGATTCTGAGATGTTATTTGGCTTCTCGTTTCTGGTGGGGGAGGCAGAGCAGGAACTTACTGGTGAATAAGGGGTGCATGAGATGGTAGAGGTAAGTGAACAGTAGTGAAGGGTAAAGAGAGTAAGGAGAGGGTTGAGGGGAAGATGGTGGAAGTATAACTGGGTTAGGAGGTGGTAAAGGAGTGACAGCTGGGATGGGAGGAGGAATTGGGTCCAGAGAAAGAGGAATTGGAGGAGGGGTTTGAGGTACTGCCAGGGTAGGAGGAGGTAAGTGGTCAAGGGGGTCCCAGTTTTTGTTAGCCTTCCCAGCCTCTCCTTCTTCTTTTACTTTCCTAGCTTGCTTTCCCTCTTTTAATTTATAGACTCTTGTATTTTCCTCCTCTGAGGCGTACTTTAGCACTTAAGTGACGTTCTGTATTTGATGGGCCTTTTGCAGGAACTTGGGGTAAAAAAGAAGGTGCATCACCTTTGGACATAGAGGCAGGTAACTCAGGAAATGTTTAAGGATGTTGTTAGATCATGCAGAAAAAAAATTAGAGAGTTGAAAGCTTAAGGCTTAACCACACCACTTCTGTGAAGGATAATAAAAATGTTTCTATAAATACATTAATGGCAAGAGGAGCTACAAGGACAATCTCCATTCATTATTAGGGACGATATGGTTGCCAAATATGAGGAAAATGCTGAGGTACTTAACCCCTTCTGAGCCTCAGTTTTCAAGAATAAGTCAAGTTGTCCTCAAGACAAGGGTTGTCCTGCACTGGTGGATGGGCACAGGGAGCAGAACAGCCTCCCAGTAATCCAGGAGGAAGCAGCTGGGAACCTGCTGAGCCACTCAGATGCTCTCAGGTGTCTCTGGGAGCAGATGGGATCCATCCCAGGGGGATGAGGGAGCTGTGGATGAGCTCCCCAAGCTGCTCTCCACCATTTACCATCAGTGCTGGCTCAGCAGGGAGGGCCCAGAGCACTGGAGGTGCCAATGTGAGCCCATCCCCAAGAAGGGCTGGAAGGAGGAGCTGGGCAACTCCAGGCCTGTCAGCCTGCCCTGGGTGCCCGGCAAGGTTATGGAACAGATCACCCTGAGTGCCATCACAGGGCGCCCACAGGATGGCCGAGGGATCAGAGCCAGCCAACGTGGATTTCAATGTCTGCACTGATGATCTGCATGAGGGGACTGAGTCCAGCATCAGAAAATCTGCAGATGACACCAAGCTGGGTGTGAGTGTGGATCTGCTGGAGGGTAGGAGGGCTCTGCAGAGGGACCTGGACAGGCTGGATCCAGGGCCCAAACCCAACAAGGTAAGGTTGAACAAGACCAAGGGCCGGGTCCTGCACTTTGACCGCAACAACCCCTGCAGTGCTACAGGCTGGAAACAGAGTGGCTGGAGAGCAACCAGGCAGAAAGGGACCTTGGGGCCCTGATGGACAGCAGGCTGGACATGAGCCAGCAGTGGGCCCAGGTGGGCAAGAAGGCCAATGGCTCCTGGCCTGGATCAGGAATGGTTTGGCCAGCAGGAGCAGGGCAGTGATTCTAGCCCTACACTCAGCACTGGTGAGGCCACACCTCGAGTGCTTTGTCCAGTTCTGGGCCCCCAACTTGGGAAGGCCATGGAGGGGCTGGAGCGTGTCCGGAAAAGGGAAAAAAAGGCTGGTGAGGAGTCTGGAGCACAAGTCCCGTTCAGAGTGGCTGAGGGAGCTTGGGTTGTTTATCCTGGAGAAAAGGATGCTCAGGGAGACAAGGCAGTTTCAGGGCAGAGGTTGGACTTTATGATCTCTTAGGTATTTTCCAACCTTGCTGATTCTGTGATTCTCTGGAACCACCTTTGGAGCAGTTGCAACAGCGTCTGCAGGGGAAGGACAGGAAACTCCCAGCTCATGGGAACAAACTTTCTGGCAGTCCTGCAGAGCCCACGACAAAGCTGAGTGGTTTCCATGGTGTCCCCCAGCCCTTGCTGGCCCCAGGGGCTGATGGCATTTGTGCTCCCTCAGGTTCATGTCCCCACACCAACAACATGGGGGTGCTCCCCCTGCTCTGTGCAATACAAACAGGGGCTCCTGAGCCAGTGCTGCCGTGTCTGTGCCTGCAAGGATGGGGCACCTGTGTGAGCTGGGGGAGAGGCCAGGGCTGCAGAGGGAGGATGTTGTTGGCAGCTCCATGAGGACGCTCTGGGACGCTGCCCTGGGCTGTGCAGCGCACTGGGGATGGATCAGCTCCTGCTCTGCTGCTCCTTCCCGTCTCCCCCAGGGCCCTTGCAGAGCCCCAGCCATGCTGTTTGTCCCCAGCCTGCCCACGGCCAGCCGGGGGCTGCTCACCGGGCTTTTCTGTGCTGAGCATTGGCCTGGGTGTGTTCTTGAGAGAGCCTGGGCAAGGAGCCTGGAGCCCCCAGGCCCCGGGCTGAGGCGTCAGCGCTGCCTCAGTGTCGCAGACATTTTTTTCATAGAAATCCGTTCTTTGGGATTTGTTCATCTTCTGGGAAGCTGAGGCCCCAGAAAGAGAATGTAAACAATGATTATCAGCTGCTGTGTAATGCAATAGGATGCACCTGTGATTGGTTCATGTTCCATGTGTACAATTAAGGGCCAATCACAGGAGCAAGCTCAGGGAAAGATTCCCTGGACACAGAACTTTTTTATTTTTTATTCTTTTCTATGCTATTCTTAGCTTAGCAGCCTCTGCAACTTCTCTCTTTATTTTTTAGTATAGTGATAATGTATTATAGATCATATAGTAATAAATCCAGCCTTCTGATCATCAAACAAGATTCTTGTCCACTTCTCTCACCCATGAAGACCTCATCAGGCCGCTGTAATACCCCAGCAGTGCCCATGGCCTGTCCCTGCTGCAGCCCCGGCACTGCCACCCCCAGGGCTGTGCCCAGCCCCGAGAGCACTCAGGCCCTGCAGCAACACCAGGGCCACCAGGGCAATGGGGCAGGGCCACTGCAGCAGCACTGGCAACACCAAGTGCTGCTGCTGCTGGGCACAGCTGCTGTGCTAGAACTGATTGGCCCCCCCTCTGCACACAGAAATTTTGGCTGCAGATCCAAAGAAGGCAGCAAAAGGGGCATCTCTGGTGAAAACTCTGTTTGCAGATCCTTTAGCACCTTTCCAGTCACCAAGAGCTCAGCTCTGCATTGCTACAGTCATTGAGCCACAGCAAATTTGGGGGGAAACTAAATGAAATGAGGCACAACCAATGGCATTTCTTTATGGACAGTATTAAAAAACTGAAACAAAGGAAAGAAGAGAACAAAGCAACCACCAAACCAAGAAGAACTAACAAAGTTAACTTTTATTACATGTGACTTGCAGAAACTGGCAAGCAGTTTAATGTTTCTGAAACCATACAGTCCACAGTGTCCACACTGCAGCCTTGAGCTCCTGGTTCCTCAGGCTGTAGATGAGGGGATTCAGGGCTGGAGGCACCACTGAGTACAGAACTGACAGGGCCAGATCCAGGGATGGGGAGGACATGGAGGGGGGCTTCAGGTTGGCAAAAAAGCCAGTGCTGACAAACAGGGAGACCACGGCCAGGTGAGGGAGGCAGGTGGAAAAGGCTTTGTGCCGTCCTTGCTCAGAGGTGATCCTCAGCACGGCCCTGAAGATCTGCACATAGGAGAAAACAATGAACACAAAACAACCAAAACCTAAAGATGCACCAACCACAATGAGCCCATGTTCCCTGAGATAAGATTTGGAGCAGGAGAGCTTGAGGATCTGGGGGATATCACAGAAGAACTGGCCCAGGGCATTGCCATGGCACAGGGGCAGGGAAAATGTATTGGCTGTGTTCAACAGAGCATTTAGAAAGGCACTGGCCCAGGCAGCTGCTGCCATGTGGGCACAAGCTCTGCTTCCCAGGAGGGTCCTGTAGTGCAGGGGTTTGCAGATGGACACGTAGCAGTCATAGCACATGATGGTCAGGAGAGAAAACTCTGCTGAAATGAAAAAGACAAACAGAAAGAGCTGTGCAGCACATCCTGAATAGGAGATGTTTCTGGTGTCCCAGAGGGAATTGTGCAAGGCTTTGGGGACAGTGGTGCAGATGGAGCCCAGGTCGCTGAGGGCCAGGTTGAGCAGGAAGAAGAACATGGGCGTGTGCAGGTGGTGGCCGCAGGCTACGGCGCTGATGATGAGGCCGTTGCTCAGGAGGGCAGCCAGGGAGATGCCTAGCAAGAAGCAGAAGTGCAGGAGTTGCAGCTGCCGTGTGTCTGCCAATGCCAGCAGGATGAAGTGCCTGATGGAGCTGCTGTTGGACATTTGCAGCCCTATGTATGGTAATTTATAAAGGATTAACACCTGCCAGAGAAGGAAATGGCAGTGCCAGATAGGACATTTCTTTACTCTGGGAATCATGGACTGTTAAAGGAAGACTTGAATAACTGGACCAATTTTTTGAGTCAATCCTATGTGTTTTATTTGGAATTCCCTAAAAATTCTCTTCCTGTGGGAGAATTTTCCTTAACTTTATTTGAGTTTGGGGTTGTGCTGCTTAGTTACTGCCTCCTCTTCAGCATTGCTCTCAGCCTGAACAATGCGGAGCTCAGAGGGAAAACAGGGCCCCCTGTGCCCCAGTGCAGTCAGACCTGCTGGAAACACACAGGTTCACTTTGTTCCTTTTACCACTCTCTATTTCAGCATAATCACAATTAAAACTTTCTTGAAAATAAAGTGGTCTAGGTTAATTCTGCGGTTTAAAACTAATTTTCTCCAAACCCTTTCCTTCTTCCGTGTGCAGCTGGACAGTATGGGATACGAAAGGCTGGCGTGGCTGTCTGCTGCCTGGAGTTGTGCCTACTGGGAGCTGTTTCTCTCTATCCAAGCCTTGTCCTTGCCAGTGCTGCCAGAGCCCAGCCCAGCCCTGGGGGCTCAGCTCTGCCCTTCAGACCCCTCCCAGCACAGGGCACTGCCCAGGGGCATCTCCCTGGCACCAGGGCCTTAAGGGCAGGCCAGACAAACAGAGATGCTGCAAGCCAAGGTGTTGCTGCTGCTGTCCTTAGGGAGAGGAGGCTGAGAAGGCACTGTCTGAGGGAGATCTGAGGCCCACCTGCTGATGCCCAGGGTGACAGTGCAGGAGTCTCAGTGACACAGCCAAAGCTGACAGCCCCTTTCCCTTCCCTTTAGGAGAAAGCTGAGAGCAGCCCTGGCCATGCAGCACCATCTCCACAGCAGGAGGGATCTGCCCTGATGGGGGTGGGCTCCTTCCACCTCCAACTTCGCCCCTGCAGTGTCCATGGGGAGCTGCCAGGCAGGCTGAGAGCTGCCCCTGGCAGGTGGCACATGCCCTGGGCTGGCCAAGAGCCCTGAGGGCTGCAGGAGCTGCTCTGCAGAACAGCCCTGGGAAGCCCTGGCTGCAGCCCCAGCTTCACCCCCTGCAGCCATCCCTGGCAGCAGGAGCCGTCCTACCCTGTCCCTCTGACGGTGCCCAGGGCAGCCCCGCCCTGCAGCACATCCTCCTCCTCCTCCTCCTGTGCCACAGAGAAACTGGGAGAGTCCTCCTGACACATCCCCCAGGCTGTGGGGTGTGCTGGCTTCAGGAGATCCCTCCAGGAGCACAGGGGAAATTGCCCTGCACCCACACACTCACCATGCCCAGGGCTGTGATGATGTTTCCCCAAGTGAAGTCTCAGCTCAATGTCTTCTGAATCCTGATTGCCTTCAACCTGTCTCTGCCTGGCTCCTGTCCCCTCAGTGCCTGCAGGCAGAGCCCTCAGCCCTGCTAGGCTGGGAGAGGAGCAGGTCCTGGGAAGAGCTGTTCCTTTAAAGCTCAGCAGCACAGACACAGCAGAATGACTTTAATGAGCCTCTCAGGGATTTGGTGCTGTTTACATCAGACTCAGTCTCTGAGAGAGTGTTCAAAAAACTTCTCAGGAACTCAAAGTTAAATTGAAAGTCCAAAGTTTCTAAAAGTTTAAAAAGTCTCTCTGAGAATGTGTCCCCAGGTTCCAGTTAGAGCAGAACACTGGAGGCAGTGATGACAGCTGGGGACAAACAAGGCAAAGGTGTCTCTGATGCTGAGCACACCTGGATGGTTTTGAGGAATGCAAAGGGCCAAGGCCTGAGCCCCAGCCCCTGGCCAGGCAGATCCTGTCCCTCCCTCGTTGCTCAGGGCTCTTCCCGTGATGGGCACTGGCATGTGGGGCTGTGCAATGGCAAGGGCAGGAGCATGGGGCGGCCCCTGCCAGGCTGCTGAGCAGGGACAAGGAGGCAATGAGGTCCCCGCCCTGCAAGGGTCACTTGTCTCCTGCTCCTGCCTCAGTGCTTTCCTTTTTTTGGAAGGAATCCTCCCTCCTTCCCAGGCACCTATTGTGGGAAAACAGGGCTCCCACACTACTAACCAGTATGATTAAGCAGAAGCCATTTATTGTTTACATTATGCATCTACTTATACATTGTAACCCTACTTCATACACTGATCACGCTCTTCTTCATTGGAGCCTCTCTCTTGTCCTCGTGTTCTGCACTCGCTTCTCAGAGTATGTGACTGGTTACAGTTCAGGTGGTTCACAGCCCTCTGTTATTGAGTTCTTGTGGTCTTGGTATTCTGTTTCTCAGCCTTTTCTTTCTTCATTTAGCACAGTTTATGTCTTAGTAACCTTGATAAATTCCAGAGGGCTCTGATAAGAACAACTACAAGCAACATGGCTCATGCACAGTGTGGCCCAAGTTGTTCAGATACATTGCTACAATTCCCCCTTCTTCTTCTTGCACCAGCCAAACCCTTTTTACTGTATTTTCCAGCAACTGGGTCACCAATTTCACTATGCATGGAATAATACAAAGCAATATAATAATAACTACTAGTAATAACAAAGCTCCCTTTAAGGTATCTTTCAATCATCCAGTTATTCCCCATCCCTCAAACCATTCATCCAAGCCCAAATCATTCACAGTTAATTTCTTAATGTTGTCTTCTAGTTGTTTGAGTTTCCTGTGAATGGAAGAAAGTAGGTTCATAAAACATATTCCTGTAAAATTCTCACACCTGTGCCCATGTGCTAGCAGCAAAAAATCTATAGCAGCTCTATTTTGCAGTGTGTCATGTCTAATATTATCTAAATCAGTGAGCATTTGATTTAAAATAGCTGAACTTGTGTTCAGTGTAGGAATCCACAAAATCAGAGGGTTTTGGGGAAGGTGCAAAAGGCAGGCCTCAGAGACAGCAGAACTGGGGTTAGAGCTAAGCAGTAGCCATGAGATAAGTCAGCAGAAAAATTATTTAAAAAGTACAAAAGCAAGGAGAAATAGAACAATGGTCTATGTATTAACGCTTGTCTAGAATAACCCCCTAAGATACAGAAAAGTTTTTCTGGCAAGATATTAGGAAGTTTGAAGCTTAATAATGGAGCTCTGTGTACTGTGTTTTAAAGCTTATGAGCAGGTATTGTATTAAAAATAAGCAAGCATTGGTTTTACCAAAGGTACATGTGCTTATAGTGGTTGGATAGAACTGCTGTCAATATGCTTTTGCTTTGTGGGATTGGTTAAAAAACTTATAAATTAAGTTGTACTATTAAGTTCTTGGTCTGCTGCTTGGGATGTGAGCTGCTGGCATCTTCGCATTGTCACTACCATGTAATGAGACTGATGCTGAAAAATAAAACAGCTCAAGGCACGTTCCACAGCAGTGCCTTTCCCTTTTGTGATTTGTACATAGCCCCTGGCTCTCTCTATACAGGAGAGACTGTGCAAAGTACTTTACATTATTCGAATTTCATGAATTCTAATGTAATATACCTTTCACGAATTGCTCTCAAAAAGAACCAAACCCCCCTTTCTTAAGGCACTTTCATAAGAACATGTACACACAACTCAAAGAAAGACCTCCAGTACTTGACCAGAATCATGAATCTAAAATTGTTGAAGGGCCATAGCTCTCATTATGTGGGTGACAGAATATGCTTGTGTTTCTAGAGATACAGGACCCTGGTGGATTCCCAGAAGATTTATCAGTCCTTACATAGACCACAGATCTGAAGATGACCCCTTGAATCAACACATAGTCAGCTCCCTCTCCCACCATGCCACAGAAGCACCTTTCTCTTGGAGATGAAGAAAAAAGAAATTCACATATCCAAACATTGTGGCAAGGACACTCATCACACATAGATATATCCCACTGAAAACGTCCATGTCAATCTCAAATGCAGACATATTCCTGCTTTTTCCACCATCCCTCTACCAGTGACACTTTATCCTTACCCCTCCCTCATTCCCCTCTTGAAACTGCTCCTTTTTCCCCTCCCTCAAACTTTCCTTAAAAAAGTGAAGGGAGTGATTGGGAGGAGTTGGTAAGAGCTATAGGGAGAATTTAAGAATATTTAAAAATGTCTTAAGTCAACTAATGTGTGCTTTTACCATCCACAAGTGAAAACTACCTTAGCTTTCTCCTTTCTAGGGAAAGAAGTATGATTCTTCCTGTGATATCCTCCAGGGCACCCCACAGCAGTACCAGTGCCACTGTTGCCATTGTCTTTATCAGCGCACTCATGTGTATCCAAGTGACCACCAGCTGGATCGTCCCTCAGCCAAAACAAAACATCTGGGTCACTTTGGTGAAGTCATTAAAGCCAGACAATCTTTGTATGGCCATGGGAAGCGTAGATGATCTGCTCTCAACATGCCTGGTAGGAGCTCCCCTGTCACCAAATGGCTGCCCTTACCTAGGTAAGAAACCCAACCCCGTGGACACCTGTGACAAATGGACGACGATCCTCCCACACCATGTGTCCACAGGATTTGCTTTCCCAGGCCCAGGGTGGTTTTCTGGGCAGTGGTGTGAAGCACAGGGTGGGTCTCCAGCCATCCAGTGGTGGCTTCCACCATGGTCAGCACATGGCACTTGCCTTGGTGTGTCTGGGGCAGTGTGATGGAGTCAATCTGCCAGGCCTCCTCATACTTGTACTTGGACCACCGCCCACTGTACCAGAGGGGCTTCACTTGCTTGGCCTGCTTGATGGCAGCACACGTCTCACAGTCATGGATAACCTGAGAAATACTGTCCATGGTTAGACGCACCCCTCGGTCTTGTGCCCACTTATAGGTGGCATCCCTGCCCTGATGGCCTGAGGGATCATGGGCCCATCTAGCTAGGAATAACTCTCCCTTATGTTGCCAATCTAAGTATATCTTTGTCACCCCTAGCTTTGCAGCCTGACCTACCTGCTCATTTTGGTGTTTTGGTGTTCCTCACTGGCCCAACTCTTGGGGACATGGGCATCTGCATGGTGGACATTCACAGACAGATTTTCTACCCAAGAGGCAATGTCTTTCCATCCATCAGCAGCCCAGATTGATTTTTCTCTATGCTGCCAGTTGGCCTTTTTCCACCTCTCCAGCCATCCCCACAGATTTGCTACCATCCATGAATCAGTGTAGAGGTCGAGCTTTGGCCCCTTCTCTCTTTCAGCAATGTCCAGGGGCAGCTGAATGGCTTTGAGTTCCTCAAGTTGACTTGATCCACCTTCTCCCTCAGTAGCTTGTGCAAATGTCATGTGGGGCTCCATACAGCTGCTTTTCTCTTCCAGTTCATCCCTACAATGCGACAGGAACCGTGAGTGAAAAGAGCATGGTGCACTTCCTCTGCTGGAAGCTAATTGTATGGTGGAGCTTCTTTACCCTTGTCCCTTGTTTCTCTTCATCAGTGAGACCAAAATTCTCACCTTCCAGCCAGTCTCCAAAATCCCAGGGTGATTCAGTTTTCCAATATGGGCGTGCTGTCTGATGATGGCAATTCATTTACTCCATGTGGCATCAGTGGCATGGTGGGTGGTGGGAACCTTTCCTTTAAACATCCACTCCAGCGCTGATATTCAGGGTGACAGGAGGAGTTGTGCTTCCATGCCAGTCACTCTGAGGCCCCTTGAACTACTTCATAGTTTGACAAGATTTCCTTCTCTGTGGGAGTGTAGTTGGCTTTGTATCCTCTGTAGCTTTGGCTCCAGAATCCCAGTGGTTGTCCTCGAGTCTCCTCAGGCACCTTCTGCCAAAGGCTCCAGGACAAGCCATGGTTCCCAGCTGCAGAGTAGAGCATGTTCTTCACCTCTGGTCCTGTCTGACTGGACCAAGGGCTACTGCATGAGTGATCTCCTGCTTGATCTGGGCAAAGGCTTGTTGCTGTTTAGGGCCCCAGTGGAAATCATTCTTCTTGCGGGTGACCAGGTAGAGAGGGTTCACAATCTGGTTGTACTCGGGAATGTGCATTCGCCAAAAGCCTATGGCACCTTGAAAAGCTTTTGTTTCCTTTTTGCTGGTTGATGGAGACATCATGGTGATCTTAATAATGACCTCAGTGGGAATCTGACACCGTCCATCTTGCCACTTTACTCCCAGGAACTGGATCTCTCAGGCAGGTCCTTTCATTTTGCTCATCTTGACAGTGAAGCTGGTTTCCAGCAGAATCTCTCCTTTCTCAAACACTTCCATTGCTGTGTTCCCCCCAAAAATGATGTAATTGATGTACTGAAGATGTTTTGGAGCCTCACCCTTTTCCAGTGCAGCCTGATTTAGTCCATGCAGATGGTGGGGCTGTGCTTCCATCCCTGGGGCAGTCGGTTCCAGGTGTACTGCACGCCCCTCCAGGTGAAAGCAAACTGAGGCCTGCATTCTTCTGCCAGAGGAATGGAGAAAAATGGGTTGGCAATGTCAGTAGTGGCAAAGCCCTTTGCTGCCTTGGACTCCAGTTCGTACTGGAGTTCCAGCATGTCCGGCACAGCAGTGCTCAACAGTGGAGTCACTTCATTCAAGGCACGATAGTCCACAGTCAATCTCCATTCTCTGTCAGACTTATGCACAGGCCAGATGGGACTGTTGAAGGGTGAGTGGGTTTTGCTGACCATTCCTTGGCTCTCCAGCTCATGGATCATTCTGTGGATGGGGATCACGGCATCTCAATTTGTTCAATATTGCCAGCCATGCACAGTCGAGGTGACAATTGGCACTTGCTGCTCTTCCACCCTCAGGAGTCCTACTGCAGATGGATTTTCTTATAGTCCAGGCAAGGTGTTTAATTGATTAATGTCCTCTACCTCTACAGCAGCTATTCCGAAGGCCCACCTGAGTCCCTTTGGGTCTTTGTAAAGCTGTTCCAGAGGAAGTCTATGCCCAGAATCCACGGGGCCTCTGGGCCAGTCACAATAGGATGTTTCTGCCACTCCTTCCCAGTCAGGTTCTCCTCAGCTCCCAACAGGGTCAATTGCTGTGATCCCCCTGTCACCCCAGCAATGGAAACACGTTCTGCCCCCACATGTCCCGATGGTATTAGGGTACACTGCACACCTGTATCAACAAAGGCGTTGTATTTTTGTGGTTCTGATGTGCCAGGCCATCGGATCCACACCGTCCAGAAGATCCAGTTTTCCCCATGCCTCTTCCTTCCTGGCTAGAGGCAGGGCCCCTCTAACCCTGGTTATTATTTCTTTCCTGGGCATACATACTAGAGGTACTTTCAAAGGAATCTACAGATCTCACCTGGAAGCTCAGTCATGGGAGGCTGAGGCTACCTTCATTTTGGTGGAACTCTTTGGTTTCCCTCTTTGAGTTGATGCACTTGTGCTGCCAGGACAGAAGTGGGCTTCCCATCCCACCCTCATATGTCTTCCCCATGGTCACACAGGAAGAACCACAGGTCAGCCCGTGGGGTGTACCCTCTCTCTCTGGCTGGGGGATATTGGGCTCTGACTTTGGGGCCTGAGACTCACACTGGTGCCATATGGGAACTGTTTCTCTTTACCTCCTCCTTCATCTCCCTCCTCTCCTCTCCTCTCCTCTCTGATCAGGTCCTTGATTATACCATAGACCTGAGCCTGCATTGGGCCATTGATCACACTCTTACAATTTCTAAGCTTGTTGGTGACAGAACCCACTGTCTCTTGGTTGGTATCAGCATTAATCATTGCAATGAAGGGGGTGTATTGAGATGGCCCTAGATTTGCCAGGCTACACAACATTTTCCCTGTACACCTGACCTTGTTGGGGTCATTATCATGCTGTCCATCCCTCCCAAAGAGTACCTCCAATACTGCCACTTCTCTCAGCTCTTGTATCCCTTCCTTGAAGGTCTTCCAGCACATTCTATGGTGGTGTTTTGCATTCTCTCCCTGTGGAAAAACCTCTCTCTGACACTCATAAAAAGCTGATCCCAGAGGGAAAGGTACCCTGATTCCCTTACAAAAATCTGATTCACACCTGAGTCCTGGGTCAAGGGTCCCTAATTCCTTGCCTCACCACCATTCAGTTGCACGCCTGTACCCATAAGGTCCCAGACTTGGAGTAACCAGGTTGTATAAGCCTCACGTCCCCGTCATATGTTGGAGGATTTTGTTCAGACATGGCTTGAAGGAAAAAAGGCTATGAACATATACAGCTGGTTGAAAAGTAAAAGTCAGCTGTAAGCAGCAAGTTCTCAGGCTTTTTCCTAAACAACAGCAAACACCATGTCCTTGAGTAGTGATGAGAAAGCATGGTGGAAAACATGGAGGCCTTGAGAACAGTTAATAACAAGTCAACAACAGGATGAGAAAAACAAATGTTAGTCTCAACAAGAAACCACAGGTATTGACAACAAAAGGAGGGGTGGGTGTGTAATCTGTAGCCAATAATGAGCTCGGGTTTTGCAATATGTATGAACTTATTTAACACTACTATAAAAGTGTGTAAGCTGGATCAGTAAATCAGAGTTTGATGCTGATCAATAAGGATGTGGTTGACTCCCTTCGCTTCCTCAAATGGTGACACCCAATCATGATACGGCAATGCACCATGGAGGAGTGAAGACACGGCTCGGGTTCCAAAGCAGCCGGGATGGCAGAAAACGCGGAGAAAAGAAAAAAATGGATAAAAAAGAAGCTGAGACGCGTTGTGCCTCGGGTGATCGTAAAGGCGAGCCCGACCGATACGTGCTGCACGGACCTTGAAGAGGCTGCAACAGCGCTGGCGATTTAGGTATGGAAAGGCAAGCAGCATATGATTTATTTACTGCCTTTTTACAAAGAGGGCAGGTTAAGGGGATAGATTTGCAAAAGGATTTACCAGGGCTTTTGACTTACGGCTACAATAGGGGAGTTTTTATTAACCCCCATACAGTTCACGAGTTAACAGAGTGGCGTAAATTCGGTGATTTATTATGGGAGGCTACTTTAGAGGGCAATAAAACTGCCAAGAAGTTAGGTAAATTATGGAGGGGGTTTCACAATGAGATGTTAGAGCTTCAGGCCGAGAAAAAGGCTGCCGAGCAGGCAACAGCTGCTCATGGGCGTAATAAAGATTACGATCGGGACAGGCGATACAATCAGGACAGGGGAATACCATTAGCCCCTGCAATGAGGACGGTCTTATTACCTGCTTCGCCGCCCTCTTCTGCTTCAAGCCAGGCCACACGGAGCGCTTCTGAGGCTTCCACACCCCCTGAACAACAGGATCCGTGGCCGAGACCACCCAATAATCTCCCGCAAATCAATGAGCTGATCCCTGGGGTGGAAAATGACCTAGTGGGGGCTATTGCAAGGGAGCGGAGGTTGGCTTGGGCTAACCTTGCCAGAGACGCTATGAAAAAGGGGGATAAGGAAGTTATCAGAGCTGCTACCGAGCTGGCTTGTCTTGTTGTATTCCATCCACAGGGGGGAGGGGGCATGCAGGCTACTATTACAGCCCTTGATTGGAGATTGCTGTCTCAGCTGAGGTCTACTGTTAGTCAGTTTGGAGTGAAAAGTGAGCCAGCCAAACAGATGTTAGATTATATCTTTGATACCAGCCTCGTTCTGGTGAATGATTGTTGTGGATTAGCTAAATTGATTTTTAGTCCACACAAGCAGTTGTTATTTAATGCTCATTGGCAGGGGCTTGTGAACGAGTGTGTGGCAGTCCAGAGGCAGCCAGGGGACCCTCTCCATGGCATAACTGTTAATGAGCTTATGGGTCTGGGACCTTTTCTTCATACTGAGACACAAGCTTTATTGGGCCAGGAGAAGTGCCAGGAGGCTATGAGGTTGGTAAGGCTTGCTATAGAGAGGGTAAAAGAGCCAGAAGGGATACCCATGTATATGGGAATTAAGCAAGGGGCAGAAGAGTCATTTGGGTCATTTATTGATAAGGCTGCTGCCGCATTTGAAAGGGCTGGGGTGCCAGAATATCTTAGGGAGGCATTACTCAAGGAGTGTGCTCTCCAAAATTGTAATTCTACTACTAGGAGAGTGCTTAATACTCTGGGTGCCAATTGGACTATAGAGGAGGCATTAGAGAGGATGGCTTTGGTGCCAACAGAAGCAGAAGCTTTTGTAGTAGATGCAATCAAACAATTAGGGCTAGGCTTACAAGAACGGGCAAAGACCTCTCAAAATCAGGTGTTAGCTGCTCTTGCACCTCTTCAAACGTCAGCAGCACTGCCTCCAATGCCTAGTTGGTGCCAGAACCGCAATGACCACGCACTGACACAAGTCGTCGCTGCAGCATCAGCACCCTCTCCTGTCTCCAACCCGCCACAACTGGGAGCTTCGGCTTGGAACCGGCAGCCGCCGTAGGAGTTATGCTGATGACCCCGCACCCACGGAAGATTCCGACAGGGATTCACGGACCTATTGTTATACAGGGTCAAGCTAGGTGCTCTGCTTTTCAGAAGATCATCTGCATCTATTTTGGGACTATTTGTTTTGCCTGGCGTCTTTGATGTGGACTATATGGTTATGGTGCATACTCTTTTCCCACCACTCCAAATTAACAAAGGACTAAGAGTTGTTCAGCTGGTGCCACTTGAGCCAAATGACTAAGGGATTACAGATTGTGGGAGGACAAGAGAGGGGGGAAATTGGTTTTGAATCCACCGAAGGACTTACCTTACTGACTTTGGGCCTTTCCGAGAGACCCAGGAGGGGGGTGGAGGTGGAATTTCAAGGACAGAGGGGATTATTTTCAGGCTTGCTCAATACTGGAGTCGATTCCAGCATTATTAGCCCTAGCCATTTGTCTCCTCTCCAGGTTCGCATGAATGAAAAACATCTAACAGCTTTCTTACCACCTACCATGCAATGCCTGGTAGGGCGGGACATTGTGGCTCAGTTGGGGGTGGTTTTAACCCTTTGGGGTAAAAGTCATTGCTTGGACCGTGGCTGAGGAACCTTGTGACATATGCTATAGGGATACTAGATGTGCTTTTAATGCTTCTGCTTATTTTACCTTGTAATTTTAATTGTATTCAAAATATGGTCAGTAGAATGATAGAAAAAACCTGGCAGACTAACCTCTTTGCGCAAAAAAGAAAAACAGGGAATTTGTTGGAGGATTTTGTTCAGACATGGCTTGAAGGAAAAAAGGCTATGAACATATACAGCTGGTTGAAAAGTAAAAGGCAGCTGTAAGCAGCAAGTTCTCAGGCCTTTTCCTTAACAGCAGCAAACACCATGTCCTTGAGTAGTGATGAGAAAGCATGGTGGAAAACATGGAGGCCTTGAGAACAGTTAATAACAAGTCAACAACAGGATGAGAAAAACAAATGTTAGTCTCAACAAGAAACCACAGGTATTGACAACAAAAGGAGGGGTGGGTGTGTAATCTGTAGCCAATAATGAGCTCGGGTTTTGCAATATGTATGAACTTATTTAACACTACTATAAAACTGTGTAAGTTGGATCAATAAATCGGAGTTCGATGCTGATCAATAAGGATGTGGTCGACTCCCTTTGCTTCCTCAGTCGTACAACGTCTTTGTGCAGATTACAGAGACTTTTGTACATCAGGGACTCGGTGATGGTCTCAACCATTGGCTCCCCTGTGGGTTGTGAGGGGCCTCCATTCTTATCTTTATCTGGGTGCTCTGATTTCATCTTAGACCTCCTTGTTTCCACAGGAGCGACCACTGCTGTCTGTGACTGCCTTTGCAGTTCAGCTAGAACCTTAACAGTTGTAACATCTGTGGGTTCCACTGCTACACCATCAGACTCTCCCTCTTTGCGGCAGGGGGAGGGTTTCTCACCAGCTGAGGAAATGTACTCCTTCAGCTGAGGAAATGTACTCCTTCAGCATCTGGCCCATCTCCTTCACCAGAACCCCCACCCAGTCTGGGTGGTTCATTTCTGAGGTGGGCTGTGGGGCAGGGTCAGGCTCTGGGGCAGCAGCATCCCTGGTCTCTGGGGTTTGTGTCAGCGTGGTTATCCAGGTCAATCTTCCCTTATCTCTGAATGCTAAATAGAACAGGCCTATCAGCAGCACCAACCATTGTATGACATCATTAGCATTTAGAGGGGATCTGAACCCTTTGAAAACTGGTGGGGCAGATCCAAAGAGCTGGGTGAAGGGTAGGGAGAAAAGTTCCCCGGTGTCATTTCCTCACACTAAGTACCATTATTAAAGTAATCCCAAAACCACACAGTGTGTGATAGCCCTGAATCCATGTGCCTGCCTTCCAGTGGAAGTTAAAAATCCATGAATTCCTCACCTTATTAAGCCGTAAAGCAAACTGGAAAACAGCCACAGCAGCCTTAATTCTAGGACCCATGTTTAGATACGGGCCTTCAAATGGTTAGAAATATAGCCACAATCTCGTGCCACTCAAACCAGGGTAAGTTAGACCACATGATGACACTTAAGGAGGTTTCCAAATCAGCACACAAAAATCAGATTACTCAAGAACTATTATTCCTTTTTCACCCTTTTTCTATCAATGCCCCTGGGCCTAACATTGGGTGTGAAAATCTGTCTTGGTTTGGAAAGACAGCTCTCTGCTTAATGAAGGCAGGAGCCTTCTTTGAAATGGAAAGTGTAAACCCCCTGCCTCCAAATTATTATAATTTCTAAATTAAAAGGCTCTCAGGCAAAGCTATGGGAATAGGAATAACAGTTCTTTACTAGGAAAATTAAAAAAAAATACAAATATAGTAGTCCAAAAATCCCCAGAAAACAAACAACTGAGAGAGTCAGAATATGACCTGACACCCTGTGGGTCAGAGTGTTGGCAGCACTCCCATTAAATGGTGTCTGCAGCCCTCCTGCAGTGACAGGTGTGGTTCTGTTGGAGCAGTGATCCTGTAGAAGGGTGGAGTTTTCCTCTGAAAGTCCAGTGGTGGTGTAGATAGGTCTGGTCTTCCTCTGGGAATCCAGTGGAGAAGAAAGCTGCTCCTCTGCTGTGGGATCTCAGCACCTCAGGACTGATGTGCAGAGTGACCGAGACCACCCTTGGGGGGCTCGGAGGTCCTGGAATGTTGCCAGAAGTGTCTGGTGGCTGGACTTTGATCCTACACGGGAGACGACACCTGTATGAGGATGGGAGGATTTCACTGGGGTAAATGGTGAAGGGATAAGTTAATTAGAGTGTGAAACACAGGGTTTAAGATTTCTGTACAGGGGGGTCTAAAGAAGTAAGATGGAGGAATTGAGGCGTGTCCTGTCCTTCTTCTTCTTCTTCTTGGCCTCCATCTTCTGTGGTGATGTTGGCACTTTGGGATTGGTTATTACTAAAGGTGTACTGGTCAATAAGGGTAAAAGGTATTGGGGGAAATAGGTAAATATTGTATACATAGTTTTGAGTATAAAGATATGTGACCGCCCCGGGGGCTCTCAGTGTCCTCATGGCTGGCTTGCTGTGTAGACCTCTGTCGGGCCGAGAGAAAATCCTTTAGATAAATAACTAATAAACACTGAAGACCGAGAAAAAACCTGAAGCCTCTTCTAGTCCTTTGGAGCGCGGGCTGCCCAAGGCCACCCCAAGCCTTTCCAGGTCATTAAAACAGCCGAGAAACCGACACTCTGCAAACTCAGTGGGAAAAGGCTGCTCTGGTGTCCTAAAATCTAAAATTATATCCAGGTAGGAATGCTTGGCTCCTCCCCCTGGGTGGAGCATTTCACAATGGGATGCTGTCATTTTATCAGCCATGCAGTGACACTTAATGGCCCATTAACAGAGGATATTTCCCAGAGGGAGGATTGGTTTGTGGAAGAGATAAGGAAAACTGTCCAATTAACAGAAGATAACTGCCCCACCTCTAACAGATAGAATACATACCCCCAGCTAAATCTTTCATTCCATATCTGGAGTCACTCTGGACTGACAGGAGGCCTGCCCTTAGGAAATGAGAGGGCTGACCAACTGGTGGCACCACTTTGGGCCTCTGTTTCTCCTATTATTGATAAGCTGGGCCAGGCCCAAAGGGTTCACGAGTTTTTTCACCGAAGTGCAAAAGTTTTACCCAAACAATTTTGAATATCACTGCAGGATGCTCAAGGAATTGTCACAATTTGTCTGCAATGCCAGGGTATGATTGGTGGATTGGGTCCTGGACTCAGCCCTCACAGCCTGGGGCCCTTGCAGTTACGGCAATCTGATGTGACCATCTGCACCTCTTTTGGTCGCTTTAAATGCATGCATATAATTATAGGCACCTTTTCTGCCACGGTTTGGGCCACTCCTGTGACAAGCAAAGGATCTTGTTTTGTCATTCGACACTTGCAAGGCTGCTTTGCCATCATGGGCTTGCCTCAGGACAGACAATGGGTCAGGATATACAGCCTGACGGACCCAAGATTTCTTGGCTCCTTGGAGAGTGAAGCATAGCACAGGTATTCCAGGTAACTCCACAGGACAAGGTACTGTTGAAACAACATATCAGGTACTGAAAGGACTGCTTGATAAACAAAAACTTGGGGAGGATGGGCTGAGCCCACAGGACAGAGTGCTGAAAGCAGTTTATGTTATGAATCCTCTATGGCTAGTAGGTACTGGTAGTGACCCACCAGTATTAACGCGTTACTCAGGTTTGCAGCAGGAAGGGATTATGCTTGCATCATTACAGACAAAGGACCCTGATAGATACCATTAAATGGGTTCATCCCTGGCATAAGAAGGACACTCTGATCCCTGATATCACCAATGAAACAATAACCAGCATTACCTGAAAACAACTGTGAACGCTTTTGCTGTCCTTGGATGAGATTGGAATTGTGGGGTGTGGATCAGATGGGTGGTATGAGTTTAGAAGGATCTTCTTCCCAAGGTGTATAGAGTGCAGACATTGGCACACCCAAAAATTCAATACCCGGGTGGTTTTATCCCAAGAAACAGGAACAATGGTTAAATCACCTGAAATCTGTCAAGAAGTGCTGAATTTGTTTGAGTCTCAGGAGCAGTTGGGGCAGGCTTTTCAGTGGTATCATAATGAACTCTGGAAGCTAGAGCAAAAAGAGAAAATAAGATCAAGGCCATTGAATGCAGAAAAGGAATAATTATCCCTGGGACTTGGGGAGTTAGACCTGAGCAATGGGAACAAATGAAGCAAAGGTGGGAAGAGAAGAACCAAAGGAGACAGAATAGGAGCAGAGTGCAAAGAACAAGAGGCACAGTCAGTTTGGATTTTATCCCTGATCTCATAGAGGAAGTGGTTTTTGCCAATGATAAAGATGAAGAATAGTCTTAAATTGGATGTGCGGGTTTTTGGGAGTCTTCCTCTGTTACTTGTGATATGTGGCTACATCTGTAGTGCAGAAGAAATTAACCCACCGGGATGGCATCGGCAGAATATGTGGCTTACTCGGGGCAATGCTACTGGGGTGGACTCCTTTTGTTTACCCTTAGCCATGCCAGGAGATCCCTTCTGTACATGTGTAATTGGTATCCCAACAACTGATTTTACTGGTTTTGCAAAATGGGTAGGAGCCAGAGGAAAGTGATTCATGAGAGGAAATACATCAAGTGTGGAGAATCACTGGTGTAACACAACCAGAGGTTGTACAAAATCAGACATATGCAAAAGGTTGGGAATTAGGCCAAACAGTGAGGGCTTCCAAGCAGGTATGAAAACGCAATCACTGAATGAAAGCAGACTAGACCCACAAGAATTAGACTTGCTCAGATTGCTACCTAGGAAGTATTGTTTATTTTTAAACTATTGTTTAAACTCGAAATCAACTGATATGAGCAATGTCCTAGTCCCACTTCCCAAAAACAATAGTGTCATCCTTAGTCCCAATTCTCCCTAGTATAAGAATGTGACCAAATATTGCCACAATTGGACTTATCCTGGAAGTGCTGGTGCAAATGTGACTGTACAAAAGCTTCTACCAGGTGTCTTTTTAATCTGTGGGGATAGGGCATGGCCTGCAATTCCAAGCAATCCATTTGGTAGTTCTGGTTATTTAGGAAAGCTAACCACGTTTGCCTCAAGCATGTGTGTTGGGATCGGCGGGAGAAATGTGGCACGCAATATGAGTGATCAGCAAATCTCAAACTTTACTGATAGGCACACATCTTTACGTCGGTGTTAATGAGGCCAATACATATTGCAAAGGCAAGCTCACTATTGGTTAGTTACTTATCAGCCAACTACGCCTACTTCTGCATACTTGTGAATATTTTACTGAAACTTTTCTTCATATTTCTGCCAAAGATGCTCTCCCCTATCCTGCTGTTGCACCAAGGGCACAAAGTCCTTGCCTGTTATTGGACACTGACTACTGACTCCTATACTTGTCCCCTTCAAGCTTAATCAGCAGCATTATGTCAACGTGATCTTTCTCAGCTAACTAACTGTCCACAAATCTCTCCACACTTCCCCCATTGGACAAGCATAGTCTGATTAAAGACAGCAGATATCATCCTTTGCACCATGTTCTGTAAGCACATGGAAAAACACGGCAAAATTAACACTACTAACAGAGCTATAATGCCCACTACAATGCTAACTTTAACAACAGAACGTAACCATGATCTTAGGCCTAACAATAAGAGCGATCCATCAATACTGAAACCTGATTCTACCTGTAAGTTTCCAGTTAACCTTCACAATTCAGCCAACTGGGCATGGATGGACTGCGAATGGTCAGAAAAGTTCATGCAACACATGCTCTCAAATTCTTCACAGCCATGGCCTTGTTCAAGTAAAAGAAAGTCAATCGCAGCTCTATTTTGAAGCGTTGCATGGCGAATAGCATCAACATCAAGCAAAAGGCTAGAAAGTGCCAAAGAGATGGCACTGGTTTGCTTTGTGTAATTGAGACTAACTTATCTGCTCACGCATTTACCCTCTCCCAGACCAATATCCCATTTGTGACTTCTGATATGGATAACAGAAAAAGTATGTTTTCTCAGCTTAATCACCCTCTGTAACTGAATAAACAGTTCATGTAACCTCCTGTTTTGAACCTCTTTTATAGAGGCATCCTCTATTCACTCACACACTCCTGCAACATACAAAGAATCTATCACAATGTTAAGGGGCCCGAAAAATGCATCATGGCCCATACAACAGCCAATAGCTCCATCGTTTGTAAAGTATCCAACTCAGAAGCCTGGAGAATCTGATGGTGCCATTGTCCCTTTTCCCGCCAGGTCACTGCAGCAGTTCTTGATTTTCTTTCTGCATCCGTGTAGGCTGTTATAGCATCCGACAGGGGCTTCTATGATCTTTTTGGGCATTGAATCCAACCCCACTGCCCTACCTAGTTCAACGGTATATTGGGAATATCATCAGTGGCAATCATGCTTCCAGCTCCCAGTAGGGCCTCTTGTAATTCCATACTGTTTATCAGGTACCAGGTCAATGTATCTTTCTTCATTGGTATCTGTATCTGATCTGGCTCCTTTCCAGTAATCTGTAATGCCCGTTCACGATCCTTCTTAAGCAAGTCAGCCAAAATTTCAATTTTTTGAAGAAGGGTTTTATGCTGTTGAAGTGGAGGAGATATCCATTTGAAGGCCCACACCTCCCCCATTTTTCTGTCTTGCTGAATAAGTGCACCTAGTAAAAATTTAGTTCCACACCAAACTGTCAGCTGTATGGGGAGGTTAAGATCTCGTCTCTGGACACTGCCCTGTGTCACACAGTCCAATATCTGCTGAAGTGTTTTTACCTGCTCAGAGGTTATATGGACAGGTTGTGCTGGGTCAGTCCCTTTTAGTAAAGGTCGAAGTTCATCTAACAACTCATTTGGGATGCCCACAATAGTGCGCAGCCATTGCAGATCACCAAGTAACTTTTGAGCATCATACAATGTACACATTTTAATATTCAATTGCAATTTCTGGGGGGTAACAACCTGATCAGTAAGTGTCTATCCCAAATATTTCCAGGGTGCAGATAACTGAATTTTTTCAGGAGCTACAACCAAGCCATGTAGTTCCTGGGCCTTATGTATTTCTTGAATTTGGAATTTGTTGACCTGAAAAAGGTTGTGGCTGTGCAAATAAAATATCATCCATGTAATGATAAATGATTGTTTTGGCCCAGGCCTGTCGCAAAGGTTGTAAAGCATTGTCAACATACAGCTGACAAAAGGGGGCGCTGTTGCACATTCCCTGTGGGAGAGTAAGCCATTCAAATCTCTTGTCTGGTTCTTCCCTATCTAAAGCCGGTAAGGTAAATGCAAACCTCCAAGTGTCTCGAGGGTGAAGAGCAATAGCAAAAAAGCAGTCCTTAAGATCTATAATTAAGAGTGGCCAGTCCTTTGGCAACATGGCTGGGTTAGGCAAACCTGGTTGTAAGGCTCCCATAGGCTCCATTTGTTCATTTACAGCCCATAAATCTTGTAGCAACTGATACTTTCCTGACTTCTTTTAATTAACAAAAATAGGGGTATTCCATGGGCTTACTGACAACTGCAAATGACCCTGCTCATATTGTTCTTGTACTAGTACATGTGCTTGTTCCAGACTTTCCCTTTTTAATGGCCATTGCTTAACCCACCGTGGTCCAAATGAGTGGGATTGGGAAAGTCCACGCAATGGTCATTAGCCAGACGGGTACTCATTTGTCAGCACTACCCCTATTTGAGCCAAAATGTCCCGACCAATGAGGCAGTGCACAGTAGGGGGCAAAGGCACAACGAAGAAAACACTCCGTAAAATTTTTCCGTTGATAGTTACTGATAACATGGGTGATTTCCTTGCAAGTGTTAAGCCTCCAACCCTGCTAACTGCTACTCTGGTTGGCTGTAACGGCCAGTTGTGGGGCCAGCAATCCGGGCTCATAATGCTGGAGTCTGCGCCAGTATCTAATAAACCTTCCAATGTTTGCCTCTCACCCTGATACTCTATCAATACAGCATGTTTTGGCTGATCATTTAAATTCATTGTTAACAGAGTAAGTCCTCCAGTGGTGCCAAAGCCCCGTTCTCCCCTGGACTGTGATTGATAAGGGGGCAATGTTTTAGTAATTTGTTCCAATGGAATTGAGCTATTCTCTGTCCTTTCTCGATTCGTATCGGTGGAAAAGGAGTATGTACCATACACAAATTTCCCCAGTAAAATCAGTGTCTATTACCCCAGTTAAAACAAATAATCCCATCATGGTGGCTGATGATTGTCCCAGAAGCAAAGCTCCCATAGGCTGGATGTCCATCAATGATGATTGGTCCCTTTATTCCAGTCGGGACCTTTTCTGGTTGGGTAGTCATCAATGTTACCGCTACTGAGGCTGCCACGTCCAGCCCAAGGCTCCCGGCGGTGGCAGGTTGAAGGGGGGCTGGGCTGAGGTGTTGACAGCTGCTACTTGCATCTGGGTGCGGTGGCTGTTGGGTGTGCTGGGCCTCGCATTTCCTGAGCGGCGTCGGCAAGCTCCGGTGTTGTGGGTATCTGAGCGACAACTGTGGTACCAGACGGTAGCTGCTTGGCAGGCTCGCCAGGTATGTCCCATGCCTCCGCACCAGTAACATTTAAATCGGCCAATAGATGGAGATCATGGACTATTTGTTGCTGCTGCTTGCAGGGGCACAAGGGCTGCTAATACTTGACTCTGCAATGCTGCTGCCTGCTGCTTCAATCCTGTCCCTAGCTCTTTAATAGCTTCTTCTAACATTGCCTGAGTCCCTACGGGCACATTTGCCATACATTCTAAAGCTTCTTCTATAGTCCAATTAGCTCCTAGGCTATTTAGCACATTTTTCGTAGCCTGGTTGCTATTTTGAAACACGCACTGCTTCAATAGGGCCCCTTTCATGAAGTCAGCTACTCCAGCTCGCTCGACAGCAGTGGCTGCCTTACCTATAAAAGATACAAATGATTCATCCCTTCCTTGCTTTATACCCATGTATGAGGGAACCCCGCCTGGTTCTTTTATCCTGTCTATAGCCAGCCTCACCAGTCGCATAGCCTCTCGGCATTTATCAGGACCGATTAACGCTTGTGCTTCTGTTTGAGCAAAAGCCCCTATGCCCAATAATTCATCTAAGGTTACCCCATGTAAAGGGTCACCTGGTTGCCGTACCACTGCTACCACTGCTACCACTCCTGGCAGAGTGCTTGCCAATGTGCATTAAACAGAAGCTGCTGATGTTGAGTAAAGATAAGCTTTGCAATTCCTCTACAATCGGCTGGCAATAACACCTGGGTCCCCCAAATACAGTCAAGCATTTGCTTTGTGGGCTCACCGGTCACCCCAAACTGACTAACTGTGGACCGTAACTGTGACAACAGTTTTCAATCTAGAGCAATAATTGCTGCCTGTAATCCACCCCCGTCCAGAGGAGTATACATCACAGGGCAAGCCACTTCCATAGCTGTTGCCATAGCCTCAATATCCTCCGAAACCATGATCTCCTTTGCTACAGCTGGCCATGCCTTCCTCCGCTCTTGTGCAATGGCCCCCGCTAGGTCACTCTCTGCCCCAGGGATCAGCTCATTGCTAGGAGGGGGAGATGGAGGGTCTGGCCAGGGCACAGGCAGTGTGGATGGTGCTGTTATGGGGGGTGTGTTGCTGCTTGAAGCAGGAGCCAATGTTGGTGGCAAGATAACTGTGGATGTGGCAGGGGGTAACGGGCAGTCTGACCAATCTCCATAACTTTTATTCTTACCATGAGCAACAGTAGCTTGCTGTACAGCCTTCTTTTCTGCCTGATATTGTATTAACACATTATGCACCACTCGCCATAACTTCCCTAACTTCTTTGCAGTTTTATCATCATCTAGAACCGCCTCCCACAGCTTATCCCCAGACTTTCACTACTCACTTAATTCATGGACTGTATGAGGATTTTGGAAGAATCCCTGTGCATACCTGTAAGCTAATAACCCATGAAGCTCTTTCTGCAAAGCTATGCCCTTAGCCTGTCGCTTTTTCAGAAAGCAAGTAAATAAATCATATGCTGCTTGCCTTTCTATTTTAAACGTCAGCGCTGTTGCAGCCCCACAAGGTTGCGGCAGCATGTATCAGCTGAGTTTCCCTTTGAAGTCACCCAGGACGCAGCACCTCCCTCATTTTCAGCAGTGCTTTTTTGCCGTCCTCGCTGCAACAGGACCCAAAGTCCCTCACCAATCCCCCCCGTGGTTGCTGTTACCAGTATCACGTTGTTGGGGTCACCATGTTGTTGGGATCGGCGGGAGAAATGCGGCACACAATATGAGTGACCAGCAAATCTCAAATATTTATTGATAGGCGCACATCTTTATATTGGTGTTATTGAGGCTCATACATATTGCAAAGGCGAGCTCACTATTGGTTAGTTACTTATCAGGCAACTACGCCTACTTCTGCATTCTTGTGGATATTTTATTGAAGCTTTTCTTCATATGTCTGCCAAAGATGCTCTCCCCTATCCTGCTGTTGCACCAAGGGCACAATGTCCTTGCCTGTTATTGGACACTGACTACTGACTCCTATACTTGTCCCCTTCAAGCTTAATCAGTGGCATTATGTCGACGTGACCTTTCTCAGCTAACCAACTGCCCACAAAGCTCTCCACACCAATACATTTTCCCTACCCCTGTTCCATGGCAATGCCCTGGGCCAGTTCTTCTGTGAAATCCTCCAGATCCTCAAGCGCTCCTGCTTCAAATCATCACACAGGTACCTTGGACTTCCTATGATTTCCATCTCTTTAGGTAGTGGTTGTTTTGTGTTCATGTTTTTTCCTATGTGCAGATCTTCAGGGCTGTGCTGAGGATCCCCTCTGAGCAGGGAAGGCACAAAGCCTTTTCCGCCTTACTCCCTCACCTGTCTGTGGTCTCCCTGTTTCTCAGCACTGCCTTTTTTGCCCACCTGAAGCCCCCCTCCATGTCCTCCCCATCCCTAGATCTGGCTCTGTCACTTCTGTACTCAGTGGTGCCTCCAGCCCTGAACCCCGTCATCTACAGCCTGAGGAACCAGAAGCTCAAGGCTGCAGTGCAGACAATTACGACTGAAAAATTTCAGAAACACTAAAATCACTTGTAATAAAAAAAGTTATTGATACACATTGTTCCTTTTATTTTGGGGGTTCTTTTTCGTTGTTTTCTATTTTTAATATTGTCCAAAAGCAATGTCATTGATTCTGCCATTCCCCACTTGGTTTCTCTCCACATTCACTGTGGCCCCAGACTTTGCTGATGAGGACCTGGGCTCTCTCAGACGCTTTAGACAGAATAAAGGAAGTCCAAGCAAAGTTATTTGCAGAGATTCCCCTTTTATTCCTTCTCTGGAGCTGCAGCAGCAATGTCTGTGTGCAGAGCTGGGGGCAGATCAGTGCTGGCCCAGCAGCTGTGCCCAGCAGCAGCAGCATTTGGTGTTGCCAGTGCTGCTGCCATGGCCCTGCCCCGCTGCTCTGGTGGCCCTGGTGTTGCTGTAAGGCTTGAGTGTTTTTGGGGCATGGAACATCCCTGGAGGTGGCAGTGCCGGGGCTGCAGCAGGGACAGACCATGGGCACAGCTGGGGCAGCGCTGGTGCCTCAGGCCAGGCCCTGGGGGCTCCACGCTCCTTGCCCAAGCTCTCTCAAGAACACGTCCAGGCCAATGTCCAGCAGAGAAAAACCCCGTGATCAGCCCCAGGCTGGCCGTGGGCAGGCTGGGGGCAAACAGCATGGCTGGGGCTCTGCAAGGGCCCTGGGGCAGACGGGAAGGAGCAGCAGAGCAGGGGCTGATCCATCTCCAGTGCGCTTGTTGGAAAAGAAATGAAATTTAGCAAAATATTTAATTATAGTGAGTTGTGTGTGAACTGGTTTGTTAAAAAGCAGTTTTGTAGCCATTGAAAAGTGTGTTGAGTTTTGTGTGTAACCTAGCAAGTAGTCTTAGGGATTTAATAAATAATTAAACTAGTGCAAGAAAGTAAGAATGCTAACCTGTCTAGAGGCAGCATACAATGCTCTTAGAATAAGATAAGCAGAGGATTAATGATCTTGTTTGTGAACCAAGGAATGTTTCACAAGGGGTCTGTGACCAGGCAAGGGGAACGGGGAACTGTTTCTTGGAGGCTAGGCAAGGGGAACGGGGAAACTGTTCCTTGGAGACTTTGTTGTGAATCGCATGTATAAGAAGGAAGCACCCATACATGAATTTGGGGGCTCGGACTTTAGGGACGTGAGTCCCCCAGTTCCCGGGCCCTTAATAAAGCACCCACAAAACTTATCCGAGTTTTGTGTCATTTATCAATCGGGCAACAGTTTTCTGGCGACCGCGGCAGGACTCCGAGGGCTGCTGGGGCGGTTCGCGTCCCGATCCACTCCAAGCCGGCACCGAGCACTTCTCGGGGAGTCATCGGTCGTGCCCGATCCCCCGCGCCTGTCGGACAAACTGCATTAAGGTAAGCCCAAAGGTGCTTTATATTGGAAAAAAAAGGTGATAATTGGATTTGTATTTGATGGTTGGTAAAAAAGCCTAGGCTCCGGCCATAAGACGTCTAAGGACGCAGGACCGGAACTCGCCTCCTGTTTGTTTTAGGGAAGGACGGCGAGAAGGTATATTGGTTTAAGGTATATTGGTTTATTGGGATTAATAGTGGAATTAAAGGTTGTAATATGATGTCTTTTAAAACTTTTAAAACCTTAGTGCAAGCCAATGGTAAAATACCTGGAAATACACCATTAGGTTGTATATTGAAACGGTGGAAAAGTGAGGGGTATTATCAAGAATTGGATAAAAGTAAAATGATAGGTTATTCTAATCATTGGTGGCCTGAATATGAGATTGGGGAAGCGGGATGGCCGGTGAACGGTACACTGGAATTGGGGATAATGGAATCTTTGATGCAATTTTTAAGGAGGAATGAGAAATGGGATGAAATACCATATTTGGATTTGTTTTTCGTTTTATATCGGAAAGAGGAATGGCAAAAGGAATGTGGTATTTTGGTTTTAGAAGTGAATGATGAAAGGGAGTGTGTGGGATGTAAAGAAAGAAAGGAGCGTAATTTGTATCCTTCAATCGAGGAAGATTTGTCTTATTGTATAGCACCTCCAAGGGTTCCGGTTGCTCCTAATGTGCCCCCTGCTCCCCCTGCGGATATAGCTATAAAAACAGGATCTAGTGAGAGTGATAGTGATGGTGGTGATGGTGAAAAGAATGAGAGTGTTAAAAAACTCCGTTAGCAGGGCGGACTCGCAAGGGAAGGAAGGGGCAGAAGGGGCCACAGTTAATTGCGCCATTGAGGGAAGCTGTGGGACCACAGGGAGAAAGAATACTTATAAAGGTGCCTTTCTCCCCCGGAGATTTGGTAATGTGGAAGCAATCAGCGGGGAGTTATCGGGAGGATCCTGAAAAGGTGGCAAGGGTGGTTAAAATGGTAAAAAAGACTCAGGATCCGGACTGGAATGATTTACAGATATTATTAGATACTATAATGGATTCCACGAAAAAGGAAATGGTTATTAGAGCCACTAGAGAAAGGGCTGGAGGTAGCGTGGAAGGTATACAACCACAGGGAGAAAGAAACTGCAAAAAGACAACAAGCTAGTATTCTGGCTGTAATGCAACAGGCAGGGGCAGGAGGAAGACCCATTAGGGGTCGAGGTCGGGGAGGAGCTAATCACGGACAGAGGGGGTTGCCAAGAGGTCGGGGAGGATTTGGGTTTGCACCTAACATGGGGAGGTTGGATCCAAACCAGTGTGCGTTTTGCCGACAATTGGGACACTGGAAAAATGAATGCCCGGTTAGAGGAGGTATGGGCATGGGAAACATGGGATTAAGGTCAGCCCCAATGGGAAATGCCCCTGTGGGAGGATTCACGGGAGGACCAGCAGAAGTCGCTCAAGCACTAGTTTTGGGAAACTATCAGAATCAAAGCTGACTAGAAAAGGATTTAAGGGTAGTTTTAGAAATAGATGGAAAGGATCAAGAATTTATGGTAGACACTGGAGCTACTTATTCTGTACTCAATAGACGATTGGGACCTTTGAGTGACACAACGGTACAGGTGGTGGGGGCAACAGGGAAACTAGAGGAACAACCATTTTTACAACCTTTAAATCTTAGGTTTGGAGGGAAGGAATTAGATCACCAATTTTTGTATATGCCAAACTGCCCCACACCCCTTCTTGGCAGAGATCTGTTGTCCCGACTTAATGTGAAAATAATATTTGAAGGGGGAAGGGTGAAATTGGAAATACCTGAGGAACAAATAGCAGGCATTTTTGTGATCAAGGAAGTAGATGCCTCTCCTATTCCAGAAGAAATTGAGCAGGCTGTAGTACCCTGGGTATGGGAGTCAGGGGTCCCCGGAAAATCTAAAGCTGCGCAGCCAGTAAAAGTGGAACTAAAGGAAGGGGCCCGACCAGTGAGGATAAAGCAATATCCCTTGAAGCTTGAGGCAAGGAGGGTAGTAGCCCCGTTAATTAAACAATTTTTGGCTCAAGGAATATTACAGGAATGTGAATCGGAGTATAATACTCCAATTTTTCCAGTAAAGAAACCTAATGGTAAGTACCGTTTGGTACAGGACTTAAGGGCTATTAATGAAATAGTGAAAGACATACATCCAGTTGTTGCTAATCCTTATACTTTGTTAACATCTGTATCAGAGGAGTTTAAATGGTTCTCAGTGATTGACCTTAAAGATGCCTTCTTCTGCATCCCACTGGCAGTAGAGAGTAGGAAATATTTTGCCTTCGAGTGGGAGAGTCCTGATTTTGGGAGAAAGAAGCAGCTTATGTGGACGAGACTCCCACAGAGATTTAAATGCTCCCCTACTATTTTTGGAAGCCAACTGGCCAAGGAGCTGGAGGAATGGAAGATAACCCAAGTAACAATATCCCCATCCTTGTATGTAGTCCTGCAGTACATGGACGACAGTTTTTTAGCTACTAAGGAAAGGGAAATGTGCGTGGAATTAACAATTAAATTACTCAACATGCTTGGCCAAGCAGGGTATCGGGTTTCTAAGGAAAAAGCTCAATTGGTCAAAAATAGTGTTATTTACCTCGGTTGTGAGATCACACAAGGGCAGAGACGTTTGGGAGTAAACCGAATAGAGGCAATATGTGCTATTCTTTTGCCTCGTAACCATCAGGAATTGAGATCTTTTCTAGGAATAGTGGGATGGTGTCGACTGTGGATCATGAATTTCGGTCTCCTAGCCAAGCCACTATATGAGGCCTTGAAGCAGCATCGGTTGGAGTGGACGACACAGCAAAAGAAGGCCTTCCAGGAATTGAAGCAGGCACTAAAGGAGGCCCCAGCCCTAGGACTCCCTGACGTGACCAAGGAATTCCAGTTGTACGTGAATGAGAGGCAAAAACTGGCATTGAGGGTCCTCACCCAGAAGGTGGGATCCTGGAAGAGGCCAGTGAGATACTTCTCTAAACAACTGGATTCGGTAAGTTCCGGGTGGCCCTCGTGTTTACGAGCCGTGGCGGCAACAATAATTCTTATTCAAGAGGCCCGGAAATTGACTTTGGGGGCAAAAATGAAAGTGTTTGTTCCCCATATGGTCATGGCCATTTTGGAGCAAAAGGGGGGTCACTGGCTATCACCCAGTCGAATGTTGCAATACCAGGCCATCCTGAGAGAACAGGATGATATTGAAATAAGGACTACTAATCATGTTAATCCAGCAGAGTTTTTACGCAGTGACCAGGAGGCTGGGGGACTGGTGCATGATTGCGTAGAGGTAATAGAACAAGTATATGCCAGCAGACCTGACCTAAAGGATGAACCAATTGAAGAACCTGAATGGAAACTATACACTGATGGGTCCAGTTTTGTCGAGAATGGAACTCGCTATGCCGGGTATGCAGTGGTAACATTGGATCAGGTAATAGAGGCAAAGGCTTTGTTACCTGGAACTTCGGCCCAGAAGGCAGAGGTGATTGGACTCACCAGAGCCCTGTATTTGAGCAAGGACAAAAGGGTTAATATCTGGACAGATTCTAAATATGCCTTTGGTGTGGTTCATGTACATGGGGAATTATGGAAGGAAAGGGGGCTTTTGAATTCACAGGGAACCAACATCAAGCACCGGGAAGAAGTGCTACAGCTACTGGATGCGGTACACAGTCCCAAAGCAGTTGCAGTAATGCATGTTAGAGGACATCAGACTGCGGAAGGAGATGTTTACAGAGGAAATCGATTTGCTGATGTTACAGTACGGCAAGTGGCATGGGAAGTATGGACTCAAATGGCATTGGTACCGGCAAGAACAAATCCGGCTACCCCATACCTGAATCAGGAGCCCAAATATTCAATAGAAGATGGAAAACTAATAAACTTGCTAGGGGCACAGAAGAATCAACTTGGGTGGTACGTTACACCAATGGGACAAATAGTGGTACCTACCCGCATAATGAAATTTATTTTGGAATCAGAACATAATAAATGTCATTGGGGGGCAGAAGTATTGGTAAAATTTTTGAAGAATGAGATAATCTCTAATCAGATGTTAACAATGGCAAAAAGAGTTATTGCAATATGGCAACAGGGGGCTGAAAGAAGCCGAGGCAAGATAGGAGTCGGTTGGGATCAGGATAAACAAGGAAACACGGTACTGAATCTTACCAAGGTAACCACAAACGATACGGGAGAATATACATGTTTGGTCAAAATACGGGATAGTTTTGATTACAAAAGAGTGAGTATGAGGGTTTTGCCATGGACAGGGGATCGTGCTGAAAACATAAAGGTTAATTCAGTATCAATGGCAGTGGACAGGTGGGATGGGCCACCTCTCAGAATAAATTGTTCCTTCCTAGTAAGATCAAGATATCAAAGGAACCTTTGGGTCAAATGGTAGAAGCAAAATAGGGAACTGACCTGAGACAGAATAGAGGACGGGACCAATTGGTGGGGAAAGGAAGGCAAAGGTTGTGGGTGGTCGAGTGTCACTAATCCTAGAATAAGAAATGCATGGTGGAGGCATGACAGAATGATGTTATCCTTACAGAGACACAGTAAGAGTAGGCGGGAAGGTAATGATACAATAGAACGAAATACTGAGCAGGAAAATTTAGTGGTAAGATTAATCAGAGATTTTGAGATCATGCAGAATGTGACTAAAATAACAGCTTGCCTGCCATTGCCACAGGCTGCAGGTGAACCAATTCCCTGGGGAATAATACCAGTAACCAAAATGCCTGAAACATTCAAGAATGTTTCATGGTCCTGCCAGTCAGTTCCCAAACCAGTAGATGTATGGAGAGATTTGTGTATGACCATTTGGGCTATGACTAGAGAAGAATGTGAAAAGAAATCCAATCATTATGTTTAGATTCAAAATACCAGGAAGTGTTTAATTGCAACCCCAATAGATGAGCCATGCAATACAGTACGAATAAGAACGAAATCCCAACAAAACGAGATGAGTTGTCAGAATGTCACACAGAATTTTGACACCTAGAATAGTTGGAAGACATTATGAGGACCTAGTGTTTTGGAACACTATAATTACCTTGGAGAAGTACAATGGTGCATCCAATAGTCAAGAGTAAAGAATCAGTCACATTATAAGGCCCTTATCATGTCTACATCTTCCCGAGAGTTCAGACTGCAGAAAGAAGATTGGAATTGTACTGAGGTTTTTACATGTGATACACCGGAAGACCGAATTAGATTTGTACCGGTGAAAATGGCATTAAAGTGGGGATGCGAGTGTAGAGGGTATGATCACACGGTTAGCAGAGAGTCCATAGATAGACCTATAGATTGCAGATATACTACTGTGCATAGCCCTGGAAATCTAGTCTGGGTGTTGGGACACGGACAGTGGACCACACATTTACCTCTAGATAGATCAGTAACACAAATCACCCTAGGGGTTCCCACATTGTGTCCATACTGGAAACAGAACAGATTGATCCAAAAGAAAGGACTCAGAAAGAGAGAAGAATCCCTAGAGGAGCAGTGGCATGAACCTGGCTCAGGAGTGCAATTTGGATGGATATTGGAGTCATTATTCCCTCCGGTAGCGACATATCGAAACAGGGAAATGCTCAACAATTTGTTAAGACAGAAAGGTTGGCAGCAGCTACTAAGAAGGGATTTAAAGATCTAAATTTGCAATTGCAAGCTACATCAAGAATGACCCTACAAAACAGAATAGCATTAGATTTGCTACTGTTAAAGGAACATGGAGTTTGTGGTTACCTGAGTAGGAGAATAGATCATTGCTGTGTACACATTCCAAATGTTACACTTGAAGTTGAGAAAGATATTTCTCAACTGGCAGAAGTAGAAACAAAAACCAAGGAAATTGAAAGGGAAGCACAGCATAATTAGATAGGAGCAGTATTTGATTCTTTGGGGCTTCACCTGTCTGGCTAGATTACGTCTGCTATACAGTATGTACTAATGTTTTTAGTATTTCTAGTGACTATATGGATTGTATATAGATGCCTCTTAGGTGTGATCGAAAAGGAAAAGAGGCGATCTCTCCAGTTGCTGAAGGCGATGATCCGTGGGTGGCAGAATGAAGAACATTCCCCACCTCGTTATGAAGATGTTACTGTCAATACTGTTGATTGAGCATCCTTGCAGCAGGACTGAAGGATGCTCAAAAGGGGGGAAATGTTGGAAAAGAAATGAAATTTAGCAAAATATTTAATTATAGTGAGTTGTGTGTGAACTGGTTTGTTAAAAAGCAGTTTTGTAGCCATTGAAAAGTGTGTTGAGTTTTGTGTGTAACCTAGCAAGTAGTCTTAGAGATTTAATAAATAATTAAACTAGTGCAAGAAAGTAAGAATGCTAACCTGTCTAGAGGCAGCATACAATGCTCTTAGAATAAGATAAGCAGAGGATTAATGATCTTGTTTGTGAACCAAGGAATGTATCACAAGGGGTCTGTGACCAGGCAAGGGGAACGGGGAACTGTTTCTTGGAGGCTAGGCAAGGAGAACGGAGAAACTGTTCCTTGGAGACTTTGTTGTAAATCGCATGTATAAGAAGGAAGCACCCATACGTGAATTTGGGGGCTCGGACTTTAGGGACGTGAGTCCCCCAGTTCCCCGGGCCCTTAATAAAGCACCCACAAAACTTATCCGAGTTTTGTGTCATTTATCAATCGAGCAACACGCTGCACAGCCCAGGGCAGCGTCCCAGAGCGTCCTCATGGAGCTGCCAACAACGTCCCCCCTCTGCAGCCCTGGCCTCTCCCCCAGCTCACACAGGTTCCCCATCCTTGCAGGCACACACAGGGCAGCACTGGCTCAGCAGCCCCTGTTTGCATTGCACAGAGCAGGGGAAGAACCCCCTATGCTGTTGGTGTGGGGACATAAACCTGAGGGAGCACAAATGCCATCAGCCCCTGGGGCCAGCAAGGGCTGGGAGACACCAGGGAAACCACTCAGCTTTGTCCTGGCCTCTGCAGTCAGCCAGAAAGTTTGTTCCCATCAGCTGGGAGTTTCCTGACCCACTGCAGACGCTGTTGCTCAGGGCCAGGGCTGCCTGGCAGCCACTTCCAAACTGCCCCTAGCATTTCCCTTGGCTTCACCTTTGCTTTCTTTCCTCTTTCCTGATCCAGATTTCTTCCTATTGCCCATCCCTGTCTCCTTCCTTGCAAACAGTCCATCCCTGTTTGCCCTTTCTTCTCTGGCCCCACTCTCCATTGCAGTTCCTGACTTGGTCCCATGGGAACGTCCCTTGGGCTGCAGGATCATCCTACAAGTGCTGCAGGAATTGTCTGCAGGCTCCTGCAGTGCCTGGTGCTGCTCCCATGCCAGAGGCACCCCAGGCCAGGGGGGCACATCTGGGCTGCTGTGTCTGGCTCTGGGGCTCCCTGTTCTGGGCAGTGAGGAGGAGCTGCAGAGGCTCTGCAGGACTGACAGGATGGGCTTTGGGGCTGGCAGGAGAAGCTGAGGGACCTGGGCTGCTGGAGCTGCTGAAGAGGAGGCCCAGGGCTCCTCCTGCAACTGCTCCAAGGGTGGTTCGAGAGAGTCACAGAATCAGCAAGGTGGGAAAAGACCTTGGAGATGATCAAGTCCAGCCTGTGCCCTGACACCACCTTGTCTCACTGAGCCTCCTCTTTTCCAGGATAGACAACTCCAGCTCCCTCAGCCACTCCTCACCGGACTTGTGTTCCAGACCCCTCACTGGCCTTGTTGCCTTTCTCTGGACATGCTCCAGCCCCTCCATGGCCTTCCTAAACTGGGAGCCCAGAACTGGAAACAACACTTGAGCTGTGGCCTCACCAGTGCCGAGTGCAGGTGAAGAATCACTGCCCTGCTCTTGCTGGCCACACCATTCCTGATCCAGGCCAGGAGCCATTGGCCTTTGTCGCAGACATTTTTTCCTAGAAATCTTTCTTTGGGACTTGTTCATTTTCTGGGAAGCAAGGGCCCCAGAAAAGAGAATGTAAACAATTTTTATCAGCTGCTGTGGCATGCAATAGGATGCACCTGTGATTGGTTCATGTTCCCATGTTTATAATTAAGCGCCAATCACAGGAGCAAGCTGTGGACAGAGTCCCTGGACACAACTTTGTTATAAATTCTTTCTTTCTATTCTTAGCTTAGCAGCATCTGCAACTTCTCTCTTTATTCTATTTAGTATAGTTATAATGTATTATATATCAATAAATTCAGCCTTCTGATCAAGAAACAAGATTCTCGTCTTTCTCTCACCACCCCAGCGACCCACTCAGGTTGCTGTAATAGGCCTTCTTACCCACCTGGGCCCACTGCTGGCTCATGTCCAGCCTGCTGTCCATCAGTGTCCCCAGGTCCCTTTCTGCCTGGCTGCTCTCCAGCCACTCTGTCCCCAGCCTGTAGCACTGCAGGGGTTGTTGTGGCCAAATTGCAGGACCCAGCACTTGGTCTTGTTCAACTTTACCTTGTTGGATTTGGGCCCTGGATCCAGCCTGTCCAGGTCCCTCTACAGAGCCCTCCAACCCTCCAGCAGATCCACACTCACACCCAGCTTGGTGTCATCTGCAAATTTGCTGATGCTGGACTCAGTCCCCTCATGCAGATCATGAGTGCAGATATTGAAATCCACGCTGGCTGGCTCTGATCCTGCGGCATTCTGTGGGTGCCCTGGGATGGCACTCAAGGTTCCATAACCTTGCTGGGCACCCAGGTCAGGCTGACAGGCCTGGAGTTGCCCAGCTCCTCCTTCCAGCCTATCTTTGGGATGGGGTCACATTGGCACCTCCAGTCCTTTGGTATAGTAGGAGTCCTAGTAAAATATATGTATTGTATAAGTGGCCTTGTCCCAATCCTAGTTGTTCTAAATGGGCTACAGCTGTGATGTCCTTAATTGTGTGGCAGCTGTGGCCAATGAAGATAACTGGGATAAAACGAGGTTGGTTGGCTGGTCAGGAAGAGCTTTGGAGGAGCCCTGATGAAGGAGCAGGAACAACTCTTCTGTGAAGGGCTGCGTGTGGGAAAACCACCCAGAAGGTACGGGACTTTGGAAATATGATAACAATAATAGAAATACAACACTCTGGGACCTTCCTGCTGAGCCAGCACTGATGGTAAATGATGGACAGCAGCTTGGGGAGCTCATCCACCAGCTCCCTCATCCCACTGGGATGGATCCCATCTGCTGCCAGAGACACCTGGGAGCATCTGAGTGGCTCAGCAGGTCCCCAGCTGCTTCCTCCTGGATTACAGGGGCTGTTCTGCTCCCTGTACCCATCTACATCTCAGGAGAGCACTTGAGGAAAACCTGTCTTATTGTTGAAATTTGAGACAAACAAGGTGTTAAGCACCTAAGCCTTTTCCATATATTTAGTTACTATCATTCCCTACTGCATCCAGTAGAGAGCAGATATTCCCCTCATCCATCCTTTTGCTATTAATTTATTTCTGAAAAAATTTTTTTTTCTTTTTCACTGAAGTGGCCAGGTTAAGTCCTAATCGAGCTTTCATCACTCTACTTTTTTCTCCATGACCTGACAACATCCTTAAACACTTCCTGAGTTGCCCGACCTTCTGTCCAAAGGTGATGCACTCTCTTTTTTTCCCCAAGTTCTCACAAAAGCTCCATGCCTAGCCAGGCCAGTCATTTTCCTGCCCTCATCTTTTGTCACAGAGGCACAGCCTGCTCCTTCCCTATTGAGATTACTTTTTTGAGATGCATCCATCCTTCCTTGATTCCTTTGTTTTTAGGGGCTATTTCCCTTTAAAAAATCAGTACCTGATATGGTATTCCCAAATCTGCATCATAAATAGGCTAAACTCTACTCTCTGTAAGTCCAGCATAGAAGTTTTGTTGATGCCCCTCCTTCTTTCACAGAATTTTGAAAACTTGATAATTTTATGGCCACTCTACCCCAGGCAGCCTCCAACCACCACATCTTCCACCAGCCCTTCTCTGTTTGTGAACAGCAGCAGACAGAGCTTTGCTTGGGAGTGGGTGTGTTAACAAAAATTCAGTAAAATGGAAAATCCATTATCCCAATGTAGCATTGGGAAGCAGCATTCTTTATTTGGCCAGATGCATGGGGGGATAGCTCCTCCCAAAGCCATGCATGCTGACTGCAGGAAAGTTTCTGCTTATATTCTGTATTTTGCATACAAATTCATTGATTGTCCTGGACTAAACACACATATGATAATCATTTCCCCAAAATCATTAACATATTTCCCCTACCCTTTACCCATGTGTTCTTCTGTCCTGGGGGTCTCTCTGGTGGTCCCTGGTGCTCATGGACCCCAATGTTCCAGTGGGCCTGTCTGAGCTGGCAGGACACTGAGGCTGGTGAATTTCAGTTCCCCTTCTCACACAATGGGCATTGTGTGGTTTCCATAGGCCTGGGGTTGTGGAGAACCAGCATTGTGTGTGCTCACCTGGTGTAGTCAATTTATCATCTGGTAATATGAGGTCACAGAGTGGGTTATGACATCACAGAGTGGGTTATGTGAGGTCACTGAGCAACTACAGCATCATAGACTGTCTCTGTGACATCACATAGCCATCTGTGACATCACAGAGCAGATTATGACATCACAGAGTTGGCTGTGACATCAGAGACCAGCTTTGTGACATTAGAGAACAGGCTATGACATCACAGAGCAGGCTGTGACATCCCAGCAGGGCTGTGTCAGGTCACTGGGTTGGTCACTCCGCCCCAGCTCCCCCTCACAGTTTCTCCCAACAAGTCCAATGCTGTTCATGCCCAGCAGGGTCCCTGTCCCCCGGGATTCCCCTGGTCCACCTGGAGCCACAGCCTCCACCAAAGGATGTTCCACAAGATCAACCCAAAAACATGAGACAGGGACAAGGGGCCAGGGCTGTGTGACCAGGACATCAAGGATGTGGATTATCCAGGACACTGGGGCCTGGTTTGGGTTGGCCAGGGCAGGAAAGATGTCTGGCAGCTGGAGCAGGGTCTGGGAAGGGCCTCCAAGGTGGGGCTGGAGACTTTGGGCTGTGAGCAGAGGCTGAGGGAGCTGGGCTGGTCCAGCCTGGAGCAGAGAAGGCTGAGGGGCTCCTCATCCCAGCCTGGCAGTGCCAGTGAGGAGGGGATGGAGAACACAGAGCCAGGCTCTTCACAGGGGGCTGGGGGCAGACAAAAGCCAATGGGTGGAAGGGGAAAGAGGGGAGATCAGCCAGGACAGGAGGAGTTGAAATGAGTCAGGCTGGTTTCAGCATTTCCTCAACACCAAAAGCAGCCTGAGCCCCTTCTCCATCCACAATTGATGGCTTTGCAAATCAGGAATTGTTGGAGCTGTTTTGCCCCCATTCCAGGATGGGCGTCCTGATACAAAAAGTTTACTGTGTTTATATCTATCACAGAACCACATTTTTCTAAAATTAATTTATTATGGAAATCACTTGTGGATGGTAGACATGTCAGACGCTGCTGGGATGATGCACATGGCTCAGGGAAGAGTGTGGTTTTTATTGAATTGTATCCTGTTCAACCATGGTCTGTTGGCCATGACGAGAAACTTTCTGTGCCTCTGAGTCCCACCAGTTCCTGACTCCCAAATGACAAAAACCTGGTGAGTTCTGGTTCCCACTCCAGTAGTGGCACCTGCACCTCCCTCCATCCCAAGAGCAGAGCTCCCTGGTCCCAGAAAGTCCTTGGCAATGCAGGGATGAAGGAAACAGGACAGGCTGTGGGGATCAGGGGCAGGGCACAGCCAGGGATTTGGGGTGGTTGTAAGCCCAGGGCAGGACATGGCCCTTGGCCTTGGTGAACCTCATCCAATTGTCCTGGGCCCATGGCTCCAGCCTGGCCAGATCCCTCTGCAGAGCTTCCTGCCCTCCAGCACAGCCACACTGCCACCCAGCTTGGGCTCACCTGGGAACTGACTGAGGATGCCTTCGATGGCCTCATCTGTGGGAATCCACAAAATCAGAGGGTTTTGGGAAAGCTGCAAAAGGCAGGCCTCAGAGACAGTCAAACTGTAATTAGAGCTATGCAGCAGCCATGAGATACGTCAGCAGAAAAATTATTTAGAAAAGAGAAAAGCAAGGACAAATAGAACAATGATCTGTGTCTTAACGCTTCTCTAGCATAACTTTCTAAGCTACAGAAAAATTTATCTAGCAAAGTATTGGGAAGTTTGAAGTTTAATAATGGAGCTCTGTGCATTTTGATTTAGGGGTCACCAGCAGGTATTGTATTCAAAATACGCAAGCATTGTTTTAATCAAAGGTACCTGTGCTTATAGTGGTTGGATAGAACTGCTGTCAATATGCTTTTGCTTTGTGGGATTGGTCAAAAAACTTATAAAGTAAGTTGTAACATTAATTTCTTGGTCTGCTGCTTGGGATGTGAGCTGCTGGCATCTTCCCATTGTTACAACCAGGTAATGAGACTGATGCTGAAAAATAAAACAGCTCAAGGCATGTTCCACAGCAGTGCCTTCCCCATTTGTGATTTGTACATAGCCTCCAGCTGGGGATATCATCCACATCATCAATAAAGAGATTTCACTGACCTGGCCAGAATCCTGAGCCCTGGGGACACCCCTGGATGTGACTCCATTCCTCAGCTGCTCTGAGTGCCAATGATTGGATAAAGGAAATGGTGGGGTGGGGGTAGGGACAAAGTGTGATTGATTGTCAGGCATGATGGGTCTTGATTTTCATATCTGTTCAGACTGCATGAGGAGGAGCTTGGGATCAATATCAGCTGGAGATTACTGCTATCAATCTTTGAACAGGAAAACTGAACAGAACAAAACCATCCTCTCTACATTGTGTTCAATATAGTAGATTCACTTTGAAAACACTTCTGAAATCTGTCTAATTAACCACAGAAGAATCAAAGACTTGAATTATTCCCATGGGCTTTTCTTGTTTGGATGTTTTGAACAAATGTTAATGAGCCTTTGCCACTGAATTCCTGAACTGAAGAGCTCAACAAAGAGGCCTCTGAAAAGTAAAGTTCATCAAGCAACCTCCAAGGTGCTGAGGATCCATCCTGATTAGAGCAGCAATGAACAGAAATGGGCACAGCTTTGTGGCTGCCCCCAGCTTTGGCATGGGCCCTGGGCCTGGAGCAGGAGCAGCTCTTGAAGGCCCCAAGGCCGTGGCTCTTGTGCTGCCCTGGGCAGATGCGATGGCAGCAGGGGCTGCAGAGCTCTCAGCACCTCAGCCCAAGGGGAGCAGGGCAGCCAGGGAGCCTCCTTTGGCCTTGGCCAGCACCTTTCCCCATGGCTGGGGCTGAGTCCTGTGGCAGCTGCAGCTGCTGCTGTGCCCTTGCCAGGGGCTGAGGCCGTGGGGCAGTGGGCAGAGCAGCCTGGCCTGAGCAGAGCTGTGGGGCCAGAGCCGGCTGGGCTGGGCTTGGGAGAGGCCCTTGGTGCTGCCCAGAGCTCAGGGCAGCTGGCAGAGCTTGCAGGGAGCTGGGCAGGGCTCAGAGAGCCTGGCCCAGAAACCATCAGTGTCCATCTCAGCCTGGCAGAGTGTGCAGGGGCCAAGAAGAGCAGCCCAGGGTCTGCAAGTTCTCTGGGTGGGAGCTGAGCTTGTGAGCCCTTGAGCCCTGCCAAGTGCTGGGGGTACACGTCCAGCTCCGGAGGAGATGGGACGCATGGGAGCAGACACAAATAATTCCTGCTGCATTCTTTCTTGTGTCTGCTTGTACAGGTGACCTGGATCCATATGTAGAGGAGGTGTTTTGTGTCAGATAACACTGGTAGAGTTAACAGAATAATATTATGTAGCTGAAAATAATATTTCATGCATAATACACACTGAGGAGAAAAAGGGACATATGATCAGTACAGCATCTGAATTTTTCAGAGGATGAGAGACTCATTGATGTTCCAGTAGTCAAATCTGTTTAAATACTTTCCTCAGAGTTTCCTTGAGTTGAGAGGTGACCAGGAGTGGCCAAGGCCAGCCAAAGCTATCTGTCCTGGCAGCTTTTGTCTGGGAGAACCCTTACAGATAGGGAATTTTTTCAGAGGGAGTATCAGTTTTGTCTATGGACACCTGGAAAGAGGGATGGTTCTTTTCCATAGGAAGGAAAGCACAGAGCCCCAGTTCTTCAGGGGCTGATGAGAGGCAGGCCTCAGCATTCCAAGATCAGCTGGACCTGTCCAGTGCCCCTGGGAGGCCCAACCGGCAAGACTTGTTCCATGTCCCCTTGGTTCCATGGAGCCCTGCAGTGTCACAATGTTCTCCTTGCTTCTGTAGTGTCACAGTGGCCCTGTGCTTCCATGAGGCCTTGCAGGATCACAACGGCCCTTTGGTTCCATGAGGCCCTGAAATGCAGCAATGGCCGCTTGGTGCACAAACCCTTGCTGCTTCATACTGGGCCCTTGGGACCATGCAGCCCAGCAGATCCACAGTGATGGCCTTGGTGCCACGAGGCCTCCCAGTGCCACAATGATCCCCACAGGAAGGAAACCACGGAGCCCCAGCGTTTCAGGGGCTGATGAACTGCAGTCACCAGAGGCCGAGGCCAGGCCTGTCTGTCTGTCCTGGCAGCTTTGTCCGGGAGCAACCCTTGGATATTGGAAATCTTGAATGTGGAATCCCAATTTCAGACATTTGTGCCTGGAGGACAAGGCCAGTTCTTTTCCACAAAAAGGAAAGCACGGAGCCCCTGAGTTTGGAAGGCAGGTGAGAGCCAGCCAGGAGGCAGAGGCCAGCCAGACCTGTCTGTAATGGCAGCTTTTCTGCAGGAGCAATCTTTGGATATAGGACTTATGGAGGTGAAATCCCAATTTCAGTCATGAGCACCTGAAGAAGAAAGATATATTCCATAGAAAGGAAGGGGTGAAGCCCCAGTGTTACAGGGCAGAATAGGAAAAACCACGAGAGGCCAAGGTCAGCCAGAGCTGTCTGTCCTGGCAGCTTTTTTCGGGAGCAATCCCTGGATACTGAGAATTTTGGAGTGGGAATTCTGTTTTGGCCGTGGATGCTTGAATGAGAAGGGCAGTTCTTTTCCATTTGAAGGAAAGCCCAGAGGCCCAGGGTTTCAGGGGTACATGAGAAGAGACCCTTGACTTGCCAAGGGCAGTTGGACCAGTCAGGCCAAGCTAAACCTGTTCCCCATTCCCTTGGATTCATGGGGCCCTGCAGTGTCACAGTGGTGGTGTCACATTGGATCCTTGGTTCCATCAGGCCCCAGATGTGTCACACTGGCCTCTTGTTTCCATGGGGCTCCAGAGTTTCACAATGGTCCCCTGCTTCCATGAGGCCTTGCAGTGTCACAGAGGTCTCCTCGGTGCCACAGTGTCACAATGGACCCTTGGTTCCATGGGGACTCACAATGTCAGAAGGCTCTCCTTGGTTCCATGATGCCCTGCAGAGCCCCTTGATTCAACGAGGCCTCCAAGTGTCATCATGGCCTCCAGGATTCCATGAGGCCCCACAATGTCACAATGGACCTTTGGTTCCATGGGGTCCTGCACTGTTCCATGGATCCTTAGTTCCATGGGGCCCTGGAGTGTCACAATGGCCTCCTTGGTTCCATGGTGCCACACAGTGTGACAACTGCCCCTTGGCCTGCTAAGACCCCACAGTGGCATATTGGTTCCTTGCTTCCATGAGGCCTTCTAGTGTCACAATGATCTCCATGATCCCATAAGGCCTTGCAGTGTCACAACAGACCATTAGTTTCACTGAGCCCCACAGTGTCACTATGGTCCCCTTGGCTCCAAAAGCCTCTGAAGTGCCACAATGGCCCTTTGGTTTCTCAAGGCCACCAAGTGTAAAAATGGCCTCCATGGTACCATGAGGCCCTGCTGTGTCACAATGGCTCATGGTTCCATGAGACCACACAGTTTAACAAGGGACCTTTGGTGTACATCAGGCCGTCCTGGGTCACAATGGACTTCGGGTTCCATGAGCTCTCACACTGCCAGCAGCAGTCTCCTTGGTTCTGAAGTGTCACCATGGACCCTTTGTTCCATGAGGTTTTGCAGTAGAACACGGTCACCTTGGTTCCGTGAGGTTCTGCAGTGTCGCAATGGACCCATGGTTCCAAGAGGTTTCTCAGGGTCACAGTGTTCTCCTTGGATCCGCAGTATCACAATGGAGCACTGGTTCAATGTGGCCCCAATGTGCCAAAATAGATTTTGGTTCCATGGGGTTCTGCTGTGTCACCATGGACCCTTTGTTCCATGAGTTTGCACAGTGTCACAGCTGAGTCCTTGGTTCTGTGAGGAAACACTGTCACCAAATCTCTGAAATATCAGAATAAGGCTCCTGAACATTAATTTGCTATTTCAGAGAGTATCATTTATTCAGGCCAGAGGTCGAACATGGGATAACTCCCAACCTCACATGAATGTGTAATTCTACCAGTGTGTTGCACATATACAGTTGCAAAATGTGAATTAAAATTTACCCATTTCCATAAAACACACTTCTTGTGTTTCTCACTTCTTGTTTTCTCTATCCCCGTACCCTTGAGCCAGATTTTTTTTTCTTCTTTTTCTTCTTTTTCTTCTTTTTCTTTTTCTTCTTCTTTTTCTTCTTCTTCTTCTTCTTTTTCTTGTTCTTCTTCTTCTTGTTCTTCTTGTTCTTCTTGTTCTTGTTCTTGTTCTTGTTCTTGTTCTTCTTCTTCTTCTTTTTCTTTTTCTTCTTCTTTTTCTTCTTCTTTTTCTTCTTCTTTTTCTTGTTCGTCTTCTTGTTCGTCTTCTTGTTCTTCTTGTTCTTGTTCTTCTTCTTGTTTTTCTTCTTGTTCTTCTTGTTCTTCTTCTTGTTCTTCTTCTTGTTCTTCTTCTTCTTGTTCTTGTTCTTCTTGTTCTTCTTGTTCTTGTTCTTCTTGTTCTTCTTCTTGTTCTTCTTCTTCTTGTTCTTCTTCTTCTTGTTCTTCTTCTTGTTGTTGTTCTTGTTCTTGTTCTTGTTCTTCTTGTTCTTGTTCTTCTTGTTCTTGTTCTTCTTGTTCTTGTTCTTCTTGTTCTTGTTCTTCTTGTTCTTCTTGTTCTTGTTCTTTTTCTTCTTCTTCTTCTTCTTCTTCTTCTTCTTCTTCTTCTTCTTCTTCTTCTTCTTCTTCTTCTTCTTCTCGTTCTTCTTCTCGTTCTTCTTCTTCTTGTTCTTCTTCTTCTTGTTCTTCTTCTTGTTCTTCTTGTTCTTGTTCTTCTTCTTCTTCTTGTTCTTGTTCTTCTTCTTCTTGTTCTTCTTGTTCTTGTTCTTGTTCTTGTTCTTCTTCTTCTTCTTCTTCTTCTTCTTCTTCTTCTTGTTCTTGTTCTTCTTCTTGTTCTTCTTCTTCTTCTTCTTGTTCTTCTTGTTCTTCTTCTTGTTCTTCTTCTTCTTGTTCTTGTTCTTCTTCTTGTTCTTCTTCTTGTTCTTCTTCTTCTTCTTCTTCTTCTTCTTCTTCTTCTTCTTCTTCTTGTCTTCCACCCATCCTTGCTGGAAAAGCAGCCCCTGCATATCTTGTTCCTGTGCTGAAAGTTCACAGGCAGGGTAAACATGGAATGAACCCTTTTGGTATCAGCCCAAGGTGTTGTGTGGGCAGGCAGAGGTAGGCAGGAGGCAGAGCTGTCAGCAAAGGACAGGCCAAGCCAGCTGGGGCAGCCGGGGGATTCTGACAGGGATACAACAGCCTGCAGGGACAGAGGCACAGGGCAGGGACACTGTAGTACAGCCTGGGCTGCACAGGGCACAGGGATGGGCAGCAGCTGCAAGACAGCCCTGCCAGAGCCAACTTGGGCAGCACTTTGGCCATGGCTGCTGGGCCTGGGCCTGAGGCAGGAGCAGGAGACAAGTGACCCTTGAAGGCCTGGGGCCTCATTGCCTCCTTGTCCCTGCTCAGCAGCCTGGCAGGGGCCGCCCCATGCTCCTGCCCTTGCCATTGCACATCCCCACATGCCAGTGCCCATCCCGGGAAGAGCCCTGAGCAAGGAGGGAGGGACAGGATCTGCCTGGCCAAGGGCTGGGGCTCAGGCCTTGGCCCTTTGCATTCCTGAAATACATCCAGGTGTGCTCAGCACCAGAGACACCTTGGCCTTGTTTGTCCCCAGCTGTCATCACTGCCTCCAGTGTTCAGCTCTAACTGGAACCTGGGGATACTTTCTCAGTTGTGTTCCTCAGTGGGAGGCATTAAAATTTCAGGAAAGTTCAGAGTTTCAATTTAATTTTGAGTTGTTGAGAAGTTTTCTGAACACACTCTCAGGCACTGAGTCTGATGAAAGCAACCCAAAACCCTGAGAGGCTCATTAAACTTTTCCTAGTCCAGGTTTGGAGAAAAATTTCAAAGAACCTATAAAAATACACATTCCTATTTTAAATGAAATATTTTATTTTATTTCTCTTTAGAGCAGAGGTGATTTCAGCAGTCTGTGATTGATATTGACCCAGGGTCTCCTCAGCAGCTCTGGCCTGCTCACAGAAGCTGTGTCTTGAGCTCTGACCAAGTGGGGACAACCTTGCTCCACATTGCCCAGCCCCATCCTATCTGTCCTCACTCTCCTGGGCCCTGCTGTGCTTGCAGAGCTGGCTGCACCCAGCCTAAGAGGGGTTTTCACTTTTTGGGGTTATTTGAAGCAATCTGAAACTGCTGAGTTTCCCCAGTGCAAACAGACACACTGCTCAGGTGTGTGCCAGCCCCAGGTGCCACCAAAGGCACTGCAGAGCTGCCCTGGGCCAGCTGTGAGGGTGGATCATCAGCCCAAGCTGCACTGGGCTCCTGCAAGGGGCTGTGGCCATTGGCACTGCACTGACCCCACTGCTGAGTTTGGCTGCCACGGCCACCGTGAGAAATGAAACTGTCCTTGGAAACACTGGGGAGGACTGGGACATACTGGGGACACTGGGAACGCTGTGGGAGACACTGGGACATACTGGGAGTGACACTGGGGGATACTGGGGACACTGGGGCCATTGCAGAGAAGACTGTGGACACTGAGGCATCCTGTGGATGACATTGGGATGAACTGGGAGGGACTGGGAATCAACTCAGGTGTACTGGGATGGTCTGGGCTGTACTGGGAGGGACTGGAGGGGCACCGGGATTTTACTGTGTTCTACTTGGGATGAACCGGGCTTTACTGGGGTTGTACTGGTCTGTACTGCGGATGAACAGGGCTGTACTGGGAGGGACTGGACAGGTTGAATGGGCTGTTCCCGCCTCCATCGTATCCCATTTGCCGAGACTTCCGCCAATCACCGCCTGAAGCCAATCAGCGCCAGAGATCGGGGACTCGGGGACGGTGCCTACGGTAGCCACAACTCCCGTCATGCCCCACGGCCCGATTGAGCCCCATTGGAGCCGGGACTACAACGCCCGTCATGCCCCACGCTCCAAAGAAACCCGGGATCCGCCCCCCCCTTTGTGGCTGAATTGTCCCCCCAGACCCTCCAGGATCCCTCAGTGTCCCCTCAGCGCCCATTCGGGATCCCCCAAAAGCATCCCCAGATACCCTGAGTGCTCCCGACCCCACAGATGCCCGGTACAGCCACTTCTGGGAATTCATCTCCTCTCATCCCCTGCGGCTCCAGAGCCCCTCAGAACAGTCCCGCGCCTAAAACTCCTGCTGTGCCCCCGCCCTAAAGAACCCGGTTAGAGCTCCCCGAGCTCCCCCGCAAGTTCTCCTGAACTGTTTACATTCCCCCGAGGATCTCAAGTGGCGGCTCGGATGCAGAAGTGTCCCCCAAGAGCCTTCCCGGACCCCCAAACAAAGCGTTCGAGCCACTTCCGGGACTACGGCTCCCCTCACACTCTGCGGCGCACATCCAGTGCTGTTCCAGCTGGGACTTCATCCCCTGTCATTCCCCGTGCCCCACTGAGAGCCATTGCAGCTGCGCCTCGAACTCCCGTGATGCTCCTCGGCCATGTTAAACTGCATTAGACCCGCGCCTACAACTCCCATCACACCCCACGCCCTAGACAGCCCCATTAGAGCCCCCCAAGTGCCCGCCCGGACCCCAAAGGGCCCCAAAGTCCCCTCCCTGACCTCCATGGGCCCCTCTGGACCCCCAAGTGCTGCCCCGGACTCCGAACAGTCCCTCGGAATCCCTGAGTGCCCCTCCACGTGCCCACTCGGCTCCCCCAAGTGTCCTCCAGACCCTCAAGTTCTCTCTTAATTCTCTCTTCAGACCCAAAACTGCCCCAAATATGTCCCAGAAATGTCACCAGGGACCCCGATGTTCCCCCCTTGATCCTTTCTGAGAAAAAGATGATAAAAAGCTGACAAAAAGACTCAAATATTGCCATAAACAGAAATAAATAAATAGCCAATGGATATTAACGAATGAATGAAGGGAATTGCATTACTTAGAACCAGCGACCAATAATTTTTTTAGTTCCTGAAAATGTATTGGGTTTTTTAATATAAACGAAATAAATAGGGCAGGAGATCTTTCTCCTTTTTAATGTTTTTATTAAAAACCAGCTCAGGTGGGGTGATCTGATGGGTCTCACACCACCGCTGCCCCCAGAAGTGGCACAGAGGAGGAGAAAGAGTCCAGTTTGTCCCCTGGTCTGCAGACAGAGCTGGGGATTCCTTCCTCACCAGAGCATCAGGTAGTTCCCAGTATTTTGGTTTGACATTCGAGGTCCTCTTTCCAGCCAACATGTTTTTAGGTTAGGGTGATGGGTAAAAAAGGTCTTAGTGGAACTGGATTCTGTTCTTCACTTCTAGACATCACTTTGATCCCTCAATTCCATGTTGGTTTGTTTTATTTGGGGTTTCTGGCTAGGTTTGGTGAAGGGCTTCCTCATTTGCTTGCCAACCTCAATGTCATTTGCATGCCAATGAAATGATTATCCCATTCTTGGTTGTCCCCTCCTCTTCACATTCCTGGGTGCCATCCTCCAGGAAGCAGCCACTCGACAAAAGGGGGAATTCCCAACCATCAACAGCAGGTAGTTAACGAAAAACTATTAACAACAGGTGATTACAACAACAAACAGTTAGAATTCTACCCTGGTAGCAACTGGCCCAACCTGTGAACTCTGCAACCTTTTACCAAAATGGGCAACTTTTCTACTCATACCAGTATGACACCACAGAGAGGGTTTTGTGACATCACTGAGGGAGTTGTGACATCATACAGCTTCTGTGACATCATAGTGATAGTGGAACCCTGGAAAAAGTTAAAGATAGAATCTGAAATGTTAGGCTTTGTGCTTTCCCAGATCAACTGCACCTGTGTAAGCAGGATGATAAATTATATAATTGTTAGATGTGATGATTGTTTAGTAATTAAATGTAATTATTATATAACCATAAGAAGAATAGTGAGAAAGTATGTTGGAAATTCAGAGAGGGGCTAAATTGATGTATACAATAGAACAATATAAGTTTAATAATTAACATGAAAGTTATGCAACGATAGAGAATAAAACATGATCATTTCGGATGTATGGTCGGAATCAGATTTGGGTTGAATATACCCCGATTCCTAGAGCTCTTAATAAAAAGCACCGCATATAATCGCTCCGTGATTATGTGTTTTTGAACGCTAACATTTTGGCGAACCAAGAAGGGACCCTTGTGAGTGCTGCTGAGCGAGTTCGTGACTTGATCACGCTCCAGCCGGCACCAAGGGATTCTCGGGGACCCCATCAGCTGCGACCGCTTCCGCCGCTCACAAACGTCCCCGGGAGAAAGGTAAGGTGCTTTTTACTTTGGTTTTGGGTGCCTGCCAATAAGATGCAGCGAAAGCTACGCTTGGTTGGGCTAAAGGAATTCCTGTTGGTGTAAGCCTAGGCGCCGTTCCATAAGACAATCGCGAAGGCGTTGCGGGTTCGGCATTTGTGGTATTTTTCAAATGGAGAAACTTAAAGGGATTTTGGGCAGTAACACCCCTATCCCGCAAAATTCTCCTTTGGGGTGCTTATTAGCACATTGGAAACAAGGTAACTTTGGGGAAGGATTACGTAAAACTAAGTTGATTGATTATTGTAATTCATGGTGGCCAGAATATGCCTTGGAGAACGGTGAAAAATGGCCAAAATACGGTACTCTGCAATATAACACTATTTCGCAGTTAGTGTTGTTTTGTAAACAAGAAGGAAAATGGGATGAAGTCCCATATGTTGATCTGTTTTTCTACTTACAGGGAAAGCCAGAATGGCAGAATGAATGTGGATTATTAATGGTTAAAACATCTGCAAAGTGTGGGGTTTGTGAGGAACGTTGTTTAGAACACTTGGCGTTAAGAGAAAGCTTGAGTAGGGAAAATTATACAGATATTGATTTACAAGTAGCTCCAATAGGAACAAGAGAACCTAACCCTATCCCACCTGTTTCATCTGTCCCTATCCCACTACCTGCTCCTCACCCACCTACCCCTGAACCTGTCTCATCTAGTACACCTTTCCCTCTTTATCCTCCTCTCCCATCGTCACCCCATCCCTCTTCCTCGGAAGATGAGCAAAACCTAACTGTGATAGAAAGGGGAAAGAGGTATGCGAGTGAAAAAGATAGCAATGGTAATGAATCAGTGACCCCAATAGCCCATAGAACCCGGGATCGGGCAAAGCTTTCTCCAGTTGTGCATAGAGATGGCATAAGCAAACAAAAACGGACTGTGATTGCCCCCTTGCAACAAGGTGTCAGAGTGGAAGGGCCAGTATTTGTAAAAGTGCCTTTTTCCCCAGCAGACTTAGTAATTTGGAAATAGTCAGCCGGAACTTATAGAGAAAATCCCGATAAAGTGGCACGTGTAGTAAAAATGGTTATGAAAATGCAAAATCCTGACTGGGATAACATACAAGTGATATTAGATACTCTGATGGATTCTACTGAAAAAGAAATGGTACTTAAGGCAGCCAAAGAGAGGGCAAGAGAAGATATTAGAAATGGGCTGGTAACAGGGAATTTAGATCTGAATTTCCCAGTTGAGGATCCAAATTGGGACCCTAATTTATTGTGCGATATGAGGAGATTACAGAAATATCAAGAGTGGATCCAAATAGGAGTTCAGAATGCTGTGCCCAAAACTATAAATTGGTCCAAACTATATGAGGTTCGACAGGAAAAGAAGGAATCTCCCACTGCTTTTTTGGAGAGGCTTAAGGAGGTAGCAAGGAAATATACAGACCTTCAAATGGATACAGAGCAAGCAAAGTTTCAGCTCGCTCTCATATTCTTGGGTCAATCACAGGATGGCATTCGTAGAAAATTGCAAAAATTAGAAGGGAAGAATTAAGGAATTTGGATAAGTTACTCGAGGTCGCCTGGAAGGTATACAACAATTGGGAAAAAGAAGCTAGTAAAAGGCAGCAGCAGAATCTTTTGGCAGTAATACAGGGGAGAGAGACCCCATATTTCAGGGGGTGTAACAGGAATTGTCGGGGTAGGAGACCAGTTACCCAGGGGTTAAGCCTGAATCCATGTGCATATTGCAAGGGGGTGGGACATTGGAAGCGAAATTGCCCAAGTCTGACCAGTTTGACCAGGGCAATCAGTCCCAGCAGGCTACCAAGGAGATGGTCCTGGGGGAGTATAACAGCTGACTAGACGTAGAACCGGTAGAACAAGTTAAGGAACCGGTTTTAAATATACAGTTAGGGCATAAAGAGGTCAGATTTCTAATAGATACGGGAGCTACTTTTTCTGTATTGAATGATTTGGACGGACAAATTGGGGACAAGGAAACGACAATAGTCGGCGCTACAGGGAAAGAGGAAAAATGGCCTTTCCTGCAACCCCTAGATTTGTGTTTTGGAAACAAGGTTATAACACACGAATTTTTATATGTACCTGAGTGTCCAATTCCGCTTTTAGGGAGAGATTTGCTAGCAAAACTTGATGCAGTAATAACCTTTGAAAATGGAGAGCTTATAATGAAAATACCTGAATCAAAGATGGGACAGATATTAGTGATCAAAGAAAAACCTGTTCCCTCTATCCCTAGAGAGGTAGAAGATGCAGTGATTCCCTCTTTATGGGAGACAGATATACCAAAGAAATCTAAATTGGCACAACCAGTGCATGTAGAGTTAAAAGAAGGGGCAAGGGCTGTACAAGTCAAACAATATCCCATAAAACCAGAAGCACGGCAAGGAATAGTAAAGATTATTGAGAAATTCTTGAAATACCGAATTTTAGAAGAATGTGAATCAGAATTTAATACACCAATATTTCCAGTAAGGAAGCCAAATGGTGAATATAGATTAGTGCAGGATTTGAGAGCAATAAATAAAATAACAAAGGACATTTATCCAGCGGTAACAAATCCTTATACATTGCTAACATCTGTAAAGGAGATATATAAATGGTTTACCATAATTGATTTAAAAGATGCCTTTTTCTGCATCCCCCTTGACAAAGAAAGTAGGAAACTGTTTGCCTTTGAGTGGGAAAACCCATGGAATGGAAGAAAGACCCAGCTCACCTGGACACGACTCCCACAAGGCTACAAGAACTCGCCCACCCTATTTGGAAACCAACTGACAAAGGAACTGGAGATTTGGACTGAAAATGGGCAAGTACCAAGAGACCAATACTTATTGTTGCAGTATGTTGATGATATACTAATAGCTACAGAAGAAAGAGAAACCTGTATAAAGGTAACCATTGAGATTTTAAATTCACTGGGGATGGGAGGCTATAAAGTATCCAGAGGAAAGGCACAAATCGCAAAACAGACTGTGATTTACCTGGGATGTGAAATTTCACAAGGGCAACAAAAACTAGGTACTAATCGTATCCAAGCTATTTGTGCTATTCCAGAGCCCCAAAATTTACATGAGCTGCGAGTCTTCCTTGGGATGGCAGGATGGTGTCGCTTGTGGATCATGGACTATGGACTGATTGCGAAACCCCTGTATGAAGCTCAGAAGACACAGCCATTCACCTGGGGCAAACCACAGAAAGAAGCCTTCCTAAAATTAAAGGAAGCACTGACAACTGCTCCAGCACTAGGGTTACCTGATCTGTCTAAAGATTTTCAGCTGTTTGTACATGAAAGGCTGCGCCTAGCACTAGGAGTCCTGACCCAACGTCTGGGAAGCTGGAAATGGCCAGTGGGCTACTTTTCCAAACAACTCGACAACATAAGTGCCGGGTGACCCCCATGTCTGCGGGCAGTCACAGCTACTGTGATCCTGATACAAGAAGCCAGGAAACTTACTATGGGAAGGCACATAGATGTCTATGTACCACACATGGTAACCACTGTCTTAGAACAAAAGGGGGGCCATTGGCTATCTCCCAGCAGGATGATGAAATTCCAGGTAGTCCTGACTGAGCAGGATGATGTCACATTAAAAACAACTAACCTTTTGAATCCAGCTTTGTTCCTAGGTACCACAACTGAAGAAGGCCCATTAGAACACGACTGTGTAGAAGTAATAGAGTACACCTATTCAGCAAGAGACGACCTGAAAGACGTCCCACTAGAGCAGCCGGAGTGGGAGCTGTTTACAGATGGGAGCAGCTTTGTGGAAAACGGAACCAGATACGCTGGATATGCGGTAACAACAGTCAATACAGTAGTGGAGGCAAAGGCATTACCGCCAAATACATCTGCCCAGAGGGCAGAACTGGTTGCTTTAACCAGGGCACTAGAATTAAGTGAAGGGAAAAAGGTAAATATCTGGACTGACTCAAAATATGCCTTTGGAGTGGTGCATATACACAGAGCACTGTGGAAAGAAAGAGGACCGTTGTCTTCTTGGGGTACGCATATTAAACATCAGGATGCAGTCCTGCAATTGATAAAGGCAGTACAAAAACCTGAACAAGTGGCAATCATACACTGCAAAGCACACCAATCAGGAAACTCCAAAATCCGTGAGGGAAATCGAAAGGCAGACTGAGCAGCCCGACAGGTTGCTCAAGAGGTACAAACAACAATGGCATTGATACCTTTGAAGCTTAATGTATCCCAATTCAGTTTGCCTCCAAAACCAAAATATTCAGTAGAAGATGAGAGACTGGCACGTTTGCTAAATGCACGAAAGAATTCAGAGGGATGGTACGTGACTGCACGAGGACAAATAGTGGTACCCCCCTTGATAATGAGAGAAGTTCTACAAATTAAACATAACGAATGTCACTGGGAAGCAGAGGCATTGGTAAAATTGCTAAAGCAGAGTTTAATTTCAGTATGGATGTTAACAATGGCAAAATCAGTAATGTCAAAATGTGATATCTGCTTGATAAACAACCCAGTGGCCAGGCGACGGGCACAGCTAGGAAGAATTTGGTTAGGAATAGAGCCAGGAGATTATTGGCAGGTAGATTTTGTAGAACTACCAAGAACCCAAGGATACAAATACCTGTTAGTGGGGGTTGACACATTCTCTAGGTGGCCAGAAGCCCTTCCCTGTCACACGAACCAAAAAAAAGGAAACAGTTAAGTGGTTACTACAGGAGATTATTCCCAGGTTTGGGGTACCCCTAGGGGTATCATCAGATAGGGGACCCTATTTCATAGCTACAGTAGTAAGAGAGATAAGTAGATTGCTGGGGATAACTTGGAACCTCCACACACCATGGAGACCCCAGTCAAGTGGACAGGTAGAGAGGATGAATCAGACACTAAACAGGCAAATCAGTAAAATATGCCAAGAAGCCAAATTGCAGTGGCCCCAGGCTTTGCCAATAGCACTGTTGAGGATTCGGATAAAGCCTAGGAGTGGGATGTCAGTCAGTCCTTATGAGATATTGTATGGGAAACCATATGAATCTCCTGAGCCTAACCCTTATGTACACGTCACAGGAAAACAGGAAGTGTATAATTATATTCTGTCTCTTGGGAAAACTTTAGCTCGGCTCCAGAGTATCCTCGTGTGGAAAAGGTTTCTGACTCTCGAGAACCCAGTTCATAACATACATCCAGGAGAAGAGGTGTATATCAAGAACTGGAATGAGGAACCGCTGAAAGAAAAGTGGAATGGACCCCATCAACAATTTGGTTAGTTTAGAGCATCTTAAAGGGAGAGATACAGAAGAAAACATCCTGGAACCAAAGGTAATAAAACCACTAACACGAGATCCATGCCCACCATCTTCTGGTTCTCCAGTACGTAATAGCATCCACAACAATGTTTACATCAACCCTGGATTTGAAGAACCAAGTACGAACCAAGAACCAAGTCTTCCTTCATTGAGGAATAAAGGACTGTATCAAGTGAAAAGATTGACACCTATAGTGAAGTGAAAATGCTTTAAAAGGAGGGAGAATGATAGTGGAGCCCTGGAAAAAGTTAAAGATAGAATCTAAAATGTTAGGCTTTGTGCTTTCCCAGATCAACTGCACCGACGTAAGCAGTATGATAAATTATATAATTGTTACATGTAATGATTGTTTAGTAATTTAATATAATTATTATATAACCATAAGAAGAATAATGAGAAACTATGTTGGAAATTCAGAGAGGGGCTAAATTTATGTATACAGTAGGACAATATAAGTTTAATAATTAACAAGAAAGTTATATAATGATAGCATATAAAAACATGATCATTTCGGATGTATGGTTGGAATCAGATTTGGGTAATACCCCGATTCCCAGAGCTCTTTAATAAAAAAGCACCACATATAATCCTTAAGTGATTATGTGTTTTTAACTGCTAACATTTGTTGGCAAGAAACCTTTCTGTGCCTCTGACTGTCACCAGGCCCTGAGCCCAAAAGACACAAACCCGATGAGTTGTGGTTCCCACTGCAGGGGCTGCACTTGGACCTTGGCTCTGCACAGGAAAGCTCTTCATCCCCTTTCTCTCTTTTCTCCCTCTGGGCATGGAGGGAGCTCCTGACTTCAGTGTGTGACTCATGTGTGCAAAGAGCAAATCTGGGCAGAATCTGGGCAGGGAGGGTTTGGGGGGACCTTGGGATCTGTGCTGGGCACAGAAGGTGTTTTCCATTGCTCACACCTTGGGATCTGTGCTGGGCAAAGAAAGTGTTTTCCATTGCTCTGAGACTGTCTGCTGTGCAAAGTGGATTTATTATCCAGCAGAGGAATGACTATTGCATTTGATGGAGCTGTGCCTTCCCTTGGCATTGTTGGCTGACAAGAAATGAACATCCCTCAGTGTCTCAGGCAGCTCCTTCTCCAAGGAAAGCAGGTGGGAGTTGGAGCCAAGGAGCTGAAAGCTGCAGGTGCAGCCTGGGCTGGAGGGAGCTCAGATTTGCACAAGGCTGCTCTGAGTGCCAGGGCTGTGATGGAGGAAATGGTGGGGTGGGGGGAGAGACAGAGTCTGATTGATTGTCAGCCATGGAGGGTCTTGATTTTCATATCTATTCCAACTGCATGAGGAGGTACCTGGAATCAGTGTCAATTGGAGATTTCTATTAACAGGGGTTAAAAAAACCTCAACAGGACCTAAAAAATGTTTTCTCACTTTATTTTTAAATAGAACATATTCAGTTGAATCCACTTCTGAAATCTCTCTTATTAACCACAAAAGATTTGGAAACAAAAATCAAATTATTCCCAGAGGCTTGGCTTGTTAAGGTGTTCTGAATGTTAATGAGCCCTGGGACACTGAATTCCTGCACTGAAGAGCTGAAGGCTGAACAAGCCTCTGGAGCAGGAAAATTCAGCAGCAGCCTCCAAGTTGCTGAGGATGTCAGCAGCCCCCACTGAGGCCATCCCTGCCCAGAGACTGTGGGGGAATGGGCAGACAAGGAGAACGTCCCTGGGGCTGGGGCAGCACAACTCAGAGGCACCACGGGCTCCAGCTGGGAAATGGAGTGTGGAATGTGGCTGGGAAAGCCCTGCCTGGACTGTGCTGAGCAGGACAGAGAAGCCCTGACTCCCATCCCCCAAAAAACTCTCTCAGTGAGACATTTAGAAGGAATTACAGCTGTTTGTGGCCTCTGAGTTGGATGCACTGGAGAAACACCAGAAGAGATTCTTAGTAGCTCATAAAAACTAAACAGCCTTTACTGGAAATTTTAAAAAATCAGAGAAACTTTGGCATAAGATTTATTATGGCTTCGTAGTGGTTTTGATTTGTTAATTTCAGATTTTTCTAATCTTTAGATTTCTTAATTAATGGATTGATGACTGTGGTGGGTTTTAGTGACAGTTAAATATTGGTATATTTTTCTTGTTGTGAGACAGGATTATGGGAAAGGTAAAGTAGGCCTAAAACTTTGAAAAGGGTGTAAAAGAAAATTTTATTAAATGTAAATACAAGTACAAAGGTAGTAAGAATTAAAGTAAACTCTTTGGAACACTTTTTTTTCCTTTGCAACTTTCTTTTTTTTTTACTGACAATGTAAAGAAAGTAAACTGAAAATTTCTAGTTAGTTCACTATTTCTAGAATAGTCTTTTTTAGTTTACTTTGGGAGAGAAGATTCTCTTGTTAAGGTTATGGAGATTCTTTTACAAGAGGTTAAAACAGGGTTTTGGGGGTTTTAATTTTGTCATGGATTACAGTTTTCTGGGGAGCTTTGTTATTGTGAAGCAGGTTTTATTGCTACAAGCTTTTTTACAGCTCGCTGATGGGCCATGTCAACTTTTGGGGTATTGTTTTACAGATTAATTCTTTAAAGGTTAAAGTTTTATTATTTACTTTTAAATTTTTTTTTATATCTGGGGATAGAGATCTTCTCTTGGGGATAGTGGATTGCTTTTTTTTCTGTTTAAAATTTTGAGGAAATTATAGTTATTTTAACAATTGTTTATTTTAGCATGGAGGTTTTCAATTTGATATTAATTTGTGTATATTGATTTTTTTATAGTTTTCTGTGTTATAATGAAAAAGATTTTCATTATAGTTTACAGGAGGATTTTAGTGTTAAGATTAAAGTATTTTTTCTTCTTCTTATTTACGATTTCATTTCTTCTTTACTGACTTTGATGGGTTTATGTTGGTTTTTTGTATGCTTGTATTTCATTTTTTTCTTTTACTTGAGGGAAGATTGAAGTATTGAAAGGGTTAACACCTGATCTGCCAGTAACTTGGGGTGGAAGTTTTGGTTGGGTTGTGTTAGAATTGGTTTTATTGATCATTTGGGGGGGGGGGTTGTGTTTAATTTTAGTTGTAGTGTTATTTTTTATGGGTTGTAGGTTGTAGGGGTATTGGTTTTAGTTGTTTTGGGGGGAAGGGACTTGGTGGTAAGATTCGAATACCTGTGTGTCGCAGACATTTTTTCACAGAAATCTTTCTTTCAGATTTCTGCGTCTTCTGGAAGGCAGAGGCCTCAGAAGAGAATGTAAACAATTATTATCAGCTGCTGTGAAATGCAACAGGGGCCTCTGTGATTGGTTTCATGTGCTTGTTTATAATTAAGGGCCAATCACAAAGTGCAAGCTGGGGACTGAGTCCCTGGACACAACTTTGTTATAGATTCTTTTCTTTCTATTCTTAGCTTAGGAGCAGCTCTGCAAACTTCTCTCTTTATTCTATTTAGTATAGTAATAATGTATTATATATCATATATCAATAAATCCAGCCTTCTGATCAAGAAACAAGATTCTCGTCCATCTCTCACCATCCCCAGCGACCCACTCAGGTCGCTGTAATACCTGTGGGTAGCTTTGTTCTGGTTGGGTTTTTGTAGCCTCTTTTGTTTTCCTGTTTGGTAGTTGTTGGGGTTTGGTTTTGTTAGAATGGGGCAGACTGGGGGGGGAGTGGCCTGTGGAGGGGGGAAGGAGCTCAGCCCACATCAGGGTTGCTTGGTTTGGTTTGGTTTGGTTTGGTTTGGTTTGGTTTGGTTTGGTTTCATTTCGTTTTGTTTGGTTTGGTTGAGATGGGGGCCAGGGCCAGGGTCTTCTGCTTCTTTGATGACTGGAAAAGAAAGAGGAGGTTCCTCGGTTTTTTCATCTTTAACATGTGTGTTTAACAGATGTGTGTTCAGTATCTTAGTAGTTTAACAGATTGTCAGTTACACAAAGACTTTTGTATTACTTTTTTAAATTCTTCTCATGTCAAACTACAACAGATATTCAATCAACAAAAAAAACTTCTCAAAGCATTGACTTGGCCCATTCAACTTCACAAACTCTAAACCTGTTCCATTTATTGTTAATCAAAATTTGCAGCAACACAGAAACAGAAGAAGAAGACGCAGAAAGAGAGAAAGACGAAAAAGATACAGAGAAGCATGCACAGAGCTTCCAACTCTGGGATTCCACCACTGTTCAGATGGATATTCCAAGAGGAGGTTGGGTCAAGATGTGTGCTTGCCTTGTGGTCAGCCTTCAATACCCCTTGGTCTTCCTGGGCCCTTCCCCCAGGTGGGACTTGGGCTCATTTGGTCCCTCAGGAACTGGGCTGGGGGCTGCAGAGGAGGCTGTGGAGCATTGCCTGTGCCGTGCCAGAGACTGGCAGCCACTGCTGGGCTGGGATGGAGGCTCTGGGGGGATTGGGGTTCCAGGGCATGGCAAGGATGGACATACCCATTTCTCCCACACATTAAAATGAGTCATGCCAACAATCTCCCCCAGTCTGTCGCAACAGGCACTCTTGGAGCTGGAACCCAAATTTGGTTGTGGGCACCTGGCCAAGGTGGACAGTTCTTTTCCATAGGAAGAGAAGCACAGAACCCCAGTATTTGGAAGGCAGGTGAGAGACTCACTGGGCCAAGACCAGCCAGACTTGTCAGGAATGGCAGATTTTGTCAGGGAACAGTCTTTGGATTTAGGAAATTTTGAAAGTGGAACCCCAATCTCGGCCTTGGGCACCTGGAGAAGCAGGACAGTTCTTTCCCATGGGAAGGTAAGCAGAAAGCCTTGCCCAGTATTTTGTGGATAGAGGGGAGGTGAGCCCCATGAAACCATTGCCAGCCAATCTTGTCCTGGCAATATTCCTTTGTGAACAATCACTGGATATAAGGAAATTTGGAGGTGAAATTCCTATTCTGGCCATGGGTGCCTGTAGCAGAAGGACAGTTCTTTTCCATAGGAAGGAAAGTACAGAGCCCCAGTGTTTCAGCAGCAGATGAGGAGAGACCCTCAACATGCCAAGGTCAGCTGGACCGGTCAGGCAGTATATGGGAGGCCAAACCATCCAAACCTGTTCTGTGATCCCTTGGTTTTATGGGGCCCCATAGTGTCACAATGATGCTCTTGATTACAAGAAGACCTGCAGTGTCACAATGGACTCTTGGTTCAATGGGGTATCACAGTGTCACAGTGCCCGCAAGTTTCATAAGGCCCTGCAGTGTCACAATGGTCCCAAAATTTCCATGAGGCCTTGCAGTGTCACAATGGTCTCTGTGGTTCCACAGGCCCTACAATGTCACGTAGGCTCCTCTGTTCCATGAGCCCTGCAATGTCACAATGGACCTTTGGTTCCATGCATCCCTGCAGTGTCACAATGGTCTGCTTTGGCTCCACAGTGTCCCAGTGGGCCACTGATGACTGGAGGCCCCTCTATGTCACCCTGGAGCTTTGGTTCCATGCATCCCTGCAGTGTCACAAAGGTCTCTTAGTTTCACAAGGCCCCACAGTATCACAATGGTCCTCTTGGTTCTGTAGGGACCCCCAGGGTCACAATGGTCTCACTGGTGCCATGAGGCCTCACGATGTCACAATGCCTTGTTTATTTCATGGGGCCTCATAGTGTCACAATGGTCTCCATGATCCCTCAGAGTCACAATGGTCTCCTTGGTGCCATGGCGCCCTACAGTGTCACAATAGTCCCTTGGTCTCACAGGGCCCCACAGTGTCACAAGGGTCCCTTGGTTCCATGGGCCCTGTGCTGCTGCATTCCCCCTGTCCCCTTCTCAGGCCGCCCTGTCAGCTGAGAAATGCTCCTTGGGCCTCGGCCTTGGTCAACAGCCCCTGGGCTCAGCTCCTCTGCAGCTCATCACAAACACTGTCTGCTCCAGGCACTGCTGCTGCCCAACCAGCTTCTGCTTTCTTGAGGAGTTGCCCTGGGAACTGTTTTTGCTCCCTCAGTGGCACAACATCCCTGTTCTGCCAAAGAAAGCTGTTGGTGCCAAGTGCGGCCAGGATGAGCCACTGCTGGGGCTGAAGCCCCTCCTTGGGGCCCTACAAACCGTGCTCCAAACGGCGCCCCTTGGAGCTCTCCTGGGGCAGCGACTCCCTCTGAGTGGGGCCTCTCCCAACCAGGAACTCTCCTGTTTGCTGCACTCGGGGATCCTGAACAACGACGGAGCCTGGGCTGATCCTCCCCACTCCTCCAGCCTCAACCCTTGGCCTGCTGGGGAGATGGCAAAGGATCCACAGTGAGCATTCCCTGCCCTCAGGGGAATTTCTCTCAGGTGCTTTGCACTGAGTCCTTGTGTCTGTGTGCACACAGGAGTGCCTGTGCAGGGGAAATGTGGCAGAAATGCTGCTCTCTCAGGGGTTGGAGTGCCTTGGACAGCTGAGTCCGTCAGATATCCAGATATCAGTAAGTGGGGTTAAGTCGGGAGGTCTAAGCTAAATTAAATGCTGTAAGAGTTGTTCTTTTGCTAAGTTGTTTTTTTTAATATAAGTTACAAGCTACATTGAATATTGTTAAGTATTATTCCTCTGTTAAATTGCAAAGTCATAGGTTTTAAGTTAGGTTAAATCCTGTTAAGTGCTGTTCTTTTGCTAAATTGTGAAATTTACAACATCAGTTAAGGTTAAGGTGAAAGTTAAGTCCTGTTAACTTTGAGTTCTGTTAAGCTTTAGGCCATATTCCTTTTATCCTTGCCCTCACTGTCCTTTTGTCACACAAACACACAGGGACCCTTCTCTGTTCATTTCTGTTATGACTGCCTGGATTTTTTTTTGTTTTTTTGTTGCTTTGTTTCCTTGGTGTGCCTGAAGTGTCTAGTCAGGACCAGAGTGATCCAACTCTGGGATCTTACCCTGGAATGTCATGCAGATGAATGTGATGTCACAAAACCATCCTGTGATGTCACTGTCTGTTCTGCGATGTCACAGCCTGCTCTATCATGTTACACAGACAATTGGTGATGTTACAACTCAGTCTCTGATGTCACAGAGACATCCTCCATGATGGCAGGATCTGCTCAATGGCCACACACTTTACCCTATGATGTCAAACACAGCTCTGTGACATCACAACCCCTCTCAGTGATGCCAATACACCCTCTCTGTGATGTCACAATGAAATTATAATATCACAGCACACACTTTGATCTGACAGCCTGCTTTAAAATGTCGTACAGCCATGCCATGATGTCAAAGCCTGCTCTGTGTTGTCACAGACTCCCCTCTATGACACCATAGCTGCTCAAAGACCTCACACAACAAACTCTGTGATGTCACAGCCCAATCTGTGACTTTACACAGCCCACTCTGTGCTGTCACACAGCCCCTCTCTGACATCCCAGCTGCTCTGTGCCTCTATGACACAGCCCCCTCTGGGATATCCCCCAGCCCCTGCCAGTGCTGAGCCCCTGTGAGCTCTGTCTGTACCTGCTGGTGTCCCTGAGGGGCCCTGGCAGTGCCCCAGCCCTGCTGGGCTGTGCACAGGAGCTGCTGCTGCCCAGCTCAGCAGCACAGACACAGCAAAAGGACTTTAATGAGCCTCTGGGGCTTTGGTTCCCTTTGCATCAGACCCATCCCCCAGAATGTGCTCAAAGGCTTCTCAAGAACTTAAAGTGAGATTCAAATACTGAAATTTCTTGTACTTTAAATAGATCCCTGTGAGGGACAGGACTGAGAAAGTGTCCCCAGGTACCAGCTAGAGCAGAATCCTGGAGGCAGTGATAGCAGGTGGGGACAAGCAAGGTAAAGGTATCTCTGATGCTGAGCACACCAGGATGTGTTTGAGGAATGCCAAGGGCGAAGGCCTGAGCCCCAGCCCCTGGCCAGGCAGATCCTGTCCCTTCCTCCTTGCTCAGGGCTCTTCCCGGGATGGGCACTAGCATGTGGGGCTGTGCAATGGCAAGGGCAGGAGCATGGGGTGGCCCCTGCTAGGCTGCTGAGCAGGGACAAGGAGGCAATGAGGCCACAAGCCTGCAAGGGTCACTTGTCCCCGCGTGGCCTCAGGCCCAGGCCCAGCAGCCACAGCCAAAGTGCTGCCCAAGTTGGCTCTGGCAGGGCTGTCTTGCAGCTGCTGCCCATCCCTGTGCCCTGTGCAGCTCAGGCTGTGCTACGGTGTCCCTGCCCTGCTCCTCTGTCCCTGCAGGCTGTCGGCATCCCTTGGCTGCGCCACCTGACTGGTCCCTTCCTTTGCTGACAGCTCTGCCTCCTGCCTGCCTCTGCCTGCCCACACAAAGCCTTGGGCTGCTCCAGGCTCCTTCTGGGGGACGTGCTGCGCCACAGCCCTGCCTTGGCAGGGAAATTCCTTTCTCCTGGTGTCCACCCTGGGCCTCCCAATCTGCCATTGGTGCCATCGTTTCCTTCTCATGCTTATATCCTCTATGAAGAAAAGCTCCAGCCTCTCTGAAACCTCCCTTCTATCCCTCCCCGACTATTCCTGTTCTGTCCTCAGTCTCCACACCACTGAGCCCAGAGCCATCAGACTCCACCTGCTGGTTATGTAGTAAGGCCTCCAAACCCTATCCTGGGAGATTTTTGGGTCCTCTCCAAGGTTTGTGAAATAGAAAAATAGTGGTCAAAGATATTTTCTCCCAAATCTTGCAGTGACAAAAAAGGGTCAATATCTGTGGCTCATGGGATCCCAGAACCACAGAATTGGCTGAGCTGGGAGGGACCCATCAGGACCCTCCAGTCCAACTGCTGGCCCTGCACAGGACACCCCAACAATGCCAGCCTGGGCCTGGCAGCGCTGTCCAAACGCTGCTGGAGCTCAGAAAGCCCTGGAGCTGGGACCCTTCCCTGGTTAGCCTGGGCAGGGCCCCAGCAGCCTCTGGGCAAAAACCCTTTCCTGACGTCCAACCTGAGCCTGCCCCGACTCAGCAGCAGCCGTTCCCTCCACTCCTGTCCCTGGGCACCAGAGGGAAGAGGTTCCCACAGCCCCAGCCAGGGACCTGCTCCCAAGGCTGTTGCCATGGCCACCAGGGCTGGGACCAGCTGGGATGCTCGGTTTCCACGGGCCGGGGTTCAGGAATGGGATTCCCCAATTTCCTGCTCCCGCTAAAACCGCACTGCTGTTGGAAAGCACAAAAGGCAAAGATCCCGGGCTGGGATAAGAACAATTTATTTGGAACAGCAACTGGATAAGGAAGAAAGGAACAGAAACAATATTGATAACAGAAGGGATAATTAAAACTCTTTATTTACAGGGAAAACTACAACACAGCTGCCTGGCTTTTCCCAGCAACATATTTCCCCCACCTGGAAAGGACACCCTTCTCAACAGGGAGAGAGTTCCTTTCCTGCTCCTGAAAATTACCTGAGGTGGGAGTGAATGTAATGACAAGGCCATGGCCAGACCCTCATGTTCTTCAGTTCCACACCATGTCATTGACAGAGGAAGGAATAGAGACAGGGATCTTCCCAGCATGGATCACAGGGAACATGGATCACCCAGGCTCTTCCCAACATGGTTTTCTCATGGGGGATGAAGCTGGAGCAGTGCACGAAGCTCCTCCTGCAGTTGGGGCATTTCCATCTTCCCTTACTGGTGCCTCCGTTGGTGTCTGGTCAAGTCAGAGCTGCTGGTGAACCTCTTCCCACACTGGTAGGGCCTCTCCCCAGTGTGGATGCGTAGGTGGGTGACAAGGTGGCAGTTTTGCTTGAAGCCCTTCGCGCAGTCAGGGCAGCGGAAGGGCCTCTCATCGGTGTGAATCTGCTCATGCAGGAGGAGATTTGGGCTCCTTGGAACCTCTTCCCACAAGTGGGACACTTGTAGGGCCCTCCTGGTGAGGATGCGCCAGTGCCTGATTAGGTTGGAGTTGTGCTTGAAGCCCTTCCCACACTCAGGGCAGAGGAAAGGCTTCTCCTCTGTGTGAATCTGCTGGTGCTGGAGGAGACTGGAGCTGGTCTGAAACCTCTTCTGACACTGGGGACACTCGTAGGGCCTCTCCCCAGTGTGGGTGCGTCGGTGCCTGATGAGGGCAGATGTGTAGCTGAAGCCCTTCCCACATTCCCCCCACTCATAGGCCCATTCCCCGGTGTGGATCAACTGGTGGCTGATCAGGGTGCTGCTCTGCCTGAAGCCCTTCCCACACTCCAAGCACTTACAGCGCTTCTCCCCATCATGAAGCTGCACATGAGCCACCAGCTCTGAGCCCTGGCTTGAGCTCTGTCCACCTTCCTGGCACAGGGTGGGTCTTTCCTCCTCCTCAGAGCACACTGGGCTGGGTTTGAAGCCCCTCTTCCTGTGGAATCTCTGGGGATTTTCCTCCCCGTTGGATTCCTGTGCCCTGGAGTCACTCATAACAGCCTCTTCCACAAGGATCTGCTGTGGGGATTCGTCCTCCCTGGTCTCCATCCTCATCTCCCCCTCTGGGGAAAGAAGGACAAGGAGAGGATGAGATTTGCCTCTGTGCCAGAGGGAAGAGGAAGGACATCCCCCCAGTGCATCCCCGATAGGATGGGGTTGGCAGCGATGTTGTCCTGCAGCTGGGGGCCATGCTGGGCTGGGAGGTGGAGCAGGAGAGAGGGGGAAAGGGGCAGTGACTTCCTCATTACTTGCCTGGGTATCCTGGGGCATCTTCTTCCTCGCAGCCTCCTCTTCCATCTGGTGAAGGTTTGGGGATGGGAAATCCTGTTCTGGGATGACAACAAGGGATGAGCACACTAAATTCTGTACTGGTTTGAAGGCAAACCTGGGGAGGGTCTAAACCAGAATTGCAATTCAATAACAAAATGAAGATCAAGGCAATGATACAGAAACACTTCCTTCACCTGACAGAGTCAGGATATAACCTGACACCCTGCTGGTCAGGGTGGTGGCAGCAGTCCCATTAAATGGTGGCTGCAGTCCTGTAGAAATGATGAACGTGATTCTGAAAAAGCAGTGATCCTGTAGAAGGGTCTGGTCTTCCTCTGAAGGTCCAGTAGTAGTTCTAGAGCTCTTGTCCTTTGGGAATCCAGTAGGCAAGCTGCTCCTGGTGTTGCCAGCCTCAGCAATATCCTCCTATATCCAGGTAGGAATGCTTGGTTCCTCCCCCTGGGCAGAGCATCCCACAATAGGATGATGGAATTTTATGAGTTCTGCAGAGAAACTCAATGACCCTTGCACAGAAGATATCTCCCCTGGAGAGTGTTATCAGGGGTCAGTCATGGAAGAGATAAAGAACACTGCCCCACCTGTTTATAGCAGTTGATGAAGGTGGGGATTGAAAACATGCATTTGGTTACATCTTACATTGCAACCTGAAAACAGTGGGGTAATCCCTGCTCAGGGGGTGAACACCACCCCCCTTATCCAAACTGGTTCAGGTGTAAAACTCCCACCCCGGGAAAGCCACACACACAGGGGACAATGTCACACTTGCCCTGCCCCAGGGGAGGTCTCTGTCCCTGTCACTCCCTTCTCCAGTCCCCTTTTCTGTTTCACAGACAAGGGGGCTTTGCCAAATGTAAGTATAATTTGTCTCTTTGTCTCTGTCACCTTTGTGAACGGAGCTTTACCTTCGTTTTCATAATCTGAATTTGGCCGAATTTCCACATTTCTTTTAACAGAATGTGCCAGCAGCTGAGGTGGAGCTGTGCAGGATACTAATCAAACTTGGAATTACCACAAAATTTCTTTTTTTGTCAGTTTATTAAAGTTTGAGGGTTTTTTGCATTTCCATCACAAGTGTCTTGTTCAAAGAGCAAATTCAAGGCATTCTATGTAGGGTTAAGTTTTATTTCTGACCAGAAACTACTTTACTTTGTCCAGTGCCCAGAGGATGCTCAAGGGGTCTCTGTGCCTCTCGCCCTGGAGGATGCTTGGGAGGGGCTGGAGGGAGTTGTCCCTGTCCCTGTCACCCCAGGCCATTCCCCAGGTGGGTCTCCATCATTCTCACCCCAGGGAATGCCTTGGGGGTCTCCCTCCCTCTCACCCCTGTGCCAGGGGGTGCTCAGGGCAGTCTCTTTACCTCTCAGCCCAGGGGATGCTCGGGGGTCTCTGTCCCCTCACCCTGGGGGATGTTCAGGGGGTCTCCATCCCTCTGGCCTCAGGCAATGCCTGTGCAGGGCTGGGGACCAGGGGTTCTGTGTCCCTCTCATGCTGAGGGTGCTCGGGGCTGGGGGGGCTCTCCGACCTTCTCACACCTGGGGAGGCAGTGGGGGGGGGGTCTCTGTCCCTCTCAGCCCTGGTGTGACCCCACCCAAACATCATCAGGGTCAGAGGGACAGAGACACCCCCAAACCCCCAGAAGGGCTGAACCTGGGATTTGGTTTGGGGCTGAGGATTTAGGAAGGGGCTGGGATTGGGGCTGGGGTTGGAACTGGGACTGAGATTCAGATTAGAGCTGGGATTGGGGTTAAGGCTAGACATGGGGTTGTCTTTTAGGCTGGGGTTGGGATTGGGTCTGGGGCTAGACGAGTCTGGTGCTGGCATGAGAATAAATGCAGAACTGTGAGTGTGTCTAAACATGAAGTGAGATTGAGACCAGGATCAGGGTCAGGTTTGGGACTGAGCTCACCCAGAGCGGGACAGGGGGGATGTTACTGTAGGATGGTTTGGGGAAAAACAAGGTGTGAATGCCTTCAGTTGGGGATTCCTCCCACCCACATCCATCCCCAGAAGTCACATAAAAACCTCCAAAAATCAAGAGTGTATAAAAAAAAGCCACCAGGAGTTTCCCATTTCCAATCTCATCCCTCTTGGGTTATGGTGGCCCCCATCTAAGGGCTGCTGGAGATCCCATGGGTCCTGGGGATCTCCCCTCTCCAGGATCCTGATTAGGGACTCTGGGGGGTTTTGGGGTCCCAAGGTTCCCCTCTCCAGCCTCCCTTCAATCCAGGCTCTGGGGGTTCCCCCTTCTTTCCCCCACTCTGTCCCGGTTTAGGGCAAATTTGGTTGAAAACCTCCAAAAGGAGTATCCTCTAGAATGCAGATTCAGCAGCCCCACCCTCAGCCAGTTCGGGAAAATATTTCCTAGGAGAAAAATGGAAAAAAACTTTATTTAACAGGTAAAGCATTTACCAGCACAAAAATTGAACAATATTAAGCAATAAGACCTCCTACTGCTCCAAAATAATTGACAAAGTCCCTGATTAGGCTGTAGCTCGGCTCACTCAGTGTCTTATCAGTCTCTTATCAGTCCCTCCAGCACTGGAACTGATGCAGCCCAGGCTCAGCCAGGTGGGCCACAGGTGTGAGCTTCTGGGTGTTCAGTCCAGAGCAAGTTTAAACAGCTCCAAAGAGAAAGAAAAACCACAGTCCGGGGAACTTCTCTGCCTCAGAGAACTAAAAACTAACTAAAAGCCAAGGAGAGCTCTGTCCCGCCCTCTGTCCATCCAGGAGCTGAAATGTGAAGGAGTGAGTGCAGTATCTCAAAACAAACTGCAGCTTCTTCCTCCTCCCCTTCACTCTCAGAATCAGCCTTAAAGGTGCAGAACTCATTTCTGGGCTAAACAGAATGATGTGGTATGAGCATCATGAAGTCACCCCAGGACACGCCCCTGTCAGGATCAGGGGGTCTTGTCCCCGCCTCATCTCCGGGCTGCCGGGGGTCCCTCTGCTCCGGTATCACCCCTTCCCCTCTCCCCGCCCCAGGAGTCTGCCGTTCCACAGCCCCAGATCTCACAGGGATCCCCAAAACCAATGTCCCGCCTTGTTGGTAGTGGGCCATCTCCACGTCGACCCCCCAGGACCCTCCTGAGGGGCGATCGCGGCTCCTCTCCCCCCAAAAAAGCTCCTCTTAGGGAGCCCGGAGATACCCAGGGCTCGTGTCCGGGATCTGCCAGCTCTGAACACTCTCCAAAAAATCCTTGCAGAGACCACTGACTGGGGGTATTTGGGAATTTAGCTACTTGAACTGAGCTTCTTGTGGGACTTTTCACAGCCTTGTGTTCCTCACCATGGGGTGAATGAACCTTGTCAGTCTTGCTGGTAACATTTGTTCCCTTTCCTCCAGTGATTTTAACAAACTTTTCAGGGAAGGACAACAAAATGTTTTCTTTACACTGGCCACCTACCACAGCCATTTTCCTCATCAGTTTTCCCATAAGTTGCTCAGAGGAAGCTGTGTCCAAGTTTCCAAAAGTTCTGCCAGAAAGCGCCACAACCTCCTCAGAGGAGGGAACCGTGCTGTGGTCAAAGGCACTTGGGGTCAGACAACAGTACCTAAACTCACTGTGCCAAAATAATGTCACAATCTGGTTAAGAAAATTGCTGGAGATATGCCTTTGCCCCAGGTAAAGTGCTAATGATACCAAATCTAAGCTGGATTTTATTGAACAGTAAATGTGAGGTAGAGAGAAAGATGGAAAGAAAGAGAAAAGGGGGGGTAGCAAGGGACTGACAAGGGACAGAGACCTCCCCTGGGGCAGGGCAAGTGTGACATTGTCCTCTGTGTGTGTGGCTTTCCCGGGGTGGGAGTTTTACACCTGAACCAGTTTGGATAAGGGGGATGGTGTTCACCCCCTGAGCAGGGATTACCCCACTGTTTTCAGGTTGCAATGTAAGATGTAACCAAATGCATGTTTTCAATCCCCACCTTCATCAACTGCTATAAACAGGTGGGGCAGTGTTCTTTATCTCTTCCATGACTCACCCCTGATAACGCTCTCCAGGGGAGATATCTTCTGTGCATGGGTCATTGAGTGTCTCTGCAGAACTCATAAAATTCCATCATCCTATTGTGGGATTCTCTGCCCAGGGGGAGGAACCAAGCATTCCTACCTGGATATAGGAGGATATTGCTGAGGCTGGCAACACCAGGAGCAGCTTGCCTACTGGATTCCCAAAGGACAAGAGCTCTAGAACTACTACTGGACCTTCAGAGGAAGACCAGACCCTTCTACAGGATCACTGCTTTTTCAGAATCACGTTCATCATTTCTACAGGACTGCAGCCACCATTTAATGGGACTGCTGCCACCACCCTGACCAGCAGGGTGTCAGGTTATATCCTGACTCTGTCAGGTGAAGGAAGTGTTTCTGTATCATTGCCTTGATCTTCATTTTGTTATTGAATTGCAATTCTGGTTTAGACCCTCCCCAGGTTTGCCTTCAAACCAGTACAGAATTTAGTGTGCTCATCCCTTGTTGTCATCCCAGAACAGGATTTCCCATCCCCAAACCTTCACCAGATGGAAGAGGAGGCTGCGAGGAAGAAGATGCCCCAGGATACCCAGGCAAGTAATGAGGAAGTCACTGCCCCTTTCCCCCTCTCTCCTGCTCCACCTCCCAGCCCAGCATGGCCCCCAGCTGCAGGACAACATCACTGCCAACCCCATCCTATCGGGGATGCACTGGGGGGATGTCCTTCCTCTTCCCTCTGGCACAGAGGCAAATCTCATCCTCTCCTTGTCCTTCCTTCCCCAGAGGGGGAGATGAGGATGGAGACCAGGGAGGACGAATCCCCACAGCAGATCCTTGTGGAAGAGGCTGTTATGAGTGACTCCAGGGCACAGGAATCCAACGGGGAGGAAAATCCCCAGAGATTCCACAGGAAGAGGGGCTTCAAACCCAGCCCAGTGTGCTCTGAGGAGGAGGAAAGACCCACCCTGTGCCAGGAAGGTGGACAGAGCTCAAGCCAGGGCTCAGAGCTGGTGGCTCATGTGCAGCTTCATGATGGGGAGAAGCGCTGTAAGTGCTTGGAGTGTGGGAAGGGCTTCAGGCAGAGCAGCACCCTGATCAGCCACCAGTTGATCCACACCGGGGAATGGGCCTATGAGTGGGGGGAATGTGGGAAGGGCTTCAGCTACACATCTGCCCTCATCAGGCACCGACGCACCCACACTGGGGAGAGGCCCTACGAGTGTCCCCAGTGTCAGAAGAGGTTTCAGACCAGCTCCAGTCTCCTCCAGCACCAGCAGATTCACACAGAGGAGAAGCCTTTCCTCTGCCCTGAGTGTGGGAAGGGCTTCAAGCACAACTCCAACCTAATCAGGCACTGGCGCATCCTCACCAGGAGGGCCCTACAAGTGTCCCACTTGTGGGAAGAGGTTCCAAGGAGCCCAAATCTCCTCCTGCATGAGCAGATTCACACCGATGAGAGGCCCTTCCGCTGCCCTGACTGCGCGAAGGGCTTCAAGCAAAACTGCCACCTTGTCACCCACCTACGCATCCACACTGGGGAGAGGCCCTACCAGTGTGGGAAGAGGTTCACCAGCAGCTCTGACTTGACCAGACACCAACGGAGGCACCAGTAAGGGAAGATGGAAATGCCCCAACTGCAGGAGGAGCTTCGTGCACTGCTCCAGCTTCATCCCCCATGAGAAAACCATGTTGGGAAGAGCCTGGGTGATCCATGTTCCCTGTGATCCATGCTGGGAAGATCCCTGTCTCTATTCCTTCCTCTGTCAATGACATGGTGTGGAACTGAAGAACATGAGGGTCTGGCCATGGCCTTGTCATTACATTCACTCCCACCTCAGGTAATTTTCAGGAGCAGGAAAGGAACTCTCTCCCTGTTGAGAAGGGTGTCCTTTCCAGGTGGGGGAAATATGTTGCTGGGAAAAGCCAGGCAGCTGTGTTGTAGTTTTCCCTGTAAATAAAGAGTTTTAATTATCCCTTCTGTTATCAATATTGTTTCTGTTCCTTTCTTCCTTATCCAGTTGCTGTTCCAAATAAATTGTTCTTATCCCAGCCCGGGATCTTTGCCTTTTGTGCTTTCCAACAGCAGTGCGGTTTTAGCGGGAGCAGGAAATTGGGGAATCCCATTCCTGAACCCCGGCCCGTGGAAACCGAGCATCCCAGCTGGTCCCAGCCCTGGTGGCCATGGCAACAGCCTTGGGAGCAGGTCCCTGGCTGGGGCTGTGGGAACCTCTTCCCTCTGGTGCCCAGGGACAGGAGTGGAGGGAACGGCTGCTGCTGAGTCGGGGCAGGCTCAGGTTGGACGTCAGGAAAGGGTTTTTGCCCAGAGGCTGCTGGGGCCCTGCCCAGGCTAACCAGGGAAGGGTCCCAGCTCCAGGGCTTTCTGAGCTCCAGCAGCGTTTGGACAGCGCTGCCAGGCCCAGGCTGGCATTGTTGGGGTGTCCTGTGCAGGGCCAGCAGTTGGACTGGAGGGTCCTGATGGGTCCCTCCCAGCTCAGCCAATTCTGTGGTTCTGGGATCCCATGAGCCTGGGGATGGGACTGACAATGGTTGCCATGGCAACGGGCTCAGGCTGCAGGCCTGAGCTGGTATCCATGGCAACCACTCCTGGCATGGGGTCTCCATGGAGCTGCCGAGGGACTGACCATAGCAACAGGGGGCTGGTGATGGTTGCCATGGAAACTGACTATGGCCACAGTGGGTTGGTGATGGTTGCCTGCTAAGGATCAGATTTGTCACAGGCCCTCAGAGGGGTTTCATTGGGCCTTTACAAGAGTCTCCAGGCTGTTCCAGAGCTGGAATGTCACAGGCAGAGACAGGGGCTACATGGAGCCCTCCCAGAGGTTTCTGGGGATGGCAAAGAACCGTGAGGTCAGAGGCAGTCACAGCCATTCCATGGTGACATCCCAGGGGACCTTGGGCTGCAAAGGCACTGATCTGTCATAGGCATCACGGGGGCTCCACGGTGACATCCCAGGAGTCCCCAGGCGGCCAAAAAACTGGGATATCCCAGACACTCACAGGGGTTCGTGTCATGGGCTCCACTATGCCGGGAGCTTTCGGCAAAAGCTTGATTTCTTTATTGGAGAAACTCCTGCTGAGACATGTGGTGGAGAAATTACACCCAACAGCCACCATGGATCTTCAAACCTCTGCAGGGCCCCTCGACTTCTAAAATTCTTTCCAAGGGAGGAGACTGGGAGCAGCTGGATCTAATCCCAGACTCAGAATTTGTCAAAGGTGTAAAAGATTGGACAGGTGGGATTGAACTTTAATGAAATTTGTCCCACAGAATTAATGACGGAATACCAGATAAATTTATATAAATACAGCTCTGATTGATTCTGATTTGATCAGACAGAATGATCTTAACCAGAGTTATTTACTCCACAGTTCAGGAGCTATAACAATTATTAGAATATCGTTCTCTAGGCAGCAATTTTGAAATCAACAGGGCCTTGCTGGAGTTGTTGGAGACGATCACAGGCAGGGCCTCCTGCTCCAGCAGGAACTGCCTTTCCGGTGCCATGAGCAGGGCAGGTCCCACTGCAGGAGAAGCCCCAGGCCAGCCCCAGCACAGGGAAGGGCTTGGGCACAAAGGGCAGAGTGCCGTGCTGTGAGCTGTGCCAGGGAGAGCCTGAGGCACCAAAGGCACCTTGGCAGCAGCAGCTGCTTGCAGGCCGTGGCCAGAAGCTTCCCTTGGCAGCCTGGCCTGGTGGCCACTGCGGAGGACGGGGTTGATATAAGTCCAATTGTGTCAGGAACCCTCGTCTTAAAAAAGGAACCCACTAGGCCATGGGAAAATATCCAAATATGGATAACATTGTAACCAGACCAGTGAAGAGATTTTTGCTTTTATTTCCAGCACATCAGTCTCAAAATACAAAATGGAGACATGACAGCTCACTGATCCACACCAAAAAAAATGTCTCCTCCAGCAGGGCTGGTACAGAAATACATAAAATCATCTCAGTCTAGTTTCAGCCAATCAGACACAGAAAACACATATTGACAAGCATTCTATCCAATCTTATAAAACATACATAATCGTAGCTAAAACAAATACTAGTTCATAAGAGACAAAGAACAGAGTTCTATTCATGCTAACCTTCTAAAGATATACATTAAGTAACTTTGTTGCCATCCTAAAGCCAATTCTACAAAGGCCTATTGTATTTTGTCACGTCTACTGCTTGGGAAACTTTTCTGCTTGCATGGGAAACTTTTCTGCTTGCTAACAAAAATTCAGTCTGAGGCCTATATTTTTTAACCATTTCCTAAAAACCCTCTAACCTTATGGATTCCAACAGCCACCACTGCAGAACTGCTGCCTCAGGGCTCATTCCTGGCTGGACTCCTAAAAGCCACTTGTGCTCCAGAAGCCTGACTGGGAAGCCATTGGCCCCAGCACCTTGGGGACAAGATATTAATGACAAAACTCTTCATGCCAGCAGAGCCAAGGCAGGGGCAGAGGAAAGGGGAGAGCCAGGCCCAGGGGACAGGGCTGCCATGGTAATGGCTGTGAGGTCACTGCCCCTGCAGCAGCCTGGCTGTCCTCAGCAGACATTCTGGCCAGAAGCGCTGTGAGGGCACCTAGCACATCAGAGAACTCACAAAACAGGAATTCTGTCACTGGGGATGAGAGGTTTTCACTGGGTCAGGTTGCAGAAAGCTCCTGCTCTTGGACAATTCCAGGGATGGGGAATCCAATTCTCTGGAAAAAGACCTGCAGTTTCATGCCACTTTCATAATCGTAAAATATTTCCTCATTTTAACAAATGTAAATCCACCCTCATTCAGTTTAGAGATATTGACCCTTTTCTGTCATGGCAAGATTTGGGAGAAAATATCTTTGATCACTATTTTTCTATTTTACAGACCTTTTTTTTTTTTTTCCCAAAAATCTCCCAAGATGGGGTTTGGAGGCCTCATCCCATAACCAGCAGGTAGAGACTGGAAACTGTGGGCTCAGTGGTGTGGAGACTGAGGACAGAACAGGAATAGTCTGGGAGGGATGGATGGGTGGTTTCAGAGAGGCTGGAGCTTTTCTTCATAGGGGATATAAGCATGAGAAGGAAACAATGGAAGCAAGGGAAGGTGAGGAGGTCCAGACTGGACATGAGGAGAAAGGAATTTCCTTGCCAGGGCAGGGCTGTGGTGCAGCACGTCCAGAAGGAGCCTGGAGCAGCCCAAGGCTTTGTGTGGGCAGGCAGAGGCAGGCAGGAGGCAGAGCTGTAGGAAAGGATGGGCCCAGCAAGGTGGGGAAGCCGGGGGATGCCGACAGCCTGCAGGGATAGAGGCACAGGTTTGCTCAGAATCAGAGTCACCTTTCCCTTGCTTGTCCCCACCTGTCATCACTACCTCCAGTGTTCTACTCTACCTGGAACCTGGGGACACTTATTCAGTCTTGTGCCTCACAGGGATCTACTGAAAGTATAAAAACTTTAGTGTTTCCACCTTATATTGAGTTCTTGAGGAATTTTTTGAGCACACTCAGAGGGACTGAGTCTTACGCAAAGAGCACCAAAGCCCCAGAGGCTCAATAAAGTCCCTGTGCTGTGTCTGTGCTGCTGAGCTGGGCCGGGCTCCTGGCCCAGAGGCAGCTCCTGGCAAGTGCAGCGCTGCAGAGAGACAGCTCTGGCCAGGAGCAGCTCCTGTGCACAGCCCAGCAGGGCTGGGGCACTGCCAGGGCCCCTCAGGGACACCAGCAGGGCACAGACAGAGCTCACAGGGGCTCAGCACTGGCAGGGGCGGTGGGATGTCCCAGAGGGGGCTGTGTCACAGCGGCGCCTCTGTGGCTGTGTCATGGAGGCACACAGCAGCTGGGATGTCAGCAAGGGGCTGTGTGACAGCACAGAATGGGCTGTGTGAGGTCACAGATTGGGCTGTGACACCACAGAGTTTGCTGTGTGAGGTCACTGAGGAGCTACACCATCATACAACGGTGTGACATCATGGGGGCAGTTTGACATCACAGGGGCAGTGTGACATAACAGGGGCTGTGTGACACCACAGGGTCAGTGTGACATCACAGGGGCTGTGTGAGGTCACTGGGGAGGTCACTCTGCCCCGGCACCACTCAGAGCTGCCCCCAGAGCAGTCCAACCCTGCTCGTGCACAGCCCCCGCCCCCGGTGCCGCAGCCTCCCCCAGAGGATGTTCCACGAGATCGACCCCAGGGTCGACACAGGGACAGGGGGCCGGGGCCCTGGGGGTGGCACAGGGGGACAGGGGCCCCCCTGGAAGCGTCCCTGTGTCCCCCAGGGCCAGAGTCTGGGCCAGGGCTCCTTCACCCTGTTACCAATGAGGGCTTGAGAGCACTGAAAAAATCCGCAGCAAGGGACAAGCAAAAAACGGATTAAATATCAAGGGACAGCAGCACAAAGTTCCTTGCCAAGAGTCACTCTTCTCCTGACTGGACACTTCAGGCACACCAGGGAAACAAAGCAAGAACAAAACCAAACCAAATCCAGGCAATCAAACCAGAAATGAACTGAGAACTGTCCCTCTGTGTGTGTGTATGTGTGTGTGTGTGTGACACAAGGACAGTGAGGGCAAGGATAAAAGGAATATAGCCTAAAAGATTAACAGACCTCAAACTTAATAGGACTTAACTCATACCTTAGCCTTAACTGATACCTTAAAAGAACAGCACTTAACACTATTTGACCTAATCTATAACCCATGGCTTACTAATTTGTCCAAGGAATAACATCTAACTCTATTTAACTTACCTTATAACTTATATTAAGCATAACAACTTCACAAAAGGACAACTCTTAGAAACATTTAAATTAGCTCAGACTTTGTGATTTAACCTCACCTACAAGCCTGACTGACTCACCCATCCAAGGCACTCCAACCCCTGAGAGAGCAGCATTTCTGCCACATTTCCCCAGCATAGGCGCTCCTGTGTGCACACAGACACAAAGAGTCAGTGCAAGGCACCTGTGAGAAATTCCCCTGAGGGCAGGCAATGCTCCCTGTGCATCCTTTGCCGTCTCCCCAGTGGGTGAAGGGTTGAGCCTGGAGGAGTGGGGGGATCGGCCCAGGCTCTGTCATTGTTCCGGATCCATGAGTGCAGTAAACGGAAGAGTTCCCGGCTGGGAGAGGCCCCACTCAGAGGGAGTCGCTGGCCCAGGAGAGCTCCAAGGGCTCCTTTTGGCGTGCTGTTTGTAGGGCCCCAAGAGAGGGGCTTCAGTCCCAGCAATGGTTCATCCTGGCTGCACTTGGCACCAACAGCTTTCTTTGGCAATGTGAGAACAGGGATGTTGTGCCACTGAGGGAACAAAAACAGTTCCCAGGGCTGCTCCTCCAGAAACCAGGAGCTGGTTGGGCAGCAGCAGTGCCTGGAGCAGACAGTGTTTGTGATGAGCTGCAGAGAGGCTGAGCCCAGGGGCTGTTGGCCAAGGCCGAGGCCCAAGGAGCATTTCTCAGCTGGCAGGCGGCCTGAGAAGGGGAGGGGGGAATGCAGTAGCACAGGGCCCATGGAACCAAGGGACCATGTGACACTGTGGGGCCCTGTGAGACCAAGGGACCATTGTGACACTGTGGGGCCTTGTGAGACCAAGGGACCATTGTGACACGGTGGGCATTGTGCGACCAAGGGACCATTGTGGCAATATGAGGCCTCATGGAATCATGGAGAGCACTGTAGCATTTCTGCGCCTCATGGAATCAAGGCGACCATACCGACACTGTGTGGCTCCATGGAATGTAGGGATCATTGAGGCACTGAGAGGCCCCATTATTCCAAGGATCCATTGTGACACCACAGGGCCTCATGGAACTGTGGAGACCATTATGGCACTTTGGGGTGTCATGGGACCAAGGGACTATTTTGGCACTGTGAGACCCCATGGAGCCAAAGGTCCATTGTGACATTTCAAGGCCTCGTGGAACCAAGAGGCCATTGTGACACTGTGGGGCACCATTGCACCAAGGAGACTATTGTGACACAGAGGAGACTCATGGAATCATGGAGACCATTGTGACCCTGGGAGTCCCCACAGAACCAAGAGGACCATTGTGATACTATGGGGCCTGGTGAGACCAAGAGGCCTTTGTGACACTGCAGGGCTGCATAGAACCAAAGGACCATTGTGACATTGCAGAGCCTTGGGTCCTCAGTGGTCCCCTGTGACACTGTGGAGCCAAAGGAGACCATCATGACACTGCAAACCCCCAAGGTCCAAAGGTCCATTTTAACATTCAGGGCTCATGGAACAGAGGAATCACATAACATTGTAGGGCCTGGGGAACCACGGAGACCATTGTGACACTGCAAGGCCCCATGGAATCATTAGTACCACTGTGACACTTGGGGCCTTCTGGAACCTTGGGGCCACTGTGACATTGTGGGGCCTCATGGATCCAAGGCTCCATTGTGACACTATGGCGCCCCACAAAACGAAGGGAACATGAAACAGGTCTGGCTGGTTTGGCCTCCCAGGGGCTGCCTGACAAATGACCTTGGCATGTTAAGGGCCTCTTCTCATCTCGTATTGAAACGATGGGACTCCACGCTTTCCTTCCCAATTGAAAAGAGCTGTCCTTCTCCTCCAGGAACCCGTGGAACTGGGATTTCACCTCCAAATTTCCTTACATCCAGGGATTGTTCCCATAGGAATATTGCCAGGACAAGTCTGGCTGGCAATGGCTTCATGCAGTTCACCTCCCATCTATCCCCAAAACACTGGGGAAAGCTCCATGCTTTCCTTCCCATGGAAAAGAACTGTCCTGCTTCTCCAGGTGCCCATGGCTGAGATTGTGTTTCCACCTCCAAAATTTCCTATATTCAAAGACTGCTCCCAGAAAAATCTGCCATTACTGACAAGTCTGGCTGGCCTTGGTTCAGTGAAGCTCTCACCTGCCTTCTAAACACAGGGGCTCTGGGTTTCCCTTCCTATGGAAAAGAATTTTACCTCTCATCCAGATGCTCATGGACTGACTTGGAATTTCCACTATAACATTGCCTTACTCTGAGAGACTGGAGGAGATTGTTGGCTGGAAACATTTCATGTTGGGGGGAGGAAGAAGCAGGTCCAGCCTTGCCCTGCCCTGGAACCCCAGCACTGCCCTGCCCTGGAACCCCAATTCCCCCAGAGCTTCCATCCCAGCCCAGCAGTGGCTGCCAGTCTCTGGCACAGCACAGGCAATGCTCCACAGCCACCTCTGCAGCTCCAGCCCAGCTCCTGAGGGACTAAATGAGCCCAAGTCCCATCTGGGGTAAGAGCCCAGGGAGACCAAGGGGTATTTAAGGCTGACCACAAGGCAGGCACACACCTTGACCCAACCTCCTCTTGGAATTTCTATCTGAGCGGTGCTGGAATGCAGGAGTTGGTAGGTGTGTGTGTGCACTTCTCTGTATCTTTTTTGCTTTCTTTCTTTCTGTCTGTGTCTTCTTCTGTTTCTGTGCTCCTGCAAATTTTGATTAACATTAAATTGAACAGGCTTAGAGTTTGTGAAGCTGAATGGGCCAAGTCAATGCTTTGAGAAGTGTTTTTTGTTGATTGAATGTCTGTTGTAGTTTGAAATAAGAAAAATTTTAAAAAGTAATACAAAACTTTTTGTGTAACTGACAATCTGTTAAACCACTAAGATACTGAACACATCTCTGTGAAACACAAATGTTAAAGATGAAAAAGCCCAGGAACCTCCTCTTTCTTTTCCAGTCAACAAAGAAGCAGCGAGCCCTGGCCCTGGCCCCCATCTCAAGCAAAGCAAAGCAAAGCAAAGCAAAGCAAAGCAAAGCAAAGCAAAGCAGAGCAAAGCAAAACAAAGCAAAGCAAAGCAAAGCAAAGCAAACCAAACAAAACAAAACAAAACCAAGCAACCCTGCCGTGGGCTGAGCCCCTTCCCTCCTCCCCAGGCTGTCCCCTCCCACCCATTGGCCCCATTCTAACCAAACCAAACCCCAACAACTACCAAACAGGAAAACAAACAAGGCTACAAAACCCCAACCAGAACAAAGCAGCCACAGCTATTAAAATCTTACCATCAAGTCCTCTCCCCCCCAACACAACTCAAACCAAAAACCCCTAAAACCTACAGTCTATAGAAAATAACCCTACAACCAAACAACCTAAAATTAAAGACAAAAAACCCCCCTAACGAACCATAAAACCAATCCTAACACAACCCAACCACAACTTCCACCACAATTTACTGGCAAGTCAGGTGCTAGTCCTTTCAATACTTCAATCCTCCCTCAAGTAAAAGAAGAAAAAACCCAACAAAATACATGCATATTAAAAAAAAAAACAATAAAAAACCATCTAAGTCAGTAATGAAGAAATTAAATTCCAAATATAAAGAAGAAAAAAATACTATAACCTTAAAACTAAAATCCTTTTATAAACTATAAAGAAAAAACTCTTTTCTTTAGTAGTACAAAAAACTATTCAAAAATATTTAATATCAAACAGAAACCTGCATGTTAAAATTAAACAAATGTTAAAATAACTGTAATTTAATAATACATTCAAACAGGGGTAAAAAGAAAAAGTAGTCCAGTATCCCCAAGAAAAGATCTCTATTCCCAGAGATAAAAATAATTTAAAAAGTAAAAAATAAAAACTTTTACACTTAAAGTACTCATCTTTAAAAAAATACCCCATAAGTCAACATGGCCCATCTACAAGCTGTAAAAAAGCTTGTAGCAAGAAATACAACTTCACAATAACAGTTCCCCAGACAACTGTTACCCATGTCAGAATTAAGAATAAAAAAAAAAAAAAAAATTCTTCCGGTAAAAAAATCTCCATAACATTTACAAGAAAAACTTCTCTCCCAAAATAAACTAAAAAAAAGACTATTCTAGAAATAGTAAACCAACTAGAAATTTTAAGTTTACTTTGCATTGGCAGTAAAAAGAAAAAGTTATAAAGAAAAAAAAAAGTGTTCTAAAGGGTTTATTTTAATTTTTAATACTTTTTTCTTTTTGAATTTACTTTTAATAAAAATTTCTTTTTACCCTTTTAAAATGTTAGGCGTAGTTTACCTTTCTCCTAATCCTATCTCACAACAAAATAAATACATAAATAACAAACTGACACTAAAACCAACCACACTCATCAATCCATTAATTAAGAAATCTCAAGATTAGAAAAATCTTAAATTAACAAACCAAAACCATGACGAAGCCATAATAAACCTTATGACAAAGATTCTCTGAGTTTTTTTTTAAATTTCCAGAAAAGGCTGTTTAGATTTTGATCTCCTAAGAAACTGTTCTGGTGTTTCTCCAGTGCATCCAATTCAGAGGCCACAAACAGCTGTAATTCCTTTTAAATGTCCCATTGAGAGATTTTTTTGGGGAATGGGGTTCAGGGCTTGTCTGTCCTGCTCGGCACAGTCCAGGCAGGGCTTTCCCAGCCACATTCCACACTCTATTTCCCAGCTGGAGCCACTGGTGCCCCAGGGATGTTCTCCTTGTCTGCCCATTCCCCCACGGTCTCTGGGCAGGGATGGCCTCAGTGGGGGCTGCTGACATCCTCAGCAACTTGGAGGCTCCTCCTGAATTTTCCTGCTCCAGAGGCTTGTTCAGCCTTCAGCCTTCAGTGCAGGAATTCAGTGGTCCAGGGCTCATTAACATTCAGAACACCTTAACAAGCCAAGCCTCTGGGAATAATTTGATTTCAGTTTCAAAGTAATTTGTTCAGTAGGTCCTGTTTAGTTTTGTTTTCCTGTTAATTCATTGACATGTGCAATCTCCAATTGACATTGAATCCGAGTACCTCCTCATTCAGTTTGAATTGATATGAACATCAAGACCTTTCATGGCTGACAATCAATCTGACTCTGTCCCTACCCCCACCCCACCATTTCCCCCATCCAAGCCCTGGCACTCAGAGAAGCCTTGTGCAAATCTGAGCTCCCTCCATCCCAGGCTGCACCTGCAGCTGTCAGTTCCTTGGCTCCAACTGCCACCTGCTTTCCTTGGAGAAGGAGCTGCCTGAGACACTAAGGGATGTTCATTTCTTGTCAGTCAGCAAAGAAAAGGGAAGGCACAGCTCCATCAAATGCAAAAGTCATTCCTCTGCTGGATAATAAATCCACTTTCTACAGCAGACAGCCTGAGAGCAATGGAAAACACCTTCTGTGTCCAGCACAGATCCCAAGGTCCCCCCAAACCCTCCCTGCCCCAATTCTGCCCAGATTTGCTCTTTGCACACATGAGTCACACACTGAAGTCAGGAGCTCTCTGCATGCCCAGAGGGAGGAAAAGAGAGAAAGGGGATGAAGGGCTTTCCTGTGTAGAGCCAAGGTCCAAGTGCAGCCCCTGCAGTGGGAACCACAACTCATCGGGTTTGTGTCCTTTGGGCTCAGGGACTGGAGACACTCACAGGCACAGAAAGGTTTCTTGCCAACAAACACAAGTTGAACATTTGAACAGTTAAATAACCATCACAGATCTTCCCTCAGCTCTCTGTGATATCCCAGCAGCATCTGACATGTCCACCATCCCCCAAGGACCTCCATACAGGAAGAGTTTTAGACAGAGACAAAAGAAAACCTACTTCTAGGATAGATATAAATATAATTACGGTGTTGAGTAATGTGCTATATATTTCAATTTCAGAAATATTGAGGATCGTCCGGCAGTTCAAAGCATGAAGCCAGTCAGTTGAGAGGCACTTGAACGACCAGAAAGCATATGGATGAGGAGATCTGGGAGAAATGGAAGGGAAATAGATCCAGCTGGTCGAATGAAGAGATGTCCTTTGACATGACCACTGACCCAGGAGGCCTGGAAACATCTGAAGGAAGGGGCACATGAAATATTAGACTGAATGTTGATGGCAAAGGTCAGGGGAAGATCAGTATTTCTTCTCCTCTCATCACTAAAAGGATCCAGTAGATCCAGGAAATTCCTGTTCCTGGCGGGAAAACTTTGCCATTCCTTAAAATACTCAAATGACCCAGATAATAAAAATGTGCATGTATATTATGAAACCAACTAGTGTTAAAACCTGTGCCCCTTTCCAGGCAGGTATCAGCTATGGGCCCACGAACAGGCAGTGCCACTTATGCCCTGAGGTGCCCAGCTGGGACTGGATCTCTCCGAGAGCAACTGAGGGACAGCAGAGCACCTTGCAAGCTGCAGGTCCCTGGCAGCCCCGCAGGCCTCCTGTCCCATCAACATCTGCTCTACTCCAGTCTGGAACAGGGCTCAGCATGGTGCTGGGATCATCAGAGAGCTGAGGTGTGTGCTGGAATTCAATGCCCTCCCCATCCCACAGCAGCCCTGCATTTCCCTCCTGCAGTCTTTGTCCACAGCACAGCCATGGAGGCTCTTTGGGCTCTGGACTGTTGCTGCAGCCCCCAAGGGCAGCTGAGCTCTGCCTTTGTCACAGTCAGGCCAGGCCAGTGCAGGCCATGCTCAGCAATTGCTTGTGTGTGCCTGGCCTTGCTGTCAGCCCTGGCAGCAGCTGCGTGGCCCCTTTGTGGCCCTGTGCTGGCCCAGCCATGGTGGCCCAGCCCCTGTGCAGGCCCAGCCCAGGCCAGGAGCATTGCGGCTGGGAACTGCCCTTGTGCCGTGGTGCCCACAGAAGCCTTGGGGCTCTGTGCCCCATGGCCTCCCTTCTGGGCAGCCTCTGCCAGCTCCTGCAGAGGCCGGGACACCTGTGGGGCTGCACAGACAGCCCTGCCCTGGGCTCTGCCGGCCTCTGGGCCAGCAGAGAGGCAGCCAGGGCTGCCATGGCCGGGAACAGGCCCTGAGCCCTGCAGGAGGAGGGAGCTGGGCCACAGCCAAACTCAGCCCAGGCCAAAACTGGGCTCAGCAGCCAGGGCTGCTAAGGGCTGGGCACAGAGGCTGGCACTGACAAATGTCCTGGGCCCCCTCCCTGCTCTGTCCATGCCACCAAGGGCACACAGCAGCCTCCTCTCTCGGCCACTTGCCTGTTTGCAATGCCTTGCACAGATGCTGGTCCTGCCCCACAAGGCCTGGCCTGAGTCCGGCCCCTGCACGCTCAGCCAGGCTGAGATGGACACCGATGATTTCTGAGCCAGGCTCTCTGAGCCCTGCCCAGCTCCCTGCAAGCCCTGCCAGCTGCCCTGAGCTCTGGGCAGCACCAAGGGCCTCTCCCCAGCCCAGCCCAGCCGGCTCTGGCCCCACAGCTCTGCTCAGGCCAGGCTGTTCTGGCCACTGGCCCCACAGCCTCTGCCCCTGACGAGGGCACAGCAGAGCTGCAGCTGCCACAGGACTCAGCCCCAGCCATGGGGGAAGGTGCTTGGCCAAGGCCAAAGGAGGCTCCCTGGCTGCCCTGCTGCTCTCGGGCTGAGGTGCTGAGAGCTCTGCAGCCCCTGCTACCGTCCCATCTGCCCAGGGCAGCACAAGAGCCATGGTCTTGGGGCCCTCAAGAGCTGCTCCTGCTCCAGGCCCAGGGCCCATGCCAAAGCTGGGGCAGCCACAAAGCTGTGCCCATTTCTGTTCATTGCTGCTCTCACGGGGATGGACTCTCAGCCACTTGGAGTTTGATGATGAATTTTCCTACTGCAGAGGCCTGTTCTTTCTTGAGCTCTTCAGTTAAGGAATTCATGGGAAAAGGCTCATAAACATTTGTTCAAAAAACCTGAACAAGAAAAGCCACAGGGAATACTCAGGTTTTCAATTATTTCATGGATAATGAGACACATTTCTGAAGTGTATTCAAAAGTGAATATACTGTATTGAAAACAATGACGAGAGAATTGATTTATCCTGTTAAGTATTCTTTTCCAGTTTATAGACTGATATCAGCAATGTCCAATTGATATTGACCCCCAGCACCTTCTAATGCAGTCTGAATAAATATTAAAATAAAGAGTTTAAAGCTGATGATCAATAACACTTTGTCCCCAACAGTCACCTACCATTTCCCTCATCCAAACCCTGGGAATGCTATGGATCAGGAACAGGTGAGTCACCATCCCTGGAGGTGTTTAAGGAAAGACTGGATGTGGTATTCAGTGCCATGGCGTGGTGACAAGGTGGTGTTGGATTCCAGGTTGGACTTGATGCTCTCCAAGGTCTTTTCCAGCCCAGTTGATTCTCTGATGATTGTGATACCGCAGGGCCCTGGAGAAGCAAGGGGCCATTGTGATACTCCAGGGCCTGGTGGCACTAAGAGGACCATGGTGACACTGTGTACAACATGGCAGAACAGAGCCAAGGGGCCATTGTGACACTGTGGGGCTGAATGGAAGCAAGGAGTCCATTGGGACAGTCTGGGTCCTGCTGGAACCACAGAGGCTACTGTGACACTGCAGGGCCTTGTGGAACCAAGGGGCCATTGTGCCACTGCAGAACCAAGGAGACCCTTGGGAGAGCCTGGGGACAGTGGAATCAAGGGGCCATTGCTCCATTGCAAGGACTCTGGGAACTAAGGGAACAATTGTGACACTGTGGTGCCCCATGGAACCAAGGCTCCCTGGTGACACTGTCGGATCTTGTGTCACCAGGGCTGCATTGTGACACTGCATCACCAAGGAATTCATTGTGGTAATCTGAGGCCTCATGGAACCACAGAAGCCACTGTGACCCTGCAGGGCCTTGTGGGACCATGCAGAGCATTGTGACAGAGCAGGACCTGGTGTCATGATGGGGCCATTGTGACACTGAAGGGCCCCATGGAACCAAAGGGCCAGTGCTGCTCCTCAGGGACTCCTGGAATGAAGAAAACATGTTTGACACCATGGTGGCCCTTGGGACCAAGAGGCCATTGTGACCCTGTGGAACCAAGGAGAGCATTGCTGCACTGCCAGACCTCACGGAATCAAGGATTCACTGTGACACTGCAGGGCCTTGGGGCACCAAGGGGCCATTGTGACACTGCAGGGCCCAAGGATCCCAGGGACTTTGTGACACCCAGGGGTCCCATGGAACCAAAGGGACATTGTGACACTGGGAGGCCTCATGCAATCATGGAGACAATTGGGACACTCTGGGGCCTCATGGAACCATGGTGACACCAAGTTGGCTGGGAGTGTTGATCTGCTAGAGGGTAGGAGGGCCCTGCACAGGGCCCTGGGCAGGCTGGATCCAGGGCCCAAATCCAACAAGGTTTAACAAGTCCAAGTCCATGGTCCTGCACTTTGGCCACAACAACCCCTGCAGCACTACAGGCTGGGGACAGAGTGGCTGGACAGAGGCCATGCAGAAAGGGACCTGCAGGGACTGAAGCACAGCAGGCTGGACATGAGGTAGCAGTGTGCCCAGGTGGACAAGGAGGCCAATGGCTCCTGGCCTGGATCCGGAATGGTGTGGCCAGCAGGAGAAGAGCTTCTAGTGTGCCAGCACTGATCTGCCCTGCAGCTCTGCACATGGACATTGCTGCTGCAGCTTCAGAGAAGGGAACACAAGGGGATCTCTGGAAAAAACTTTGCTGGGAGATCCTTTAGTTCTTTTAAAGTCACCAAAAGCCCCTCACAGACACATTCTGTGGCCACAGGGAAGATTGAGAGAAACAAAATGAGAAAAGGCCAAACCAATGGCTTATTTTTGTGGACAATATTAAAAAACTGAAACATGGGGTAAAAAAGAACAAATCCACAACCAAACCCAAAAGCATTACCAAAGCTGATTTATATTACCTGGCCTGTCCCTGCTGCAGCCCCGGCACTGCCACCTCCAGGGCTGTGCCCGGCCCCGAGAGCACTCAGGCCCTACAGCAACACCAGGGCCACCAGGGCAGCAGGGCAGGGCCACGGCAGCAGCACTGGCAACACCAAGTGCTGCTGCTGCTGGGCACAGCTGCTGTGCCAGCACTGATCTGCCCCCAGCTCTACACACAGACATTGCTGCTGCAGCTCCAGAGAAGGCAACAAAAGGACATCTCTGCAGAAAACTCCGCTGGGAGATGCTTTAAAACTCTGCTGGGAGATGCTTTTGTTCCTTTAAAGCCACCAAGAGCACAGCTCCTCATTGACACAGTCTGTGGCCACAGGGAAGGTGGAGAGAAACACAATGAGAAATGGCACAAACAATGATATTTTTTTATGGACATTATGAAAAAAGTTAAACCAAAAACAAGACCTTCAAAGATGAAATCAAAAAGAAGTATGAAAAATTACTTTTATTGTATGTGATTTGCAAACCCTGGCCAGCAGTTTAATGCTTCTGAAACCATCCAGTCATCACTCTCCACACTGCAGCCTTGAGCTCCTGGTTCCTCAGGCTGTAGATGAGGGGGTTCAGGGCTGGAGGCACCACCGAGTACAGAATTGACAGGACCAGATCTAGGGATGGGGAGGAGATGGAGGGGGGTTTCAGGTGTGAAAATGTGCCAGTGCTGATAAACAAGGAGACCACGGCCAGGTGAGGGAGGCAGGTGGAAAAGGCTTTGTGCTGTCCCTGCTCAGAGGGGATCCTCAGCACAGCCCTGAAGATCTGCACATAGGAGAAAATGACAAAAAGAAAACAAACAAATAGCAAACAGGCACTAACAGCAATTAGCCCATGTTCCCTGAGGTAGGAATTTGAGCAGGAGAGCTTGAGGATCTGTGGGATTTCACAGAAGAACTGGCCCAAGACATTGCCATGGCACAGGGGCAGGGAAAATGTATTGGCTGTGTGCAGCAGTGAATAGAGAAAGCCACTGGCCCAGGCAGCTGCTGCCATGTGGGCACAAGCTCTGCTGCCCAGGAGGGTCCCATAGTGCAGGGGTTTGCAGATGGACACGTAGCGGTCGTAGCACATGATGGTCAGGAGGAAAAACTCTGTAGTCGCGCAGAAAACAAAAAAGAAGACTTGTGCAGCACATCCAGTGTAGGAGATGTCCCTGGTGTCCCAGAGGGAATTGTGCATGGCTTTGGGGACAGTGGTGCAGATGGAGCCCAGGTCGCTGAGGGCCAGGTTGAGCAAGAAGAAGAACATGGGCGTGTGCAGGTGGTGGCCGCAGGCTACGGCGCTGATGATGAGGCCGTTGCCCAGGAGGGCAGCCAGGGAGATGCCCAGCAAGAGGCAGAAGTGCAGGAGCTGCAGCTGCCGCGTGTCTGCCAATGCCAGCAGGAGGAAGTGCCTGATGGAGCTGCTGTTGGACATTTGTGTTGCCTTAGCTAGGGGATCTGTAAAAAAAGTAATCATGGAATAGTTGTGTTTGGAGAGGACTTTAAACATGCCAGTACAGCTTGGGGGCACTTTTCCCCTGCCTGCCCAGGGCTCTGCTGCCTGGAGCTGTCCCTGCCAGCAGCTGCTTCCCTGTGCCCAGGGCTGGGCCCTGCCAGTGCTGCCAGAGCCCAGCCCAGCCCTGTGGGCTCAGCTCTGCCTTGCAGACCCCTCCCAGCCCTGGCACTGCCCAGGGGCAGCTCTGGCTCTTCAAGCTGTGATGGTAAAGTCAGAGCAACCCTGAGGAGGCTGGAAATGTGACACTGATGCTGCCTCCAAGAGGTCCTGTGGTGATTCGTGTCACAGCCTGGTTTATTTAGGTTTAAGAGAAATTTTTTTTTTTTTTTGCTCCACCTGAATTGGAAAATGAATATCTATGTGGAATTTCCCATTCAGGCAACCTAGAGCAGTAAGCTAAAAAAGCATGATTTTCCTTTTTATGAAGCCCCTGGCCTTGTTGTGCTCCCTGCATAATGAACTTAGAAATATTGTGCAGTTAAATGCCATGCTGGGAGCAGTCCTGAACAATGCAGCATCCTCTCCACACAAGGACAACACTTCCAAGCCTTACCGGCTGTCTTCCCCAACCCAGACCTTGTCCCCCAGTACTGGGAGCAGCTGCCAGGGCTGGCTGAGAGCTGTCCCTGGCAGGCAGCAGAGTCCCAGCCCCAGCCCAGCGCCCTGGGCTGCAGGAACCTGCTCTGCAGGACAGCCCCGGGCACCCCTGGCTGCTCTGCACAAGAGACAATCAGAGAATGTACTCACAGCGTCTGTAGGGATGTTGGGATGTTCCAGCTTTTAGAAATCACTCCAGGAGCTGCAGCTGCACTGTCCTGCAGCCAGAGGTTCCTGTGCCAAGGGCTGGCAGTGATTCTGCCCCAGGCACTTCTCAGCACTGTTGTGGTGTGCTGTGATGTCCCATTTTGGCCTTCCAGGTCACTTTCCCAGGTGTGCCTATACGTCTATCCCTTCCCCCTTGCCCTCATGCTGAGTGAGTCCTGTCAATCAGGCTAAACGTTCCAGCAAGGCGTCGTGTGGTTGGTCAAGTTTAAAGGATGCCCCTATGCCCAGAGGTCATTGGCCTGTCTGGGTGTCATCTTCCCCTGAGACCCTGCCCCTCAGGTTGGTGGCTCACCTGTACCTCCCCTCCCCCTGTCCCTGAGCTTAAAAAGGTGATCAGACCATGCGGTCATTTTTCTGTTGGAGCAGTTGCTCACGTTCAGACTTCTGTAACCACGGAATAAACCTCTGGACATTAAACCCTCCAGCAGAATCCATCTCCTTTTCTCTTCACCATCGCCTGAAGCTATCCTCTTGAGGTAAACGGGGTCCTAACAAGCCTGGACTTGTTCAGTGCCCAGCTGCAACCACCAGCAAGCTAAGGTATCTCTGGGGTGACACACCGCAGTTGCTGCCTTTGGCTCAGCAGCGAGGGTCAGACTGGCCCAGGCACAATCTAACTGGTAATATTGGGAGCCTTTTTTTCCGATAATTGGCGTCCCTGAGGTGGGCAAAGCGACTCTGCAGCCCGAGACAGACCTGCAGTACCTTGGAGAAGCTTCTGGCAGCCGTGCATCCAGCTGAAAGGGGCTTTGGTTGCAACGCCCTCGGCTAGAGACTTAGGGAATATTCCCAGAAGAAGTTTCGTGGACTGTTCGGCGCCTCTGGAAAGCCCAGCTCCTTTCTGGTGAGCAGATTTTCCAGAGGGAGGACAGGGGAGCCTCTCGCCCACAGAGAGGTCCTGTTCCGGTGAAGAGACCTGCCTGTACCCAGCCAGCTACAGCTTCCATTTCGGGTGAGTATCTCTGCTCTCGGTAGGGCAGGAGCTCAAAAACAGACTCTGCCGTGAGTTCTGTTCCTTTTTGCATTTGTATTTTTGGCTGCGCAGCCCCACAGACTGGAATTCATTGATTTCTAGCTATTAGCTTTCTGCCGCGTGTTTTGCTGTCTTTTGGAATTCGCGCGGGAGCTCTCTGCCCTTCCCTCCCGGCTCTGCAGGCTCGGCTCTCTCCACGTGGTCGGGAGATCTTTCTCTCTCTCTCTGTGCGGGGGAGGGGGGGTTCTCGGCTCTCTTGCCGCGGGGGACTCTCTTTCTCTCTCTCTGTGGAGGAAGGGGGGTTCTCTGCACACGCGGCGCAGGGGGGGCCCGGTTTCGGCTTGCCACGTGGCGTAGCTGCTCTCTCTGCTCCGTGGGGGGGTGCATTCCACGGCGGGGGAGGCTTTGTTTCTGCCTCAGCTCGGCAGGGCGTGCCCTGCTGCTGCTGCCCGGGAATTTTAAAAGCAGTATATACAGCTGCATTGTGAAGCTTTTGTCGGCTCGTTATCCCTTTCCATCTGTGTTTTTTTTTTTGAAATTGGTAGCTGATTTTGGCTTTGTTTTTGGTCAGGCAGGATTTAGTACTTTGCTTTTTACATCTAACATGGGTTTGAAACTCAGCATTGTACAAAAAGGAGTGTATTATAATATTGTAAGCATTTTGGACAGTGGTAATGTTAAGTTCTCTAAAGGAAAATTGAAACAGTTTGTAAGATGGCTTTTCCTCCACTTCCCACAAATCTCCCCTGAAGAAATCCACAATATTCAATTCTGGGATAAAGTTGGAAATGAATTGATAACCTTAGGACAATCTGGCAATGCCCCCTCAGCTAAATTTGTGTTTTGGAGTTTACAAATTCGAACAGCATTGCTCAAACAAAAGGAAATGGAGAAAAAGCCAAATGTAAAGCGACGTACCTCTGCTCTCCCTGTTTCTCCCTCTCCTAGTTCTAAAACCCCTAAACCTCTTTCCCCAAAACTTAGTATTTTAAACAGATCAAACTCATTGGGAAGTCGACGCCCAAAGTCTGTTGAAATGCCTGAGTTGCCCTGTCCACAAGGCCCTGGCCAGGCTGCGTGGAACCTTTCCCAATCCCCTGTGTCCCATCCTCAGAAACCCACAGCATGTGTTAGCTTTGCAGAGAGTAGTGTTACCCAAAATGGCCCCCAGTCCCTAGGGGGTCCACAAGATGGTGGATGCCACGTGGCATCTTCCCAAACCTGGTCTTCTTCTTCCCAAAATCCTCTTAAGCATCCCGAGAAACTCCAGCCCCATCCCCCTCTCCTTCTGTTCCTCGTGATACCTTCCCCCCTCCCCCTCCCTTTCCTGCAGTACCCTCAGCTCCGCCCCTCTACTCCTCCCAGGGGGCGTCTGCTGACGTGATGTCACCAGGTGTCCCCGCCCCCTGCTTGCCCCCTGACCCCGCCCCCTGTTCCCACAGTTTCCCCGCCCCTTGCCGGCCCCCTGTCCCCGCCCGCTGTACCCGTTGCATCCCCGCCCCCTCCCCGGGTTCCCACGGTGGGGACACACCCACTGCCATCCCCCAAACCTGTGGCTCTGATCTCAATGCTTCTGTTTCAAGGGATACAGAGCAGGGAACAGCAGATTCAATGCATAGTCCCATGTTGTCACTGGCTCCTGTTACCTTTCAGCCTGCAGCTCAGGGGGGAGCAGCTCCAACTGCTAATTGGAGTTCTTTTGGACGACAGTTGATTAAAGAGATCTGTAAGTCTCATAAAGAATATGGTCCACACAGTCCATATTTCCGTGGCCTTTTAAATTCTGAATTGAGTAGGACTGTAGTGATTCCACATGATTTAAAACAGCTTTTTTCCTGTCTCATGACCTCCACGGAATTCAAATTATGGGAAATAGCATGGAAACAAATGCTGAATGATGCTCTCCCAGGCTTGCATGCTGATCCAAACACAGCCAAAGACAACAGTGGTAACCCTATCACCATTGAGCATCTCTGTAGTGAGGGCCAATGGTCTTCTCCCTCAATCCAAGCTACTGCAATTCCTGCAGAAACTCTCGAGAAAGTAAAAGAAGCAGCTGAAAAAGCATTTTTTTCCCTACAACCTGAGGGGCCTTTTGAGCCCTATAGTAAAATTAAACAGCTACCAGCAGAGCCTTTTTTGAAATTTGTAGAAAGGTTAACTAGAGCTATTGAAATACAAGTTAAAAAAGAGAATGCTAGGGAAGCAATTTTAGAAGAAATGGCATTTACAAATGCAAATAATCAGTGTCAAGCGGCAATCCTGAGCCTTCCTCTCGAACCTACCCCTACGTTAAAGGACATGCTCCTAGTGTGTAACAGGAAAGTGCCTCTGATGAGTGTGGCTGAAGATACCAGACCAAGGCTGCTGCCAAGACCACCTCAGCGTGTCGCCGTTGCCAGCCCTGCGCCTTTCCCCTCAGCACAGAAGTACCCTGGGCAGCAGCGGAGACCAGCAATGGTTGATCCCACAAAACCATGCCTGCTTTGTAACAACCTAGGGCACTGGAGTAACCAGTGCCCCCTGAAAAGGGAATTTGATGAATTTAGAAATGGCAGGAGAGGAGAACTCCAAGCCCTCCCTGGGGGTCAACAACAACAAAAAAACTGAAGAGCCAGCGCCGGCCTGCCAGGCGCACAGACACAAAAAGAGCAGGCCAAGGGAATAAGGGTAGCAGAACAAATCAAGCGCGCGATAATATTAATGTTTGTGTAAGTGAAGCAGGTGCTTCAAAGACTGTGTATGATTTAGGTGATCCTGTGTTAACCACGTCTTCTGTTAATGAGCCTTACAGGTTGCAGCTGACTGAGTCACTCCATCTGGAGGACACTGATTGGCATTTTGTGTCTGTAAATCCTGAACAGAAAGGTACTTGGAACCGGATTCGTTGTAAGTACATCGTCATTGGGGACACCAAACACACACCACAAGAGATCGAAATTGCTCCAGGAATGACAACATCAGATCCTGAGCAATTCGATCTTGGCCTGCATTGTTTCCACCCACCCCTGTTTCTTCCCAAGGGACAAATTGTTGCACAAGCTATCCCTGTGCCATCTTTACCTGAAAATATCAAAAAACAAGGGCCCACAGTCGCCCGGGTCCAAGTTATTGGGAAAGACAAACCCAAATTATGGTGTAATGTCAGTGGGGGTGGGGAGTCTAAACGCATTGAGATGCTTGTAGACACAGGTGCAGACTGCACAGTGATTCCAGTACAAGACTGGCCAGCACATTGGCCTTTGCAAAATGTTGCCAGTCACCTTCAAGGTGTAGGAGGTCTGCAATTGGCAAGACAATCCAAAAGCATTATTCAATTTGAGGGACCAAACGGACAATTGGCTAATATCCGTCCATTTGTGTTGGATTATTCAGAACCTTTGTTAGGGAGAGATTTAATGGCCCAGTGGGGTGTCACAATTGATATTCCAGACTCTCCACAGCATATTTGTACAGCAGTCATTGAACAACAGTGCCCCACCCAAAAACTGAAGTGGAAAACAGACAAACCAGTTCAGGTGAAACAGTGGCCGCTCAGTAAACAAAAAATAAAGGTGCTTCAGGAACTAGTGGAAGAGCAACTAAAAAAGGGCCACATTGTTGAGACCATATCCCCATGGAACTCCCCAGTGTTTGTCATCCAAAAAGCTGACAAAAAGAGATGGCGGCTCCTCTGCGACCTCCGACAAATTAATAATGTAATTGAAGATATGGGTTCTCCCCAACCTTGTATGCCATCCCCAACAATGCTTCCCCAAGATTGGAAATTAGCTGTTATTGATATTAAGGATTGTTTTTTCCAAATCCCCTTGCACCCTGACGATGCATCGCGTTTTGCATTCTCAGTTCCTTCTATTAATATAGAATCCCCTATGAAAAGGTACCATTGGACCGTTCTTCCTCAGGGATTAAAGGTCTCTCCAGCTATCTGCCAGTGGTATGTGTCTTCCCTGCTTTCCCCAGTACGTGCAGCCGCAGAGAAGGCCATCATCTATCATTATATGGATGATATCCTTGTGTGTGCCCCCAATGATGATTTACTCACACATGCGCTTGACCTAACGATCGATGCATTGATTGTTGCAGGGTTCGAGCTCCAGGAAAAGAAAATTCAAAAGATGCCACCTTGGAAGTATTTGGGCTTAGAAATTGGAAATAGGACCATTGTTCCTCAAAAACTAGAAATCAATCCAAAGATCAAGACCCTTGCGGATGTCCACAAGTTGTGTGGGTCTTTGAATTGGGTAAGACCATGGCTCGGTCTGACTAATGAAGACCTTGCCCCTCTTTTCAATTTATTGAAAGGGGGAGAGGACCCAGGTGCTCCTAGGTCTATTACCCCAGAGGCGCGGAAAGCTCTAGAAAAGGTTCAGATTGCAATGTCCACAAGACAGGCCAACCGATGCCGGCCTGACCTGCCATTCAAATTTATCGTTCTAGGTAAGTTGCCACACCTCCATGGAATTATTTTCCAGTGGGAGGAAAAACAAACACCTAAGGCGAAGAACACACCAAAAAAGGACCGGGACCAGAGGGACCCTCTCTTGATCATAGAATGGGTTTTCCTCAGTCACAAAAGGTCCAAGAGACTGACAAAGCCTCAGGAGCTGGTAGCAGAACTGATCCGAAAAGCAAGGACCCGGATCAGGGAGTTAGCAGGATGTGATTTCAAGTGCATTCACATTCCAGTTGAGTTAAAATCAGGTCAAAATACTATGAAAATACTGGAACAATTGTTTCAAGAAAATGAAGTGTTGCAGTTTGCTCTGGATTCCTACTCAGGACAAATTTCGGTAGCGCGGCCCGCTCACAAATTGTTTGAACAAGATGTTCAATTTACCTTAAAACTGAGAAGTGCTCTAAGTAGGAGACCTTTAAAAAGGGCTCTAACTGTCTTCACAGATGCATCTGGGAGGTCCCACAAGTCCGTTATGACTTGGAAGGATCCTCAAACCCAGCAGTGGGAGACAGACATTGCTGAGGTGGAAGGTTCACCTCAGGTTGCTGAATTAGCTGCGGTTGTTAGGGCCTTTGAAAGGTTCTCAGAACCGTTCAATCTGATTACAGATTCTGCATATGTGGCAGGACTAGTATCCAGGGCAGATCAAGCAATACTGCAAGATGTGTCTAACATCACACTTTTCAAATTGCTCTCAAAACTGGTAAAGTTAGTCACTCACCGAGAGCAACCATTTTATGTGATGCATGTCAGGTTACACACTGACTTGCCAGGGTTTATCGCTGAAGGCAACAGAAGGGCAGATGCTCTTGCTGCACCTGCAGTTATGGCCACGCTCCCAAATGTTTTTGAACAGGCAAAAATCAGCCACCAGCTTTTCCACCAAAATGCACCTGGCCTGGTTCGTCAGTTTAACATCACTCGAGAACAGGCCAAAGCGATTGTGGCCACATGCCCAAATTGCCAACAACATGCACTCCCTACAGTGAGTATGGGAGCAAACCCAAGGGGACTGAACAGTTGTGAACTGTGGCAAACAGATGTAACATACATACAGTCTTTTGGACGGCAGAAATATGTTCATGTTAGTGTAGATACCTTTTCTGGAGCAGTCTATGCTTCTGCCCACACAGGAGAATCATCTATTGATGCTATTAAGCACCTCTTGCAGGCTTTTTCTTTCATGGGCATCCCCAAGGAGCTGAAATCTGATAATGGGCCTGCTTACAAATCCAAGGAATTCGGGAGCTTCCTGCAGCAATGGGGAGTAGAGCACAAAACTGGCATCCCCTACTCCCCTACAGGTCAAGCCATTGTAGAAAGAACTCACTGTGATATTAAAAGGGTCCTGGACCAGCAACAACAGGTTCTGAAGGTGGAACCTCCCCACATCCGGTTATCCAGGGCGCTGTTCACAATAAATTTTCTGAATTGTTCTTTTGACAGCCTGAACCCACCCATCCTACGCCACTTTGGGGGGAGCAATCATAGGTTAATAAAAGAAAAACCTCCAGTTTTAGTAAAGGACCCTGAGACTTGGAAAATGGTGGGACCTTACAAATTAGTTACTTGGGGACGTGGATATGCCTGTGTGTCCACCCCCTCTGGGTTAAGGTGGGTTCCTTCCAAATGGGTAAAGCCCTATGTTCCCAAGGTCTCAGAGAAATCTACAGAAGCACCCCAGGTTGCTCATGCTGCCTGGAGAAGAAAACGCCGCCCGTGTTCTCTGGAGGAAATTCCATTTAAGCCTCCTATCTGGAATAGCTTATAATATATGTTTGTTTCAAGTTTTTGTACCAGTTTAGATCCCACTGTTCGTATGTAGCCTCGAGACGCCATGAGACCGAGCCTGCTTCTCGTCCTACTCGTGATCATCCCACCTGTGACCTCCTGCATAGTTCCTCAGCCCAAACCACATATGGACTACCTTGACAACGGCTCTCAGACATCAACAGAGAAACTGACAACTGGCTGAATGGACTGTTCAAAGGCTGGGGACTCTCGGGCTGGTTGGGATCTATTCTGAAAACTGTGTTTTTAGTGCTGTTTATTTTAGTTATAGTTATTGTAGTTTATAGCATTGTTTTTGGACTAATCAAACGCATGGTGCTCAAGTTAATTTCAAGCTCATCTCCCCCTCCTGAAGTCTACCATGTGGAAGCCCTCAGTGCTCCAATGGATGACCTGGAAGCCTCAGTAGAAAACACTGACCCTCCTGTAGAGGAAGAACTGATTTACCAACCATGGTTTGGCAATCATTCTGCACCACAAACATAGTCCTCTTCTTTTTAAACAAAACTAGGGGGAGATGTTGTGGTGTGCTGTGATGTCCCATTTTGGCCTTCCAGGTCACTTTCCCAGGTGTGCCTATACGTCTATCCCTTCCCCCTTGCCCCCATGCTGAGTGAGTCCTGTCAATCAGGCTAAACGTTCCAGCAAGGCGTCGTGTGGTTGGTCAAGTTTAAAGGATGCCCCTATGCCCAGAGGTCATTGGCCTGTCTGGGTGTCATCTTCCCCTGAGACCCTGCCCCTCTCACCTGGTTGGTGGCTCACCTGTACCTCCCCTCCCCCTGTCCCTGAGCTTAAAAAGGTGATCAGACCATGCGGTCATTTTTCTGTTGGAGCAGTTGCTCACGTTCAGACTTCTGTAACCATGGAATAAACCCCTGGACATTAAACCCTCCAGCAGAATCCTCTCCTTTTCTCTTCACCATCGCCTGAAGCTATCCTCTTGAGGTAAACGGGGTCCTAACAAGCCTGGACTTGTTCAGTGCCCAGCTGCAACCACCAGCAAGCTAAGGTATCTCTGGGGTGACACACCGCAGTTGCTGCCTTTGGCTCAGCAGCGAGGGTCAGACTGGCCCAGGCACAATCTAACTGGTAATATTGGGAGCCTTTTTTTCCAATACAGCACCTTCCCAGCCCTGACTGATTGAAGCTCTCTGTGCCTCTGTGCTGTGCCTGGGGTGGCTGCAGGCAGTGCCTCAGCCCTGCTGGGCTGGCAGAAGAGCTGCTCATCAAGAGAAATGTGCTTTTGAAGCTCTTCCTGGTTACCAGGAGCTGCGTCTGTTCCCAGAGCCCAGCCCAGCTCAGCAGCACAGACAAAGCACAAGGACGTTAATGAGCCTCTGGGGCTTTGTGCTCAGGCCCTGAACATCAGTCCCTGAGAGGACTGAAGAAACCTCTCCAGAACTCCAAGGCAGAATCCAACTCCAAACTTTCTTGTACTTTTAATGGGTCCCACTGAGGGACATGACAAAGAACGTGCCCCCAGGCCCCAGGCAGAGCAGAGAACTGGAGGCAGTGATGACAGGTGGGGACAAAGAGAAGCCAAGTCTTGGTGCCCTGGGGCATAGCAGGGTCTGTGCCACCAAGGGCTGTGAGGAGACACCTTGTCCTGAGGCCCAGGGGCCTCCTGGCACAGCCCTAGCCAGGCTGGGCACCGTCACCCCCTTGTCTTGCCCTCAGCATCCCCCCCTAGCCCACATCCCAGTGGCCTCAAGGATCTGCTGGAAGAAGTCCCTGGGGAGCCTTGCTCAGCAATGGCCCTGGGGGCTCCTTAACACTCCTATGGCTTTTCAAAGGACTTTGGGTTTGGCTTTTGCTTTGGAGTCTCTGAGAGGTTTGTGCAATCACATCATCCAATTATCTCCTTTAATTAGTCCCTTGAGATTCTTTGTCAGTAGCAACATTCAGTAGGATGCATTAATACTTCAAGGTACTTCAGTTCTTTAGGGTACTTGTTTCCCTTTTGATGCAGACTCTGTGAGAGTTTTGTGCAATCATGGCCCCAATTATCTGCTTTAATGAGTCCCTTGAAATCTTTGTACTAATAGTCAGTGGGGCTCATTAATGCTTTAATATACTCAAGGTTTTTAAGGTACTTAGAATTTTTCTTCCTACACTCTGAATCTCGGAGAGGTTTTTGTGCCATCCTGGCCTCCAATTCTCTCCTGCAGGAGTCCATGAAGATCCTGTGTTTGGGATGGACCTCAGTGGGACCCATTCATGCTTTGAGACACTTCTGCATTTTCCTCTGACTTTGACTCTTGGAAAGGTTTCTGCAATCTCCTCTCAGGCCCTGAACTTCCAGAGCTCAACTCTAAATGCACCACAAGGCTTATTAGGATCAGGCAAGTCCTGACAAACCATGGCTCTGCCTTGGTTTCCCTCTGCTCCAATGGAGTTCATTAGGAAGATTTTCCTTTTACAGTTAGGGAGAAATATTTCAAAATGCTTCTAAGAAACATGTAATCCTCTTTTAAAGAGTATATTTTATTACTGTTCTCTTTGGAGAAGAGCTGATTGCATCATTCCGTGATTGATATTGATGTAGGGCCGCTCCTAAGGAGGTCTGGCCAGATCAGAGAAGTTGTTTACCTTGAGAGCTGATCCATTGTTTACAACCTTGCTCCACATTCCCCAACCCCACGTGAGAAACGACTTTTACTTTCAAAAATTGAAATGCTTTATTAAAACCTTGTGAAAATACGACGGAAGACTGAATAAAGGAAAGAATACAACACCACGGGCAAAGAATTCAGTCACTGTGTGCTCATCCACAAAATGGATGTTCTGTCTTTTATACTTCTGCCCCCTCCCAAAGTCTTGTCAATCGACTCCTTCTCTGTCCAGTGGTGGAGATCACTTTCTTACACCTTGATTGGAGGTCAGGTGCTGCCATAGTAACAAGCCAACCTACCCAAATGCCCCGACTACTGAGGCCATCCTGTGATAACGATGCAAGGGGGAGGGGAGGGATAACTATACATCTACAAAACTTCTCTTAACATATATTTAATATTCACCCCTTAGTTGTGAGAGTCAACTGTAGGATTACTCATCTATAACAAACCCCCTTTTTCTAGAAGTCACTTGCTTGAAAAATTAGGTAAAAAATTTTCTCTCTCTCTTGAATGAGTGATACCAGCACCTGTTGATGTGGGTAAGGACAGTGGGAACAGCAGAAAAAATCTCAGGTTTTCCTTAGACACATTTATTTGGAATGGACAAAAGGGCATCACAAAGGTCCAGGAGGGCTTTGACTCCCATCTACTGTGCCTATGTGGCTGTTACCCATAGTCAGTGTATCTTAGGGGTCAGTACAGAGGCCAACTCAGTCCTGACCTCCAGTCCTTGTTGAATTAAAAGACAACAGGGGACAAAAAGACCTCTGAGGAATGACAGAGGTCTGGTATGGCCTTTTGTGCCAACCTTACCATGCCTACGGGGTTGCTGCTCGCAGCAGGGCTATGGAGCCTTCTTGGTAGCAAACAAAGGGGCCAACCAAGTCTTGCCATCCTTCCTTTGTCTTATTTTCTCAAAGAAGCTGTCCCATTACTTTTACAGTCCCTTGTGTACATCTCCTCAACAGATGCTGGTAGTTCTCACCAATGAAAACAGGAAGACAGTTCTTGAGCTGGTTGGTGGAAGCTTGACTCCACTTCTTGGTGTGTTGGTGTTTTACTAGTTGTCTTTCAGTCTCTGCTTGAGAGTCAATCTTCTTTCACCCAGCCTGGATGTTAAAGTCCACTCTTTGGGTTCTTCTAGTGGGCCTTTGCCTCTGTTGGCATGACTCCATCCCCGCTCTGCAGTTCGCACGGCCGATTTGGTGGTGAGCAGTACCTGAAAGGGAACTTCCCACTGAGGAGTTAGAGGCTGATCTCTCCATGACTTAATCATCACCCAATCCCTGGGATTAATATTATGGATTCTGAAATCCAGGGTGGTAGTTTGAGGAATTGCCACTTTATGTCTTAGCCCTTCTAAGGTTTGTGCTACAGACATAACTTATTTCTTGGCATTGGTTTCCCTTTCCTGATAGGTGGCAACCTTCTAGGGTGAGGTCAGGAAGGGTAATCCAAACATAATTTCATGGGGTGACACCCCCAGATCTGACTGGGGTTGGGTTCTAATTCTTAATAAAGCCAAAGGGAGACATTTTGTCCATGACATTTGGGTCTCGATCATTAGCTTAGCTAGAGCTCTTTTAAGAGTTTGATTCATTCTCTCTACCAACCAGAACTCTGTGGATGCCATGGAGTGTGTAATTCCTATTTTACTGTCGGGGCCTGAACAACTTTTTGCAATATTCTCGATATAACATGAGTTCCCCGGTCTGAATCAATCCTGTTTGCCATCGCATATTGGGGAATGATTAATTCTAGAAGTGTTTTACTCACAACATTGGCATTGGCTTTAGCAGTGGGTACCACTTCTACCCAATGAGTCAAATGATCTACTATCTCTGGCAAAAACTTCAACCATTGAACCTGAGAAGCTCAGTAAAGTCTACTTGGATGCTTTGGAAGGGCCATAAGGCTAGTTCTCACCCTCCTCTGTGTGTTTTCCTCATGATTTTCCTATTCAGTTATTGACATATCACACATCGTTCAGTTACTTGCTTAGGTATCCTGAAAATTCCTATGCATCCCTAGTCACTTAGAAATTGATCACTTAGCACTTGTGTACCCCAATGTGTTGTTCCATGTATGCCTTCTAGCATTTTCTTGGCAAGGGGTTTATTCAACATTTGCCTCCCATCTGCTAATCTCCACTTCCCTTCATTATCTTTCTTGGCTCCTATTTTAAGGAGTTTTTCCTCTTCTGTCCCACTGAATAGGGGGACATTATGCATTTCTCTCATGGGGGTTAATACTATTATTAGTCCTTTTGTCCCTGATTCAGTTGCCTTTTTAGCTTCTAAATCGGCTAAATTGTTCCCATGTGTCTCTTGCGTCATCCTTTTTTGTTGCACTTTAACATATATTATGTCCAGGTTTAGAGCAAATTTAGAGAAGAATTCCCCAAAGGAGCTCCAGTGGGAAAAGCAGATCCAATCGTCCCCTCCCCCCAACTGGTCCGGGAGGAAAAAATACCTCCTTGGAGAAAGGTGGAAAAAAACTGGTTATTAAACAGTAAAACCAAAACAATATCAAACAATGAGACCCCTTGCCACTCTAAAAGAGATGACAAACTGAGAAAATCCTGTTCCCGGGTTGCAGCTCACTCAGTCTCTGATCAGTCCCTCCGGTGCTGGAATTGTCGCAGGCCAGGCCTGGCCCGGTGGGCCACAGCTGCAGCTGCTGGTGCTCTCCTGGGTGTTCAGTCCAGAGCAGTTTCAAGAGGTCCAAAGAAAAAGGAAAAAAAACAGTCCAGGGAACTTCTTTGCCTCAGCTAGCTAACACTAACTAAAAAGCCAAACAAGAGCTCTGTCCCACTGTCTGTCCGCAGACAGCCACAGTCCAGCAGAGGAATGTGGGGGAGTGGAGTACAGTGCCTGAAAACAAACTGCGCGCTTCTTCTCTCCTCCCCTTCACTCTCTGGAACACTCTTAAAGGTACAAAACTTATTATTCAACATAAACAGAATGAGATGATTGGGGATCAAAGCATGATATAGTCAACCCAGGACATTCCACCCCTTATCCCCATATCATTTGCTTACAACTAAAACTAATATAAATTCTAACTCTACAAGTACATACATGATACATCCATTATATAGCTATACACAGACAATGGTAATAACATTCAGCAAACAGTAATATTTACACAGGTTTTATCCAACAATCAGATCTCCCTGAGGTACACATCATGTTCTTCCATCTTTTTGTATTATCCACCATGTGCAACCTGGTCCCTGAGCAAAAACAACCCCACGAATGGGTTTGTCTGTATTCGAGGCAGGATTAATCCAAACTGTCTTCCCTAACAAACCTCTGACATGTACCACTGGGACTTTGTCTCCATCTACTCTCTGCAAAGGCTCAGATTGGGCAGGGCCCACTTGGTTAGTAGAGCCTCTGATGTTAACTAACCAGGTGGCTTTAGCCAGATGCTGCTCTCAGTTTTTGAAAGATCCCCCACCTAATGCTTTCAGTGTGGTTTTTAACAGGCCGTTGTACCTCTCCACTTTGCCTGCAGCTGGTGCATGGTAGGGGATATGGTACACCCACTCAGTGCCATGTTCCCTAGCCCAGGTGTTGATAAGGCTGAAATGAGTCCCGTTGTGTGACTCAGTCCTCTCAGGGGTACCATGTCTCCACAGGACCTGCTTTTGAAAGCCCAGGATGGTGTTCAGGGCAGTAGCATGAGACACAGGGTAGGTTTCCAACCATCCAGTGGTGGCTTCCAGCATGGTCAGCACATAGCGCTTGCCCTGGCGTGTCTGGGCCAGTGTGATACAGTCAATCTGCCAGGCCTCCCCATACTTGTACTTGGACCATCGCCCACCGTACCACAGGGGCTTCACTCGCTTGGCCTGCTTGATGGCAGCACATGTCTCACAGTCATGGATAACCTGAGAAATACTGTCCATGGTTAAATCCACCCCTCGGTCTCGTGCCCACTTATAGGTGGCATCTCTGCCCTCATGGCCTGAGGCATCATGGGCCCATCGAGCTAGGAATAACTCTCCCTTATGTTCCCACTCTAGGTCTATTTTGGACACCCCTATCTTTGCAGCTTGGTCTACTTGCTCATTGTTTTGGTGCTCCTCATTAGCTCTACTCTTGGGAACATGAGCATCCACATGGTGGACTTTCACAGGCAGCTTCCCTGCCCTGGTAGCAATGTCTTTCCAATCTTCAGCAGCCCTAATTGGTTTTCCTCTATGCTGCCAGTTGGCCTCTTTCCACCTCTCCAGCCATCCCCACAGAGCATTGGCTACCATCCATGAATCAGTGTAGAGGTAGAGCTTTGGCCACTTTTCTTTCTCAGCAATGTCCAGGGCCAGTTGAACAGCTTTGAGTTCAGCAAGTTGGCTTGATCCACCTTTTCCTTCAGTGGCCTCTGCCACCTGTCGTGTGGGGCTCCATACAGCTGCTTCCACTTCCGGTTCATTCCCACAATGCGGCACCAACCATCAGTAAAGAGAGCGTATCGTGTATCTTCTGCTGGCAGTCAGTTGTATGGTGGAGCTTCCTCAGCCTGTGTCGCTTCTTGTTCCCCTTCATCAGCAAGACCAAAGTTTTCACCTTCCGGCCAGTTTGTAATTATTTCCAGAATCCCTGGGCGATTCAGTTTTCCAATACAGGCGCGCTGTGTGATAACAGCAATCCATTTGCTCCATGTAGCACTGGTGACATGGTGCATAGAGGGAACATTTGCTTTAAACATCCACGCCAATACTGGTAGTCGGGGTGCCAGGAGTTGTGCTTCAGTACCTATTACCTCTGACGCAGCCTGGACTCCTTCATAGGCAGCCAAGATTGCTTTCTCTGTTGGAGTATAGTTGGCTTCAGACCCTCTGTAGCTACAACTCCAAAATCCCAGTGGTCGGCTTTGAGTCTCCCCAGGCACCTTCTGCCAAAGGCTCCATGACAAGCCATGGTTCCCAGCTGCAGAGTAGAGCACATTCTTCACCTCTGGTCCTGTCCTGACTGGGCCAAGGGCTACTGCATGAGCAATCTCCTGCTTGATCTGTGCAAAGGCTTGTTGCTGCTCAGGGCCCCATGGAAACTGTTCTTCTTACGGGTGACCAGGTAGAGAGGGCTCATGATCCAACTGTATTCGGGAATATGCATCCTCCAAAAACCTATGGCGCCTAGGAAAGCTTGTGTCTCCTTCTTATTGTTGGGTGGAGACATTGCTGTGATCTTGTTGATGACAATGGTGGGAATCTGATGCCGTCCATCTTGCCACTTCACTCCCAGGAAATGGATCTCTTGAGCAGGTCCCTTGACTTTGCTCTTCTTGATGGTGAAGCCAGCTTTTAGGAGAATCTGGATTATTTTTTCCCCTTTCTCAAACACCTCTGCTGCTGTCTTCCCCCACACAATGATGTCATCAATATATTGCAGATGTTCTGGAGCCTCACCCTTTTCCAGTGCAGCCTCGATCAGTCCATGGCAGATGGTGGGGCTGTGCTTCCACCCCTGGGGCTGTCGGTTCCAGGTGTACTGCACGCCTCTCCAGGTGAAGGCAAACTGAGGCCTGCGTTCTGCTGCCAGGGGAATGGAGAAAAATGCATTGGCAATGTCTATAGTGGTGCACCACCTTGCTGCCTTGGACTCCAGCTCGTACTGGAGTTCCAGCATGTCCGGCACAGCAGCGCTCAGGGGTGGAGTCACTTCATTCAATGCACAATAGTCCACTGTCAATCTCCATTCTCCTTCAGATTTTCTCACAGGCAAAATGGGACTATTGAAGGGTGAGTGGGTTTTGCTGACCACCCCTTGGCTCTCCGGCTCTCGGATCATTTTGTGCATGGGGATCACAGCATCTTGATTTGTTCGGTACTGTCGGCGGTGCACTGTTGAGGTGGCAATTGGCACTTGTTGCTCTTCCACCTTCACGAGTCCTACTGCAGATGGGCTTTGTGACAGTCCAGGCAAGCTGCTCAACTGCTTGACACCCTCTGTCTCTACAGCAGCTATTCCAAATGCCCATCTGAGTCCCTTTGGGTCTTTGAAATACCCACTTCGAAGGTAGTCTATGCCCAAAATACATGGGGCCTCTGGGCCAGTCACAATAGGGTGTTTCTTCCACTCATTTCCAGTCAGGCTCACCTCAGCTTCCACCAAAGTAAAATCCTGTGATCCCCCTGTCACACCAGCAATAGAAATGGACTCTGTCCCCACATGTCTCAATGGGATTAATGTACATTGTGCACCAGTGTCAACCAAAGCTTTGTATTCTTGTAATTCAGATGTGCCAGGCCAATAATTCCACACAGTCCAAAAAACACAGTTTTCCCCAGCCTCTACCTGGCTAGAGGCAGGGCCCCTCTAAGCCTGGTTATCCTTTTTTCCCTGGGCATATGTCTTGGAGGTTCCTTCAAGGGGAGCAAAAATATTGTCATTATCATCATACGTGACAGTTCGGTTACTGGCCACTGGAGCTGCTTCCCTTTTGGAACTTCCTCTCTGAGTCTTCAGTTCACGCACCCGTTGTGCCAGAGCAGCGGTAGGTTTTCTATGCCATCTCCCCATGTCTTCTCCACAATCACGCAGGTAGAACCACAGCTCAGCTCATGGGATGTACCTTCTCTCACCATCTGGGGAACGTCTGCATTGGGTACCAGAACCTCTGATCTGCACTGCCGAGATTTGGAGAAAGCCCTCTTTAATCTCCTCCCTCAGTTTCTTGTGACCCTCCTCCATCTTATCTTCTAATTTTTGCAGACATGTTTCCACTGCTGCAATTCTGGCATGTGTTGGGCCATTCACAGTGTCTGCATATGCTCGGAGCTTCTTTGCCATATCCAGCACAGTCTCCTCACCATCGTCCCGCTTCATTATGGCTAAAGCAGAAGCGTTTTCTCGTGGCCCAAGTCGTACAAGTTTTCTCCACATCACAGATGTGCATGGTACCAAGTCTGGATTTACAGTGTTTCCATCATCTGAGAAGACAATCTCAGCCACTGCCATTTCCCTCAAGTGTTGAATCCCTTGCTCTATGGTTTTCCACTGGGTTTGCTGCATATAGAGATTGTCTGCGCACAGGTATCTTTGTGCTACACTTCTAAGGACCCGTTCCCAGAGGCTGTGAGGGTTAGCCCCACTCATCATTCCTTGGTCGATGACAGGATCCTGTGACGGAGGTCCCAAATGCCTGGCTTCAGTGCCATCCAGAATTGTAGCCTCACCTGCAGCATCCCAGAAATGGACCAGCCAACTAATTATGGATTCATCAGGTCACCTGGTGTAATCCTTCCTTAGGCCACAAAGGTCCTTCAGGGAATAAGACTCAATATTTGTGTCTGATCTTTCACCTGCTCCTTTGACTCCTGATTTTACGTCAGGAGGCATCGAGGTTTCTTCTCCTGTATCACCATCATCATCATCATCCACTGGTCGATTAGTTTTTTCCGTGCATTTCCCACTTCTAGTACTGGTAGCAACAGCCATGGGTTTAGATGCTGGCTTAGGCTCACTATCTGATTTGGCTACAGCTTGAGTGACTGGGATATCTGATTTATCTCCCTGCCCCCCTGCCTCCATCTGCTGCCCGACACTATCGAACAAAGTGTGATAAGCATAGGCCAGGGCCCAGCTTATTGCAATTAGCCTTTTCTCCTTAGAATCGTCATGGCACTTCTCTTTTAGGTATTTCCCCACTTCTGCTAAGTTCTGAATTTGGTCCCGTGGAAAATCCCAGTCTACAGGATCAGAAAATTCCTTCAGGGTTTGGCCTATATTTTCCTATTCTCCACACCACTCAGGATTTTTCACGCCTGCATCTGCTTCTGGGCCAGGGGTCTTGCCAGCTCCTCTGGATATCTCAGCCCTCATTCTAGAGAAGCTGCAGACCACATAGAGGAAGCTTACCCAATTAAATATCAGAAAGATGGTCTCTTTAACATTCAGGGGAAACTGAACATTCTCAAAAAGTGACATAACATATCCAAAGGAGAAGAAGGAAAGGGAAGGCTGGAAAGTCTCATTCTTGGCTCCTCCTCTAACAGACTGAGTGTAATTACTAATAAATTCCCAAAACCTACTCCTGGAATTGGGATGCAGGGTAGGATGAAGAAACCATAAACTATACATATCGTAAACAGAGTCCAGTATCTTTGTAAACGCTTTATTAATCATTATCACCAAGGCCAGCACAACAGGTATTCCAATCTGTACCCCTCTACCATAAAAATTACTTGTTAAGCACAATAATCCTAGTGACCAGAAAGGTATTGAAACCTCAAAAAGGTCTAGAGCCCAGAGCCACACTAAGGCTTTCACAACCAGAGACATCAGGGGTTCAAGCAGCATGGCTACTAACTGCTTTAACAACAATAAACACACAATTAATAGGGCTTTTTTCCACCTTTTCCAGCCGCACGTTGGGTGCCAATTCAGGTATTTCTCTGGTGGGAAAAGCAGATCCAATCGGCCCCTCCCCTGAACTGGTCCGGGAGGGAAAAAATACCTCCTCGGAGAAAGGTGGAAAAAACCTGTTTATTAAACAGTAAACCCAAAACGATATCAAACAATGAGACCCCTTGCCACTCTAAAAGAGATGACAAACTGAGAAAACCCCGGGTTGAAGCTCAGCTCACTCAGTCTCTGATCAGTCCCTCCAGTGCTGGAATTGTCGCAGGCCAGGCCCGGCCCAGTGGGCCACAGCTGCAGCTGCCGGTGCTCTGCTGGTGTTCAGTCCAGAGCAGGTTTCAAGAGGTCCAAAGAAAAAGGGAAAAAAAAAAAGTCCAGGGAACTTCTCTGCCTCAGCTAGCTAGAACTAACTAAAAAAGCAAAAGAAGAGCTCTGTCCTGCTGTCTGTCCGTCCGCAGACAACACAGTCAGGAGCAGGAATGTGGAGGAGGAGTGCAGTGTCTGAAAACAAACTGTGCACTTCTTCTCTCCCCCCCCTTCACTCTCTGGAACACTCTTAAAGGTACAAAACTTATTATTCAACATAAACAGAATGAGACAATTGGGTATAGAAGCATCATATAGTCAACCCAGGACACACAGCCACTCCCCCTGCAGTTTTAACTTACGCCAGACTTCCATACAATAATGAATCATTTTTATTTTTTCTAAGCCTTTTGTGGCCTCCTGAGTGTCCCATTGATCTAGCATCTGTCCAAGAGGACTATCAGGGGGAATATTCTTCTCTTTTTTCTCATCTTCCCTTCCAAATCTTCTTCTTTTACTCAAACACTTTCCCATACTGACTCTAATTTGGTTCTTAACTGAAATCTTAAGGTGCCCCAATCCAAATGAAAACTACAGATGGGCAAAACAACACTTAATATTCTTTTACTGCTCAAGCAGTCATTCACTTTCACACTGGTAAGTATGGGGAATTTACTCACATACTCGGGAAAAGGAGGGGAACCTCACCCACACTCATGGGCTTGACCTTTCACTTCCCAGGGGTTAGGTCCCAACGGGGCTCCCTCTGGCCCCTCCCTTGTACCCCTAGGCTAGGTCTGGGGTTAGGTCCCAACGGGGCTCCCTCTGGCCCCTCCCTTGTACCCCTAGGCTGGGTCTGGGATTAGGTCCCAATGGGGCTCCCTCTGGCCCCTCCCTTGCACCCCTCCTAACCAGGAGGGGGGGTCCTACCCCTTTTGGAGGCACCTCAACCACTGATTCCACTCACTTTCCCCCATTCCCGGCTGGCCCCCTCGGGGGAGTCCAGAAATGTATTACTAGGGGTCCTCAGTGACGTCGGGGGTCCGAGCTGCCGGCCCCCGTCTCACTCACTCGCCACTCCCTCGCCTCCAACTCCCGCCACCGGTTCTTCCCAGGTCCCAGCGCTCCTCTGCGTCGCCAGTCCCAGGCTGTCTTCCCAGGTCCGGCGTAGCCAGCTGTTCCCTGGAGGCCCAAAAGGGTGGGTGGCCCTCCTGTCCTCGGTCCTCTTCAGATGTGACTATCCCAGAGGAGTCCCCAAGCTGTGATAAATAGGGCCAGGAGAGCAGCTCCTTTCAAAAGGCCTTTATTAAAGTCAGCTCTGGGTGGGGAACCCGAGGGGTCGCGCACACCGCCACTGCTCCCACTGGACGATGCTGAGGAGGAGGAGGAGTGCAGCTTTGTCTCTCGGCAGAGCTGGGGCTTCCATCCTCACGAGAGTCCTTCAGAAGGCAAATATTGGCTCACAGCCAAGGGGTATCTTCCAAGCTGGGCACTATCAAAATTATGGTGACAGGACGAAATCTGGCTCTGGCCAAGAGTGGGTGACTTAGTGTGGTTCTGATGGGCTAAAGTCAAAGTTTGTGTGCTAGTTCGTTGTTTTGAGAGGGTTCATATAGTTCCCACTGCTTCTCATTTAAATTCAGTCCAGGTGCAAGTCCTCCTGGGAGCAGGGGAGCAGGGAAGTGGTTCCCGAGGGGAATGGATACAAATCCCAGGTGAGATGGAAAGGGGAACAAATACAGAGTACAACGGGGAAAGATACAAATACAGGGTAAAACAGCAACATCGAACAGCAGCAACTAAAGGCAAGTCTTCGAATACTAACATTCAAAGTTTAACAAAAGACTAACAAGGGGTACAAATACAGAGTATGACGAGGAGAGATACAAATACAGGGTAAAACAGTAACAGTTAGCAACGGCAACTGAAGGCAAGTCCTAGAACTCTAACATTCAATGTTTAACAACAGACCAACACTTCAAATTAAGACCTTATCAACTTCATTAACATCAACTACCAATTACTACTCTGAAAAAGAGCTCTCATCCCCATGATTTCATTCCGCACAACTGCCACCTCCTCTGCCCATGCGTATCCCTGAGCTGCCTTTATCTCTTTTTTGATCTTCCTCTGTCCCGTCCCAATCCACTCCCGAGTTCTTTTAGAGACTCAAGGAGCAGCCCAGCACCATCCAGCCCCTCCTGAGTCCAACACGTCCTTTCCTCTGCCCCCGAGACCCCTGGCCATGCCCTCTAAACAACACCTCTGCAGGAGTAGCTGATGGCCCCTTCTTCTACTGCAATAAAGAGATGGAGCTGACACCCAGTGTCCGGGTGGCAGCAGCAGCAAAGCCCAGCTGGCAGCAGCACTGGCTGAGCTCCATGGCCAGGAGCAGCTGTGGATGCCCATGGTGTGGGCAGGCAGGAGTCAGGCAGGGGCTGCTGTGACCAGCGGTGGGGTCCCGAGGGCTGGGGGAGCCCAGGGGGCAGGCAGCAGCATGGGGCCCCCGAGAAAAAGAAACCCCATTTGCTTAGTTTTTCAGTTTTAGAAATTAGAAATTTGTAGAAATATTTCAAAATATATTTTCTGTAGAGAGACATCCCCAAATATATCTTCCCAATTACTATAGTGTTTAAAGATTTTTGTAAGTAGTTTTAGAATTGAGAGAACAAGTGACCACATTTTGTCTTCACTTTTCATTCTTAGAAATATTTAGAAATATCTTTTGTAGAGAGAAATCCCCAAATATTTCGTTTATGTTTCCACAACACATCTCTATTTCTGAAACTAGTTTTAGAGTTCTGGAAAATATTTCCCCCTTTTACAATAAAAAATAAAATTGCATTTCAGTGGTAATCTTTATTCTAGGAAGAAGTAAGACCCCTTCAGCCAGCCAGCCTGCTGCAGAGGCTCTTTTCCCGCAGGAGCTTTGTACCTAGTCACAACCAACATACATAAAACCCTTTCCCAGATATTTCCTGGGATTTTTGACAAGCTCACGTCTTAGTCTTCTCAGACAAACTTTGAGCACAGAGGGAATCTCTTCAAGTTACCATCTTTGTTTGCTTCTGGTGGAACTCCCTCAGTTCTAGAGCAGGGCCTTCTCTCAGCTTGCTGCTGCCCCCGGGCTCTCCTCCCGGCCTGCTGGGCTTTGTTGGGTGGCACAGCCTGTGACGTTGCTCCCACATGTGACTGAGGGCACTGCTTAAGCAGAACCTATCCATCCTCTGCAAAAACATTTATCACTGAAAGACACCATTTTCTGAAATAATTTGGGGAAAAGCTTGGTCATGAAGCTTCTGCACCAAAGGTGGGCCTTTCCAGGTGATATCAGCACACCTTTCAGGGTGGGCAGGTGCCTTACTGCACAGAGAACTGTCTCCCAACCCACTGGGCCTGAGGGGCATTTACTCTACCACAATGCCAAGATTTCGGCTGCAGCAGGAGGAGGAGCTGTGCTGAGTGAGAAGCTGAATCAGAAGCTTCAGAGTGCTCGGAAAGTCCTCACAAATACGTACCTGTCAGTGGGGATGTGGATCATTCCTCTTGGGTTCAGGTGCAAACAGGGCATTTTGAGTAACATTTGCAGCCTGTACTGGCTCTCTCAGGCCTTACACAGCCCGAGGCAGCAAAGGAAGACTTGGAAAAAAGCATTAATTCCATAAAAGTGGTGTTGGGAAAGCAGGAGATAGCAAAGTGCTGCTGAAAGCAGGCATTGTACATGATGTAAAATTATTGGTTATTGATACACTGCAACATATTTTTCTAATGGTGGGAGGGAAAAGAAATAATGATCAGTTATTTCATTAATAATGTTAATTTTCTCTTCCAGTATTGCCCGCGGGTTGAGTTAATTATTAAGCATGACAGCTGGGCTTTAATGTATCAGCTGTAGATTCCAATCACAGCAGTCTAGTTTAATAATTGGATTTCTTTCTCCCTCATTTTGACTAATAGCATACTTATAGCAATTATTAAAATTCATCATAGCACAAAAATAAACCATTTGAAACCTCACCAAAAATGGCAGCACAAGAGAGCTCTGCTTAGCATTTAGTGGAGAATTCAGAACAGTTTCTTGGAAAACAAGGAACAGCTTCTCTGATCATTCAACAGCCACAATGTGAACATGGACACTCAGTGAAAGCCAAGAGTGCTTCAGGTGAGCCAAGGCAGTGTTGAATAGGCTGCTGTCACTAAAAAAGCGAATTCAGACTTCATGGGAAATTCCCTCTGAAAATGCAAATTCATATGTGGTTCTTTAGCTATAGGTAGTTCAGCCAAGCCATGGCAGTTTACCAGCACTGGCAGAAAGTTGTTTTAACACTGCATCATCAAACTGTTCTGGAGACTTCACAGTCTGCCTTGGAATGGCTGTAGGTGCCAAGTGGACACAGCTTCTGATGTGAGGAACTTAAAATCCTCCTTACTGCTCTTCCAGACTCTTTAAAGACAAGGTTTAACTTCCAGCATGAGCACAGCTCCGCAGAAGCTCATTGACCCCAAAACCTATAGGTATCAAGGCACCCACCAGAAATCCTGCACATTCCCACCATGCCAGAGAGAAATGGGGCTTATTCAAGGACTGACAAATAGGCAAGACTTTGAGGGGTGAGAGTGGAATGAAAATAGAAAACTTGAGAAAAGCCTGGTGTTTATAGTTTTGGGAGAAAGGGCAGCAGGACTGTAAGCTGCGTGCTCACCATCTCCTCCTCCAGGTGCTCACAGGAATGGAGCAGCCCCAGTGAGTGGTTTCAGGCATTGAAACCACTGTAAACTTGGAATCAATTCACAAGTGAAAATAAAGACAGAATAATCACAGAATCCCAGACTGGTTTGGCCTGGAGGGACCTCAAAGCCCACCCAGTGCCACCCCTGCCATGGCAGGGACACCTCCCACTGTCCCAGGCTTCTCCAAGCCCCAGTGTCCAGCCTGGCCTGGGGCACCGCCAGGGATCCAGGGGCAGCCACAGCTGCTCTGGGCACCCTGTGCCAGGGCCTGCCCACCCTCACAGGGAGGAATTTCTTCTTAACATCTGACCAAGTACCTGGTTACACAGACACCAGGAACTGTCTCACTCTGCAGCAGGCTGCAGTGAATGTCTGCTGAAATATGATGCACAGAATCCACCACAGGTTCCGCCTGCACGCATTGCCTGCACTCCTCTCAGGACACAGCTCTCACAACCAGTCCCAGAGTGCTCCTGCTGCCCAGGAGGAGATGGGAAAGGGCTGTGCCCTGGCTACAGCCTTGGCAAGAGCTCAGCAAGAGCCATCGGTGTCACCGCAGCCCGAGAGACAGATCAGGGAGAGAATTTCTATTTGCCCTTTGAAGCTGAGAAGGGACCAGTTTGTGTCTGAACAGCATTCCTTCACGCCTCCCCATATTATCTAAAAGTAGGAGACTTAGCAATTAAGCAACCCTCAGATGAATAATTGAGGAAAACTAAAGACTGGAAAGATACCAAAGGCTTCCCTCACAGGACTGCAGAGTGATGCATTGCTTTGGAACTGCAGATAAACCAGGCCACAACCAACCTCATCCTCTGGCCACTATCTAAGAGCCAGGAGGAAAAGACTGGAAGCAAGAAAACACCAGCTTACTACAAGTTTTGCCCTGAAACTCTATTGGCACAGGAGCCCCAGGCTTTTGATGCCGAATTTTGCCCCAAACAGGCAGAGTGACTGCCTAATCAGACTCAGCTTAAGTCAATTAAGCAGGAGGTATTTTTATTAACGACGCGTCGGAGAAATCACAAAATGGATTTCTGAGTTCACATAGCAAAAGCAAGCCTTATATACAATTTTGGGTATAGGATTACATCAGATCAGATACATAATCATGCATATTCATATGGGGCGTGGTGTAGGCGGAGCGTGGGCGGAGCGTAGGAGGAGACATCTCTTTTGGGGAATTTTCAGGTGGTCGTTCCTGTTGCCTTCATCATAGACGGGGTCTTTCCGATGAGTCTTCCTCTCTAAACTTTTGAACTCCTTTCCTAATTTGGTCAATTCCCGGTGTATTTGGCTTAGATCCCGTGGCTTGGCAAAACCCTTAGGGTCGTTTCGACATTGCTGGCTCTAAACCTGCTTAGCCCATTAGTTTCTCCTATACCTATCTCTTCCCCTGTCATGATGCTCTACCTCTTATCTAATTTGTTGCTCTGTTTTCCTAGTGCTGTGCTTTCTCCGTGTGTTCTAGTGCTAGGCCCTGCTTTACAGGCCTCACATTCCATGTTTTAACCCATTACTTCTAGAAGGCTATCTGCGTTAGGGCTTCATTTCCCCCCTTTTTCTTGTAACTTACGAATTCTTTCGTCAAGTTGTAATCCTATAGGGTGCTACTAGGGGTCCCCATCACCGATCCGGGGTCGAGTTAAAGCCTTGATAATCATCCTGGTGTGAACCACTTCTTTCTGTATCAAACTCAACAAACATTTGTAAAAACACCAAACTAACAGAATCACAATTCCAAACATTAACACATATTGAATTAATGACGACAGCCAACCCGAGATATTCAACCCCCATGAGTTAAACAATCCCTCAATCCAATTGTGTTCAGACTTATCTCTCTGAATTCCTGCCTCTTGTTGCACGCATCGCAACTCAGAGATATCCTTTTCAACTTCTTTGGTGACATTTGGAATATGGATGCAGCAATGGTCAATTCTGCCACTTAGGTAACCACAAACTCCATGCTCTTTTAACAACAGCAGGTCCAAAGTCATCCTATTCTGCACTGTCATTTTTGAGGTAGCCTGCAATTGTAGGTTAAAATCTTTAAATCCTTTCTTAGTTGCTGCAGCCAACCATTCAGTCTGGCCCAAAAGGTTATACAGCATTTCCCTGTTTCGATAGGAAGCTATTGGTGCAAACAACGATTCTAATGCCCAGCCAAGTTTAACTCCAGTACTAGGGGCATGCCATCTGTCTATGTCTTCCCTTTTCTTCATTACTCTGGTCTTCCCTTGTTTTACTGGAATATTATCTGGCCTATATAGAGATTCTTTCTTCCAGAAAGGACAGAGTGTAGGGATCCCCAGAGTAATTTGAGTCACTGGTCCATCTAACGGCAGATGGGTTGTCCACTGGCCATGTCCTAGTACCCAGACCAATTTCCCTGGACTTCGGATAGTTGTAGTCATACAAGATACCTTTTGGACAGGAGTTTGGAAAGTCTTCTCAGCTATTGTATGGTTCAGCTTACGGCACTCACATCCCCATTTCACTAAAACTCTCACTGGGGCTATACTAATTTGGTCTTCTGGAGTATCACAAGTGATCAGCTTCGAACAGTTCCAATACTCCCTACCTTCCCTTAGTTCTTGCCATTCTCTCCTAGAAGTTTGGAAATTGCTTACTTCAAAGGAAGTGGCGTTTTTACTCCCGGTCCACTGCACGCACCACTCTACCTCCCCTAAATAGGTACAGTGTTCTAATAAACTCTGTCCCCAAACAGTTTCCCAATTATCCCACAAGGAAGCGGTTGAAGTTGAATTCTGACATACCCATTCCTGTTCTGTCACCTTCACATCTATCTCCTTGTGTTGTACGTCATAACACCATCCATAGTTATTTAACCCTCCATATAATCCTGGCTTTGGTTCGAATCTCCCTTCATTCGCTCTACACTGCCACACATCTGAAGGCTTCGGTACAGTGGACCATTCTTTCATGGTCTTCTTCTTGTCTGGGTTAGATTTTGAATAATAGGCGGATCTGGGATTGGAATAATCCCCCATGGAATGGGTTCTCCTGCAGCTTGTGGCAAGGGGAGACAGGCTGTAATCTTGGTTACATTCTGCATTTTCCCAAAATCTCTCACCAATCCTACTATCAAATTTTCTTGTTCCTCCGTTCGATTGAACTGTAGCTCTCGTCTCACTCGACTAGACCACACCCTTAATCCATAGCTTCCCTCAATTCCGCACATCAGCAAACAAAGATATGTTCCCTCGCTTTGTTTCGATGTCCCGACATCTAACCATACTCTGCCTTGTCCTTTGCTTCCCCACCAATAACCCGAATCAATGAATCTCCAATTTCTATATTCCTTTTTCCACCATTTCACCTGATGTTCTCCTGTACAAGTTGGTTTAAATGTGAACTCACAGTTCATTTTTCCCCGATGACCTGCCCATTTATCCCGCACCTGTTTATACGGGACTACTTCGATAGACTCTGGATCTTGTCTATTTCCAAATCTCCAAGGAACAACCCTCAGTTTAACCATTCCCTGTTTCTGCTCCTGACCAATTGTCACGTTGCACCAATATCTTCCCATGTCTGATTGGCTTACCTTTTTCAGACATAAGGTAGAGTTTCCATGCTGTTCATCCTCATTCCAATAAGTCACCACTTTACCTTCGGCGGCATTTCCTCCCCAGGTAACCCTGATTTTCTCAGCTCTTTTGCTCTGGTTATTCGTAACAATACAAGTAAGGTTAATATCCATATCCTGCATCACCCCAACCACAGGTCTTTCAGGGGTAACAATCACATCAACAGCACATGAGGTCAATGGTTTGCCCATAGCCAACAACAGAATTAGGAGGAAAATGGTTTTCCCCGTGTAATCATTCGAGTTGCAGACACCCTTTGTGCCTCTCATTGTTTGATGTGAATTTGTTCTACCCGTAAAATAACCTTTTTTTTAGTTTAGTGTCTAAATCTCTAAGGATCTAATTTGGTAACCAGCGGTGTACCTTAATACAATTTGTTCGGAAGCTTCAAACAATTCCCTAGCTTCTAAAATGGGTCTGTTGGCGAATTTCTTTAAGGCCAAATAGTGGTCGTTTTTCTTTGCTTCTTTGTAGCTACACTCATAACATTGGAGGTCTAGTATCACAACCTCTGCAAAGAAATCCAGTTAGTCTCACACAATGTGCTTGGCAAAGTTGGGTTTCATCAGGGTCACATCTATCTTAATGTGGCTAAACTGCCGCCGCTGGGAGCGGGGATCTCGTAACGTAACGCCCGGCAGAGGCTCTAAGGGAATGAGGAAAGCTCGTTCCCTTAGCTCCCTCTCCGAGTCCTCTTTATCATCATCTAGCCCTTTCCGCTTGACCTTCACTCCGGCGTGGGCGTGGTGCATCCGCGGATCACGAGCCAACCGGGAATCCAGGGACGTCGACTCCGAACCACGGTGGAGGTAGTCAGCAGCACTTGGAAAGGTCCTTCCTACTTTTCTTGTAGGGGTTTTTCCTAAAAGGTTCTTAACATACATCCAATCACCGGGGTTAAACGGATGCAATTTACAATCAGGTTGCTTAGGTTGGTACTGATCATTACAGTAGCATTCTTATCAAACTGTTTTCTCACCGTAATTACATAATCATAAATGTATTGATTACCAATCTGGTCTATGGCATCCCCATTTACAGCTTGCATGGCATAAGGTCGACCATATAGAATTTCAAAAGGACTTGACTTTTCCTTCGAGCTTGGCTTGACTCTCAGCCTCAGCAGAGCAATAGGCAAAGCTTGATACCACTGTAAATTAGTCTCTCGGCATATTTTAGCAATTTGCTGTTTGATAAGATGATTCATCTTTTCCACTTGCCCACTGGCCTGTGGACGGTAGGGCGTGTGCAATTGCCATTTGATTTGTAATGCTTTGCTTATTGCTCTCACTACTTTTGCACAGAAATGTGTACCTCTATCCGAAGAAATGCTCTTCGGTACCCCAAACCGTGGAATAATTTCATTCAACAGTACTCTAGTTGCCTCTCTTTCCTTATTTGTCCTACAGGGGAATGCTTCAGGCCACCCAGAAAATGTGTCAGTTAATACCAACGAGTACCGAAACCCCCCCCTTTTCTTGGGAGTTCAGAAAAATCAATTTGCCATACCTCACCTGGGAATTTACCTCGGTTTATGGCTCCTTGGTGTACTTTGGTTCCTGTATTCGGGTTGTTCTTCAGACACCGTTCACACTGGGACGTAACGTGTTTTATAGTAGTAAATAATTTTGTTCCTGCTATTCTGGTCTGCAAATATTGGTAAAGCGAATCTAGGCCCCAATGGGCCTTCTCATGTTCTACCTTCACAAACTGCCACATCACGTTTCCTGGTATCACTAACTGTCCTGTTTCTAATTGACCCCAACCATTTTCTAGTATTTTGCCCTTATTCCTTTGAATCCATCTATGATCTGATTCTTGGTAATCTGGCTGGATATTGATATCCAGCTCCCCTGGTATTAGGGCCGCTATTTCCGCTTCCCTATTTCTTGCGGCCGCCAATTTAGCTTCTGTATCTGCCTTCCTGTTCCCTATTTCTGGAATAGTATTGCCTTTCAAATGCCCCTTGCAATGCATTATGGCCACCTGTATTGGGAGTTGGACCGCCTCCAGCAGTCGCAGAACCTCTTCTGCATGTTTGACTGTTTTTCCTTGTGTAGTCAGCAGTCCTCTTTCTTTCCAGATGGCTCCATGAGCATGTACGACAGAAAAGGCATATTTAGAGTCTGTCCATATATTAATTTGCATGTTCTCTGCTAATTCCAGGGCTCGGGTCAGAGCTATCAGCTCTGCCTTTTGAGCTGAAGTCCCTGCAGGCAGGGGGTTTGACTCAATTACCCTTTCTGTAGTGGTGACTGCATAGCCAGCCATTCTTACCCCTTGCTTCACGAAGCTGCTGCCATCCGAAAACCAGTTGTCCGCGCCTTCGAACGGCTCCTCTTTGAGATCTGGGCGACTGGAGTAGACAGCTTCAATTGCTTCCAGGCAGTCATGTTCGATGGGGTCTGCTGGGGCTCTTCCTTCTAAGAATGAGGCTGGGTTCACAATATTAATTACCTGAATGGTTATATCATCTGATTCAGCCAGGATGGCCTGGTATTTTAAGAATCTGGAAGGCGACAACCAATGGTTGCCTTTCTGTTCCAGCTCAGCTGACACAGTGTGGGATACTAACACAGTCACCTTTTGGCCCAGCGTAAGCTTCCTGGCCTCTTCTATGTTAATTATCACTGCGGCCACTGCCCTCAGACAGCCTGGCCATCCTTTACTTACTTCATCCAATCGCTTGGAGAAGTAGGCCACAGCTCTCTTGTGTGGTCCCAGCTGCTGTGCTAGTACTCCTAGGGCCATCCCTTGCCGCTCATGGGAAAATAGCCAGAATGGTTTTGACACATCTGGGAGACCTAAGGCTGGTGCTCTCATCAGCTCCCGCTTCAGTCTCTTGAAGGCCCCTTCCGCCTCAGGAGTCCATACTAGGACATTCTTGGTTTCCTTCAGCAAATCATATAGTGGTTTAGCGAGTATCCCATACTGATAGATCCATAGCCGACACCAACCTGTCATCCCCAGAAAGGCGCGCAGGTCTCTCACCGTCTCTGGTTTGGGCATCTGGCAGATGGCCTCTTTCCTGGCTGCTCCCAGGGATCGCTGCCCTCTGGAGATTTCGTATCCCAGGTACACCACTTTCTTTTGCACCAGTTGTGCTTTCTGTTGAGAGACTCGATATCCACTTAAACCCAGGAAATTCAACAAGGAAATAGTCCATTCAATGCATTCTTCCTCCGTCACTGTCGCTATTAGGAGGTCGTCTACGTACTGCAGGAGAGCGCCATCTCCCGGCGGCCCTTCCCATTGTTCTAATTCTTTGGCTAACTGATTCCTAAAGATCATGGGCGAGTTAGACCAGCCTTGGGGCAACTGTGTCCAAATAAGTTGGGTCTTCCTCCCCCTATCTACTGATTCCCACTCAAAGGCAAAAATCCTTTGACTCTCGGGGGCTAAGGGAAGGCAGAAGAATGCGTCTTTCAAATCTAATACGGTGAACCAGGCCAGGCTATCCTTTAGCCTAGTTAAAAGCGTATATGGATTAGCAACTACCGGGTGTAATGTCTTGGTTATTTCGTTTACTGCCCTCAGATCCTGAACGAGCCTATACGTTCCATTAGGTTTCTTTACTGGCAAGATCGGTGTATTAAAATCCGATTCACATTCTACCAATAACCCCAGTTCTAAAAACCTTTTGATTATGGGCTCAATTCCCTTTCTGTCTTCTATCCTCAGAGGGTATTGTTTTCTTACCACCGGTCTTGCCCCGACCTTAAGTTCGACAACAATCGGTGTCGCTCGTTTTGATTTTCCAGGTATATCCGTAGCCCATACTAATGGATAAGTCTTGCGAACATACTAATGGATAAGTCTTGCTCAGGATTCGCTCGAAGTTGTGGTTCCCAGGTTTGGGTTCCACACAACTGATTGTTAGGCTTAGGGCCGTAATCAGTTGTTCATCGTTTACTTGAAATTCCAATTTGTCCTTATTGAATTTTATTATGGCTCCCAGGTTTTCCAATAGGTCTCTTCCCAATAAGGGCTTTGGCGAATTTGGTAAATACAGGAACTGATGAATTCCCATTTGTTTCCCAATTTTGTATAAAAAGTAAGCTTTTTCTGGTTGGCCTGTTGCTCCCACAACTTGTACAAATTCATCACTTTTAGGTACCAATTCCTGATTTAAAACTGAAAAAGTTGCTCCCGTATCAATTAAAAGTACTGTTTAAACTGTGCTTTATCCCACTGAGTTAATTGATCTACTATAAATAACAAATATTTCCACCGACCTACTTTAAACAAATCTACAAAATCAACCTGGATCTTTTGAAATAGCCGCTAGGCTGTTTTGCATTCTCCAGAGGGAGGGCTCTTAAGCACTTTCTTATTTACCTTTTAACGGGTGAGACACCCCTGGGTAATTTGCTTTTTTTTTTTTTTTTTTTTTTTTTTTTTTTTTTTGTGAGGTCATGATTTCAATCTCTCTCTTTCTTAAGGTTGCTTTTTGTTTCTTTATTAGCCAAATTATTTCTCTGACTTTAATGTCCCTCCCCCCTCTGGTGTTCCTTTATATGAACTATCATATATTAACTCATATATGAACTCATATATTAACCCCTTCCTTTGAGTGTTTATAAGTCTCCTTTCCTTCTAAATTTCTCTAAAAGTATGTACTACACTAAAGCATGTTTGGAGTCTGTATAAATAGTCCCCTTTTCGCCCTTTTAAAATCCACAAGCTTGCGCTGACCAGGAGGGACTAAAGGGACTAGACTCCTTCACTCTAAACTTTTCTACTTCACCTGAAAGCCAACCCATGTCATCAATTTCTAGATCATCTTCTTTAGGTAGAGAATAAATTTCAAGTTTTCCTTCACAGGGTTTTATCTGTAAATTTAGGGCTACTATTAGATCTCTGCCTAGCATATTCTCCTCGGCTTCTGGTACCAACAATAAATCATTTACTCCAAATTTGTTATTTATTTCAATTTTCACCCCTTTTATTATAGGAACAGGGAAAGCTTCTCCTGTAATTCCGACTACTGAAACTTGCTCACAACTCACTTCACATCCCTGGGGTAATTTTGTCACTGTTGACCGAGAAACTCCTGTATTTACTAAAAATACAAATTCTTCACTCTGAGGACCTACTCTTAGCTTTATTATCAAGGGCTCTTCTAGGTGTAATTCGATCTTTTTCGTTAGACAAAACCCTTGCCCTTTCTGACTCTCCTGAGAAGTTTTCTCATCTTGCTGTTTCTTTTTGCAATTTCTTTGCAGGTGCCCCTTTTTATGACAATAAAAACAGGTAGGTCCCACACCCTTCTTTTTCTCATTTCCACTACATGCATCACAGCAACGTTCCTTGGGCTTTGGACCCTTCTTATCCCTTTCCAGGGCTAGTACTAGGGGATCCTGAGGGGCTACGTTAATTTCACATTCTTTTTGCCACTCAGGTTTATTCCTTAGGGTGAAGAACATGTCTGCGTACATTATTTCATCCCATTTATTGAGCCGGCGGAGGAGGAGTATTAGTTGCAAAATAGTGTTATAATTAGTTGTTCCCTCTGGTGGCCATTTTTCTCCGTCATCAAGACGGTACAGGGGCCACCATTGTGTACAATACTTAAAAAGTGTCTTTTTTACTTATGTTTCCCCCTGGAATCCCTCCCAGGTCCTTCCAGTGTCTTAGGATACATCCTAAAGGGGTTTTCATATTTATATCTTTACTCTGTTGGCTTCCCATGGCTATTCTCTGTATTCGTGCTCTTTTCCACAAGTACTATATGCCAATATACCTTAACACTTCATTCACACAATTTCCATTTGCTTCGTCCAGGAAATGCGGATCGGAACTCCGCTCTCGTTTCGCAGCGATGCTGCGTCTCACTCACTCCACACACACACCCGTACGGTGAGAGGTTCCTACCTTATGGTCTTATGTCAGAACAGGCTGTTTTACCGGGTTTGGTCACAAGAGGTCGCCGATAGACCGTGAAATACCGGGTTCCCAAGTTCATGCACATACATTTCCAATCTGTTTACATAGAAAGTAATAAAAGCGTCCCCTATAAGATTTTACAACGGACACATAGAACCGACGCAAAAGGATCACCGGCTGACAGACCTCTCAAAAAGCAATCTTAGTTTTCAACCCTTAATCCACAGTATTATAACATTAAATACAATATTGAAAACAGTTGCTCACACAGTAAAAACAGACCAAGGATACCAAGATAAACAAATACTCCTCCCAGCAGGACTTTAACCTGCATTTTCTCTTTTCCTTGCTTTATTTTTTTTTTTTTCTTTTCTTTTCTTTTTTTCTTTTTTTTTTTTTCCCTTTTTTTCTTTTTTTTTTTTTTTTTTTTTTTTTTTTTTTTTTTTTTTTTCTCTCTTCTTTTTACGTTCACAAAACCAAATGCTGGGACTCTAACCCAGTAGCTGGGACTCTAACCCAGTAGCGGGACTTTAACCCGCATTTACGGGACTTTAACCCGTATAATCAGGGATTTTTACCGAGGCGTCCCTCCGGCTTACCCCGCGAGCGGTCACGTCTGACCCTCGTTTTCCAAACAAAGCGCTTTATCCCAAAACCAACAAACAATTTAAATACCTCTTAAAGCCAATAGGCAATTAAAATACCTCTTTAATTGAGCAGGAGATGCAGCCAGCGTCCATCCGAGAGCACTGGTCCAGGGAAGGAGCTTCTCCCGACGAAAAGCCGTCAGGGGCGCCCAGAAGACCCCGGCCCCGGACCCAGCTCGGGAGAGGACCCTTAAGGCTTGGATCTCCTGTCTGGTGCCATATCCTCCTGGCTGGCTCGCCAGAAATGATGCCGAAATTTGCCCCAAACAGGCAGAGTGACTGCCTAATCAGACTCAGCTTAAGTCAATTAAGCAGGAGGTATTTTTATTAACGATGCGTCGGAGAAATCACAAAATGGATTTCTGAGTTCACATAGCAAAAGCAAGCCTTATATACAATTTTGGGTATAGGATTACATCAGATCAGATACATAATCATGCATATTCATATGGGGCGTGGTGTAGGCGGAGCGTGGGCGGAGCGTAGGAGGAGACATCTCTTTTGGGGAATTTTCAGGTGGTCGTTCCTGTTGCCTTCATCATAGACGGGGTCTTTCTGATGAGTCTTCCTCTCTAAACTTTTGAACTCCTTTCCTAATTTGGTCAATTCCCGGTGTATTTGGCTTAGATCCCGTGGCTTGGCAAAACCCTTAGGGTCGTTTCGACATTGCTGGCTCTAAACCTGCTTAGCCCATTAGTTTCTCCTATACCTATCTCTTCCCCTGTCATGATGCTCTACCTCTTATCTAATTTGTTGCTCTGTTTTCCTAGTGCTGTGCTTTCTCCGTGTGTTCTAGTGCTAGGCCCTGCTTTACAGGCCTCACATTCCATGTTTTAACCCATTACTTCTAGAAGGCTATCTGCGTTAGGGCTTCACTTTCCTGCATGATGCTTCGTGACTCCACGATGCTGTTACAGCCACGCTCAGCTGCTGCACAGCCCATGCATTGTTCACTTGAGCAGCCTGAGCCTGGGAACACCAGAGAGTATTATCAGAGCACAGAGAATGCTGCTCTAATTGTTCTTTTGCAATGTTATGTGGATAAATGATCATCTGGGGAAAGAAACATGGTGTACGTACAGCTAATCTACTTAGAATTTGTTGTAAATTAATCATATTGAATATTAAGACTATTCCCTATTCTCACGTTAAAATGACTCCTCAGTATTTTCATCTGATCTTACCAGAAACGATGAAGCTGTACTTTGCTGTCCACCTCTCCCATTCTTACCTCTTGCACTGCCAGGAAAGTGCTAAATAGATGAATTGCCAGCTCCCTGCAGCAGAGAGCTGATCTTCTGGGCCCTGTGACACACAGATAAGGGAGTCAAACCACAGAGGCCTTTGGAGGCTAAAATCCTGCGTCTCTTTGGTGCTCACAGCAGCTGGTCCCAGGCAAGAGGTGAGCAGCTGCACAGGTGACCCGAGGGCTGTGGGGAGTTTGAAATCCCACATGTTTTATTCATGTGTCAAATCTGGGCTCTGTTTCCTGTGCTCACCCCATAAACTCCATAGGTGAACTCACTAAAAATGGCATCACAGAGATCCCTGCGGATCAGCTAAGTGCAGATATCAGGTCAAAGACTGGGCTCACTTGCCTTGGAGATTCTTTCCAGCTTTTGTGATGCCTGACTCTATAAACTGAAGCTGGTCTTTTGCTCATTCTGCATTTTTGTCATAGCTTCTGAATCAATCCCTTCAGAACATCAGCTGAACAAGTATTGCTCTCCAGGCAGCTTCTCACACAGTAGAGGGATGGGCAATAGAAACCACACAATGTTTTTTACAAAGGTGTATTTGTTCTTTTCTAGGACAATTTTGGAATCAAGTGCTGTAGCACAAATATGTTTTTTAAGGTTCACAATAGCCTCTCACCTTTACCGGTTCTGCAAAGTCAATTGGGTGCTGAATACCACTCACACATGAATTAGTGGCCAATTGGCCAAAACTTCTCTTTCTTGTCTCCAGCCCAGCTTTAGCCGTGACTCTGCACACTCAGAAATCACAGGGCAATGGAAGATTTGTCCTCTTAACAGCAGTAATGCAAGATGACTGCAGATGAAATTTTACATTCTAATTAATACTTGGTCCCCATTGATGCTCCTGAGTATCCTAGCTGTTCAGAGGTGTCCCAGCTCCCCCAAACACAACTGCACCAGCCAGGACATCTCATTTCATGGCCTGTGGCAGCAGAAACACACTGCTACAAGGCTCTGAGGCAGTGGGCCACACTACAGAGCAGATGATCTCCAGCAAGTGTTGGAGGAAGAGTTCTGCTTTGAGCTCACCTCAAGATGATCAATAGCTGCACCCACCAAATTTGTTTTGTTGTTGCCCATCAGAACTAAGGAGAAGAATTTCTCAGGAGCTCCTGCCAACCATTGCTGTGAGCTATTTGAACTCATGTCCTTGTCCCTTTCCCAGATCTGCTGTGTGAGGAGCCACCTCCACAGTGCTGCCAGACACCCTGGGGCCACCAGCCCCTCGCTGGAAGGGTTCCAGCCAGGTACTGCCAGCTCTGCGTGTGCTGGGGATGTCACCTCCTGCACACACACCTCATAAACGCCCCATAAACCCCCGGCACTGGAGTGGTGCGTGTGCATTACTATCAAGGTATGTCACTGCTTCCATAATAAAATTATTTCAGGGGGTTGTAAGTCACCTATAAAATTCTCTTTGGGCTAAAACTTGGCATGTCCACATATGCAAACACACTCACACAGCCTGATTTCTGCGAAGGGGAGAGACTGTGCATTACTCCTGAATTCTGCACAGGGGCAGAGGGTATTCTCACGGGGAGAAGCTGCAGAGCACCCACCAGGCCAGTGGGGGAAGGCAGAGACTGCTGGAAATGGGACGGCCACAAACCCACCCATCACTGCCATTCCAGCCTCCTTTCCCTCCCCCAGCTCCGGGAAAAGGGGGACGGCATCTTGTCTGCTCTTGGGGATGGGTAGTGGAGGGTCACATGTTTTCCCAGCTCTGTCTGAAACTTGGAGGGTACAGGGACACTTCAGAGTCCCCCTGCATAGGCTGCTTCAAAGGAGGAGTCCTTGGAAGCTCACCGGCACTAAACCCATCCTTTAAACAAGCTTTGCTTTGCAAGAGTTTGGATGCTCCTTGACTGTTACTGCAAACTGCAGAAGGAAAACATGTTTGCAGTGCCAGGACTGTCCCGGGATATTGTGTTGTTTCTGTAGAAGTTGGACTTTCTGTTCCTGCTATCATGTAATGGTTCTGCGCTGGTTATCTTCTCCTTCCTTTGTGATGCCAGTTATCCCAACTCCTTCCCAGTTGCCTTGGACACTAATGTATCCTTTCTCAAATCCCTCCCCGGTGCCCTGTCCGTCACTCGGCGCTCGCACCCTTCTCTCTAGAAACTTCCAGCCAGAGCGTTGAGTGATTGGTTCAGGGACCAGGGCCCCACCTTCAAGTTATCCCCATTGGGGTTCTCCCTAAGTCAATCTTTTGTATCCCGCTCCCCTCTGAAACTCTATTCGCCAGAGGGTCGACTCCTCCCCTGTCTCCCTCCCTCCTTAGAAGCTGTTGCAAGCGTCTCTCCCTTTCTCTGTCCGGCTGTCGATTCCCCTGGGACCCAGTGAGCCTGGATTCCCCGCAGCTGGAGAGCGCTCTCTTTTTTCTGCTGGCTGCAGCCATAAGCCGTGCCACGTCCCGCCGCAAGGTGTGGCTGCTGTCACAGCACAGGGTGTTTGCCTCAGGCGCTGTCCCCAGCCACGGAGATCGGGACAGTGCTGCCCTGCTGCGAGCTGTGCTGGATAGCTGGCCGGGCCGTCCGAGAAGGACAGTCCTTGCCCAGCTTGACTGCTTCACTGGGACATGGCTGCTGTTAAAGAGTGTAAATCCCACTGCTCACAGAGGTCCCTCCTGCAGGGCCCTGCGAGCTTGGCACTGTCATAGGAAGAAGAAATCTGCTGCAGGAAGCTGCATCCAACAGTGCCTGCACAGTTAGTGGGAAGAGGGGAGGGATTTTTAAGAAGCATAAAGAAAAGGGGAGCATAGAGAAAAAGGGAGCCTCCTGCTGTCTCTTGAAATCTCCCCCAGCCTGAACAAGCTCTCTTTGGGGCTAGAGACTCCCAGAAGCAGAATGGGGCAGTGCCTGCTGTAAATACAGCATCCTTCTGATGTCTGTAGCTGCAGGTGTTTGTAGACTTGACCTTTTGTGATAAACAGTAAGGACATTTCCTACCTACTTACTTTGCAAGTCTTCTAGGAAACACACCAAACTCCAGGCAGTCATTTGCTGTGATGTTTTGTTCCCTGAATAACACAAAACTCCACCTTTATGTCAGTGTTGCTCTGGTTTGCTGGGTCAAAATCCACGTCTGGCCTGAGGGAGATGAGTCATTTGCCCGGGTGCTTTCACTCCTGCTGCAGCCCTGAGATGGTCCACATAGAGAAAGAAGAGATATAGGGAAAGAACTGTAACAACATATTATCAAGTAATCAGGTGGTAAAAAAGGGGGAGTGTAATTGAAAGTAAGGGTATTCTTCTTTAATTTCATGCAACTATATTTAGTGATATTAGTGGTTTGAGCATTGCTGTACATCCTCCCAACTAGAAATTACCTGGTTCCACCATGTGGACTCAGGAGAATGTAACAGCTCCATCTTTTCAGGGAGGAGGCAGCACTAGGACCACAGTGATTGTTTCACACAGTAGACCTGAGCACACAGTTTGCTCCAGCTCGGAGCATGGGCTCATCCCAGCCTAAGAACTCCTGCAGGCTAAATGATTAGAAATAGCATTACCACAGGATCTATGATGGCTATCATGAGATAATCATCACACATCTGGATTTTTAAGACACAGAGTCTGGTGCTTTCCAGTCCCTGGTGACATGACCTAATAGCAACAAGTGCCTGGAGCTGCACTAGTGCAGCACTCTGTGCTGGGGGAAGGAGGCACTGCTGGGCTGGGAGAGCACACAATTGGCAGCCCATGGCTGTGATTTTACACAAAGCTGTTTGTGTCTTGTAAATAGATTTCTTTTCCTTCAGTGGTAGGGAGCCAGGAGATGCATTGGTCAGCAGCAGAACAGAGAACATCTTGGTGCAGCGCCAGGAGCAGGGGAAGGACAAGCCTTCCTGCACAGGGTACTCACATGGCTTTTGAAATGAAGAGCTGCAGCAAATGTGGAAGGGTAAATAAGGCCAGGAAATCTTTTGCTCTATGAATGAACTCCCTGCTATTTATGATGCAGAGTTTCCAGGGATGTTGCTTTGGAGCTGGGCTCCTGCTGGGCAAATGATTCTTCCCAAACTGAAGTGGGTGCCATGTTATCATTCCCTGGCTCTACCTGTCCCTATCTGGCTGCTCCTCAAAGCTCTGGCTTCAGCCCAGTCTTCTGCCTTCTGAGCAGCAAAATTTAAATGGTCCTTATCATTCAAATGACTTGATTTCAAATTGAAATTAGAACAACTGATTAAATCAGCTCCCTCTGATCTAATGGTGTCTGGGAACAGTGCTGCCAGGACCGAGATGCACAGTACAGGCTGTAAAACCTGCTGGAAATGCATGACAGTATTTAAGTTGTTTATGACACTCCCCTCCCATTTCCTCATGCTGTTCCTGCCCTGTACTGGGTGGGTGAGGCTGTGCATGCCCTTTGAGCAGAGATGAACTTTTGGGGTCAGCTGCCTAATGGCCAGGAGGTGCCAAACTGTTTGGGTCACTGGTGTCCTCTGCCTGCCCTGCAATTCATAGCCACCATTTCTCTCACCTCTTACTTCTTCTCCCTGGTACCTGTGCCATTACTTCAGCTTCTCAAACCTTTTTTTCTGTTTCTCCTCCCCTCTGGAAGTTGTCGGATCTTCTCTTCTCTTCCCAGGGAAGTTATGTGGGCTCATTTTCCTTCTCCAGTCTTCACACCTGGTTTGTTCCTTCCATGTGCTGGCACATGGATGTGGAGAAAACATCAGAGAGTGAACCAAGTCATTTACACCAAGAGAGATTAGATTATGTTATCACTGGGTTGTTTAGAATTATGGAATCAGAGAATCCTTAAGGTTGGGAAAGACCTTCACAAAAATCAATTCCAACCATCAAGCACCACCATCACTATGTTCACCACTAAACCACACCCAAGTCCCGCATCAATATGTCTTCTGAGCTCTTCCGGGGATAGTGATTCTACCAGTGCCCTGGGCAGCCTCTTCCAATGCTTTACAACCTTTTCCAAGAAGAAATGTTCCCTAATTTCCAATCTAAACCTCTCCTGGTGCAAGTTGAGACATTTTCCTCTTGTCCTGTCCCTGTTCCCATGGGAGCAGAGCCCCACCTGGTTCCACCCTCCTGTCAGGGACTTGTGGAGAGCCACGAGCCTCCCCCTGAGCCTCCTTTTCTCCAGGCTGAAACCTGGAGAAACTCAAACTCACAGTTTGAGTTGATTCAGAGGAACCAACAAATCTGTTTTAGGTACTGTTAAATGATGCTGGCTGCTCTTAGTAGTAAAAACCAGAAAACAAAGGAGATATGCCCAGCAGCTCAATGTGGTGAGTTGTGCTAGGAAAGAGCCCACTCCAGACTCCAATGGCACAAGCATCAGCACCAGATTCTGCCTGGGATAACCTCTGTGAATTCCTCCCACAACTTAGGCAGCTGAAATAATAACTGATCCACATGAACGAAATCTTGAAAGTGGGTACATTTTTTCCCTACTGTTTCCAAACAAATATCAAACATAAACAGTGAGAAATTATTTCATCTCTCCTAATGAGTGGCAGCAGGAGAACTCAGCAATATGTTAAGAGAAAATCTCCCTGGTACTCTGAATTATACTTCTCCTGGAGTGAAGCAAGAACCCTTGTGATTGAAATACTCCCTTTCCAGACTCAGAGATTGTTTTTATAAAGTATTTAAAAAAAAGTATAATGTTCCAAATCTCAGCCAGGAAAGCAGAGGTAATAATTCTTCCCTAATGCCTCTGAAATTAAGCTACACTTTGCCTGAATTTTTTCAGTTTGGAGTGGATGTATACACAATATTGCTAACATATCCCTGCAGTAGATGTGTGCAGTGTGTGCTGCAGTGCCCAGCTGCTGGCTCTGTCACCCCAGAAACTGCTGCTCCATCCCCACGGGCTGCAGGCCCCCATGGGCAGGGCTGGGCCGTGGGGGCTGCTCCCCTGCACGGCCTCCCCTTCACATCCCTGCCAGAGCTATGGGCAGCTGCCTGCGGCCCCCGAGTGCGCTCAGGAACTGACCACTGCTGCTGGAGGCCTTGGTGCTGAGCCCCTGAGTCATCTCTCACTCGGACATGCTCACAAACAAAGGAGGAACAGGGCCTCAGTGGCCGGAAGAGCTGCCCACAGAACCAGGAGGACCTGGACGAGTGGGATTGCAGAAGCGGCGTGGGGAGAACATCCAGACAGGCTGCCAGGGGCTGAGGCTGGGGCAATGGGAAATCTGCAGTATGAAGGAAACAAAACAGCATCTGGTATTTTGAAACACAGCTAGAGATTTCCTGTGCATTCTGACTGAGTCACCAATGGTAGGCTGTGAAATTCCTAATACCTGTCTGGCCCTTGGGGCTGAGCTGTGGGATGAAGCTCTGGAGGGAGAGCTGGGTGAGATCCTAGAGTGAGCCAGGGTTCCCCATGTCAGAGCAGAGCCTGGAACAGCAGGAAGGGATCCATGGCAGCCTCGCTCCCCCTCTGCCCTTTCCAAACCATGGGCCAAACAACATCCTGAAGCACATTGTGAGAGAAGTGCTCAAAGGGAAGGGTGAGAGCATTTCCCTCAGCCCTCACCTGGGACTCAGCAGCCAAGGGCTCTGGCTGCACGTCTGCACACGCCGAGCCCGGAACAGCGGGAAGGGATCCATGGCAGCCTCGCTGCCCTGCTGCTGCTTCCATGCCCTGCAGGGCTGTTTCCCCGCCTGGCCTGGCTGCAGCTTCTCCCCAGCCTCTGCAGGAAGGCATTGGGCACCAGCTGCCACGCAGCCAAACTCACCAAGGATCCCCTGCATTTTCCCGGTCCCCAGGCACATCCTGAGGTGTGGCTGCCTCGAGGAGGGAGGGCCATAGCCAACCCCAAAGGCCTGGGGGGAATCCTGATCCTTACCCATGTTTTGGAGAAGTATCGCCTCCTGAAGAGGCCACCTCCTGGATGTGCAATGATTCCATCTGATCCAGCTGTGCCTATTCCTTTCTCAAGGGATGGACAGAGAGGCTCTATGGAAGGTGGCATTTCCTGCAGGAAGGGAGGCGATGCCAGGCACAGCCACAGGAGGTAATTGCTGTGCCTCTAGGCCTGAGCCCTGCTGAGGCTTGAGCTGCCCTCTCTGCGGCTTGGCACTGCGGGCACAGCCCGGACAAGACAGGCACAGCCCAGAGGAATTATCCCGAGCAGGCTCAGGGCACGCGGGTACTGTGCTGTCCTGCTGGGCTCCCTCCGTGGGAGACACGTCCCGAAACCTGGGAGCGGCTGCCAGTGGTGCCCATGGTGGGGAAAGGGCAGAGGGGGAGAGCAAGGCTCCAGTGTGTCCTGAGAGGGCCTGGCTATGTGCCCGTGGGCTGTGGGAGCTGTTCCATGGGCAGGTGGGCAAGCAGGAGTGAGGGACAGAGGTTGGGAGTGACAGCTGTGGCCCTGCAGATTTCCCCAAGCATTTAGTGAGAGTTTCCTGTGTGGGAGGGAGAGAGCCCCAGGGCCCTGGGCTGCTCCAGCTGCCCCTCCAGGCATGTTGCACAGGACCTGCAAAGAGCGTGGAGAGTGACCAGGAGGCACAGGCTCCCACAGCCTTACCCCACCCCCTTGCAGTGCCCAATTCCCCAAGGGAGAAGGGGATCCCAGCGCACCATGGAAATGGTTCTGTAGGATCTGTGCTCCCTTCTCGACTGGCACGTGACTGGGATTAGTTGGAAATGCTGGTGAATGGTGCTTTGAAGACCTTGCCAGATGTTGGAGGTATGTTTTGTATGTACCTTTCCCGACAGAATAATCCGTGTCGGTGTGGCAAGAGCTTACTCATGAGCCAGTTCCCTTAAGTTCCTCTGAAGGTTGATCAGTTCTGGAAACCTTGCCCTGCTCCCTTCTGGAGCCCTGAGGGATCCCACAGGATTACTGACAGGAAGCAGCATTTAGCTGTCCATCCTCCTCCTGTGTGCAATGCCACTGTGTCCTTCTGTGTGCTCTGTGCAGCCACAGAGAAGAGCAGAGAGAGAAGGGACTGAGCCTTTCTCAGCTCCTTTGCTGCCCCCAGGTATCCTGAGCTGCTTCTGCTGCCACTGCCCAGCCCTGGCCCTGCCTGGGGGTGGGTTTGGAGCTGCTGGAAGCTCCAGGGAGTCCATTCTGCCCTGACTGCCCCGCATGGGGCTCCTTCCATCCCAGTGTGGTGCCACTGCAGGCACGTGGTCCCCCTGGCCCTGCTCCTGAGTGGAAGGCAGAGCCAAGGGAGTGCCTTGGAGGGCACCAATCACCCAGGTGCCCTCACTGCCACTCGGGCCTGAAGGAGAATCTTCAGCAGTGCCATTGGAGCTGTTCTGTCCTGCCTTTCTTTGCAGCTGAGCCTGTTGCTAAAGGTGATCTGGCTTCCCAGCCCACGTTCAGGATTGAGCCTCTGGGAGATGGTGAGGGTAGGTCAAGGCCTTTCCCCTGGGAGAGCTGCCAGCTGAGAGCCCAAAGCTCGGCCAGGGGGGCATCGCTGCAGGTGCCAAGACAGAGCCATGGCCGTGTGTGCCCTCGCCCTGCACGATCCACTCTCAACTTCTGCTCAGCACTGGCAGCTGTTTGGAGGAAGGTGGGCCCTGGCCCAGTGGAAAAAGATTTGTTGATTTGTTGATTTGTTGATTTTACCAGATTTTGCATAAGCATGACGTCCTGAATATGCCATCAAAGTAATGGAGAACAGTTCCATCTTTTAAGGTGTACTTTTTGTTTCTCAAGTGATGGGCCAAAAGGCAGGACAGAAGGATGTGTTTTCCCAACGAAGCAGAGGCCGATTGGCAGCCCCTGCTGCAGGAAGGAAGGCCAAGCCAAACACAGGCATGGGCACGGGCACAGTCTCAGAAGGTAATTGCTGTGCCATGCTCAGCGGGGCTCAGCCCTTGGCGGGGCTGTGTGACAGCAGCTCTTCCCCCAGGGCCTGCCCTTGCACAGCCCAGCAGCAGCCAAAGCTATGGGCACCGCTGGAGCTCGTTCAGAGCCCTGGGGAAAGGGGACTCGTGCACCACCGTCCCTCCCACTGCAGCTGCTCCAGAGCTGGCCCTGAGTGCCCCGAGGCCCAAGGCACAGGAGCAGCCCCGAGCGGGAGTCCTGCCGCGAGCCCAGGGCCAGAGCCAGCCTTGGCTCCCGACTGGGCAGGGGCTGCACTCGGTCCTGACAGGGCCTGACTCTGTGCCCTGGGGCTGGGGGAGCTGTCACGGGGCAGGGAGGGCCAGGGCTGGCCGTGGCTGCTCAAGGATGGGTTTGGCCCGTGTCCCTCCAAGCAGCAACTGCCCAAGAAGCTGCACTGCCCCCGGGCTCTCCTCCCAGGCTGCGGGGCTTTGTTGGGTGGCACAGCCTGTGCCAAGGGGCTGCAAGGTGCCTGCAGGTCCCAGCTCTGGGGAAAATGGAGAACGTCCTGCCCGCATCCACCGTGCTGCCAGCTCAGCAGTGCAGCACAGCACGGGCTAACATTCCCCATTGCTCCCACAGGTGCAGCTGGAACCACAGCACATGTTCCTGATGCCCAGAAGAGCCTTGGAAAGGATTTCTGTAAGGGAACAGCCTTCTGGTTAGGGTTACTGGCAGGCCTGCTTGTTTTGGAGCTGATCTTCATCTTATGCTGTGTCCGAATATGGACTTGCTGGAAGAGAAATTGGTGAGTGTTTAGTTCACCTTTCCCTCAAACAGCTTCATTTGAAATTGTACTTCAGACAGAAAACATTCCCAGTGAGGCTGCAGTGTAGGTGTGGCCAGTCCATGATTGTCCAAAGAACTCTGCTGAGGGTTCTGCTGCTGCCCAGAGCTTTCATTGGCCTCCTAATTGCTGGGCCTTGTTCTGGGGGGCCCGCTGGGTCTGCAGCTAGTGCTGGCTCCCACTGAGGCTGCCTGACCAAGAGCAGCCCCAGGCGCACAGGGCAGAGGCAAAGCACGGTGGGGAGGAGAAAGAGCAGGGACGAGATTGCCCTTGAAAGGCAGAGGCGCTCTGGGGCCCGCTCCTGGCCAGGGAGCCTGCCCAGAGCCGTGCCCTGCTGGCCGGGGCCTTGAGGGACAGCTGTGCAGCTGGGCCAAGCTGTGCCAGCAGCTCCAGGCATGCTGCGGAGCCTTGCCAGCTCTGGGCCCTGCTGTGCAGGAGGCTCCCTGTGTGCCACTGGCAGCTGGGGCCTCAGCCACCTCCTCTTTCCACAGTTCCACCTCTGGAGAAGTGTTGTAAGACAGTGCCTGCGCCTCACACCCAAACAGCAGGAGCAGCTCCTCCTGCAGTTAGAAGGGCCTGCGCAGCCCTGTCAAGAGTTCTGAGAAGAAGACTGCAGAACAGCCATCGACAAGGAAATCTCCTGTTCTCCTGGAGATCCCACTGACACCTCCTCTCTCCATGTATATCCCCAAGCTACTTCCATCTCCTTTTTAATCCTCTTCTGTCCCCTCCCGACTACTTCTATAGACCCCAGGAGCAGCCCAGCACTATCCAGCCTCTCCTGAGCCCAACATGTCCCTTCCTCTGCCCCTGAGCCCCCTGGTCCTGCCATCTAAACAACACTGAAGTTAACCCTGCTCTCTGCCAGGCTAGGTGATGGCCCTTTCTTTTGTGGCACTAAAGGGAAGGTGTCACCCCAGTGTTTGTTGTAGCAGCAGCAAAGCCCACCTGGCAGCAGCACTGGCTGAGCTCCATGGCCAGGAGCAGCCATGGATGCCCACGGTGTGGGCAGGCAGGAGCCAGGCAGGGGCTGCTGGGACCAGAGGTGGGGTCCCGAGGGCTGGGGGAGCCCAAGGGGGCAGGCAGCAGCATGGGGCTCCTGAGAAAAAGCAACCCCATTTTCTTAATTTTTCACTTTTAAATATTAGAAATTTGTAGAAATATTTCAAAATCGTTTTCTGTAGAGAGACAACTCCAAATATTTCTTCCCAATTCCTATAGTAGTTAAAGATTTTTCTAAGTAGCTTTAGAATCCAAAAAAATGACCTCATTTTGTCTTCACTTTTCATTTTTAGAAATATTTAGAAATATCTCTTGTAGAGAGAAATCCCCATATGTTTCATTCCTTTTTCCACAACACATCTGTATTTTTGAAACTGGTTTTAGAGTTCTGGAAAATATTTTCCCCTCATACAATAAAAAATAAAATTGCATTTCAGTGGTAATCTTTATTCTAGAAAGAAGTAAGACCCCTTCAGCCAGCCAGCCTGCTGCAGAGGCTCTTTTCCCGCAGGAGCTTTGTACCTAGTCACCACCAACATACATAAAACCCTTTCCCAGATATTTCCTGGGATTTTTGACAAGCTCCCGTCTTAGTCTTCTCAGACAAACTTTGAGCACAGAGGGAATCTGTTCAAGTTACCATCTTTGTTTGCTTCTGGTGGAACTCCCTCAGTTCTAGAGCAGGGCCTTCTCTCAGCTTCCTGCTGGCCCCAGGCTCTCCTCCCGGCCTGCTGGGCTTTGTTGGGTGGCACAGCCTGTGCCAAGGGGTGCAAGGTGCCTGCAGGCCCCAGCTCTGGGAGAAACGGAGAACGTCCTGGCTGCATACACCGTGCTGCCAGCTCAGCAGTGCAGCACAGCACGGGCTGACGCTCCCCATTGCTCCCACAGGTGCAGCTGGAACCACAGCACATGTTCCTGATGCCCAGAAGGGCCTTGGAAGGGGTTTCTATCAGGGAACAGGCTGCTGGCTGGGGTTCCCAGCAGGCCTGCTTGTTTTGGAGCTGATCTTCATCTTAGGCTCTGTCCGAACTTGGACATACTTGAAGACAGTGAGTGTTTTGTTCACCTTTCCCTCAAACAGCTTCTTTTGAAAGTCTACTCTACATAGGAAACATTCCCAGTGAGGTTGCAGTGCAGGTGTGGCCAGTTCATGATTGTCCAAAGAACTCTGCTGAGGGTTCTGCTGCTGCCCAGAGCTTTCATTGGCCTCCTAATTGTTGGGCCTTGTCCTGGGGGGCCCGCTGGGGCTGCAGCCAATGCTGGCTCCCACTGAGGCTGCCTGGCCAAGAGCAGCCCCTGGGACACAGGGCAGAGGCAAAGCATAGTGGGGAGGAGAAAGAGCAGGGACGAGATTGCCCTTGAAAGGCAGGGGAAGGGAGAATGTCGCTTATCGGAGGAAGCCCCAAAGAGCGGCTGGAAGAGGTGCTGGCTGATCCAGGACTGCCGAGGAGCGGAGGGAGGGCGTATTGGCTGACGGAGTGTCCCGAGGAGTGGCTGGGGAGAGTGGGGGTGTGCGTTGGCGGGGAGGAGCGGCCGGAGCGCTTGCACGGTCCGGTGGTGGGGAGGCCAGCAGGGCTGTCGGAGCAGGCTCAGCCCGGGCGGTGGGCACAGCTAACCCCGCCCGCCCGCAGGACCACGGCGGAGTTCCTGTTGGAGGCGGACCTGCACGGGCTGCTGAAGCTGGACACGCTGATCCCGAATGTGCTGCCTGCGCGATGGCAGCACAAGGCCAAGGAGAGCGGCCCCGGGCCCAGCCCCAATCGGCGTGTCGCCCATGAAGCCGGCCAATCGCTCCCACAGCTCCAACAAGACGCCGTCCAAGATACCCGGTGAGCGCCGGCCACCAGCGGCAGAGGTTGAGTGCGGGAGCCTCGCCCAGGCTGCCTGTCCGTAGCCATGGGGCTCTGGGCTCCCTGCCACGCTGCCCTACCGGCTGTTGCTCAGGCAGGAGGAGGTGGGCTGTGCTCCTGACAGCCACCCACCTCCTTGCCGGCATGAGGGGCAGAGCTCTGAGCACTGGGGCTGGCGAGCTGCTGTTCGCCCAGCTGAGCCTTGCTGGCACAGCTGTATGCTAGGATGAGTGTGGGCAGGACTGTCAGCTGACAGCTTTACATCCTGTGAGCGTTTCTGTATCTTCCCCTTATCTCTGGACTCTGGAATTGTTGCACTAGACCCAAGTGCACACAGTCCCTAACCAACTTGGTGGCAGGGAGGAAAATATAAGTTAGTTGGGACTGGGTGGCATGAAACCTCAGAGTCCTACTTGTCTGGTGGGTGTGATGTGGAAGAGTGTTGGGTTTGCTCCCATGAAAGCTCTAATACAGACTGTTAAATAGCTGTAAGACAATATTTTCATATGTGAATGCAGGTAAATCTGGATCCAAAATTCAAAGCACCCCCACAAAGGCTGGGGGGGACCGCTAGATTCCCAACCGCAGCACTCTGCAGATGGAGATGGCAAATTTCCTCCTAACTAAAGAGAATGACCCTGCTGAGGATTCCCCTACCAAGAAGGTGAGCATGTTGCTAAGTTACAATTACTACTTGGGACCGCTAGATTCCCAACCGCTACTCCTTCCTGCCCCTTTACAGAGCAGTAAACTATAGGTTCTATCAAGTGGGCACACGGGACTGACAAGTCCCAACCATCACTACTTGCAGCTCTGGGCTTCAGGAGCCTAGGATGAGACTGAAGCTGTAGAGACTGCCATGCACTCTAAGCCTATGCTGCTTCTGGAAGCAAAATTTAGCTTTTGACTAATGAGGCTTTAAAATGTAGCAGGCAACACAAACACAAAGCTGTGACCTATACAAAGTGAAACTGCTGGTGGTAGCTATTCTAGGACAATGTCTCCACAGGGAACACTTCTGGAATGTTTTACACTGTGCTCTGAAATCTGTTTGTGAAGCATCTGGTCGCTTTGTGGCTGTGGCTTTTCCCACTGGCAATGACACTGAATTTGCCATTGTGTGAAAATGTGAGCAGGACGATGTATGAAAGTGTGAGGAAAAACTGCTTTGACCTGCCTCTGTGTGACTGACCCTTGCAGCACAGGCAAACATCTTCAGATTCTGAGAGAAGGAGGCTTAGGTGTCTGTTTAAATTGCAGTGTGGGAATTGTTTTCAATGCATTGTACTGAGGGTGATTTGTCTCTGTAGGAGCAACAGAAAGCCTGGGCAGTGAATCTGAATGGTTTTGATGCAGAAGAGGCAAAAATCCTCTACCTCAGAGGAAAACCACAGAATGCTCCAGAAGGTATGATACAGGCTCTGTGTGAGCTGAATCAGCAGCAGAGATCAGGTCAGGAGAACAGCAACACAGAGGCTCTGTGTGTGGTCACAGGAGAAATCAACTGGTTTCTGAGAGCTGTACAGGCTGGAGTCTCCTTTCTTAAGGTTCCTGAGGTCGAGGGAGGGCAAAACAGTTACAGTGAATTTATTTAGGAGAGGTGCTATGACTGCCAGCTGGTCACCTGTTACAGGGCTTGCAAGGGTCTTCAGGGTGAAGAGAGAGATGAGAATCTTGACCTCATGTTCAGAAGGCTTGATTTATTATTTTATGATATATATTACATTATTACTATACTAAAAGAAATAGAAGGAAAGTTCTCAGAAGCTAGCTAAGCTAAGAATAGAAAAAGAATGAATAAACAAAGGGCTGTGTCTCAGCAGAGAGCGAGACCTAGCTCTGCCTTGAGTGGTCAGTAAATCCAAACATTCACCCGAGACCAATCACACATCCACCTGTTGCATTCCACAGCAGCAGATAACCATTGTTTACATTTTGTTGCTGAGGCCACAGCTTCTCAGAAGGGGGGAAAATCCTAAAGAAAGGATTTTTATGAAAAGATGTCGGTGACATTTCACCTGTACTGCAGGTTCCAAACCTTCATGAAGTCTGTAAGAGCATCAAACCCTCTGCTGTGCACTTTCTAGCTTAAACTGCAACTAAATATAATGGGATTCAAAAACCCAAGTGTTTGTCAAATTTGTTTCCATGAATGACGAAATTGTAGCTCACCCCTGTTCAGCAGTTCGTACTGGCAGTGATTTTAGTGCACTGCAGGCTTGTGAGTGTTTCTCTTACGACTTCATTTTCACTCCAAGGGATTCCTAGTTGGGTGAGCAGCACTCAGCTGGGAGGAAACTAACTCAGGTTAACAAACCTGTTCCCCTGCACACAGGCTGTCAGAATAACCTGAAAGTGCTCTACAGTCAGAAAATGGCACCTGGATCCAGCAGGAAGAATAGCAGAAATATTCCCTCAAAGCCAGAACGGGTCTTGGATGCACCAGAGATGTTCAACGACTACTGTAAGTAGGCTACAGGGTTGAGTGCTGGGCATCCAGAACATTCTGCACTGGATTGCTGTTCCTAGGACACTGTAACTGGGCTGTCTGTATTATTTGGTGTACCCAGGCTAGCACAGACCCCTTCTGGAGTGTCCCTGTGTGGCCTTACAGGGACAGTGGTCTAGGGCACTGTCTCTAGTGCCACCTCCAGTGGCTGGAACATTCATCTGCCATGGGCACCACACCACAGCCTGAGAGAGGAGAGTTCATTTTAAAACATACAAGAGACAACCTGCACCCAGCCAGTGCTGCATACCTGCCTTGCACACACATATCTGCCCGTGGCAGCTCTGTGCTCACTTTGACACTTTGTAGGTGCCTTGGAGCAGGGTACCTGGCCCCAGCAGCTGGGCATAGTGGCACTCAGAAGGCTGCCCCTCACCTGTACGTGTGTGTGTGCACATGTGCACCCACACCTGCTGCATCAGCACAGGTGAGGGGCAGGGCTCTCTAGCCAAGCATGGTGCATTTCTCTTTCAAAGTGTAGATCTGAATCTCATAGACTGGAGCTCCCAGAACTTCCTGGCAGTGGCTCTGGACAACACTGTTTATCTGTGGAATCACGCTACTAGGGAGATTATCCCACTGCTGCAGATGGAGCATCCAGATGTTTACATTTCCTCTGTGTCATGGATTGAAGGAGACTACCTTGCTGTTGGCACAAGTAGTGCTGAGGTTCAGGTGAATGCAGGAGTAAAACTAGAGACATTTTCAAGGGATTGACAGAACTGTGGGGCCTGGGGACAAAACCTTGGTTGGTAGAGGAAGGATGCCATGCACCTGACTTGTCTTCCCTGGTGTGGGGTGGAACTGCCCAGTGTGCAAGGCAGGGTTTGGTTTGGGGGTTTTCTGACAAGCAGCATTACCTTCTGTGCTATAGTCATGAGATACACATTTTCTCTGTTCCCTTACTGAGAAAGCTGAATGCCAGAGCCTGTGCAGTGAGGTTCCTAGGGCATAGAAACAGGACTGGGTTTCTTCTGAAGATCTTTTTGCTTTGCTTCTCCAGCTATTGTTGCATTTATATTGTTGTATATAATATTTCTAGGGTCTCATACCTTCTGGGTGGTTTTCTCACAGCAGCGTTGTCGTTGCTTCTCAGCCAGGGCTCCTCTCCAGCTCTCCCTGAATGCCCCACCCCCTTTTATCCCAGCTACCTCCACGGGCTGCAGCTGCTGCCCAATCAAGGACATTGCAGCTGCAGCCCATTTACAATAACTAGAATCAGGGCAGGGTCACTTATACAATACAGAGATCTCTTACTGCAATACATATATTTACTCAGGCCCCTATAAACTATGGCACATTGAGCAGCAGAAACGTCTCCGAACCATGATCAGCCATTGTGGCCGTGTGGGAACCCTCAGCTGGAACAGCTGCATCCTCTCCATGTAAAGCAGTGAGTCAAGGGCAGTTTCCAGTTGCTGCAAACTCCTGTCCCTCAATCTATGTGTGGCATGGGTTAGGGATGGCAGAGAAGTTTGTCCTGGCTTGGGATTCTTACTCAGCCTTATCTGTTGGGGCTGTAAGGAGAAGGCCTCTTTCCTGTATTGCAATTTGTGCTGAAGCTGTAAAGAGCTTGTGTGAGTGTTTCACTCTCACCAACAGACCTGTGTTGCTGGTAACACTGGTTGAAACCCAGTGGCAGGTATAGCAGTCTTGCAACAACAAAAATGGATTTGGGTGAAAATGTGCAGCCTGGGGCTGGCTCTGGCATAAAGCCTGATGCAAAACAAAAGGTTAGCTCACACTGCCACAGTCAGCCTGGGTGTCATGCAAGAGCCACGCAAAAGCACCACCAACCCTGTGCTCAGCCTTCAGTCACGTATTCTTCCAACAACTCTGATCTCCCTTCCCCTCCTGCTGACAGGAGGCCCTGGTGCCTCACTGAGGCTTCATGCAGGGGAGCAAGCACCAGGGCTCAGCTGACATTTATTGGAGCTTGACTCCCCTACACTTGGAAAAATGCCTTTTTTCCAGGCTGAACTGTGCTGGAGCAAGTTGCAGGAAATATATTTGAGCCCTCACCTGACCAACAACCAGCTCAGCCATGCTGCTTTGCACGGCGGAGCCGCTGTGTCTGAGCAACTCCACCAAGTCTGTGCCTCCCATCAGCCCTCAGTGATTAGCTGAGGGTGGATTATTAACTATTTTCACCTTTCCCTCAGCACAGCACCACACTGTGCCTAGCACCAGCTCTGCCTCCTGAGCCTTACAGCAGCTGGAACCTTCAAAGGTTCCGATTTGTGCTCTGCCAAGGCCAGTGAGTGTGTGACCACACCCACTAGAGCACCCCCCCCCCACACACACACACATAAAGCTGATATGGGGGGCACAGTCTCAAAAAACAGCCACTGAGCCAGCACCTTCCCAGAAGTGCTGCTGGTGCATCCCCATTTGGCCACTTGGGAAAGATCAGGAGGCCCAAGGAAGGAGCTCTCCCTCAGACACAAACCCTAGGGCCACAGCTGTCTCCAAAGGGGAAGCAGTCAGGAACCCAGATGCAAGGCTGGGCTCTTCCACAGAGCTTTGCTGTTGTTGTAGGAGCCCTGCCCCACACCCCTGCACTTGGTGCTGGGAGTTAGCACAGACTTGCCCTGTGGGGCCACAGCTGATTAGGCCTTCCCTGGTCCCTGACCTGGAAGGAAAGCTTTATATGCCAAAAAGTTCCTGTCATTTTTTCAGTCCCATGTAAGAGCAGCTCAGCTTTCTCACAGACTCATTCTTTCTCCTTAGCACATGCCCCACACCCAGATGCTGTGCATTACATAGCCCTTAGAGGACCTCTGAGCATTACCAGAGGGTAATGATACTGCAGGGTCTTTGACCCCATGCTGGTCTCTCACAGTCCTGGAGCGAGGAGGAGCAGAGGAAGGAAGTGGGCACTGATCCAGCAGGCCCAGTAAACACAGCCCTGTAAGGTGTGAATTCAGTTCACAGCATGACAGCATATTAATTACCAAGTTCCATGGCCAGCCCACAGAAGAGCACAGCTAACAGTGTTATGAGTGAGAAGCTTGACTCTGCCAATATTCAAGCAGCAATCAATTTATTATTTAATATGGTAAAGTATGAGCAATACAGCGCTGGGTACAGTAGGGGAAGTTTTCCCTCCAACTGCACACCGATAATTGATGGTTACAGGTATTTATAGGGGTACTCATCAGTTTTTTTCAGCAGTTTCTATTTCCAATTTTAACTCATCAGCAATTTTTATTCCAAATTATTACATCACAATTCTATACACTACTGTGATTTTAATTTCTCAGGATGTATCTCAAAGGAGTATCCCCAGATGGTGACGGTCCCATTTCTGAAAGAAGACAGATGAATCCCATCTGGTGGAGTCCAGCTCCCCAGATGTGGGTCCACCTTTTAATTGCAGAGACTATAAATCTCATAATAGTGATGTCCAGCTTCCCTTTGGTCGAAACCATAAACCCTTGAGGTGATGTTCATCTTCCTTTCTCAAGCTGTTTTTCTCTGCTTTCATAAGGCATGAGATAAACGTATTTCCTTTATATATGTTCCAAAGCTATAGTTTCAAGGATACAAGTAATATTCTAAAATTATACTTCAAAAGGTTATTACTGCAGAGCTTTTTATGGAATAAATGCAAGCAAAAAGCAACATCTTTAACACCTTAATTCCAATGCTCCTAAATCAACCAGGATTAATTGCAAACAAAAGATAGGTTCAAAGGCCTTTTTCCATGCTTTATTTTCCTCAGATATTATTAGAATTTGCAACTATCCCATTGTCCATGTCCACACATTTGCATTTACAAGTACACACATCACCTGTTTGTACCTGACACGAAACACAGCTTTGCATCTCACAAAAATGCTATTGGTTTAAGCGTTAATCCTTTGATAACAGGTGTCCTTTTTCGGGCTCATAAAAAGGTACCTGGACGTCCGTAACTCTTTGTATTTATTCTCTCATATTGTCCTAATTCAATTTGTCCAAATTATTATTACTCTAATTGTATTACTATTTTTATAACCACTTTATCCCAATTAAACTTATAAAATTTTAAAAACAAGTGATTGGCGATTTTCACACCTTCATTAATTTAATAAGCACTAGTAGCTATTTCTTTTTTCCTCTTTTTTATCATCTTTCAACAATACAGGGTGGGGGGGGGGCACTTTGGGTTCCCTGGAGACATTTCTCGGGCACATTTGGGGCATTTTTGGGTCTGGGGAGGGAATTCAGAGAGAACTTGAGGGTCTTGAGAACACTTGTGGAAGACGGGTGGGCACTTGGAGGGGCACTCAGGGATTCTGAGGGAGAGTTCAGGGTCCGGGGCAGAACTTGGGGCTCCACGGGGGCCCTTGGAGGTCGGGGACGGGAATTAGGGGCCCTTCCGGGTCCCGGCGGGCCTTTGGGGGACTCGAACGGGGCTCCCTGGGGCACGGGGGATGACGGGAGTTGTAGGCGCGGGTATCATACGGTTTAACGGGGCCGCGGAGCATCACGGGAGTTCGAGGCGCAGCAGCAATGGCTCTCGGTAAGGCGTGGGGCATGATGGGAGATGAAGTCCGGACTAAAATAGTGCTTACATGCGCTGCGGAGCATGATGGGGGCCGTAGTCCCGGAAGTGGCTCGAACACGATGTTTGGGGGTCCGGGAAGGCACTTGGGGGATACTTCTGCGTCCGAGCCGCGACTTGAGATCCTCTGGGGGAACGTAAACGCTTTGGGAGCCCTTGGGAGTAGCTCGGGGAGCTCTAACCGGGCTCTATAGGGCGCGGGGCCCGGCAGGAGTTTTAGGCGCGGGACTGTTCTGAGGGGCTCTGGGGCCGCGGGGGATGAGAGGAGATGAAATCACAGAAGTGGCTGTAGCAGGCATCTGTGGGGTTGGGAGTACTCAGGGGGTCCGGGGACTCTTTGGGGGTGCCGAATAGGCGCTGAGGGGGCACGGAGGGATCCTGTAGGGTCTGGGGGACACTTATGGGACAGATGGGGGCGGATCCCGGGGGTTCTGTAGAGCACAGGGCATGACGGGAGTCTTAATTCCGGCTCTAATCGGGTTCAATTGGACCGCGGGGCATGACGGGAGTTGTAAGCAAAAAGAAAAGATGGCGCCAACCCTAGGCACTTCCCCCAGGCCTAGATCCCTGGCGCTGATTGGCTACAGGCAGTGATGGGCGGGAGCCTCGGCAAATGGGATGCGGTGGAGGTGGGAACAGCCCATTCACCCTCCCCCAATCTCTCTCAGTACAGACCAGTTCATCCTCAGTACAGCCCAGTCAATCCCAATACACCTGAGTTTATTCCCAGTCCCTTCCAGTTCACCCCAATTTCCTCCAGAGGATGCCCCAGTGTACCCAGTCTTTCCTGCAATGTCCCAAGTGTGCCCCACTTGTCCCACTATCACTCCCAGTCTGTCCCAGTGCACCCCACAGTCCATCCCAGTCCACCCACATTCCCCCTCAGCATTCCTCATGTTCCCAGGTTGTCCCAGTCCTCCCCAGTGTCACTCCCAGTATGTCCCAGTGTCTCCCACACCGTTCCCAGTGTCTCCCACACCGTTCCCAGTGTCCCCAGTATGTCCCACCCCTCCACAGTGTTTCCGAGGACAGTTTAATTTCTCTTGGTGGCCGTGGCAGCCAAACCCAGCACTGGGGTCAGTGCAGTGCCCATGGCCACAGCCCCTTGCAGTGCCCAGTGCAGCTTGGGCTGATGATCCACCCTCACAGCTGACCCAGGGCAGCTCTGCAGTGCCTTTGGTGGCACCTGGGGCTGGCACACACCTGAGCAGTGTGTCTGTTTGCAGTGGGGAAACTCAGCAGTTTGAGATTGCTGCAAAAAGTACAAAAAGGGAAAACCCCTCTTAGGCTGAGTGCAGCCAGCTCTGCAAGCACAGCAGGGCCCAGGGCAGTGAGGACAGACAGGATGGGCCTGGGCAATGTGGAGCAAGGTTGTCCACACTGGCTCAGAGCTCCAGGCACAGCTTCTGTGAGCAGGCCAGAGCTGCTGAGGAGAGACCCTGGGTCAATATCAATCACAGAATGCTGCAACACCTCTGCTCTAAAGAGAAATAAAATAAAAGACATCCCTTAAAATAAGAATGTGTATTTTTTTACAAGGTGTTTGAAATCTTTCTCCATAACATGACTTGGAAAATTTTAATGAACCTCTCAGGGCTTTAATGTTGTTTACATCAGACTCAGTCCCTGAGAGTGTCTTCAAAAAACTTTTCAAGAACTCAAAGTTAAATTTAGACTGAAGCCCTAAAGCAGATAGCCTTCCAGAAATAATGGGTTAAAACATGGAATGAGAGGCATGTAAAGAAGGGCCTAGCACTAGAACACACGGAGAAAGCACAGCACTAGGAAAGCAGAGCAACAAATTAGATAAGAGGTAGAGCATCATGACAGGGGAAGAGATAGGTATAGGAGAAACTAATGGGCTAAGCAGGTTTAGAGCCAGCAATGTTGAAACGACCCTAAGGGTTTTGCCAAGCCACGGGATCTAAGCCAAATACACCGGGAATTGACCAAATTAGGAAAGGAGTTCAAAAGTTTAAAGAGGAAGACTCATCGGAAAGACCCCGTCTAGGATGAAGGCAACAGGAACGACCACCTGAAGATTCCCCAAAAGAGATGTCTCCACCTACGCTCCGCCCACGCTCCGCCTACACCACGCCCCATATGAATATGCATGATTATGTATCTGATCTGATGTAATCCTATACCCGAAATTGTATATAAGGCTTGCTTTTGCTATGTGAACTCAGAAATCCATTTTGTGATTTCTCCGACGCGTCGTTAATAAAAATACCTCCTGCTTAATTGACTTAAACTGAGTCTGATTAGGCAGTCACTCTGCCTGTTTGGGGCAAAATTTGGTATCATTTCTGGCGACCCAGATGGGACCAGACAGGAGATCCAGGACTTGAGGGGTCCTCCCCGAGCCGGGTCCGGGGTCGGGACCCTCGGGCGCCCCTGACTAACGTTTGTCAGAAGAGACTCCCCCCCCGGACCAGTGCTCTCGGTGGACGAAGAGTACCCTGCATCTCCTGCTCCAATTAAGAGGTATTTAAATTCTTTATTGGTTTTAGAATAAAGCGCTTTTATTGGGAAACGGGGGTCAGACGTGACCGCCCGAAGGGAAAGCTGGGGGACGCCCCAGTAAAGAATCCCAGGTTTGCTAGCATTGGTTTGCTAGCATTGGTTTGCTAGCATTGGTTTGCTAGTATTGGTTAGCTAGCATTGGTTTTGCTGGGGTTAAAAATCCCAGCTTCGGTTAAAATTAATTGGAGAGAAAAAAAAACCAAAACAAAACAAAACAAAAAAAAAAAAAACCAAAAAAAAAACAAAACAGGTTAAAGTCCTGCCGGAGGGAGTATTTGTTTATCTTGGTATCTTCGATCTGTTTTTACTGTGTGGGAACTGTTTTAAACATTGTGCACTGTGTTATAACACTGTGGATCGCTTTCTGAGAGGTCTGTCAGCCAGAGATCCTTTTGTGTCTGCTCTATGTGCCTGTTGCAGAATCCTACAGGAAATATCTTGTCGCTCTCTCTGTAATCTTTTAGAAAAGACTAAGTTGATAGACGTCCGGCAAGAAATTTGTCACCCCCTGCAGTTGTTATACTGTCTACAGTTGTGATTGCATGAGTCTGGCAAACCGGTATCTCGCGGTCAGTAGGCGACCTCTCGTGACCAAACCTGGTAAAACAGTCTGTTCTGACATAAGACCATAAGGTAGGAGCCTTTCACTGTACGGGTGTGTGATTGGAGAGAGTGAGACGCAGCATTGCTGCGAAACGAGAGCGGAGTCTCGATCCGCATTTTCTGGACGAAGCGAATGGAAATTGTGTGAATGAAGTGTTAAGGGATATTGGCATATAGTACTTGTGGAAAAGAGCACGAATACAGATAATAGCCATGGGAAGCCAACAGAGTAAAGATATAAATATGAAAACCCCTTTAGGATGTATCCTAAAACACTGGAAGGACCTGGGAGGGATTCCAGGGGGAAACATAAGTAAAAAGACACTTCTTAAGTATTGCACACAATGGTGGCCCCTGTACCGTCTTGATGACGGAGAAAAATGGCCACCGGAGGGGACAACTAACTATAATACCATTTTACAACTTATGCTCTTCCTCCGGCGGCTCAATAAATGGGATGAGGTAATATATGCAGACATGTTTTTCACCCTAAGGAATAAACCTGAGTGGCAAAAGGAATGTGGAATTAATGTAGCCCCTCAGGACCCCCTAGTATTGGCTTTGGAAAGAGATAAGAAGGGTCCGAAGTCAAAGGACCGTTGCTGTGATGCATGCAGTATTGGACAGCAGTGTCTCAAGTTAACAAGGAGAGATAGTGGAAAGGAGAGCGAAATAAGCTTGTGGGAATACCATCCATTCGCTCCAGGGCGGGAAGGACCCCTTCCCAGACCAAAAGAGGAACAAGGGGATCCTAGCCCATTAAAGGAATTGGAGCAGTGGTGGAAATCTAAGTTTGGATGCAGCCCTCAGAAGCTAGACAACGGCTGGGAGGAGGGTAGCCCATCAAAATCGGGGATTAGCGAGGGAAAGGGCAGCCCTCAGGGACCAGATAGCCCACAGGGGTCGGGGAGCTATGCTGACAGCCCACCCAGACTGGAACTCCAAAGGGAAGAAGGCAGTCCGTCGGGAGTAGAGAGCCGGGGGGAGACACGCAGCCCGCCCGAGCTTAGTCCATATGGGGATAGTAACACATCCAGAAATGGGGGTGACTGTAGAATAGAAACTAGCACACCAAGGACTGGAGTTTGCAGGATGGAAACCAGCACGCCAAAGGCTGGGGACAAGAGCGGCTCATTGGGGGGCGACGTCTCTGAATTAAAATATAGTAAGGGGAGTGGTAATGTGACATGCGAAAAGGAGACAGAGAACAACTCGCAGAGACTGAGTATAATAATACAGATAGAGGATAAAAGAGATGGGAAAGCAGCAGAGGACGAGAGGGGTAGTAGCCCGGGGCAGGATAGGAGCCGACAGATATTAGGGGGACGACAGACCCAGGACGGGAGTCGGACGGACTGTGTAATAGAGATAGGAGGTGAAAATGAGGAACTGGACATAGAGGCACAGGAAGAGGACCCCGGGGCAAGGACCAGTCACTCGTATTATACCAGATCTGTGGCACGAGGGGAGGCAAAGCGAAGAGAGGAGGGGAACCATACGATAGCTCCTCTCCGACAAATTATGCCAATGGTAGGGGAAAAGACTAGAGTAAAGGTGCCGTTCTCAACAAGTGATTTGAACAATTGGAGAGATGAAGCAAGAAACTTCAGGAGGAATCCAGAGGGAGTAGCAAAGAGGTTTGAGCTAATGGCAAAGAATTTAGATATTGACTGGGAAGATATAGAGGTGATGCTGTCAGAACTGACAGATACAGAAAGGGAACTCGTATTGGAAACAGGAAAACGACATGCCCAAGTATTGTCAGGGAGACTAGAGGATAATTTCCCCAGCAGTAAACCAGAATGGGACCCGGGCAACGAAGAACACTATCGACGACTGGTGCAGTATAGAAAGCTGATCGCGATGGGCCTGCGTAATGCGATCCCTAAGGCTATCAATTGGTCGATGCTATATGACATTAGGCAGGGAAAGGATGAGACCCCGTCAGAGTTTTTGGATAGACTTAGGGCAGCCATGAGACAATACACACCCCTGGACCCAGCAACGGAAGAAGGGAAACAACACCTGTTGGGATTAATGATGGGACAGAGTAACCCAGACATTAGGAAGAAATTGCAAAAACTTGAGCATCCAGAAAATAAAAACCTGGAGGCCTTGCTGAATGAGGCATGGAAGGTATATAATAATAGAGAAGTTGAGGAGAAGAAAAGAGAGGACAAGAGGATAGCTCGAGTAGTGGCTGTGGCAGTAGCAGCTCAGAAGACAGGTTACCCGGAACCTGGAGCCAGGGGTAGGGGTAGAGGCTACCCAGTGAGAGGGGGAGGGAGGTTCCAACCCCACCCAGCTAGAGTGGGGCCAAATCAATGTGCATACTGCCTACAGACTGGGCACTGGAAACAAGAATGCCCCCAATTAAAGAAAAGGCTAATGGCCACTACTACCACCACACGGCAAGAAAGTGAATGAGGGGGACCGGTGGGCCATACCCTAGCAGACCCACTGGTTAAAATGGAGCTAGGGGAAGGTAAACAGGAATTGGACTTTTTGATTGATACGGGAGCGACTTTTTCGGTTTTAAATCAACAACTGGTACCTAAAAGTGATGAATTTGTACAAGTTGTGGGAGCAACAGGCCAACCAGAAAAAGCTTACTTTTTGAAACCTATCAAATACAAAATTGGGAAACAAATGGGAATTCACCAGTTCCTGTATTTGCCAAATTCACCAAAGCCTCTATTAGGGAGAGATTTATTGGAGAACTTGGGAGCCACAATAAAATTCAATAAAGACAGATTGGAATTTCAAGTAAACGATGAACAACTGATTACAGCCCTAAGCCTAACAATCAGTTGTGTGGAACCCAAACCTGAGAACCACAACTTCGAGCGAATCCTGAGCAAGACTTATCCATTAGTATGGGCCACGGATATACCTGGAAAATCAAAACGAGCGACACCGATTGTTGTCGAACTTAAGGTCGGGGCAAGACCGGTGGTAAGAAAACAATACCCTCTGAGGATAGAAGACAGAAAGGGAATTGAGCCCATAATCAAAAGGTTTTTAGAACTGGGGTTATTGGTAGAATGTGAATCGGATTTTAATACACCGATCTTGCCAGTAAAGAAACCTAATGGAACGTATAGGCTCGTTCAGGATCTGAGGGCAGTAAACGAAATAACCAAGACATTACACCCGGTAGTTGCTAATCCATATACACTTTTAACTAGGCTAAAGGATAGCCTGGCTTGGTTCACCGTATTAGATTTGAAAGACGCATTCTTCTGCCTTCCCTTAGCCCCCGAGAGTCAAAGGGTTTTTGCCTTTGAGTGGGAATCAGTAGATAGGGGGAGAAAGACCCAACTTACCTGGACACGGTTGCCCCAAGGCTGGTCTAACTCGCCCACAATCTTTGGGAATCAGTTAGCCAAAGAATTAGAACAATGGGAAGGGCCACCGGGAGATGGCGCCCTCCTGCAGTACGTAGACGACCTCCTAATAGCGACAGTGACGGAGGAAGAATGCATTGAATGGACTATTTCCTTGTTGAATTTCCTGGGTTTAAGTGGATATCGAGTCTCTCAACAGAAAGCACAACTGGTGCAAAAGGAAGTGGTGTACCTGGGATACGAAATCTCCAGAGGACAGCGATCCCTGGGAGCAGCCAGGAAAGAGGCCATCTGCCAGATGCCCAAACCAGAGACGGTGAGAGACCTGCGCGCCTTTCTGGGGATGACAGGTTGGTGTCGGCTATGGATCTATCAGTATGGGATACTCGCTAAACCACTATATGATTTGCTGAAGGAAACCAAGAATGTCCTAGTTTGGACTCCCGAGGCGGAAGGGGCCTTCAAGAGACTGAAGCGGGAGCTGATGAGAGCACCAGCCTTAGGTCTCCCAGATGTGTCAAAACCATTCTGGCTATTTTCCCATGAGCGGCAAGGGATGGCCCTAGGAGTCCTAGCCCAGCAGTTGGGACCACACAAGAGAGCTGTGGCCTACTTCTCCAAGCGATTGGATGAAGTAAGTAAAGGATGGCCAGGCTGTCTGAGGGCAGTGGCTGCAGTGATAATTAACATAGAAGAGGCCAGGAAGCTTACGCTAGGCCAAAAGGTGACTGTGTTAGTATCCCACACTGTGTCAGCCGTGCTGGAACAGAAAGGCAACCATTGGTTGTCGCCTTCCAGATTCTTAAAGTACCAGGCCATTCTGGCTGAATCAGATGATGTAACCATTCAGGTAACTAATATTGTGAACCCAGCTTCATTCTTAGAAGGAAGAGCCCCAGCAGAACCCATCGAGCATGACTGCCTGGAAACAATTGAAGCTGTCTACTCCAGTCGCCCAGATCTCAAAGAAGAGCCGTTCGAAGGCGCGGACAACTGGTTTTCGGATGGCAGCAGCTTCGTGAAGCAAGGGGTAAGAATGGCTGGCTATGCAGTCACCACTACAGAAAGGGTAATTGAGTCAAATCCCCTGCCTGCAGGGACTTCAGCTCAAAAGGCAGAGCTGATAGCTCTGACCCGAGCCCTGGAATTAGCAGAGAACATGCAAATTAATGTATGGACAGACTCTAAATATGCCTTTTCTGTCGTACATGCTCATGGAGACATCTGGAAAGAAAGAGGACTGTTGACTACACAAGGAAAAACAGTCAAACATGCGGAAGAGGTTCTGCGACTGCTGGAGGCGGTCCAACTCCCAACACAGGTGGCCATAATGCATTGCAAGGGGCATTTGAAAGGCAATACTATTCCAGAAATAGGGAACAGGAAGGCAGATACAGAAGCTAAATTGGCGGCCGCAAGAAATAGGGAAGCGGAAATAGCGGCCCTAATACCAGGGGAGCTGGATATCAATATCCAGCCAGATTACCAAGAATCAGATCATAGATGGATTCAAAGGAATAAGGGCAAAATACTAGAAAATGGTTGGGGTCAATTAGAAACAGGACAGTTAGTGATACCAGGAAACGTGATGTGGCAGTTTGTGAAGGCAGAACATGAGAAGGCCCATTGGGGCCTAGATTCACTTTACCAATATTTGCAGACCAGAATAGCAGGACCAAAATTATTTACTACTATAAAACACGTCACGTCCCAGTGTGAACGGTGTCTGAAGAACAACCCGAATACAGGAACCAAAGTACACCAAGGAGCCATAAGCCGAGGTAAATTCCCAGGTGAGGTATGGCAAATTGATTTTTCTGAACTCCCAAGAAAAGGGGGGGCTTTCGGTACTTGTTGGTATTAACTGACACATTTTCTGGGTGGCCTGAAGCATTTCCCTGTAGGACAAATAAGGAAAGAGAGGTAACTAGAGTACTGTTGAATGAAATTATTCCACGGTTTGGGGTACCGAAGAGCATTTCTTCGGATAGGGGTACACATTTCTGTGCAAAAGTAGTGAGAGCAATAAGCAAAGCATTACAAATCAAATGGCAATTACACACACCCTACCGTCCACAGGCCAGTGGGCAAGTGGAAAAGATGAATCATCTTATCAAACAGCAAATTGCTAAAATATGCCAAGAGACTAATTTGCAGTGGTATCAAGCTTTGCCTGTTGCTCTGCTGAGACTGAGAGTCAAGCCAAGATCGAAGGAAAAATTAAGTCCTTTTGAAATTCTGTATGGTAGACCTTATGCTATGCAAGTTGTAAATGGGGATGTCATAGACCAGATCGGTAATCAATACATTTACGATTATGTAATTGCGGTGGGGAAACAGTTTGATAAGAATGCTACTGTGATGATCGAGCACCAACCTAAGCAACCTGATTGTAAATTGCATCCGTTTAACCCCGGTGATTGGGTGTATGTTAAGAATCTTTTAGGAAAACCCCTACAAGAAAAGTGGGAGGGACCTTTCCAAGTGCTGCTGACTACCTTCACCGCGGTTCGGATCAAGGAACGACCTACGTGGATCCACTATTCACGGGTCAAGAGAGCTCCGGAAAACAAACAAGAAGAGCTTAAACCTGCCCTAGATGTACAGACTTCTGAGTCAGCTGACTCCGCAGGATCACGTGAGAATCCAACACAAACTAACATTGACTTTGCCAAAACCTTTATCTCTCATAGCAGAATTTAATGCCGAAGCTAGAGCTGCATTGCGTAGCACGCCAATACAGTGGATAGGGTGGGTTGAAACATACAGTCAACAAGGACCTGACCCACAGGACCCTATTCACGATCAGCCGTGTTTTGGGTGTGGGGAAAGAAATTGTGTGGGACTAATTGGATTTCTTTGTGGAGGTTGCGATAGAAAATTTTGGAACGTACAAAGTTGTTTACTGGACCTCCAATGTTATGAGTGTAGCTGCAAAGAAGCAAGGGAAAATGACGACTATTTGGCCTTAGAGAAATTCGCCAACAGACCCATTTTAGAGGCTAGGGAATTGTTTGAAGCTCCCGAACAAATTGTATTAGGGTGGTGCCAGTGGAGAGTACACCGCTGGTTACAATATTGTTTGAAACTTAGTCGTTCTAAGGTTTTATCGACCCGTTGCTATTCTTCTGTCCCACGACATCCACTAACAAGTGACCAAATTGGACCCTTTAAAAAACAAAGAGATTTAGACACTGAACTAGAAAAGGTTATTTTACGGGTAGAACAAATTCACATCAAGAAACGAGAGCGCCAAAAGAAACAAAATTGACAGCCAGACATCATGACCCCGACTCCACCTCAAACCCTTACAACTCTGATCATTGGACTCTCGATAAGTATAGCTCTTCCCCAAGACCCTTCCCCAATAGACCCATGGTCTCAGGCACACCAGTGTATCCATCCAGAATTGGGAATGAGGAAACTCTATTTCGAGGTTTATGCCTTACGTAACAACCAGCCATTTCCAAGTGAAACATGGGAGCGGCTCTCCATGGTAGCGAACAAGGGAGACCAGATTCAGGTTGGGTGTCGAGAGCTTGACCCGGTAGAAGGACCGGTAGAAGGAAAAACGAGGCGACTAGTATTAACCATTCAACCCTCGAACCCAGACTCTGAAAATGACATAATCACCTATAGTCCAGTGAAGATGGGCAAGCCCACTATTTGGACTCAGCATAAGGGCCCGATTTCATGTCAGTGGGCCGATTTCAGGGGAGATCCACCCGGGTCCCAACCCCGGACCTCGGTAATTTATAGAGAGGATTCGCTTGGGGAACTACGTCCCCAAAACATAACCTATAACCCTCACCCCCTTCTCCATCTTCCGGGAGAGATTGTAGCATCTAGTGGCCCGAAGGAAGGGAAAGCACAGTGTGAGATGGCATTCAGATTAGATCAGGCAATGATGTTCACGTGTGAAAGAGAATCGAAGACACTGAAACAGGGTTCTTTCTTCCCTAAGCGTAATGGTGCATATGAGGTAGGCGTGATCCCATCGGATCCAGATGTAAACTCGACCCAAGAAACCACCCTACCAGTAGAATGTAGAGCAGTACACAACCTAACCTTTATAGGGCCTCAGGTGATAAGAAAATCTAACGAACTAAAATTATTGTTAGACCCCACTTATTCCCTAAAAAAGGTGCAAATGAACATTCACACCGATATTACTTACTTGCAAAAGGATTGTCGACCATTTATACAGCAAAGCCTTAAGGGATGGAATGCATGGTTAGCGACAAGGTCTCATCACAGAAGAACAAAAAGAGATCGAAGTGGGTGGATTGGCACCGGATTTGGCATAGTAAACACAATAGATCAAGAGGTATTAGTAAACAAGTTAAGTACCGTCACATCAAGCTTAGGAAAGCTTAAGATGCCCCTCAGTTCATCCATGCTTACATTAGCTGAAACACAATCACTAGTGGTGAAATTACTAACCATGGTAGCAAACCATACTGCAGAGGATTTTGTGAAGCTCGCTGACTACACAGGGGAACTTAGCAGAGACATTGCACTCGCTATCCAATGCTCTCAGACGCAACAATGGGTGCAATCAGTAGCGGCAGGAATAATGAGAGAAGGAACGTCAGGTATATTACCTCAAGAAATAAGGGAAACGATATTAAAGGACAATCATACTACACAATTTGAGAGGGACCATCAGGCTTGGTGGCAATTAGTGAACTTTACTTATGAGCCTCAACAGGAACACATTGAAGCTTATGTCCTCACCATCAGTGCGGCAGAGGAAAGAGCTATCTTTCCCATCCTCACTCTAGGGACAATACACCAAGATGCCATTGTCAGGCCAATAAACCATAACGTCTGGGCCAGTTATGATTACACCAGAAATAGGTGGCAATCGGTTAGCACAGAAGCATGTATCCCTAGAGGGCAATTAGGCTATGTTTGCGAAAATGCTGTGGTAGAAGCCAAGGATTTATGCTTAGATGCTGAAAATAGTGTATGTACCTTAGAAATGCTTCCGCATGATAGAACTCAATCACAAGTTTACTATATAGGAAATGGGTGTGCTTGCGTAAGGACGGCTTGTGACAACGTCACTATAGATAATTGCCAAGAAGAGACTAACAATACTAACTTTTGTGTATGCAACTTTGCCAAGATCGTAGGTTGTGATTTTCATTACACTGTCCCAATAACTACCCAACAGCTAATTAACGCGAATTTCAACCTATATCAAGAAATACCGAAATTACAAATAGGGATGGACGTCAAGATTCTCAAAGCAATGCTTGCACACCCCGAAGTGAAGAAATTGGTGCAAAAGGTGAATCAAACAACTAAACGAATGGTATGGCAGATAGAACACAATTCAGAAAGAATAAAGAATGTCCTGACTGAAGTAGAACAAGTAGGCCAGCATCACTGGTGGGACATCTTTACAGGATATTCCCCAACAGCTACACAGGTCTTCCATTACCTGGTGCACCCAATGCTAATAGTAATTTTAGCTTTGTTATTACTAACTCTTACAAACATTTGTTTGTGGTGGAGACTAAGGAGCATAATGAAAAGGACCCAAATGATTTGGGCAATGGTACGAGCCTATCAGCGTCCTGTGGGACCAGAACTTGACGAAAGAATTCGTAAGTTACAAGAAAAAGGGGGGAAATGAAGCCCTAAAGCAGATAGCCTTCCAGAAATAATGGGTTAAAACATGGAATGAGAGGCATGTAAAGAAGGGCCTAGCACTAGAACACACGGAGAAAGCACAGCACTAGGAAAGCAGAGCAACAAATTAGATAAGAGGTAGAGCATCATGACAGGGGAAGAGATAGGTATAGGAGAAACTAATGGGCTAAGCAGGTTTAGAGCCAGCAATGTTGAAACGACCCTAAGGGTTTTGCCAAGCCACGGGATCTAAGCCAAATACACCGGGAATTGACCAAATTAGGAAAGGAGTTCAAAAGTTTAAAGAGGAAGACTCATCGGAAAGACCCCGTCTAGGATGAAGGCAACAGGAACGACCACCTGAAGATTCCCCAAAAGAGATGTCTCCACCTACGCTCCGCCCACGCTCCGCCTACACCACGCCCCATATGAATATGCATGATTATGTATCTGATCTGATGTAATCCTATACCCGAAATTGTATATAAGGCTTGCTTTTGCTATGTGAACTCAGAAATCCATTTTGTGATTTCTCCGACGCGTCGTTAATAAAAATACCTCCTGCTTAATTGACTTAAACTGAGTCTGATTAGGCAGTCACTCTGCCTGTTTGGGGCAAAATTTGGTATCAAGACTCCAAAGTTTCATGAAGTTTTAATGTGTTCCACTGAGGGATACGACTGGGAAAGCATCCCCAGGTTCCAGAGCAGAACACTCCAGTCAGAGCAGAACACTGGAGGCAGTGATGGCAGCTGGGGACAAACAAGGCAAAGGTGTCTCTGGTGCTGAGCAAAGCTGGATGTGTTTCAGGAATGCAAACGGCCAAGGCCTGAGCCCCAGCCCCCTGGCCAGGCAGATCCTGTCCCTCCCTCTTTGCTCAGGGCTCTTCCCAGGATGGGCACTGGCATGTGGGGCTGTGCAATGGCAAGGGCAGGAACATGGGGCGGCCCCTGCCAGGCTGCTGAACAGGGACAAGGAGGCAATGAGGTCCCAGCCCTGCAAGGGTCACTTGTCCCCTCATGGCCTCAGGCCCAGGGCCAGCAGCCATGGCCAAAGTGCTGCTCAGGTTGGCTCTGGCAGGGCTGTCTGGCAGCTGCTGCCCATCCCTGTGCCCTGTGCAGCCCAGGCTGTCCCACAGTGTCCCTGCCCTGTGCCTCTGTCCCTGCAGGCTGTCGGCATCCCCCGGCTGCCCCACCTGGCTGGGCCCTTCCTTTGCTGACAGCTCTGCTCCTGCCTTCCTCTGCCTGCCCACACAGAGCCTGGGGCTGATACCAAAAGGGTTCATTCCATTTTTACCCTGCCCGTGAACTTTCAGCACAGGAACAAGGCATGCAGGGGCTGCTTTCTCATAAAGGATATTTGGAAGAGAAGAAGAAGTCATCTGGCTCAAGGGTGCAGGGATAGAGAAAACAAGGACTGAATCTGGGAACTTGGAGTGGGTTTTATGGAAATGGGAAAATTATCACATTTTGTGACTGTGTATAAGCAACATACGGGTAGAATCACATGTCTATGAGTTATCCCTCACTAGGCCTCAGGCTTGAATAAATTATACCCTCTTAAGTAGCAAATCAGTGTTAAGGAGCCTTATTCTGATATTTCAGAGATTTGGTGTCAGTGGTTTCTCACAGAACCAAGGAGTCAGCTGTGACACTGAGAAAACTCATGCAACAAAGGGTCCATTGTGACACAGCAGAACCCCATGGAACCAAAATCCATTTTGGCACATTGGGGCCACATTGAACCAATGCTCCAGTGTGCTACTGCGGATCCAAGGAGAACATTGTGATCCTGAGAAACCTCTTGGAGCCAAGGGGCCATTGTGACACAGCAAGGCCTGGTGGAACCATGGGTCCATGGTGACACTGCAGAACCTCACGGAACCAAGGTGACCGTGTTCTACTGCGGAACCTCATGGAACAAAGGGTCCATGGTGACACTGCAGAACCAAGGAGACTGCTGCTGGCAGTGTGAGAGCTCAAGGAACCAGAAGTCCACTGTGAAACAGCAAGGCCTGATGGAACCAAGGGTCCCTTGTTAAACTGTGTGCCCTCATGGAACCATGAGCCATTGTGACATAGTGTGGGAACACGGAGCATAGGGACCACTGTGACACTGCGGATCCAAGGAGACCATTGCGGGTGAGGAACCTCATGAAACCAAGAGTCCATTGTTCCACTATGGGGCCCTATGAAACCAAGGGGAGCGCAGTGACATTGCAGGGCCTCATGGAACAATGGAGACTGTTCTTAAACTTTGGGACCCACTGGAACCAAGGGGCCATTATAACATGGCAGGGTGTGGTGGAATCAAGGGGACTGCAGTGAACATAGTGGGTGTCCATGGGATGAAGGGTCCATTCTGACACCAGGGAACCAAGGATACCATTGTGACACTCTGGGGGATCATGGAACCAAAGGTCCATTGTGACACAGCAGGGCCTCATGGAACCATGGAGGCCATTTTTACACTTGGAGGCCTTGTGAAACCAAAGGGCCATTGTGGCACTTCTGGGCCTTGTGGAGCCAAGGAGACCATAGTGACACTGTGGGGCTCAGTGAAACCAATGGTCTGTTGTGACACTACAGGCCTTATGGGGTCATGGAGACCATTGTGACACTACAAGGCCTCATGGAAGCAAGGAACCATTGTGACACTATGGAGTCTTGGCAGGCCAAGGGGCAGTTGTCACACTGTGTGGCACCATTGAATCAAGGAGTCCATTGTGACACTCCAGGGCCCCATGGAACTAAGGATCCATCGAACAGTTCAGGACCCCATGGAACCAAATGTCCATTGTGACATTGTGGGGCCTCATGGAATCCTGGAGGTTATGATGACACTTGGAGGCCTCGTTTGGTTTAAGAGGCCCTGCAGGGCCTCATGGAACCAAGGAGACCCTTCTGACACTGTGAGTCCCCATGGAACCAAGGGTCCATTGTGACACTGCAGCCCCAAGGAGACCCCTGTGACACTGCCAAGCCTCATGGAAGCAAGGGACCATTGTGACACTGTGGAGCCCCATGGAAACAAGAGGCCAGTATGACACATCTGGGGCCTGATGGAAACAAGGATCCGATGTGACACCACCACTGTGACACTGCAGGGCCCCATGAATCCAAGGGAACAGGGAACAGCTCTGTTTGGCTTGGCGTGACTGGTGAAACTGCCCTTGCCATGTCGAGGGTCTCTTCTCATGTACGTCTGAAACCCTGGGGCTCTGGGCTTTCCTTCAAATGGAAAAGAATTGCTTTTCTCATCCAAGCATCCATGGCCAAAAGGGGATTTCCCCTCCAAAATTCCTAATATTCAGGGTTTGCTCCCAGACAAAAGCTGCCATTAGGCAGCCAAAAGTCTGGCTGGGCTGTCTTCCTGCGGGCTGGGTCTCACCTGCCTTCAGACACTGTAAGGCTCAGTGCTTTCCTTCCTATGGAAAAGAGCTGTCCCTCCTGCACAAGTACCCATGGCCAAAACTAGTACTTGTCCTCCAAAATTCCTACATTCAATGTTTTTTTCTCCCAGACAAGATCTCCGAGTACAGACAGGTCTGGCCGGCCTTGGCTTCTGGTGGTTGCCTGAATTCTGCCCTGAAACACTGGGGCTCTGCCCTTTCCTTCCTAAGGGAAAAGAACCATCCTTCCTCTCCAGGTGCCCATGGCTGATACTGGGATTCCACCACCAAAAGTCCTATATCCAATTATTGCTCCTACACAAAAGCTGCCATTACAGACAGGTCTGGCTGGCCTTGGTCTCTGGTGCCTGCAGTTCATCAACCCCTGAAGCACTGGGGTTCTGTGCTTTCCTTCCTATGGAGAAGAATCTTCTTATTCCTCCATGACCAAATTGCTACTCCTCCCAAAATATTCACTACATGAAGGGTTTCTCCCAGACAAAACTTGCCAGCTCTCACTGGCACTGTGGGCTCTGATGGCCACCTGTCATCTACCCCTGAAACACTGGGGCTCTCTGCCTTCCTTGTGATGGAAACAGAACAGTCTCCTCACCCAGGGGCCATGGCCAAATTTGAGATCTGGCCTTAAATTTCATATATGCAAGGATAGCTCCCAATCAAAAGCTGCCAGGAGAGACAAATTTGGTGGCTTGGCCTCCCAGGGGGCTGCTTCTCATCTACCATCAAACCCTGGGGCTCTCTGCTCTCCTTCAGATGGAAAAGAAATGGCCTTTTCATAAAGAGACCAGTGGCCAAAACTTGTATTCTACCTCCCAAATTCTGTGTATCCAAGGATTTCTCTCAGGTACAAGATGCAATTCCAGAAAGGTCTGGCTCGCCTTGGCCCTTGGTGGCTGCTGCTCATCTGCCCCTGAAACACTGGGCCTCAGCTTTCCTTCCAATGGAAGAGAATCGTTGTTCACATCAAAGTGGGTATGGGCAAAACTGAAATTCGGCCTAAAAAATTCCATCTATCCAAGGATTGCTCCAAGGCAAAAGTAGCCAGGACACACAGGTCTGACTGGTCTTGTCCTGAGGTGATTTTCTTAGGTTATGAGCAGAATGTTTTCATTTCCAATACCTTGGAGAGGGCCCAGAGATCTCCCAAGGTGGGGTTTGGAGGCCTCAAGCACATGAGCACAATATAGGGACAGTGGGGCTCTGTGCTCAGTGGGGTGGAGACTGAGGACAGCAGAGAAGAGCCCTGGGAAGGAGTGAAGGGTGGTTTCAGAGATGGTGGCTCCTTTTGACATAGTAGAGAACAGCCAGAGAAAGAAAGAATAATGCAAAGGGCAGGTAGGGAGGGCCAGACAGGACCCAAAGAGAAAGGAATTTCCCTCCCAGGGCAGGGCTGTGGTGCAGCACAACCACAGCAGCAGCCTGGAGCAGCCCAAGGCTCTGTGTGGGCAGGCAGAGGCAGGCAGGAGGCAGAGCTGTCAGCAAAGGAAGGGCCCAGCCAGGTGGGGCAGCCGGGGGATGCCGACAGCCTGCAGGGACAGAGGCGCAGGGCAGGGACACCGTGGGACAGCCTGGGCTGCACAGGGCACAGGCATGGGCAGCAGCTGCAAGACAGCCCTGACAGAGCCAACATGGGCAGCACTTTGGCCATGGCTGCGGGGCCTGGGCCTGAGGCAGCAGCAGGAGACAAGTGACCCTTGCAGGCCTGGGGCCTCATTGCCTCCTTGTCCCTGCTCAGCAGCCTGGCAGGGGCCACCCCATGCTCCTGTCCTTGCCATTGCACAGCCCCACATGCCAGTGCCCATCCTGGGAAGAGCCCTGAGCAAGGAGGGAGGGACAGGATCTGCCTGGCCAGGGGCTGGGGCTCAGGCCTTGGCCGTTTGCATTCCTGAAACACATCCAGCTTTGGTCAGCACCAGAGACACCTTTGCCTTGTTTGTTCCCAGCTGTCATCACTGTCTGTAGGGTTCTGCTCTAACTGGAACCTGGGGACATTTTCTGAGTTGAGTTTCTCAGTGGGACCCATAAAAACTTCAAGAAACTTCAGAGTTTCAATTTAACTTTGAGTTCTTGAGAGGTTTTTTGAACACTCCTTCAGGGACTGAGTCTGATGTAAACAACATTAAAGCCTCGAGAGGGTCATTAAAGTCCTTGTGATGTGTCTGTGCTGCTGAGCTGGGCTGGGCTCCTGGCACAGAAGCAGCTCCTGGCAAACCAAGAAGAGGTTCAAAAAGACATTTCTCCTGAGGAGCAGCTCCTCTTTCAGCCCAGCCAGGCTGGGGCACTGCCTGAAGCCACCACAGAGGCACAGAGAGCTTCAATCAGTCAGGGCTGGGAAGGTGCTGAGAAGTGCCTCGGGCAGAATCACTGCCAGCCCTCGGCACAGGAACCTCTGGCTGCAGGACAATGCAGCTGCAGCTCCTGGAGCCATCTCCTAAAGCTGGAACATCCCAATGCCTCCAGACTCTGTGAGTAAATCTCTGAATATTTCTGGTGCAGGGGAGGTGAAATGCTCATGAAGCTTTGACATGCGGAGGAATGCTGGTCAGTCATAAAATATTTCCAATACAAGGATTTCATTAAATTCGGACATTTCCAAAGACTTTGTATTCAGTTTCCTAATATTGGAGAATGGCAGGGAGCGGGGACATTAATATTAAAGATTGATTGTGAATTATTAATTATGAAATTTTAAAAGTTCCTGAGACATTGGAACTGTTATTTTAGTTTTCCGTAGATTCACAGGAGATCGCTAATGTACTTTCAGCCACTCTGCCCACGGACAGCACCAGCATCCCCTTTGCTGGACCCATCAGGCTAAGTCTGAGCTGTCCTTTGTCCCATCTGCAAACAGAACCTGCCCCAGCCAGTGCCCTGCAAACAGGCAGGGTTCTGTCAGTCCAAGAAGAGTGCACAGAGTTTTGGGCTCTGTGAGTGCTGGCAGGGAGAGATCAGGCACAGGGAAACACCCGCAGGAGGGAAATCTCCAGGAAGCAGAGAGAAGATTGGACAATGAGAGAAAACAAAACCCAGCAATGCTGTGGCAGGGAGAGTTTAGAGATGCCCACAGGATCCCCTGCAGTGCAGTCCCTCCCTCTGAACAAGCCCCCTCCCTCCTGTGCCCCCAGCCCAGCCTGTGCCCTCAGGGCCTGGGCTCCAAGGCGTACAGCCCCTCCTGTGCAGGCAGAGCTGCAGCAAAGCTGTGGGGCAGCTCTGCAGCCCCGGGCCCAGTTCCCTCTGCAGAGCACAGGGCTGGGAGCAGCTGCCCAGCACTGGGGGTTCTGGCAGGGGGCACAGCTGGCTCAGGGTGACGCTGTCCCCAGTGCCCGGCTCTGGGCAATGCTGTCAGTGCAGCCAGGGAAGGAGCTGCATCTCCCTCAATCCAATGCCATCATAAGGACACTTGGAAGTGTCCCTGAGATTTAAGTCCAAGCTGGGAGCTTCAATCCAGAGTGCAAACCTGTCCTAAAGTATCTCTGAGTTGTATGATTGATGGGGAAAGGCAGAGGTGTTGTGACACTGAAAATGCTGCTGGGTTAATGAAATGAGCAACATGAGTCCTTGGCTACAAATGTGGAGCTGGGCTGTGGTGGATCCATCTCTTCTCAGCAGTACCTGGTGACATTTTAGGGAAAACATGGGAAGATGATCACTCTCCACCTGAGAAAGGTTAAAGCCCAGAGAAACTCTGTTTAGGTCAGAATGAGAGACCATCTCCCCTCACTCTCCTTTCATTACTTTGTCTCACAGAACTTACTCTGTTCTCCCTGAGTGCAGAAACAATGTAGAGGGTTTCTGATTTCCAAGAATACCAGGAGACAAATGGGGGGAGCTCAATCAGAAAACCTCAGAACTCTTAAACACAGAAGCCTGTTAATTAATAATTAAAATAATCCATGTGTGTTACAGAGGAGGGTGTACGGGAAATGGCTTTGATTTTGGTTACAAATATCTCCTCTAACACTTCACTGTCCTTTTCTCCATGAAGAGATCCCCACGTGTAGCCACGGCAAATGTCCAACAGCAGCTCCATCAGGCACTTCCTCCTGCTGGCATTGGCAGACACGCGGCAGCTGTAGCTCCTGCACTTCTGCCTCTTGCTGGGCATCTCCCTGGCTGCCCTCCTGGCCAACGGCCTCATCATCAGCGCCGTAGCCTGCGGCCACCACCTGCACACACCCATGTTCTTCTTCCTGCTCAACCTGGCCCTCGGCGACCTGGGCATGATTTCCACCACTGTCCCCAAAGCCATGCACAATTCCCTCTGGGATACCAGGACCATCTCCTACTCAGGATGTGCTACACAGCTCTTTTTTTTTGTGTTTTTCATGTCATTAGAGGTTTCCCTGCTGACCATCATGTGCTATGACCGCTACATGTCCATCTGCAAACCCCTGCACTACGGGACCCTCCTGGGCAGCAGAGCTTGTGCCCACATGGCAGCAGCTGCCTGGGCCAGTGCCTTTCTCCTTGCTCTGCTGCACACAGCCAATACCTTTTCCCTGCCCCTGTGCCATGGCAATGCCCTGGGCCAGTTCTTCTGTGAAATTCCCCAGATCCTCAAGCTCTCCTGCTCCAAATCCTACCTCAGGGAACTTGGACTTCTTGCTGTTAGTGTCTGTGTAGCCTCAAGCTGCTTTGTGTTCATGGTTTTCTCCTATGTGCAGATCTTCAGGGCTGTGCTGAGGATCCCCTCTGAGCAGGGACGGCACAAAGCCTTTTCCACCTGCCTCCCTCACCTGGCCGTGGTCTCCTTGTTTTTCAGCACTGCCTTTTTTGCCTACCTGAAGCCCTCCTCCATCTCCTCCCCATCCCTGGATCTGGCAGTGTCAGTCCTCTACTCGGTGGTGCCTCCAGCCCTGAACCCCCTCATCTACAGCCTGAGGAACCAGGAGCTCAAGGCTGCAGTGTGGAGACTGATGACTGGATGGTTTCAGAAGCATTAAACTGCTGGCCGTTTTCTGCAAGTCATTGTAATAAAAGTGAACTTTGATAGTTCTTGTTGAATTTGGAGGTTGGTTAATTCCTTTCATTCCTTTATTTTTTTAATAGGGTTCACAGAGAAATGCCATTGTTTTTGCCATATTTCGTTTTGTTTCTTTCCACCTTTGCTGTGGCCCCAGACTGTGTCAATGAGGAGCTCTGCCCCTTGGTGGCTTCAAGCGAACTAAAGGGTCTCCCAGAAGAGATCCTCTCATCAGAGACTTTTCACCACAGATCCCCCTTCTGTTACCTTCTCTGGAACTGCGGCAGCAATGTCTGGGTGCAGAGCTGGGGGCAGATCAGTGCTGGCCCAGCAGCTGTGCCAAGCAGCAGCAGCACTTGCTGTTGCCAGTGCTGCTGCCGTGGCCCTGCCCCGCTGCCCTGGTGGCCCTGGTGTTGCTGCAGGGCCTGAGTGCTCTTGGGGCCAGGCACAATCCTGGGGGTGGCAGTGCCGGGGCTGCAGCAGGGACAGGCCATGGGCACTGCTGGGGCAGCGCTGACGCCTCAGGCCAGGCCCTGGGGGCTCCAGGCTCCTTGCCCAGGCTCTCTCAAGAACACACCCAGGCCAATGCTCAGCACAGAAAACCCCCGTGAGCAGCCCCAGGCTGGCCGTGGGCAGGCTGGGGTCAAACAGCATGGCTGGGGCTCTGCAAGGGCCCTGGGGGAGATGGGAAGGAGCAGCAGAGCAGGGGCTGATCCATCCCCAGGGCGCTGGACAGCCCAGGGCAGCGTCCCAGAGCGTCCTCATGGAGCTGCCAACAACATCCCCCCTCTGCAGCCCTGGCCTCTCCCCCAGCTCACACAGGTGCCCCATCCTTGCAGGCACAGATACGGCAGCACTGGCTCAGGAGCCCCTGTTTGCATTGCACAGAGCAGGGGAAGCACCCCCATGCTGTTGCTGTGGGGACATGAACCTGAGGGAGCACAAATGCCATCAGCCTCTGGGGCCAGCAAGGGCTGGGGGACACCAGGGAAATCACTCAGGTTTATTGTGACAATAAATGGGGGGAGTAGAGCAATTCTAACCTGCACCCTAACACCACCTTGTCCCACCTGAGCCTCCTCTAGATTACACAACCACAGCTCCCTCATGTCTTTTCAACCAGACTTCTGTTCCAGACCCCTCCCCATCCTTGTTGCCCTTCTCTGGACATGTTCCAGCACCTCCATGGCCTTCCTAATTTGGGAGCCCAGAACTGGACACAGCCCTTGACGTGTGGCCTCACCACTGCCAAGAGCAGAGGAACAATCCCTGCCCTGCTCCTGCTGGCCACACCATTCCTGATCCAGCCAGGAGCCATTGGCCTTCTTACCCGCCTGGGCACACTGCTGGCTCATGTCCAGCCTGCTGACCATCAGTCCCTGCAGGTCTCGTTCTGCCTGGCCGCTGTCCAGCCACTCTGTCCCCAGCCTGTAGCACTGCAGGGGTTGTTGTGGCCAAAGTGCGGGACCCGGCACTTGGACTTGTCAAACCTCACCTTGTTGGATTTGGGCCCTGCATCCAGCCTGTCCAGGGCCCTCTGCAGAGCCCTCCTACCCTCCAGCAGATCCACACTCACACCCAGCTTGGTGTCTTCTGAAAATTTGCTGATGCTGGACTCAGTCCCCTCATGCAGATCATCAGTGCAGACATTGAAATCCACGCTGGCTGGCTCTGACCCCTGGCCATCCTGTGGGTGCCCTGTGATGGCACTCAAGTTGATCTGTTCCATAACCTTGCCGGGCACCCAGGTCAGGCTGACAGGCCTGGAGCTCCCCTGATCCTCCTTCCAGCCCTTCTTGGGGATGGGCTCACATTGGCACCTCCAGTGCTCTGGGACCTCCCTGGTGAGCCAGCACTGATGGTAAATGATGGAGAGCAGCTTGGGGAGCTCATCCACCAGTGCCCTCATCCCCCTGGGATGGATCCCATCTGATCCCATACACCTGTGAGCATCTGAGTGGCTCAGCAGGTCCCCAGCTGCTTCCTCCTGGATTACAGGGGGCTGTTCTGCTCCCTGTGCCCATCTACCAGCTCAGGAGAACACTTGTCCTGAGGAAAACTTCACTTATTGTTGAAAATTGAGAGTAAGAAGGGATTAAATACTTCAGTCTTTCCCTCTTCTTTAGTTACTTCATTCCCCACTCTATCCAACAATGAATAGAGGTTCTTCTTACACTTCCTTTTGCTATAATTTATTTATACAAATATTTTTTATTATTTTTCACCCAAGTGGTCAGGTTAACCTCTAATTGAGGTTTCACATCTCTGTTTTTCTTTCTGCATGGCCTAACAACATTTTTAACAGACTCTGATTTGCCAGACCTTCTCTCCAAAGGTGATGCACCCTCTTTTTTCTGCTGAGTTCTCATGAAAGCTCCATGCACAGCCAGGACAGTAATTTTCCTCGCTTGCTCATCTTTTGGCACCAAGGGACAGGCTGCTCCTTCCCCCTAATAATTAGTTTCTTTAAGTGTGTCCATCTTTTCCTGGACCCCTTTGTTTTTAAGTGCTGTTTCCCTTAAATAATCAGTCCCTGATTCAGTACTCTCCAAATCTGCATCCTGAATAGGCCAAGGTCTGCCCTCTCTAATTCCAGTGTAGACATTTTGTTGATACCCCTCCTTCTTTCACAGGATATTGAAAACTCCAGTATTTTATGGTCACTGTATCCCAGGCAGCCTCCAACCAGCACATCTCCACCAGCCCTTCTCTCTTTGTGAACAGCAGCAGACAGAGCTTTTCTTGGGAGTGGGATTGTTACCAAAAAATTGGCAAAATAATACAACTCCATAACCCCAATGTAGCACTAAGAAGCAGCAATCTTTATTTGGCTGCATGCACAGGGGGATAGCTCCTCCCAAAGCTCTGCATGCTGAGTACAGGAAAGTTTCTGTTTATATTCTGTATTTTGCACACATATGCATTGATTGTCCTGGACTAAACATACTTATGATAATCATTTCCCCAAAATCATTAACATATTTCCCCTCCCCTTTACCCATGCATTCTCCTGTCCTGGGGGTCTCCCTGGTGGTCCCTGGGGGTCGTGGACCCCAATGTTCCAGTGGGCCGGGCTGAGCTGGCAGGACACTGAGGCTGGTGAATTTCAGTTCCCCTTCTTACACAATGGGCATTGTGTGGTTTCCATAGGCCTGAGGTTCTGGAGAACCAGCATTGTGTGTGCTCACCTGGTGCAGCCAATTTATCATCTGGTAACATGAGGTCACAGAGTGGGCTATGAGATCACAGAGTAGGTTATGGGAGGTCATCGAGCAGCTGCGACATCATAGACAGTCTCTGTGACATCACAGAGACAGGTGTGACATCACAGGGCAGAGGACTGACATCACAGAGCAGACTATGACATCACAGAGTTGGCTGTGACATCAGAGACGAGCCATGTGACATTAGATAATGGGTTGTGACATCACAGAGAAGGCTGTGACATCGGGGGGGGTGGCTGTGTGACATCACAGGAGGGAATGTGTGACTTCACAGAGTGTGTTGTGGCATCAAAGACCAGCTTAGCAATATCTGAGAATAAACTATGACATCACAGAGCAGGCTGTGACATCATAAAGCCATCTGTGAAATCACAGGAGGGCTGTGTGACATCACAAGAGGGCTGTGTGAGGTCACTGGGTTGGTCTCTCTTCCCCAGCCCTCCCTCACAGTTTTCCCCTAGAAGTCCAATGCTGTTCATGCCCAGCAGGGTTCCTGTCCCCTGGTATCTCCCTGGCCCACCTGGAGCTGCAGCCTCCACCAAAGGATGTTCCACAAGATCAACCCCAAAACCTGACACAGGGACGAGAGGCTGGGCTGTGTGACCAGGACATCAAGGACAGGGATTATCCAGGTCAGTGGGACCTGGGTTGGGTTCCCCAGGGCAGGAAAGATGTCTGGCAGCTGGAGCAGGGTCTGGGAAGGGCCTCCAAGGTGGGGCTGGAGCCCTTGGGCTGTGAGCAGAGGCTGAGGGAGCTGGGCTTGTCCAGCCTGGAGCAGGGAAGGCTGAGGGGCTCCTCATCCCAGCCTGGCAGTGCCAGCACGGAGGGGATGGAGAACACAGAGCCAGGCTCTTCACAGGGGGACCTAGGGGGAGACAAAATCCAATGGGAAGGGGAAAGAGGGGAGATCAGCCACGACAGGAGGAGTTGAAATGAGTCAGGCTGGTTTCAGCATTTCTTCAACACCAAAAGCAGCCTTACCCCCTTGTCCATCCACCAGTGACATCTTAAAAAATTGGGAATTATTCAGGCTGTTTTATCCCACTTCACCCAGAGCATCCTGATACATCAGCTTAAGTATATTTATATCGGTAACAGAATCATCTTTGTCTAAAATTGGTTTTGTACAAAAATCCCTTTGTGAATGGTGGACATGTCAGATGCTGCTGGCATATCTCACATTGCTGAGAGAAGAGTTTCAATGTGTCTTAAATTGTATCATGTTTACATTTTTTATGTTGGCCATGAAAAGAAACTTTCTGTACCTCTGAGTCTCACCAGTTCCTGACCCCCAAAGGACACAAACCTGGTGAGTTCTGGTTCCCACTCCACTGGTGGCACCTGCACCTCCCTCCATGGCGAGAGCAGAGCTCCCTTGTCCCAGAGAGTCCCTGGCAATGCAGGGATGAAGGAAACAGGACAGGCTGTGGGGATCGGGGCAGGGCACAGCCAGGGATTTGGGGTGGTTGTGAGCTCAGGGCAGGACGTGGCCCTTGGCCTTGGTGAACCTCATCCCATTGTCCTGGGCCCATGTCTACAGCCTGTCCAGATCCCTCTGCAGAGCTTCGTGCCCTCCAGCACAGCCACACTGCCACCCAGCTTGGGCTCACCTGGGAAGTGACTGAGGGTGCCCTCGATGGCCTTGTTCAGATCAGCAATAAAGAGATTTCACTGACCTGGCTCCAATTCTGAGCCCTGGGGACACCCCTAGATGTGACTCCATTCCTCAGCTGGTCTGAGTGCCAGGGGTTGGATGAGGGAAATGGTGGGGAGGGGGTTGGGACAAAGTGTGATTGATTCTCAGCCATGAAGGGTCTTGATTTTCATATCTGTTCAGACTGCATGAGGAGGGGCAGGGGATCATTATCAACTGGGGATTGCTATACCAGTTTTAAAAGGGAAAAAGAAAACTAAACAGGACAAAACAATTCTCCTGTCATTGTTTTCAATATAGTAGATTCACTTTGAATACACTTCTGGAATCTTTCTAATTAACCACAGAAGAATTCAAGACTTGAATTATTCCCATGGGCTTATCTTGTTTGGGTGTTTTGAACAAATGTTTATGAGCCTTTGTCACTATATTTCACAACTGAAGAGCTCAAGAAAGAAGAGGCCTCTGAAAAAGTAAAATTCATCAGCACCTCCAAAGGTGCTGAGGATCCATCCCCATCAGAGCAGCAATGAACAGAAATGGGCACAGCTTTGTGGCTGCCCCAGCTTTGGCATGGGCCCTGGGCCTGGAGCAGGAGCAGCTCTTGAGGGCCCCAAGGCAGCGGCTCGTGTGCTGCCCTGGGCAGATGGGATGCCAGCAGGGGCTGCAGAGCTCTCGGCACCTCAGCCCGAGGGGAGCAGGGCAGCCAGGGAGCCTCCTTTGGCCTTGGCCAAGCACCTTCCCCCATGGCTGGGGCTGAGTCCTGTGGCAGCTGCAGCTGCTGCTGTGCCCTTGCCAGGGGCTGAGGCCGTGGGGCAGTGCCCAGAGCAGCCTGGCCTGAGCAGAGCTGTGGGGCCAGAGCCAGCTGGGCTGGGCTGGGGAGAGGCCCTTGGTGCTGCCCAGAGCTCAGGGCAGCTGGCAGAGCATGCAGGGAGCTGGGCTTGGCTCAGAGAGATGGCCCAGAAACCATCAGTGTCCATCTCAGCCTGGCTGAGCGTGCAGGGGCCAAGAAGAGCAGCCCAGGGTCTGCAAGTTCTCTGGGTGGGAGCTGAGCTTGTGAGCCCTTGAGCCCTGCCAAGTGCTGGGGCTGCATCTCCAGCTCCAGAGGAGATGTGACAGATGGGAGCAGAGACAAATCATTCCTGCTGCATTCTTTCTTGTGTTTGCTTACACAGGTGACTTGGATCCATATGCAGAGGAGGTGTTATGTGTCAGATAACACTGGTAGAGTGAGAAGAATATTGTTATTTACCCGAAAATAATATTTCATGCGTAATACACAATAAGTAATTAAAGATACATATGATCAGAAGAGCGTCTGAGTTTTTCAGAGGAGGAAAGACTCATTGGTACTTCCCATAGCCAAACCTGTTCAAATACTTTGCTCAGGGCTTTCTTGAGATGAGAGTAAATGAGCAGAGGCCAAGTCCAGCCAGAGCTCTCTGTCCTGGCAGCTTTTGTCTGGGACACCCTGTGCATATAGGGAATTTTTTGGGGGAGTTTCAATTTTGACCATGGACAGCTGGACAAAGGGATGGTTCTTTTCCATAGGAAGGAAAGCACAGAGCCCCAGCTCTCCAGGAGCTGATGAGAGGCAGCACTCAGCATGCCAAGTTTAGCTGGACCTGTCAGGTTGCCCCTGGGAGGCCAAACCGGCCAGACCTGTTCCATCTCCCCTTGGCTCCACAAGGCCCTGCAGTGTCACAATGTTCTCCTTGCTTCTGCAGTGTCACAATGGCCCCGTGCTTCCATGAGGCCCTGCAGGGTCACAGTGGCCCTTTGGTTCCGTGGAGCCCCACAGTGTCACAATGTATTGGGAAAAAAAGGCTCCCAATATTACCAGTTAGATTGTGCCTGGGCCAGTCTGACCCTCGCTGCTGGGCCAAAGGCAGCAACTGCGGTGTGTCACCCCAGAGATACCTTGGCTTGCTGGTGGTTGCAGCTGGGCACTGAACAAGTCCAGGCTTGTAAGGGACCCCGTTACCTCAGGAGGATAGCTTCAGGCGATGGTGAAGAGAAAAAGGAGAGGATTCTGCTGGAGGGTTTAATGTCCAGAGGTTTATTCCATGGTTACAGAGGTCTGAATGTGAGGACCTGCTCCAACAGAACGCTGACCGCATGGTCTCATGACCTTTTTAAGCTCAGGGACAGGGGGAGGGGAGGTACAGGTGAGCCACCAACCAGGTGAGAGGGGCAGGGTCTCAGGGGAAGATGACACCCAGACAGGCCAATGACCTCTGGGTATAGGGGCATCCTTTGAACTTGACCAACCACACGATGCCTTGCTGGAACGTTTAGCCTGATTGACAGGACTCACTCAGCATGGGGGTAAGGGGGAAGGGATTAGACTTATAGGCACACCTGGGAAAGTGACCTGGAAGGCCAAAATGGGACATCACAGCACACCACAACAACAATGGTCTCCATGATTCCATGGGGCCTTGCAATGCCACAATGCTCTCCATGGATCCACAGTGCCCCCAGGATCACAACGGCCCTTTGGCTCCACGAGGCCCTGAAATGCAGCAAGGGCTCTTGGCTACAAAAAGCCCTGCTGCTCCACACTGGACCCTTGGGACCATGCAGACCAACAGAGCCACAGTGATGGCTTTGGTACCACAAAGCCCTACCGTGTCACAGTGGCCCCTTCATTTCACCAGGCCCCACAGTGTCACAATGGTCTCCATGGTTCCACAGGTTCCCTACAGTGTCACCACAGGAAGGAAACCACAGAGCCCCAGTATTTCAGGTTCTGTTGAACTGCAGTCACCAGAGGCCTAGGACAGGCAGACCTGTCTATCCCGGCAGGTTTGTTTGGGAGCAACTCTTGGATATTTGAAATTTTATATGTGAAATTTTTATATTTATATGTGAAATTTTTATATTTATATGTGAAATTTTATATTTGAAATTTTATATGTGGAATCCAAATTTCAGTCATTTTTACCTGGAGGAGAAGGTCCCTTCTTTTCCACAGAAAGGAAAGCCCAGAGCCCTTGTGTTTGGAAGGCAGGTGAGAGACCACCCTCAGGAAGACAGGGCCAGCCAGACTTGTTGGCAATGGCAGCTTTTCTCTGGCAGCAATCCCTGGACATTGGCAATTTTGCAGAGGGAATCCTGTTTTGGCCGTAGATGCTTGAATGAGAAGGGCAGTTCTTTTCCATTTGAAAGTCAGCTCAGACCCCAGGGTTTAGGGGTACATAAGAAGAGACCCTTGACATGCCAAGTTGGACCAATCAGGCCAAGCCAACCAGACCTGTTCCCTGTTCCCTTGGATTCATGGGGCCCTGCAGTGTCACAGTGGTGGTGTCATATTGGAGCCTTGGTACCATGAGGCCCAGATGTGTCGCACTGGCCTCTTGTTTCCATGGGGCTCCACAGAGTCACAATGGTCCCTTGCTTCCATGAGGCTTGGCAGTGTCACAGGGGTCTTCTTGGTGCAGCAGTGTCACAGTGGACCCTTGGTTCCATGGGGACTCAGAGTGTCAGAAGGGTCTCCCTGGTGTCATGAGGCCCTGCAGAGCCCCTGGATTCAACAAGTGTCACAGACATGTTTTCATAAAAATCCTTTCTTAAGGATTTTCCCTTCTGGGAAGCTGAGGCCCCAGAAAAAGAATGTAAACAATGGTTATCTGCTGCTGTGAAATGCAACAGGTGCACCTGTGATTGGCCCATGTTGGATGTGTATAGTTAATGGCCAATCAAGGAGTGAGCTCTCTCTGGGACAGAGTTGGAGAGAACTCCTTTGTTATTCATTTCTTTTCTGTTCTTAGCTTAGCTAGCCTTCTGAGAACTTTTCTCTCTATTCCTTTTAGTATAGTCATAATGTAATATATATATATCATAAAAGAATAAATCAAGCCTTCGGAACATGAGGTCAACATTCTTGTCTCTCTCTTCATCCTGCAACCCTTGTGACAACTGTGACAAATGAGGCCTCCAAGTGTCATCATAACCTCCAGGATTCCATGAGGCCCCACAATGTCACAATGGACATTTGGTTCCATGGGGTCCTGAACTGTTCGATGGATCCTTAGTTCCATGGGGCCCTGGAGTGTTACAATGGACTCCTTGATTCAATGGTGCCAACTGTGTGACAACTGCCCCTTGGCCTGCCAAGACTCCATAGTGTCACAATGGTTCCTTGCTTCCATGAGGCCTTGTAGTGTCACAATGGTCTCCATGACCCCATAAGGCCTGCAGTGTCACAACAGACCATTGGTTTCACTGAGCCCCACAGTGTCACTATGGTCTCCTAGGCTCCACAAGGCCCAGAAGTGCCACAATGGCCCTTTGGTTTCACAAGGCCTCCAAGTGTAAAAATGGCCTCCATGGTTCCATGAGGCCCTGCTGTGTCACAATGGACCTTTGGTTCCATGATCCCCCAGAGTGTCACAATGGTATCCTTGGTTCCCTGGTGTCAGAATGGATCCTTCATCCCATGGACACCCACTGTGTTCACTGCAGTCCCCTTGATTCCACCAGGCCCTGCCTTGCTCTAATGGCCCCTTGGTTCCAGTGGGTCCCAAAGTGTCACAACAGTCTCCATTGTTCCATGAGGATCCACAATGTCACTTGCTCCCCTTGGCTCCACAGGACCCCACAGTGGAACAATGGACTCTTGGTTCCATGAGGTTTCTCACTCCCAATGGTCTCCTTGGATCCGCAGTGTCACAGCGGCTCCTTGGATCCGCAGTGTCACAGCGGCCCCTTGGCTCCGTGTGGCCACGCTGTGTCACAATGGCTCATGGTTCCATGAGTTTCCACAATAGAAAAGGGTCATGTTGGTTCCATGAGATTCTGCAGTGTCACAATGGACCCATGGTTCCACCAGGCCTTGCTGTGTCACAACGGCCCCATGGTTCCAAGAGGTTTCTCAGGGTCACAATGGTCTCTTGGATCCACAGTATCACAATGGACCATTGGTTCAATGTGGCCCCAATGTGCCAAAATGGATTTTGGTTCCAGGGGGTTCCACTCTGTCAGAATGCACCTTTTGTTCCATGAGTTGGCACAGTGTCACAGCTGACTCCTTGGTTCTGTGAGGCCCCACCATCACCAAATCTCTGAAAGATAAGAATAAGTCATCTTAGCACTCAATTGCTATTTCAGAGGGTATAATTTATTCAGGCCTGAGGTCAAGGAGGCATAACTTGCAACCTCACGTGGACATGTAATTCTACCCATTGGCCCTGCCAGAGCCAACATGGGTAGCACTTTGGCCATGGCTGCTGGCCCTGGGCCTGAGGCCACAAGGGGACAAGTGACCCTTGCAGGCCTGAGGCCTCATTGCCTCCTTGTCCCTTCTCAGCAGCCTGGCAGGGCCCACCCCATGCTCCTGCCCTTGCCATTGCACATCCCCACATGCCAGTGCCCATCCTGGGAAGAGCCCTGAGCAAAGAGGGAGGGACAGGATCTGCCTGGCCAGGGGGCTGGGGCTGAGGCCTTGGCCGTTTGCATTCCTGAAACACATCCAGCTTTGCTCAGCACCAGAGACACCTTTGTCTTGTTTGTCCCCAGCTGTCATCACTGCCTCCAGTGTTCTGCTCTAACTGGAACCTGGGCACACTTTCTCAGTCGTGTCCCTCAGTGGGACACATTAAAACTTCATGAAACCTTGGAGTTTCTTTGTGATTTGGAGTTCTACAGAAGTTTTTTGAACACTATCTCAGGGACTGAGTCTGAGGTAAAAAACTCCAAAGCCCCAAGAGCATCATTAAAGTTTTGCTAGTCAAGTTATGGAGAAAGATTTCAAAAAGTTTGTAAGAAATATCTACTACTATTTCAAGATATGTGTTTTATTACTGTTCTCTTTAGAGCAGAGGTGGTTGCAGCATTTTGTGATTTATATTGACCCAGGGTCTCTCCTCAGCAGCTCTGGCTTGCTCACAGAAGCTGTGGCTGGAGCTCTGAGCCAGTGTGGACAACCTTGCTCCACATTGCCCAGCCCCATCCTGTCTGTCCTCACTGCCCTGGGCCCTGCTGTGCTTGCAGAGCTGGCTGCACCCAGCCTAAGAAGGGTTTTCCCTTTTTGTATTTTTTGCAGCAATCTCACACTCCTGAGTTTCCCCACTGCAAACAAACACACTGCTCAGGTGTGTGCCAGCCCCAGGTGCCACCAAAGGCACTGCAGAGCTGCCCTGGGCCAGCTGTGAGGGTGGATCATCAGCCCAAGCTGCACTGGGCACTGCAAGGGGCTGTGGCCATGGGCACTGCACTGACCCCAGTGCTGGGTTTGGCTGCCACGGCCACTGTGAGAAATGAAACTGTGCTTGGAAACACTGGGGAGGACTGGGACATACTGGGGAACACTGGGAACACTGTGGGAGACCCTGGGACACACTGGGAGTGACACTGGGGAGGACTGGGATAACCTGGGAACACAAGGAATGCTGAGGGGGAATCTGGGTGGAGTGGGATGGACTGCAGGGGTACACTGGGACATACTGCGAGTGATACTGGTGGGTACTGGGGACACTGGGGTGATTGCAGGGAAGACTGGGGACACTGGGGCATCCTGTGTATGATATTGGGATGAACTGGAAGGGACTGGGAATAAACTCAGGTGTATTGGAAGGGACTCCGCTGTACTGGGAGGGATTGGAGAAGCACTGGGATTGAACTGGGGTCTACTTGGGATGAACTTGTCTGTACTGGGGATGAACTGGTCTGTACTGGGAGGGACTGGAGGAGGCTGAATTGGCTCTTCCCGCCTCAACCACATTCCATTTGCCGAGCCTCCCGCCCATCACCGACCGCAGCTAATCAGCACCAGGGATCAGCATTTTGGAGGCGGTGCCTGGAGTTGGCGCTATCTTTTATTATTGCCTACAACTCTCGTCACGCCCTGCGGCTTGATGGAGCTTCATTGCCGGTGGGACTACCATGCCCATCATGCATCGCGCTCCACAGAACCCCCCCCCCCCCGATCCGCCCCCATCTGTGCCATAAGTGTCCCTCAGACCCTCCAGGATCCCTCAGTGCCACCTCAGCGCCCATTTGGGACCCCCAGAAGTGTCCCCGGACCCCCTGAGTGCTCCCAACCCCACAGATGCCCGGTACAGCCACTTCTGGGAATTCATGTCCTCTCATCCCTCGCGCCCTCAGACCCCCCTCAGAACACAGTCCCGTGCCTAAAACTCCTGCCGTGCCCTGCACCCTAAAGAGCCTCGTTAATGCTCCCCAAGCTCCTGAACTTTTTATGTTCCCCCCGAGAGCCTGAGGTCGCGGCTCGGACGCAGAAGTGTCCCCCAGAAACCTTCCCAGACGCCCAAATGCCGCGTTTGAGCCACTTCCGGGACTACGGCTCCCATTATGCTCTGCAGCGCATGTCCAGTGCTTTTACAGCCGGGACTTTATCTCCCATCATGCCCCGAGATCCACTGAGAGCCATTGCAGCTGCCCCTATAACTCCCGTGATGCTCCGCGGCCATGTTAAGCTGTATTAGACTCATGCTTACAACTTCCATCGTCCCCCGTGCCCCCGTGCCCCGTTCGAGACCCCAAGGGCCCACCCGGACCCTGAAGGGCTCCAAATTCCCCTCCCTGACCTCCAAGGGCTCCCCTGGACCCCCAAGTGCTGCTCCGGACCCCGAACTGTCCCTCAGAATTCCTGAGTGCCCCTCCAAGTGCCCACCCAGCTACCCCAAGTGTCCTCCAGACCCTTCAAGTTCTGTCTCAATTCCCTCCCAGACCCAGAACTGCCCCAAATGTGCCCCAGAAAGTTCTCCATGGACCCCAAAGTGGCCTTTTTTACCCTGTCTGGGAAAATGAAAAAAGATAACAAAACGATTTTAAATGGGACTAATTAGCATAAAGGAGAAATCAAGAGCCACACTGGACAGTGAATTAATGAAGGGAATTGTGTTACTTAGAACCAATGACCAATAAATTTTTTGCTTGCTAAAAAGGTATGGGTTTTTTAATTTAAACATTCAAATTCGGTAATACAAATATAGAATATTAATATTATAAATAAGAAAAATAATAATTATTTTTTTAAGTCAGTAATTTTTTTTAAGGGGAAATGCATAATTATTTTTATGTTTTGGGATGTCAGTCTGTAAGAGACAGTCCAAAGATCCCTCATCTGCCTCACAGCCGCCGTCAAGGATGGAGATTGAAGCCCTCCCCAAGGACTGAGACTGAGACCCTTCAAATTCTAACCCAGGGGTGCTGGCCTGACTGGAGCGGGATGTCTGCCATGGGAAGCGGGATGTTTCCCATAGGAACCAGTCCTGAAACAACAGGCCCCGCTCACTGCTGGCACCGGTTTGTGCTGTTCAGAACTGGGCTGTCTTTACCTGTTCCCAATGGATTTATTCTCCACTGTTCCCTCCATGTGCCGTCCTGCTCCCCTCCCGGCGGTAGATTATAAAAGAGTCCTGAGTGAACCAAAGTCTTTGAGACTCTCCCCGATGTGACCAGACAGATTTATTGGCCAGACCACGAGGATCTCATCTCATCTCTCTGTTGGCAGCTATTCCCCCCCTCCTTTTCTCTGTCTCTCTATCCTTTATCCCCATTCTAATCCTTCTGTTGCATGTGCTGTGGGCACTCAATAAAAGGTGCATTTGTTTTGGTCAATACTGAAAGTCCCCTGCTGTGGGTCTTTGCACCCTGAGATCAGTGAAACGAACCATCGTGCCCCCCCTTGTACCAGGGGATGGTGACACGGCCTGATGGGGTTGCTGCCCACAGCGTGTGAACGTGATCTTCTTGGTGGCGACTGCACTGCTTCATCTGCTCTTGCTTTCTGGTCTCCCTATCCCAGAATTACCTTTGCCACCTGCTTTTCTTATATTGGGGATCTCTGTAGTTCCTTCAATAGTCAGCCCTTCCTAAATTCACTCTTGGAATAGGGGATTATCACCTCCCCATCGTATCGAGTGCATTCGAATGTACTTGAATGCATTTTGCCTGCATTCCAAATATGGTCCCTGTTTTTGATTTACTGGGAAATCTCTGTTTGTCTTTTCTACCTCTGTCGAGGCTGGGATTGAAGGTACTTGAGATGATATTTGGTGTTCAGATTCAGGTGGTTTTTGTTTCTTATCAGTGACGCAGCCTCACACCCATGAGTTCTGCAGCCTTTCATCTAACGCAAAAAATGGCTCATTGTCTCTTGTTACAAGGCCTGGATGGTTCCAAGGAGACCATGATGATACTGGAGATCCAAGGAGACCGTGGTGACACCAGGGACACTCATGGAACCATGGGCATTGTGACACAGCAGGGCGTCATGGAACCACGGAGTGAATTGGGATTCTACCAAACCTCATGAAACCGAGGGCCCATGGTGACACTGAAGAACGTCAGGGAACCAAGAGTCTCTTGTGACACAGGGGTTACTCATGAAACCATGGAGACCATTTTGAAACTTCAAGGCCTGATGGAACCAAAGGGTCATTCTGGCACTTCTGAGCCTTGGAACCAAAGGCACCACAGTGACACCATGGGGCTCTGTGGAACTAAGGGGCCATGGTGACATTGTGGAGTGTCACTGGACCAACTGTCCATGGTGACACTGCAGGGCTTGATGGAATCATGGACACCATTGTGACACTACAGGGCGTCATGGAAGCAAGGGGCCATTGTCACACTCTGGGGCCTCTTGGGATCCAAGGGTAGTTGGGATACCATGGAAATTATGGCAACTGTGGCACCATGAAACCAAGGAGACCATTGTGACCCTACAGGACCCCATGGAACTAAGGATTCATGGAACAGTGCAGGACACATGGAACCGAGGGGCCATTGTGAAGCTGTGGAACCAAAAGAGCCCATTGTGACACTGTGGGCCCCCATGGATCCAAATGTCCATTTTGACATTGCAGGGCCCCATGAATCCTGGAGACCACTGTGAAACTTTGGGGCTTTGTTGAATGATGAAGTGTCCCTGCAGGGCCTGATGGAACCAATGAGACCCCATAGAACCAAGGGTCCACTGTGACCCTGTGGTACCAAGGTGTTGTGGGTTGACCCAGGCCAAATGCCAGGCATCCATGTGGGCTGCTCACTCACTCCCCTCTGCAGCTGGGCAAAGAAAATTAAGAGTTTGTGGGTTGAGATAAGGACTGGGCGAGATCACTCATCAAATACTGTCCTGGAAAAACCAGCTTAGCTTTGAGATGTGAAATTCTTTTATTACTAACAAAGTCAGAGCAGGAAAAGAGGAAATAAAATAAGCTACTCACCTCCCTCCTTCCCAGCTCTGCCTCCCACCCCAGCAGTGCAGGGAGTCAGGGAATGGGGGTTATGGTCAGTTCATCACCCATGGCTTCTGCCCCTGCTCAGGGAGAGGAGTGGTTCCCCTGCTGCACCGTGGGTCCCTCCCAAGGGAGACAGTTCTGCAGGAGCTTCTCCCATGTGAGTCCATTTCAGGGGCAGCAGCCCTCTGCAAACTGCTGCAGTGTGAGTCCATGCCAGGGACAACAGTCCTTCCCAAACTGCTGCAGCATGGGTCACTCTTCCAGGGGGTGCATTCCTCCAGGGACAGGCTGCTCCAGCCTGGGAGCAGGGCCCCTCTCTCCATGGCTCTCCTGCAGGGTGCCTGGGTCTCCAGGGCCTGGAGCAACTCCTGCCCCTCCTTCTGCACCGACCTTGATGTCTGCAGAGTTGTTCTTCTCACATGTTCTCCCTCTGCTCTCCTCTGGCTGGAGTTAAAACTGCGCCACAATCTCTATTTTGATTTCTTTTTCAATCTGTTATCACAGAGGCATTGCCACCATTTGTAACTGGCCCAGCCTTTGACAGCTGCAGGTCCATCTTTGAAGCCACCAGGAATTGGCTGTGCCAGACACGGTGGAAGCTTCCAGCAGCTTCTCACAGGAGCCGTCCCTGTGCCCCCTGTGAAATACAAAGCTGTGTTTCGTGTCAGGTACATACAGGCAACATGGTATTTGTGATTGTAATATGGGTTAAAACCGACCATGGGACAGTTATAAAGACAAATTCTAATAATTACTGAGGAAAGCAAAGCATGGAAGAAGGCCTTTGAGCCTATCTTTTGTTCATAATTAACCTTTATAAGTCTTAAGTTTGATTTAGGAGCATTTGAATCAAAGCTTTAAGAATGTTGCTTTTTGACAGGAACTTTCTGCTTGTAGTTAAGCCTTAAAGAGTTTTGCAATAATAACCTTTTGAAGTATAATTTTAGAATATTGCTTTTAGTAAGAGTCTTTGAAACTATAGCTTTAGAATATATGAAAGGAAACATGCTCATCTCACATCTTAACAAAACAGAGAAAAGCAGCTTGAGAAAGGAAAATGAACATCAACTCAAGGAATAATAGTTTCGACCAAGGGAAGCTGGACATGACTGTTATGAGATTTATAGTCTCTGCAATTAAATGGTGGGCCCACATCTGGAGAGCTGGACCTCACCATCTGGGAGATTTGTTCCTTCTTTTGGAAACCGGACCATCACCATCTGGTGATATTCCTTTCTGGGATACATCCTGAGAAAAAATACACCACAATAGGTATAGAATTGTGACATAAAAATTGGGAATAGAAACTGCTGGGAAAACTGATGAGTACCCCTATAAATACCTGTATGCCTCAACTATCAGTGTGCAGTTGGAGGGAAAACATCCCCCACTGTACCCAGCGCTGTATTGCTCTTACTTTACAATATTAAATTAATTAATTAATTAATTGCTGCTTGAATATTGGCCTAGTCAAGGTTCTCATAACACCCCTGTGGTGGGAGCTGGGAGGGAAGAAGGGGACACTGGCCTGTCCCTCAGGGCAGGCGCGGCTCATTTGCTAACTGCCCGTGCCTCCCAGCTGAAAACTTTCAAACTCAGTGTTTTTCTGGGACACAACATTTTTCATGGACTGATTGACGTTTGGTCAGGGGCTTCTCACTGGGATTTGAGGAGCCTGACTCCCCTCACGTGCACCAGTGGCGTGGGGGATGTGGCTCCCAGAGGTGCTGCCTCTGTCCACAAGCCCGGAGGGGATGGGGATGGGGATGATGTTGAGGAACAGAAAACAGGAACACTGGAATTTGAATCGTGGGGTTTGGTGGGGGGGTGGACAGCCAGCATCGCTCACTTGTTCTGGGGAAAGAAGACCCGCAGATCCGAGATGGAGATCCCAGGGAAAACTTCTCCTTCCCAGCTGCTGGTGTGCACTGGTGGTTCTGGGGGGAGAGGGAAAAAGCGTTTGGTCACTCCTGCTGCCGAGACACTGGCAGCACGGTGGGGATGGGCTGTGAGAACAAAGACCCCGCCCTGCAGGCCAGGTCTGGGCTGTTTGGCCTGCCCACCGCCAGGTCTGGGGACTTTGATCCCCCTACTCAGACCTGGGGCTCTGTTCTGTGGGCCAGGTCTGGGGTCCTTGGTCTGCCCACTCGGACTGGGGCCAGGGACTCTGTCCCACCCAGTGGTGCAGGTCCAAAAAATCCTCTGCTGCTGCTGCTGCTGCTGATCATTCTGGAAAAAAAAAAAAAAAAGAAAATAAAGAAACAATAAAAAGGTGGTCAGAGCTACCAGCTCAAAGTACTGGAAAGCCACGAGTCAGACTCAGCCTAAGTGAGGGCTGTGGCCAAGGCATTCCAGAAATTTTCTCAATATTGTTTCATAAATATCAATGGATTTTTTTTTTTTTTTTTTTTTTTTTTTAGTTATTGGTGATTTTTCTTTAGCAGTTCTTTGTTTCAGGATTCTGCAAGTCTGTTTCAGGACCAAAAGGGATCATTCAGGGATGTCAAAGATCAACATCTCCAATGACTGGGATTGTACTGGGATACTACACGGATCATACTGGGAGCAGCTGGGCCCATGCTGGGGCAGACTGCGACCACACTGAGGAAGACTGGATCATACTGGGATCATACTGGGATGGAGTAGGAGCCTGCAGGGGGCAATTGAAACCATACTGGGGACAGATGGGATATACTGGGAGTGACTGGGATCATTCTGAGAGTGACCAGGAGCAGCTCTGAGCAACTGGGATCATGCAAGGAGCAACTGGGAGGAACTGGGAGTCACTGGGTGCATGTTGGGGGTGATTGAAAGCAACTGGACTTACACTGGGATGAACTGGTATCATGCTGGAGGTGACTGGGATCATACTGGTAGTGTGAGTGCAGCTACACTGAGGCTGACTGGGAGTGGTTGTGAGCAAATGGGATCATGCTGGAAGGAACTGGGAGTGACTGGGAACCTGCTGGGAGTAACTGGAATATGCTGGGAGAGGTTGAAACCACAGTGGGGGGAAATGGGAGCAACTGGAACCACATTGGATGATGATGGGAGCAGCTGTGCCCGTGCTGGGGTCATACTGGAACTGACTGCGATCATACTTGGAGTGACTTGAAAAGTATTAGGGATATCTGAGAATGACTGGGATCCTACTGGAATCTGACTGGGAGTATCTAGAAAGGTGCTGGCTGTAACCGGAACCATGGTGGAGGTGACTGGCAGCAACTGGGCGCATACTGGGAATGACAGAGGGTCACTGGGCAGGACTGGAATCATACTGGGAGTATCTGGGAGTGACTGGAGTCATACTGGGGGGGACTGGGTGCAACTGGGATCATCCTGAGAGCCACTGGGATCCTGACTGGAGGGTACTGGGAGCTACTGGGCCCATGTTAAGAGGAAAATGTGGACATATTTTCAAAAGTGGGAGCAACTGGGATCAACTGGAAGGTACTGGAACCATGTTAAGGGGACTAAGGACACAACTGGGGCAACTGGGTTCGTACTGGGAGCAACTGGCACTACACTTTGAGCAACTGCCAGAAACTGGGATCATGCTGGAGGCAACTGGGAGGAACTGGGAGTAACTGGGATCATTCTGAGCTAACCAAAACCTCACTTGGCCATCTGGGATATACTGAGAGAGTCTGTGACCATACTGGGGGCACTGGAGCCACAGTGGGAACAGCTGGGACCATGCTGGGGGCAACTGGGAGTGAGTGGGACCATGCTGAAAGGGACTGGGACTATTCTAGGGAAAACTGAGATCATACTGGCAGGAACTGGAAACAACTGGAACTATTCTGGCAGCAGCTGGGGTCATACGGGGATCACAGTGGGAACAGCTGGGTCCGTGCTGGCTGAGACTGGGATCACACTGTGGGCAACTGGAATCGTACTGGGATTGACTGGGAGGGCCTGTGGGCAGCTGGAATCATGCTGAAAGCAACTGGGAGGAAGTGGGAGTGACTGGGAGCATGCTGGGGGCGACTGGGATATACTGGGAGAGACTGGGAGTCATGAGGATCATACTGGACACTACTGGGGTCCTGCTGGCATTGACAGGGAGCAACTGGGATCACACTGGGGGCCACTGGCATCATACTGGGAGTGACTGGGATCCTACTGGGACTATAGTGGGTGTCAATAGACCCTGACTGGGGTTACTGGGACCTACCAGGCCCATATTGGGAGCTGCCTGTGCACACACTGGGAGGAACTGGGAACAACTGGGAATGACAGGATGCATGCTGGTGACAACTGGGATTTCCTGGCAGTGACTGGGATAAAACTGGGGGCAGCTGAACCACACTCAGGTAACTGGGAGTGCCTGGCAATGACTACGAGTATGTTCAGGGCAACTGGGATATGCTGGGAGTGCCTGAGACCATGCAGGTGGTGACTGGAACCACACTGGGAGCCACTGGGAATGTGCTGGGGGAACTGGGACCATGCTGGGGGCAACTGGGGGCAAGTGTGAGTGACTGGGGTCCTGCTGGGAGAGACTGGGATGATACTGGGAGCTACTGGGACTATACTAGGCGGAAGTGGTAGAACTGGGAACACACTGGATGAAAGTGGGAGCAACTGGGACCATGTTGGGGACAAATTGCATAACGGGGAATGACTGTGAGTGCCTGGGTTCATACTGGGAAGAGGAGGGATCCTGCCAGGAGTGAGGGGAAGTGACCAGGATCATCCTGGGAGTGACAAGGAAACTGGAAGGACACAGGGGCAGAAACTGGGCTCATGCTGGGAGCAGGGCTCCTGGACATGATAGATGAAGGGGCCAAACCCAACAAGGGGAGGTTTAACAAGTCCAAGTGCCAGGTCCTGCACTTTGGCCACAACAACCCCTGCAGCAATACAGGCTGGGGACAGAGTGGCTGAAGAGCAGCCAGACAGAAAGGGACCTGCAGGGACTGATGGACAGCAGGCTGGACATGAGGCAGCAGTGTGCCCAGGTGGCCAAGCAGGCCAATGGCTCCTGGCCTGGCTCAGGAATGGTGTGGCCAGCAGGACCAGGGCAGGGATTCTTCCCCTGTGCTCAGCACTGCTGGGGCAGCACATCGAGTGCTCTTTGCAGATCTGGGGCCCCCAATTTAGGAAGGGCATGGAGGGGCTGGAGTGTGTCCAGAGAAGGGCAAAAAGGCTGGTGAGGGGTCTGGAACACAAGTCCTGTGAGGAGCAACTGAGGGAGTTGTGGTTGTTTATCCTGGAGAAGAGGAGGATCAGAGGAGACAAGGCAGTGCCAGGGCACAGGGTGGACTTGAGGATGTCCAAGGCCTTATCCAACCTTGCTGACTCTGGGATTCTCTGAAACCAACCTTGCAGCAGTTGCAGGAGGAGCCCTGGGCCTCCTCTTCAGAAGCTCCAGCAGCCCAGGTCCCTCAGCTTCTCCTGCCAGCCCCAAAGCCCATCCTGTCAGTCCTGCAGAGCCTCTGCAGCTCCTCCTCACTGCCCAGAACAGGGAGCCCCAGAGCCAGACACAGCAGCCCAGATGTGCCCCCCTGGCCTGGGGTGCCTCTGGCAAGGGAGCAGCGCCAGGCACTGCAGGAGCCTGCAGACAATTCCTGCAGCACTTGTAGGATGATCCTGCTACCCAAGGGACATTCCCATGGGGGCAAGTCAGGAACTGCAGTGGGGAGTGGGGCCAGAGAGGAAAGGGCAAACAGGGATGGGCTGTTTGCAGGGGAGGGGACAGCAATGGGACACAGGAAGGAATCTGGAACAGGGACGAGGAAAGAAAGCAAAGGTGAAGCCAAGGAAATGCTCAGGGCAGTTTGGGAGTGGCTGCCAGGCTGCCCTGGCTCTGAGCAACAGCATCTGCAGTGGGACAGGAAACTCCCAGCTGATGGGAACAAACTTTCTGGCTGACTGCAGAAGCCAGGACAAAGCTGAGTGGTTTCCCTGGTGTCCCCCAGTCCTTGCTGGCCCAAGGGGCTGATGGCATTTGTGCTCCCTCAGGTTCATGTCCCCACAGCAACAGCATGGGGGTGCTCCCCCTGCTCTGTGCAATGCAAACAGGGGCTGCTGAGCCAGTGCTGCCCTGTCTGTGCCTGCAAGGATGGGGCACCTGTGTGAGCTGGGAGAGAGGCCAGGGCTGCAGAGGGGGGATGTTGTTGGCAGCTCCATGAGGACGCTCTGGGACGCAGCCCTGGGCTGTCCAGCGCACTGGGGATGGATCAGCCCCTGCTCTGCTGCTCCTGCCCATCTGCCCCAGGGCCCTTGCAGAGCCCCAGCCATGCTGTTTGCCCCCAGCCTGCCCGCGGCCAGCCTGGGGCTGCTCACAGGGGTTTTCTGTGCTGAGCATTGGCCTGGGCGTGTTCTTGAGAGAGCCTGGGCAAGGAGCCTGGCGCCCCCAGGCCCTGGGCTGAGGCATCAGCGCTGCCGCAGCAGTGCCCATGGCCTGTCCCTGCTGCAGCCCCGGCACTGCCACCCCCAGGGCTGTGCCCGGCCCCGAGAGCACTCCGGCCCTACAGCAACACCAGGGCCACCAGGGCAGCGGGGCAGGGCCACGGCAGCAGCACTGGCAACAGCAAGTGCTGCTGCTGCTGGGCACAGCTGCTGGGCCAGCCCTGATCTGCCCCCAGCTCTGCACACAGACATTGCTGCTGCCGCTCCAGAGAAGGCAACAAAAGGGGCATCTCTGCAGAAGACTCTGCTGGGAGATCCTTTAGTTCCTTTAAAGCCACTGAGAGAGCCACCCATCATTGACACAGTCTGTGTCCATAAAGAAGGTGGAGAGAAACAAATGAGAAATGGCACAAATATTGACATTTATGTGTGAACAATGTGAAAAAAAGTAAAACAACGAAAATCAACCCTCCAAATGAAACCATCAAGATGTATCGAAAACAACTTTTATTACAAGTGATTTGCAGAAATTACTCAGCAGTTTAATGTTTCTGAAAACATCCAGTCATCAGTCTCCTCACAGAAGCCTTGAGGTCCTGGTTCCTCAGGCTGTAGATGAGAGGGTTCAGCGCTGGAGGCACCATCGAGTACAGAACTGACAGGGCCAGATCCAGGGATGGGGAGGAGATGGAGGGGGGCTTCAGGTGGTAAATTGGGCTGATGGTGACAAATAGACAGACCACTGCCAGGTGAGGGAGGCAGGTGGAAAAGGCTTTGTGCCGTCCCTGCTCAGAGGGGATCCTCAGCACAGCCCTGAAGATCTGCACATAGGAAAAGACAATGAACACAAAACAACCAAATACCGAACAGACACTAACTGCAATGAGTCCAACCTCACTCTGGTAGGATTTGGAGCAGGAGAGCTTGAGGATCTGGGGAATTTCACAGAAGAACTGGCCCAGGGCATTGCCATGGCACAGGGGCAGGGAAAATGTATTGGCTGTGTGCATGAGAGCATTGAGAAAGGCACTGGCCCAGGCAGCTGCTGCCATGTGGGCACAAGCTCTGCTGCCCAGGAGGGTCCCGTAGTGCAGGGGTTTGCAGATGGACATGTAGCGGTCGTAGCACATGATGGTCAGGAGGAAATACTCTGCTCCAATGAAGAACAGAAAGAAAAAGAGCTGTGTAGCACATCCAGTGTAGGAGATGTTCCTGGTGTCCCAGAGGGAATTGTGCATGGCTTTGGGGACAGTGGTGCAGATGGAGCCCAGGTCAGCGAGGGCCAGGTTGAGCAGGAAGAAGAACATGGGTGTGTGCAGGTGGTGGCCGCAGGCTACGGCGCTGATGATGAGGCCATTGCCCAGGAGGGCAGCCAGGGAGATGCCCAGCAAGAGGCAGAAGTGCAGGAGCTGCAGCTGCCGCGTGTCTGCCAATGCCAGCAGGAGGAAGTGCCTGATGGAGCTGCTGTTGGACATTTGCGCTGCCTTGATATCGGGATCTGTAAGAAAAGTATTCATGGAATAACTGTGTTTGGAGGGGACTTAAAATATCGCAGCACAGCCTGGGGGCACTTTCCCCCCACTGCCCGCCCAGGGCTCTGCTGCCTGGAGCTGTCTCTGCCAGCAGCTGCTCCCTGTGCCCAGGGCTGGGCCCTGCCAGTGCTGCCAGAGCCCAGCCCAGCCCTGGGGGCTCAGCTCTGCCCTGCAGACCCCTCCCAGCTCTGGCATTGCCCAGGGGCAGCTCTGTCTCCGCAGGCTCTGATGGCAACGTAATATCAACCCTGAGGACGCTGGAAAAGGAACACTGATGCTGCCTGTGAGGGGGCCTCTGCTGATCTCTGTAACAGCCCAGTTTATTCACATCTAAGAGAATTGTTTTGTTTATTTTTCTCAGCCTTAACAGAGAGATGAATATCTGTGGGCAGTTTCCCACCCAGGCAACCCAGAGCATTAGATTCAAAAAGCAGGTTTTCCCCTTTATGCAACCCCTGCCTTGCTCTGCTCCCTGTATAATCTACTTGGAAATGTCATGCAGTTAAATACCATGCTGGGAGCAGTCCTGAACAATGCAGCATCATCACCCCACACAAGGAGAACACTTCCAAGCCTTACCAGCTGTCACCTCCCACCAAGATCTTGTCCTCCCCGTGCTGGGAGCAGCTGCCAGGGCTGGCTGAGAGCGTTCCCTGGCAGGCAGCAGAGTCCCTGCCCCAGCACAGCACCCTGGGCTACAGGACCCTGCTCTGCAGGACAGCCCTGGGCATCGCTGGCTGCTCTGCACAAGAGACAATCAGAGAATGTACTCACAGGGTCTGTAGGCATTGGGATGTTCCAGCTGCAGGAGATGGCTCCAGGAGCTGCTGCTGCATTTTCCTGCAGCCAGAGGTTCCTGTGCCAAGGGCTGGCAGTGATTCTGCCCCAGGCACTTCTCAGCACCTTCCAAGCCCTGACTGATTGAAGCTCTGTGTGTGTTTGTGCTGTTCCCGGGGTGGCTGCAGGCAGTGCCCCAGCAAGGCTAAGCTGGCGAAGAGCTGCTCATCAAGAGAAATGTGCTTTTGAAGCTCTTCTTGGTTACCAGGAGCTGCCTCTGTGCCAGGAGCCCAGCCCAGCTCAGCAGCACAGACACAGCACAAGGATTTTAATGAGCCTCTGGGGCTTTGTGCTCAGGCCCTGAACATGAGTCCCTGAGAGGGAGCTGAAGAAACCTCTCCAGATCTCCAAGTCAGAATCCAACTCCAAAGTTTCTTGGACTTTTAATGGGTCCCACTGAGGGACACAACTGAGAAAGTGTCCCCAGGCCCCAGGCAGAGCAGAGAACTGGAGGCAGTGCTGACAGGTGGGGACAAAGAGAAGTCAAGTCTTGGTGCCCTGGGGCACAGCAGGGTCTGTGCCACCAAGAGCTGTGAGGAGACACCTTGCCCTGAGGCCCTGGGGCCTCCTGGCACAGCCCCAGCCAGGCTGGGCACTGTCAGCCCCTTGTCCTGCCCTCAGCATCCCCCCCTAGCCCACATCCCAGTGGCCTCAAGGATCTGCTGGAAGGAGTCCCTGGGGAGCCTTGCTCAACAATGGCCCTGGGGGGCTCCCTAATGCTCCCAGGGAGTGCAGGTTTTTCAAAGGACTTTGGCATTTGCTTTTGGCTTGGAGTCTCTGAGAGGCCTGTGCAATCATGGCCTCCAATTATCTGCTGTAATTAGTCCCTGGAGAGGCTTTGTCTTTTGCAGCATTCAGTGGGACTCATTAACACTTCAGGGTACTTCAGTCATTTTAAGGTACTTGGTGTTTGCCATTTGATACTGACTCTGTGAGAAAGATTGTGCAGTCACAGCCTCCAATTACCTGCTTTAATTAGTCCCTGGAGAGGATTTATCATTAATGAGAGTCCATGGGGTTATTAATGCTTCAAGGTACTTCAGTTATTTTAAGGTATTTGTTCTTTTCCTTTTCATACAAACTCTATGATAAATTTGTGCAATGATGGCCCCAATTATCTGCTTTAATGAGTCCCTTGAGAGCTTTGTACTGACACTCAGTCGAGCTCACTAATACTTTGAGGTACTCAAGTTTTTTAAGGTACTTTGGATTTTCCTTTCCACACTGAGTCTCTGAGAAGTTTTTTTGCCATCCTGGCCTCCAATTCTCTTCTCCAAGGAGTCCATGAGGAGCCTGTGTTGGGGATGGACCTCAGTGAGACCTATCCATGCCTCGAGACACTTTGCGTGTTTCCTCTGACTTTGACTCCTGGAAAGGTTTGTGCAATCTCCTCTCAGGCCCTCGGGTTCGAGGGCTCGGCTCCAAGTGCACCACGGGGCTCATTAGGATCAAGCAAGTCCTGACAAAACATGACTCTGCCTTGATTTCCCTCAGCTCTGGAGCAGTTAATCAGAAAAGTTTCTGTAGTGATTTTGGTTTGCCAATTTTAGATTTCTTGGAGAATGCAGCAATTATTGTGGTGGGTTCAGTATTGGCTAATGACCAGTGCACTCACTAGAATATCGTTACTCATTTCCTGCTGTGAGATAGGATTAGGAGAAAGGCAAGGTAGGCTCAAAACTTTCAAAGGGTATAAAAAAACCTTTAAATATTAATTAGACAAAAACAGTAATAAGCATCAGAACAAAGCTTTCAGAACACTTCTCCTCTCCCTACAACCCTTTCTTCCTTACCGACTATGTAAACAGACAAAACCTAAAATTTTCAGTCACTTTGCCACCTCTAGAATAGTCTATCCATAGTTCACTTAGGGAGAGGAGTCTCTCTTTCATGCTATGGAGACTTCTCCATAAGAAAACAGTTCTCTCATGGCTCCTAATTCCCATGAATAGCAGTCACCCAGACACATCGGCAGTTCTGAAGTTCCTCCCATTTTTTCACAGGTTTTCTCACAGCTGTGTTGATGGGCCATGTCAACTTATGGGTTATTATTTTAAAGATTAGCCGTTAAGAGCAAAGGTTCTCTTCATCAATTTCTGAAATATCCTTACCTCTGAATACAGAGATTTTCTTCCTCTCTCCCTGAGAGCACAAGGTCTCATCATTCTTCTGTCTTTCTCTGTTCAAACTTCTTATGGGATCACAGATACTTGAACATTTGCTTTCTTTAGCATGGAGGTTTTTGTGGAACAACTCATCTCCCCGTACTTTTCAATGCATTATAAGGAAAAAGAGAGTCTGGTGTATCAATTACATCCTTCTCCATGGCTTTACAAGAGGATTTCAGGCCTAAGATCAAGGCATCTCCTCATCCCTCCCATCTGGGACTCAACTTCTCCACTGACCTCGGTGTCTTCATGTTGCTCCTCTGTGTGCCTGCATGTGACATTCACGTTTTCTGCAAAAATCCCTACACCCAGGATTTTTCTCCTGGGAAGCTGAGAAGCCTCAGAGAAAAAGGAAAACAATAATTATCTCATTTGCTTCTTCTGTGTTTTGCTCCTTTGGAACATGGTTGGAGATTGTTTACCAAGGGGTTGTTTCATTGGTTTCTGCTGTGAGTTGTTTTGACTCAATGGCTAATTGGGGCCAAGCTGTGTCAAGACTCTGGAAAGCGTCACGAGTTTACATTATTATCTTTTTAGCCCTCCCTAAGTACCCTTGCTGTATTCTTTGGTATAGTATAGTATTCTTTAATATATTATAGTATCATAAAATTATAAATTAGCCTTCTAAGAACATGGAGTCAGATTCATCCTTCCTTCCTTCATTTGGGGGGAATGCAAATATAATACCTGCACTTTGTCCTTTTCTCTCACTCAGGGGAGGATGGAAGCACTGAAATATTTCATATCTCACCCGGGGCCTGCAGATGGTTCCGTGACCCCAGCCAGGCTCAGCAGTGCCCAGATGTTTACAACTGCAGCCATGGCCCAGCCCGACCTCGGCTCCGTGGTCTCCCCTGCCCTGCCCACAGCCGATGGGGCCTGGAGGGGTCCCTGGGAAGGGCCCAGCCCCGTGGCAGGAGCCATCTGGCCCTGTTGGACCCCTGGATGCTGAGAATTTTAAACTTTCTCTGACTTGCAAGAGAACACTGCATTTGACCTGAGGCTCACCTGAGTGGAGAAGACTTCAAAATTTGATTAATAGCATTGGGATTACAGGTGTGTAGTTGGTTAGAAATGTATAATGTCACAGGAAAAACTCAGAGTTTAGAATATAGTAATAAATATGAAGGAAGGTGGAGGTTTTAGGGTGGAGACAGGTTGTTCTTCTTTACCTTCTTCTTCATTCTTCTTCATGGGTTTGGATGGTATTTTGTCATTGGACAGAAAAGTCCATATTGCAGGCTTCAAGGGATCAGTTATTGGGTTAAAAGAGAAAATAACTTAAATGTCATTTCTTAATTGGACAGTTTAGCTTTAAATATCTTGTAACAAGAGATAGTGTACCTTGCTAGTTAGTTTTGGGCCTTGCTAATGAAAGACTGCAGAACTCACGTTTGTGAGACTGTAACATTGATAAGAAACAATAAACAACTGAGTCTGAACACGAACTATTGTCTCAAGTGCCTTCAATCCCGAGCCCAACAGAGGTAGAAAAACCAAGCAGAGAACCCACACAGCCTGCCCTGGCTGAGATGGGGAGATGGGCTGGCCTTGTTACCTCTTTGTCAGCCAGAAGGGAAAGAGACCCTCCCAGGCTTTTTCACCTTTCACATGTGTCTTCACAGAGGTGTGTACAGTTTTCTTACTGGTTTAATAGACTGGCAATTCTCACAGCTAATTACTGATTGTTTTTTTGCAAGACATGGAGGAAACTGCTAGCAGGTTGTCTTAGAACATCACTTCCATGACGCAAAACCACCACAACAGCACAGAGCACAGAGCTCCTTTGTCCATATGTAGTGGTCATGTGTCCAAGGGCTCCAAACCCATCCTTGGGAGATCTCTGGGCCCTCTCCAAGGTGTTTTCAAATGAAAACATTCAGCTCATAGTCCAAGAAAATCACCAGAGGACAGGGCCAGCCTGACCTGTCTGTCCTGGCTACTTTTGTCTGGGAGCAATCCTTGGATATATGGAATTTGGGAGGCCAAATTCTAATTTTGGCCATGGCCCCTGGACATGAAATCTGATTCTTTTCCATAGGAGGGAATGAACAGAGGCCCACTGTTTCAGGAGTGGATGAAAGGTGACCACTGGAAGCCAAGGCCAGCCAGAGCTGGCAGGTTTTGTTCAGAGAGGTACCCTTGCATAAAGGAATTGTTTTGGAAAGAGTACCAATTTTGGCACTGGGCATCTGAAAAGAGGGACAGTTCTTTCCCATAGCAAGGAAAGCACAGAGCCCCAGTACTCCAGGAGCTGATGAGAGGCAGCCCTTGACATCCCAGCATCAGCCAGAGATGCCAGGTGGCCCCTGGGGGCCAAGCCAGCCAGAGCTGTTCCATGTTCCCTGGATTCCATGGGGCCCCACAGAGTCCCAATGGTCCCTTGTGTCCCTGAGACCCTGAGGTGTCCCAATGCCCCCTTGGTGACACCAGGCCCTGAAGGGTCACAATGCTCTCCATGGTTCCATCAGGCCCTACAGAGTCATAATGGTCTCTGGGTTCCACAAAGCCCCACTGTGTCATGATGGCCCCTTGGTTCCATGGGCTGCAGTAGGGCCACAATGATCCCCTTGGTTCCATGGGCTCCAGTGGTGCCACAATGATCCCCTTGGTCCCATGCGGTCCCCACAGTGTCCCAGGGATCTCCATGGGAAGGAAAGAACTCAGCCCCAATGTTGCAGGGGCATCCACCAGAGGTCAAGGCCAGCCAGCCTTGATGGTACAGGCAGATTTTTCCTGGGAGCAACCCTTGAATATACAGAATTTCAGAGGTGGAATCCCAATTTCAGACATGGACACTGGAGGAGAAGGATGGTTCTTTTCCATAGGAAGGAAAGCACAGAACACCAGTGGTATTTCAGGGGCAGATGAATGGGGGCCATCAGAGGCCTAAGTCAGCCAGACCTCTCTGTCCTGGCAGCTTTTGTCTGAAAGCAACCCTTGGATAATAGGGAATTTGGGAGGTGGAACCCCAATTTCGACCATTTCTGCCTAGATAAGAAGGACAGTTCTTTTCCATAGGAAGGAAAGCACGCAGCCCCAGTGTTTCAGAGGCAGATGAGTGCCAGCCGTCAGGAAGCCAAGGCCAGCCAGACTTGTCAATCCTGGCAGCTTTTATCTGGGAGCTATCCTTGGATATAGGGAATTCTAGAGACAGTTGCCCAATTTTGGCCATGGGTGCCTGGTTGAGATGGATGGTTTTCTCCCATAGGAAAGAAAAACACATGGTCCCAGGGTTTCAAAGGCAGATGAGAGGTGGCCCCCAGGTAGCCAAGGCAGCCAGATCTGTCTGTCCTGGCAGATTTTATCTGGGAACAATCTATGCATGTAAGGAAATTTGGAGGAGGAATCTCAGTTTTGGCCACAGGCCCCTGGAGGAGGATCAGGACAGTTCTGTCCCATAGGAAGGAGAGCCCAGAGTCCCAGTGTTTCAGGGGCAGATGAGAAGCAGCCTTGACATGCCAAGGTCAGCCAGACCTGTCCAGCAGCCCCCGGGAGGCCAAACCAGACACACCTGCTCCCTGTCCCCTCGGTTCCATGGGGCCCCACAGTGTCCCAATGGTCTCCTTGATTCCAGGAGTCCCTGCAGTGTCACAGTGTTATCCTTTCTTCTGTAGTGTCACTGGCCCCTTGGCTTCCCTGAGCCCTTGCAATGTCCCCATGGCCCCTCGGCTCCCCATAGCCCCTCTGTGTCACAACGGCTCCTTGGTTCCATGGGCCCGACAGCTTCATCCTTGGCCCTTGGTTCCACAGGGGGCCTGAGTTTGACAATGGTCCCCCTGATTCCGTGAGGCACCAGAGTGTCACAATGGTCTATTTGCTCCCATGAGGTTCCATAGTGCCACCATGGTGTCCTTCGTTCTGCATTGTCACAGTGGCCCCTTGGTTCCATGAGTTTCTGGACTGTCAGCAATGGTTTCTTCGCTCCCGAGGGGCCTTGATGTGTCACAAGGGCTCCGTGGTTGGGGTTTGTGTCTCACCCACACTGGAACCCCAGCAGTTGGTAGCCATGTGCATTTCTTTCTATAGAGCTTCTGTCTTCCTGTCTCTCTGTCTTCTTCTTCTAATGCTCTTGATATGGAACATTTTTAGTACCTCAACAACTGAAGTGATTAAATGTTTCCAGGTGTAATGGACTGAGCTAACGAAGCTACTGACATTGTGTTTTATGCTGAATTGGATGTTTTATTAAATCTTTTTCCAAAGTTTCTTGATTTTCTGTACATTGCCAGTGAAACTTTGTGTCATTTTGACCTCTTCATAATATATGGTTGGTGTTTTCTCCTGTGCACCAAACTCCAGTAAAGGAACCCTTGGTTACTGTGAGAAATGACTGCTGACTTTCAAAATTTTAAAAGGTTTATTCAACCTTAACAAAAATGACAACAAAAGGACTAAATAAGGAAGAACAGGCCTGGGAGCTTCCCTCGTGGCTGCCTACCACATGCCTGGCTCATCCTCAAGATGGACGCTTCACCTTTTATACCCCAGGGAATTGCATCAGCCAACCCTGGCCCCTCCCACAGTCTGTCAGTCAACTCTTCTTTGCTGTTATTGGTGGACTCTGCTTTCCTGCAGCTTGATTGGAGGGTCAGGTGCTGTCATGCCACGCCCCCTTCCCTAGGAACAAGTTTTTGTACTCGCCTTCTTTCCACCTGTCCTGGATGGCTCAGGCTGTCTGATGGTAACAAAAGGGGGGAAAGGGGACTGTGGGGAGAACAGAGGACATCTAAACAACAGACTGCAATAACATAATCACACATCAATAAAGCTTCTCTTCATATTCACACAGTATTCATCCCTTAATTTTGAGAACCAATCATAGGCCATTATAACATTATTAACCATCTATAACATGAAGGGACCTAAAGTCACAGTTGAAAGGCTTGGTTCAACCTAAAATTACCCAAAAAGGCCTAAAATCAGCCAAAGGCATCTAAAAACCATCTTAAACCTGCCCAGTTTATCCTAAAATCACCCAAATAGGCCCAAACCCCACCCAAATGGGCCTAGACCATCCAAAGGGATCTAAAATCCACCCTCAAACCCACCAGATCTGGCCTAAAATCACCCAAATGGACCTAAATTCTCCAGGACTGAGACCAAACCCAGCAGCAGAACCGGCACCAGCAGCAAGACTGAGACTGACATGGGAACTGAGATCGGCAGCGCTACAGGACCGGCACCGGGACTAGGACCGAGACCCAGACCAGAAGCAGTACCAGAACTGGCACTGGGACCAAGACTGGGACCAAGCCTGACACTGGGATCAGCACCAGGAGCGCTTTGGAACTGGGACTGGCACTGGCAGCGCTCCCAGCGCTCCAGCGCTCCCAGGACTGGGATCAGGACCGAGACTGGAACCCGGCACCCGCACTGGGACTGTTCTGGGACCAGGACCAGGACTGAGACCGGGAGCCCTCCAGGACTGAGATGGAGACCGTCACTGGAACCAGCACCGAGACTGGCAGTGCTCTGGGACCGGGACCGAGACTGACATTGGCACTGGGAGCACTCCGGGACCAAGACCGGCACCAGTAGCAGCACTGGGTCCAGAACTCCTCTGAGACCAAGACTGAGACTGAGACAGGCACCGTTCTGCAATTGAGATTGACACGAGAACCAGAATCAGCACTGGGAGTGCTCCGGGACTGAGACGGAGACCGAGGCTGACACTGGGACTGGGATCAGCACCAGGATCACTCTGAGACTGGCACTGGGATCGAAAATGGGATTAGCACTGGGATCCCTCCTGAACCTCTGCGTTCGTTCCAGGGATCTTTGGCTGCACCCCTGGGCAGAATGGGGAGGGACCTCTGGGCAGGGGGGGACCCCCTCAGTTCACACTGATCCGGTGCAGCCATCCCGGTCCATATGGTCCAGTCTGTATTGCAGCGGTGCGGCGATGGTGTTAGTGTCAATCGCCCAGGCGAGCCGGCCAGCAACCACTAGCAGCATGGGGGGGCACTTGTGCCAATAGCTTGGCTTCGGGAGAGCACCTCAAGCAGGCACCCAGCGCTATGGCTGTAGGTTCTGCCAGGTGCGGATTAGACCCGGAATCGCTGCGATGAACAGGAATAAAGAGCGCTCTCCGTTTTGGGGCAAAGTCCGGCTTTAATGATATCCAGGGAAGCCAACAAAATGAAGAGAGTTTGACGGTTGATACATGTGGTTATACAGGGAGTGGGTGGTAGGGGTGGAACTGGCTCAGAGACCAATGGGAATCCAGGGGGGAAGGGGGTACAAGGGATTGACATACACAGTAGACCAATGGGTCCAGCTAAAAAGGGGGGGCCCCAGTCCCTGACCCAATCACTTCAAACCCTGGAGAGAAGCTTCTGGAGAAAAGGGAGTGAGCAGGGAGTGACTGGCAGGGCCCTGGCGGGGAGTAGGGGAAAGGATACATTGAGTTGTCAGGGTAATGGGGGAGGAGTACAACTTGATATATTGGGAGCCAGGGGGACCAGAGAGATTGACACTTAACTGGGAGAGGAGGGAGAACCATTACAATATGTGGGGTAAACAGAGCATTCCAACTTCAAACAAAGGGAGAATAAATCAAGCAAAGGGAGAGTAAAACAAACACACCACAACATTGTATGATCCCAGTCTCTGCTCCTAATCCTTATGGTCCCAGCCCGTGAAATCCTGGTCCACATGATCCCAGGCTGTACAATCCCAACCCATACGATCTCAACCCATACAATCCCAACCCATACAATCCCAGTCCGCAAGACTGCAGTCTGTATGGTCCTGATCCATATGGTCCCAGTCTGTGCAGTCCCAGTCTGTGAAATCCCAGTCCACATGATCCCAGTTTGTATAGTCCTGCATGGCACACACTCCAAGGACCTGGAATTCCAGTTCCCAGCCAGGAAAAGATGTTCTTGCCCTTGAAGGCAAAGCTTTTAAGAAGGGACCAAAAACCAAGTGGAGAAAGATCCTACAGTGACATTTCACTGCCAGCCTTCAGAACTTCACCTATGGCTGTAGTAGCTCCTGCACTGGGAATTAAATGAGGTCAGGGTCTTTGGTGGCAGCTGCCCTGGCTCAAGGGAGGCACTGAGAGAGAAACAGAGAAGACAAAGAGAGGCAGGAGAGAAAGGAGGACACAAACACAATCAGCTGAGAAGGTGGCACTCTGCAAACAGAACTGCAACTGACTCAAAATGAATGGGACGGAAATTAGTAATCCTGAAAGTTTTATTGTGGTAGATAGGGACAGGCGATCGGAAGATCTCGCTGTGTAACGGGAAGGCAGGATCCCCTGTTCCCCTTAGATAAGAAATTAACATAGGAATGTAGCCTCCCTAAACCGAATACCAGTAACTTTCCATTCCCTACTAACCATAGATGGTAAAGACAGAACCCCCTCTGACTTAGAAAACCCCCTAGATTATAAAACCCCACAAGATGAGATAATAAAGGCTTTTGGACTGTCCACCACATTGGTGTTTGCATGCTCCTTGGCCCGAGCGACCCTGGAGAGTGGGTCGCCATGCCGTTTCCTCAGAACCAGGTTGCCTTGCCTTATACCAAAAGGCAACAACTGGTGCCGACACCTGGGAAGCTGATCAGCGCCCAGGGAACGGGGATTCGCCTGGACAGAGGACGGCGGATGCACAGCTGGCCTAGTGCAGTGGGAGGGATGCTCCGGACCAGCGTGAACCATGGAGTCCACAGCGAGGGTCATAAGTCAGGCTCATGAGCAATGGGGAATTAAATGTGAGCTCAGGAATTCTAATCTTGCTATTGCAAGGCTCCTAGAGCTGGAGACGATCAAACGTCCGGTAAATATATTACACTCGGAAGCGTGGGAGAAGTGCACTGCCGCCTCAGCAGAGGATGCTAAGTCCGCAGGCAGTGGTAAAAGCCTCAAAGCATGGGGGAAAGTAGAAGAGGCCCTACGCAAAATGCTAGAAGAACAGGAGAGGTGGAAAGCCACGCGTACACGTTTATTAGCTACACCAAAGCTGGGGTGGGGGCCGCGATGCAGACCGCCTCTGAGAGCGATCGGATTGAAGGCAGGAATATGCGGGGGCCGGGCGAGTTCCACCCCTTCCCGAGCCCAAGCCCAGGCCCCCTGGATCCCCCAGGAGACCCCCCGGAACACCCAGGGGACTCCCCGACCCTCCCACGGAGCCCGCCAGGTCCCAGCCCCCCTGCGGAACCGTCCGAAAAATCAACGGTTTCTCTATCCATCCCTTCCCCGCCGGTCGCCGATCCGGTGCAGGAGGCGGAGCAGCGTGCGCGATCCTTCTGGGAGGGACTCACGGAGGAGACGCGGAATGCAGCTGGATTGTCGGACCCCGCCAGGATTGGTAAAAACTCTCCCCCGCCATATGCGTTTGAAAATGGCGCCGAACCACATGGCGAGGGTGGAAGGGAGGAGGCGGGGGGCGGAAACACAGTCAGCCTGCTTAACAAGGCATGCGCGGGCGAGCGGGGAGAAGGGGCGGCCCCCGCGGTGGAGCGTAAGACCAATCAGAGCACTTAATTCAAATTAGGTCCTTATAGGGTAAGGATCTCCCCCAGCAGGAGGCAGGGGGTGCCCATGGGGAGGGAACGGCACCACCCCCGAAGGGAGGAACGGGGTCAAAGCCAAACAAAACGGCATGGAGTGCCGGAAGTGTACCGGCAGTCAGCTTCCACCTCAGAGTCAAGTAACAGCTGCTCAGACAGCTCAGAAGAGCCGACCGAGTCTGGCTGGGACTCGG